>NC_045561.1:82313093-83059968 GCF_009819795.1 Aythya fuligula | reverse complement strand
AACTTTTATTTGATACTAAACCCTGGTCTTTGTGAAACCTAAAGGAAAGTGTTTAGATTAGAGAATAGGTGTCCTGCGTGTTGAAAAGCACAAACCCATCTCTCCCAGAACAGATGAGACAGTAGTGGCCAAAACTCAACTACTATATGATGTGACAAAACCTTCTTAAATGCAAGTAGATATTTAAATGTTCCTTATTTTAGAACACTTTGTTCCTATATTTTTGTGGTTGCAAAAGATAGATTGTTTTAAGTTTATTGTATAAATCCAGTGTACTTTTCCTGTTATGTTAAAGAGGTTGCATGGGTGGCAACCAAGAAGGTCTTGAGTTTATCTCACTTTGGCTCCAGTGCTCTGAGTCAGAGTGAAACTTCCATGAAGAAGAAAGGGGGGAATTGCTCCTTTCTTCAAGGGCAAGCTCAGCTCTGTGGAACTTTTTGAATGCAGAGTGGAAAAGGCAGTGACAGAAGGACAGCCTGGGAAATACCTGAGAGGAACAAGCTGCCTTCCTACAGCGTGGTCCTCACTCAATGCTGAGCTATGGAGGAAACAGAATGGGAGAACCATTCCTAAGAATGCAGAGAAGATTTCAGTGTTTATTTCAACCTACAGAGTCACTGTCAGCTGCTACTGAGAAAGGGCACTCATCCTTCCAGAAACATTGGTTAGGACTGATTTTTTTCAGTCTTCTCTCACCCAGCAGTTTTGATGTTCCCTGCTTCCTCAGTCGTCTTGTTTAACTGCATTTACTTTTGTGCTAACAAGTTACAAATAGCACAAAGGTTTGGTGTCTTTCATACCTTACATAAAACAAAGTGTGAAAGGAAGATAGCGGGATGGTTCTGCTTCATGATTTTGGCAAATTCAGTGTGTAGACAACAAAGAGACTTAAGTATGAGGCAACCTCTAGCTGGAATGTAAGGATTCATATATCCCCTGTGTTCTGCTACCACATTTGTTATTAAACTGCTCTTCACATGACAAGGATAATAGGATTAAAGGAACAGGAAACAATGATACTAAGTAGTTCAGTAGGGCAGCTGCATCAAAAGACAGGTATCATTGACTGCTGAAGACTGCTTATCACTGAAAATCTTGAAATCTGAAATTCATTGGACTAAGTCATCAGTAGAGTGCTCAAAGTCGTTTTTGCCATACTCCATGTCATAAATAACAATATTGCAGTTGCTGGCTAAACCTTGGAAGAAATAGTCATAATATTTTCCCAGGAGTTAATTGCAATGAAATGGGCAAAAGAAGCTCATTTATCCTACTACACCAATAGTTGGTGGTAACTGTCAGAGCAAAGTCTGGGGAAGTGGAGACTTAGGCTAACATGTCTAGACTGGGTGTTCATAACTGTTATCATGGAGCATGGGCTTTGCTTTCTTCTGCTTTGAGAACTAAGGATGAGAATTAATTGATATGAATATACGATCCTCAGTCTCAATTTTTGCTTGATATTTCTGGGTGAAGAATGAAAGAAAATAGGCAAATGACACAGACTCCCCCATGTGAGATGAATCGTATCACCTTACCTAAGGCAAGTCACACTTGAAACTGTACAGGTTAATGCATGATACTTGCCCAGCTGCAAGAATGATGAGATTCACCCTCCAAGAGAAATTGTAGGAATCAGAAAATTGTTTGAAAATGAAAGGGCACCTTATACAATGAAAGGTGACAGATCTTGACTTCTAGAAGAAACTGAAAAAGCAAACAGTTACTTTATTAACTGAAGTAATTTAAGATATGGGAAAACTACATTGTTGGAACGGTACACAGGTTTACAGAAGGAGAAGCTGAAAAGATGCCAGACATACTCTGCAATATATTATAATGAATACCAAAGGAGATGGTTGCTTGTAACCATGTCCCTACGGATACTGTAAAGTAAGAAAATTATCTGCTCTTGAGAAGACCAAGACAACACTAATCCTGTGGAACATTAGACATTAATAGTAGACATTAATGAACATGTACAACACTTACATATGTTTTTGAAGTAGCCTATGAGGATAGAGATTTGATCTCTGCTCTTCAAGTTGACCTTTGATTCAGTGGTAAGAGGAATTAGATCAATTGCGACCTCATCACAGCAAGGGTCATTTCATTCTAATAAGAGTACAGAAACAAAACCTCATCAGACTACTAACATATTCACAGCTATATGTTCTACTAAGTTTTGTCTTGAAGGCATATAGAACTTAAGAAAAGATTAAAATTCATGATTCAGCTGATTTGCATTCCTGATGACAGATAATCTTGGGGAAAGTGGTACTGAGATAATACCATGGTTCATAAGGAAATAAAACAATTCAATAATTAAAAAACAAGACCAGAGCTTGTTACTAGGGCATGTTGTGGAAGAATAAGTATGTAATCTTTCTGGTAAGTCATTGGCATTGACTAATTCCAAGGTTTGTTTCTGCTTTCCAAAACCATTAAATTTAACAGGTTTATTTATTTTAAAATATTAATGAAGAGTTAAGGTGAAGTTTTCAAAAGCATCAGTCATTCCATTCTATAAACTTATGATCTGGTGTGTACCTGCAGCTACAAATTGTCTTTCTGCTACAGAACCCAATGTACTTTTTCACAACAATTTCAAACTAGTCCTTAAGTCCTGGCAAAAGACTTCTCAGCTTCTAGAAGAGAGGAAGAATGTTGCAGGCATAAATCAGTTTTACTGGCTTAGTTACTATGCAGAGAAGACATTTTCGTTGAATCTGCTTTACCCACATTCAGTCTTTCCACCAGACAAGCTTTAAAGTGAAAACAAAAGCATAATCAAGAAAAGCAAAAGATTAACTTCTCAATTTCAAGACTGGAAAAGTTAAAAAAAAAAATTAAGGAAACCAACAACATATAATCATTAATTATACTTGGCAGTACTATACTTGTGCCCTGAGAGACTATCTCAAATACTCTTACTGAAGGAACAGCTTCAGCTAGTACAGTTCCATGGTAATCCATACTATTGTTCACAGTATGGGTTAGAACTAGCTTGAGGATCTGAACAGATTCCAGACTGCTAGAGTTCATCAAAACCTTTGCGATTTATTTTTTCCCTTTACTCAGAACAGAGTCTTACTCCTCTTTTTCTTCTTTGACATTATTATCCCATAGGACTATAGCTTCTGGATGTACACAATAATGACTGTGATGACACCAATCCTCCCACCCTGTCTTTCAGAAGAAGCTATAATTGGAGTTTTAACTTCAGGTAATTAGTAAGTATATGAAGTAGATTTGAGCACCCACAGCGTGAATGCATTGAGATGAGTAGTGAAGGAGAAAGGTTACTTCCAATGACTGTAGTTCTTCTGCATTCTTCTGCATTTTGTCTAAGGCTCTTATGCAAACACTTCTGTGGTTGAAGGGAACTGTCCTCTTTTCTGCCTGAAAAACAGGAGAGGGAATATGTGTGTCTTTCCAGCACTACGTGCACAAGAAATATTCACTGCTCTAATAAAATATATTATTTCTCACTTCATGTATGTCATATTCTTATTCCATCATATATGCAACAACGCTATGATAAGCATTAATTTTCTAGGCAAGTTCACTGTAGATACAACTGCAGCTGATGTTGCAACTGTATCCTTACAATTTCAGTATTTATACAGATACGGCTTAAACTAGAGAAAAACTGCTTTGGTGGTCTCATAACTAGTCCTTACATAACATATTTTCCATCTGATCAATCTTTTCAGAGAGGTGGATATGCCATTTAAATTTCTGGCAGTTGAAACACACAGATACTAGAAAATACATAAGTGGACTTGTTCTATGAATAAATCAAACTAGAAATTGAGAATCTTAGCTTTATTATGTTTTACTAGTGACTATCAGGGACCAAAGGTCTTCAGGTTTCCAATTTATCATAGTGAAGGTACAAGAATATTTTAAATATTGGTTTAGAAGTCCTGACATACCTTGGGGGTCACCAGTGTCCTCCAGCACTGAAAACAGAAGTAGACTAGTAGTCAATATAAGTGCCAAAGCTCTTGACTATTTGAAAGCCTCTTGACTATCTGGATTCAAAAAGAAGAGAAAGTCTAGCCAAGAAACACTTATGCAGGTAAAGTTCACTTTCTGCTCATGCCCAAGAATTGAAAGAAAGCAACTGAAATATCTATTCCAAACCCAGGTTTGGGGACAGGTTATGAAACCACATGCAGAAACCGACAAGGTCATGACAGAAGTATGAAAGTAAAGTATTAATCAACTGGAATGGAAATCCCAAGGTAACATGGGAAACAAGGGCACAAAAAAGCCCTATGTGGTCTAAGCTGGATGAAACCTTCATATTGCTTTACAGAGTTAGGAAAAGGAATATAAAACAGAACCAAAGAAAAAGCAGCCCACAGCCAAAAGTGGTGAACAAAATAATAGACAAAGGGGGTTGTTTGTTTGTTTGTTTATTCAAAAATGTTTTGCTTTATTTGTAAAGTGTTTTGATTCAGGAGAGTTGTTGAGCTGATGGATATGGACACATATAATATGAAGACCATCTTCCAGGTGTATCTATGGCAAAACAGAGTCTGACTCAAGCCACTGCTGTATGAAAACACACCGTAACTTGAATGTGCATATAGACAGCACTCAAAGTAGAAGTGTGTGTTTACTTTGTATTTTTCAGTTGAGGACACTTATGGAACACTTCTGGTTTGACAGACTAAATACAGACTTAGACTTTTAAGTGCTGAGGTCTGTTCTAAAAACGAAACTTAGAAAAGAGTCTTGGTAACTATTAACACAAATGTTGTTGGTTACACCCTTGCTTCAATAGGATTTAAAGCTTTGCTAATTTAGATCTCCAGCAGTATTTGCTTCCCATTCAGCAGGCATTACACAAAACTATATCCAATCTGTTTTTGAAAATTCAAAACAAAAAGAAAGTTGGGGGCAGCCCATGTCATTGATCAAAAAACTCAGATTAAGCAACTGGATGAGAAAAGGAGGAGGCATTTATCAAAATTTTTCTTTCACAATAACCCACAGAGAAATTTGATTTCATTTTTACACCGAATGTTCAGAGGTTTTAAAATCCAGATTATTGAGAACTAGAAATAGGTCTTGAAACAGTTTTTTTCAAGCATTCTGGGCCACAATTTAATAGGGCAACTGCTGAAAGACAAAGCTGAAAGACCTATAAGTTTAAGAGAGAGAAAAGAGTAAAACCTCTTTTATTTAGAGGTTCCTAGTACAATTGCCCTCCACCAAATCTAAAATATATTTTTAACACATTTGAAACCCAGAAAATAGCCGAAAAAAAAAAAAAAAAAAAAAAAAAAAAAAAAAATGAGCTATGAGGAATTAAACAGACGTTGCACACAAATGTGCAAATGCTGGCATTTCTAAAGACATGCAAGTGTAGCACACCTGGGAAGACAAACAATGACTCTGTTTATACTTGTATGCTTCTGAATGAATATTGGATGCTGCTCTGTGCAGGATGTTGGACTGGATGAGCTCCTGAAGTCCTTTCCAACTTTATAGTTTAATGGTTCCACCACTAGAATATCTAGAATCACTAGAATAGTTTGAACTATTTGTAAGAATTCAACTATAATTAAATACTACTATTGTATGTCTAGCTACCCGAAAATGTTTATCTGAAAAACTGTCAATGTATCTTAAGAAAATCATCTGGAGAACAAACTGGTCCACAACATGGTTTATTTGGCAAATGAATGATGTCATATCATTTCAGTCTGAAGTTATGCAGTAACAAATCTTATTTAGCAGCACACATAACAACAGAATGCAATTCTGTGTTACATCGATAGACCTGGAAACTACTCCCTTCCTGTCACTCCCATTAAGATGGGGGATATTTCAAAACACTGTTCTTATGTTTGTGTTGGGTCACATTAACGACCAAATCAGTTTATCTTGTATATATTGTTGGAACTTGCTTGTAAACTTGTTGTTGTTCTCTGGCCAGTTGCCACTGACCTACTTTGTCAGGTAGAGCTGAGCTGGAGTTTAGCAGTCTTTTAAAATTTAGTATTTTGTAAGCTTCACTTCTAACATTTCTTTAGTATCTTCAGAACACTAGAAACCTCACAAATATTTCTTTTTCCATTGGCAAATATTTCAAAAAGAAGATGTTTCAAGCAAAGATAAGAATCCCAAAAGAAGAAAAATAAAATGTTTGCTGTTTTCAGAAATCTTTTGAAGATCTTATTTTTAACATCCTTTATACAAAAACATGGAACATTACATCAGAAAAAAATGTTTTTATCTAAATGAAATGGTTTAATCAAACAAATATTTTTCAGATTTTTTTTCTTCAGTTGAAACTGAATTTAATTTCTTTCATTTTGCTTTGTGATTGAAAATGTAAAATATGTGAAAATCCTGCTCAAATTCTGTTTTGTTCCCAATTCACATATAGATCTCATTTCAATGTATGCAAAATACATACATTTCTCTTTAAAACTTCATAACTGAGTGTAGTCAGTATTTAGTTTATTAATTCTCCCAAGAGCAAATTAGTCTTTTTTTTTTTTTTCTACCTTTTAAATGTTTTCTTTACCTAAGAAAACCTTCCCAGCATTTTTAAGGTTATAAAGAAAATCTATCATTCCTTTAAACTCAACATTTCAAATATCTGTAGAGGATAAAGTAAAGACCAAATATAAATTTTACATCTTACATAAAATTCCTTCATATTTATTGTAGTCTTACCTCTATTTTCAAAAGATAGTATAACAGTCATGAAATCACTAACATACATAACAATGAAATCAGTCTGAGAAATATCAGCAGTAGACGAGTGGGCTGTGACAAAATATACATTGCTATGGAGAAGAGGTAAGAGTGCTTGCAGCATACAGTGTATGTGTGTTGAAGTGGGAACAAAGGACATTTTCTGCTTTACTTTGCTTGAATCTTCCTTCCTTCCTTCCTTCCTTCCTTCCTTCCTTCCTTCCTTCCTTCCTTCCTTCCTTCCTTCCTTCCTTCCTTCCTTCCTTCCTTCCTTCCTTCCTTTCTTTCTCTTTCTTTCTTTCTTTCTTTCTTTCTTTTTCTTTCTTTCTTTCTTTCTTTCTTTCTTTCTTTCTTTCTTTCTTTCTTTCTTTCTTTCTTTCTTTCTTTCTTTCTTTCTTTCTTTCTTTCTTTCTTTCCTTCTTTCCTTCTTTCTTTCTTTCTTTCTCTCTTTCTTTCTCTCTTTCTTTCTCTCTTTCTTTCTTTCTTTCTTTCTTTCTTTCTTTCTTTCTTTCTCTCTTTCTTTCTCTCTTTCTTTCTCTCTGTCTCTCTCTTTCTTTCTTTCTTTCTTTCTTTCTTTCTTTCTTTCTTTCTTTCTTTCTTTCTTTCTTTTTCTCTTTCTTTCTTTCTTTCTTTCTCTCTCTTTCTCTCTTTCTCTCTTTCTCTCTTTCTCTCTTTCTTTCTTTCTTTTCCAGTTAACCCCCTTCCTTCCCAAACAAAGACAAATTCTATCCCAAATATATCCCAAAAATTCTAAAGAACATGAAAATGATTTTTAAGTGTTACTATTGTTACTGTCTGGATGAACTGCATGCTTCAGTCATCAGCTTTCACTTATCAGCAACACAGCCATCTATGTCCATTGTACTGAAACTGTAGTCCCAGGTGTGCAAGTGCATGTATAGAAATATACCCGCATAACGCAGTTTGTGTTACCCAAAATGTAATCTGTAACTCTGGACAAAACTCACTCTGTTAGTACAGTTAATCAGAGTTCTTCCACAGCAATTTGGCATCACAATAACAAATTACTAAAACTTGAATTTGTGTACTGAAAGAACAGGAAAATGTAAGCCTAGCAAGACAGTCTCTTGCAGAATCAGAGTCAATTTGGATAGCAGTCTGGCCAAAATAAAGGGATTAGCACTTCTTTGAATAATCACCAAGACTGGCACTGTAGCATGCACCCTTTCTTTTTTTCTACGTGTCTGTGAAACAGCATAATGAGGTCGTATTCCAGGACAAAAGTTCATAGGTATTACAGTAAATAAAACAAAGAATAAACATTAAAGAATACCGACTAATTCTGGAACAAAGTACAACTGAGAGTAATTGAATAGCCATCTTTTGGTACCTTCAAATCATATCTGAGTATCTTTACCATATCACAGTCTTACTACTGGAGCTGGAGAATGAAATTACATGGTGTATGAAGGAAGTTAAACAAGATGACTTAATAGCACCAACTGGTTAAAAAATTTGCTTAACACAAGTCATAAATAAAATATTCAAATGGGCTACATTTTATTAGAAGGCAGTACTCACTGTTAAGGCTGCTATGATGTGATAGCAGCTTTGTTTATGGCCTGTAAAATGCTCTCATGATTTGTCAGTCTTTTGATTAGCCAGTAATTACATGCACATACCGAAATTCAACTACTTCTAAAAATCTATAGATATCCCTGTTATCCTAACAAAATTAAATGCAGACATATGTCTCTTGATTTTGCAATGGTACACACTTTGTCCTGGACTGCTTGTTATATATGATTATCCATTCACTTGAAACCTGTGAGACCTGCACAAACACAACCAAAGGGGAAGTGAGTGCTACAGAAATATTTCTGCAGTAACAGCAAATACCAGAAGTCCTGGGAAGTCCACAGCAGTATCCTCTTGAGAATATCGTTAATGGTGACTCTGTGTCTTCTTCAGACAAAATAGCTGCTGTGCTGATACCAAAGTATACATCGAAAAATGAAGGGAAAAAAAGGGCAAGAGTGACCCACAGTTTCCTTCCAGCTGTGGTGAGCTTCAGTGACATTGAGCATTGCACCCCAGTGTGGCTGCTCTGGTGCAGGTTACGAATGCAGTGGTAAACCAAAGCATGGTCAAATGGTATCAGTTCTGTACTGGGACATGTTTCAGGAGTTTAGTCCCCCAAAGAAGGAAGAGTTTTATGGATTAAAGAGAGCCAAAGTAGTGAAGAGATGGAGTGTGCATTGCTGAAACCACACAATCACAGGGAGAACAGCTTGTAAAAGAGAGAAGGAGACAGGCTGAGAAGGCATGACTATTCTGTCTAAGGAAATATATGTGTGTATTTGGTTTGGAAAGCAAGAAGATTTCACAGAATCCGTTATCAAACTCACCCAGTCCAACATCTTATTTACTGAGCAACCTAACCTTTCAATTGGTCATTTATTTTTACACATAACCAGAAACTGAGTCCTCATCTGTACCTTCAGGGTTCTCTTGGTCAGAAAACAATGAGAAGTTGCAGAAAAAAAAGCAGGACCATGTTTCTAAATGCCCTATTGCAGCAGCTAGCCTCAGGGAATTCAGAAAAACAACCTGATTTAAGGCTGTTTAAGGGTAAATCACACAGCTTAAAAATAACCACAGGCTTAGATGAGAATTGTGAGTAACAGCATCCCAGCATCATTCAGCACTGCCCTCATCATATTGCCCTTGCAGATTCACTGATTCGTAGAGTATTTGTTTCTATGATTACACAGTAAGCTATAAAACACTTTCTTACAGCTGTTTTTCTCTTTCAATAATGCATCAAATATTTTTGAAGGCTCACATAGGTTTATTTGAACTGTTTTTTTTTTTTCTGCCATTTTTTTTTCTGCCAAAACTAATGTCAGTTCATTTCAGATAATGATGAAGGATGGCAAAAATGCATAACAATGGAAATAATGTTAGAAGAATGGGCTTATGAGGTAGGAGTGGCTCCCCAGCAGCACAGACTGCACATACAAAGCAGTCAGATGTTGTTCCAGTGAGGCAGAAACTCCTGTTATTGATATTTCCTTTCCAGCTCATGGCAGTCTGTCTTGACTGGATTATGAAAAAATAAGAGGAAAGTGAAGTGGGTTAGGTAGGGTGGCAAACATTGACAAGAACACGGGTGTGCACATGATGTTTGTGCATGCATGCAAGCGGGCACGTATGTGCATGTCTAAGGGTGGGTATCTTTCTCTCTACCACATCATGAAATGGGAGCTCCCCTTGCAAGACTTGAGCCAGTGGCAGCATCCTTTCAGTCTGCAGCCGTGAAGCACACTGGCTGGTCTGCTTGAGCTGGCTCTGTTGAAAGCAGTGCTGCCAGGCTCCCTCTTTGCATCAGGCTCTCGCTTTTGAAGGAGCCAACCACACTGGTTCTCTCTGGGACTTTTTTTTTTTTTGGTTTGAGAAGATATTACTGAAGGGAAAGGCTTCCACTCTTCAGTTGCCTTTGTAGCTTAGTGAGGAGAGAACATATATTTTTTATTTGCAACTTCATGTATTTTAAATATAGAAATAGTTAGAATTTTATGCTTGAAAATCACAGTGAAATTCCCCCAAGCCAAATCAATATTTTCATAAACCGGAACATGATTTGCATAAGACAGTTTCTTATTATTTCATTAGCAAGAATAAACAAGAACACTTTTTAGGTCTACCATTAGTCCAGTATTTTGTTAGGTAAGGCACTAGACATTGTGCTACACTTAGGCAGTTGTGTTCCAATCAGTTGCTTAGGTAAGTCTTTTTATTTCACTGTGCATTCACCAACCAACAAGTACACATTTCCATTATCCTGTGTTCAGCTCTGTTATCCTTAAAACTTAGTGATGTTTTTGTGCTAAATGATGGTATGGTTTCTCTGAAGATGTTATCACTGAGACGTTGAACATACTGTAATTCTTTCTTGCTGCAGTCAACCTCTGACAAAGAAGTTTAGTGCAAGCCTCCTGTCAGGTCTCACTCTGTGCAGGGTATGAGACTCTCACAACCTTCTCCCATGAGTACTCTCCCAACCAGATCTGTGTGTTACAAATATGGTGTTCAGTTCAAAAGCATCTCTGGAGAGTTCTGACTCACATCTGCTGGAAACAGTTGGTCCAGCCTATTTGCAACCTGTTAACCAGATGCACCTGGTATTTTAGGCTACAGCAGCAAAAAGTCAAAGGACAGTAACACAGCAGGGATATGTGCAGTTTTTCCCTTATTACTGGTTTTCTTACATTGATTACCTGATCTAATGATGCCCTGATGAACTTCATGTGTTTTGCAACACAGAACTGTCGACCCACATCATACAAAGACACAATTATGGGAGATATTAATAGAGTTGTTCATGTACAGAGGACTGTACCACCATGGCTTTTTAATATTTTTTCTATATACTTTTATATTTATAAAAACTGATTGAAAAATTTTTGAAACAAACAAAGAAACAGCAACAGACAAACAAACAAACAAACAAACAAATAAAACCACTCTTTTTGCTTCCTGAAGTGGAATTACTCTGTTAGATTACCTCTATTTTTCACATACATGCACACAAACAAAGCTTTTTAGTTTAGCCTGTATTTTACTCATCACAATCTTAGTTCATTCTAAAGTTTAATCCTTCTGCTTCTGAGACCAGATGGATTTTTTCTTTTTCACTGGAATAAACCAAGGCTGAGTCAAATGGTTTCAGTGGCTTTTTGTTCTTTTCTAGTGTTGTCTGGAAGCAATTTTCTCAAGCTTTGTAATTTATTTGTCATCTTCCTCAAAATCCCCACACAAGAGAGAATGAGAGCCTTTCTTTGGAATTAAAAACAAACAGAAGAAACCTTGACATTTGATTTTTATACATATCTTTCATATCCTGAGTGTAATAAATGTTTTAAGGACTAATGCCTGGAATCTTGAGGAAAAAGACTTGACTGAAGTGATGTCTTATGGAGAATAGAAGTGATAGCTGGCACATCCAGGGCTTCTGCCATATATTATCTATAAACTCAGGCCCTTATAACTTTTTAATGTTGTAAAGTCTAGAATATAACAGGAGAGTGTGCATCCCAGACTTTAATCCTAATATTTAAAGGTTTCTTCTATACAATCATACCAACAAAGCAACTTTACAATAAAAGTCAAATATAATATCATTGTCCTCTCTTACAAATGCCATTTTCCTCTATTTGACTTTTTTTCACAGTCTGGGTAAGTAGGTTAACTGTCTCTTGAGCACAAAACAAGATTAAATTTTGGCAATATAAGACCAAACAAGACAGGAAAAAAAATAAAAATCAAAGCTGTAGGTCCCTAAAAAAAACCCTCATCTTGGATTGCTGTATCTCTTACTTTTTGGTATTACTCGTTTTTGTCCTTAATATCTTGCTCCAGTTCAAATGCTCCCATTGACCAGAGGTGTGGCAGAATGATATAGGATATAAAACTGGTTCTGAAACACATAGATTCTAGACCATTCTTGCAAAATAATCCATATCTTCAACTGCATCTGGAAATTAGCACGGATGTTTGCAAGAATTCATTTTGGTCTGTATTCTGCCAAAATGCAATGCTTTAGTATTTTAGTATCAGGTGTCACATTCTGTACCAGCTATGGTTTCTGGATCGATTTAAAGTTCAATCCTTCATAATACGTACAAACGATCTAATCTCGAAATGGAAAAAGCATAGCTTGCAGTGACCTGGTCTGTGTTCAAACAGACTGATGCAGTTTGCAAGCCAAATATGGAGAACAGCTTTCCTCAGCAGCACTGAAATGTGATTATTTTACAAGAGCCTGGCATCAATGCTATCGTAGTTTGTAAACATGAGTTATGAAAAACAGAAACATTCAATAGGAGGAACAGGTGTAGTCTCTGCATGCATTCAGTTACTTCTTAAAGGTTACCAAGATTACCTCAGGCTTACTGAACTGAATGCTAGCCTATTAGATAATATCTACGCACAATTTGTTTTCAAGGAAAGACACAATCACTCTCAAATGTTACAAATAAATAGTGGCATTGAACTTTTTCATTGCTACCTTAAATCCAGTTCCAGACAAGTCCTAGATAGAACAATATTTATGAATTGAGACAAGAACACACTAAGATATTCTACAGGTATTACAATAACTATAGCCTTGAGCCTATTCACTACTTCATAATGTCTTTCTCACTGAAAATATACAACAGCAACAAGCTGTTTTCCTTCTTAAAACCATGTACATTTTCAAATTCTGCTTCATTACCCAAGGATGAATATTCTTGACTCTTGCTAAAAAGTATTTTTTATAACTGAAACTTTGGTGGATTTATAATGTTGAATTTACGTAAATGACAACATAAAAGCCTATCAATCTCTTGCTGTTGCATGTCATATAGTCTTTTTCATGAAGGAATCAGAAGTGGTTAGGATGCCTACCTACACTCCTCCTACTGGAATCTTCTTTTAGAGTCTCTTACCTTTGGTTGTTAGAAACTTTATTTTAACTTCCATCCTAAATTTAGATATGACACGTCTAGCAGTTATTCACTTTTTTCTGTTATAAATGAACTTCATCAATGCATATCAATGCAATGCATCAATGCAATACAACAGTATTTCTCCTCAAGGTCCACTTTGCTAGGGTAAACAAACCAAGCTCTTTTTCTCATTTTGTAGAACACTATCTACATTTCCTCAGTTATCACTGCAGGCCTCCTTTGGATCTGCATTACTTTTGAACAAATGCATCTAAAATATAAGTGGGTAGAACTGCACAAAGTTTTCTAGCTGAAGGCATTCACAGGCTATCTGATCTTTTCCAGAAAATGCCTTTTTGGATACATCTCAGGATTGCGATTGCCATTTCTCTACAGCCACAAAAGATAGATACATGTATTTGTGGCCTTTTTCTGATTGACTAACCTATGCTGATATTTATTCTCTCTCTCTTTTTTTTTTTTTTTTTTTTTTTTTTTTTTTTTTTTTCCAGATACTGAACATCCATCTTATAAAGAACTTTCTCATTATAAACAGAATTAGTAATTTGTATTCCTTCTTTTACTACTACTTCCATTTTAAATTAATTCTTCCTCACTGATTCCTTAAAAATCCTGCAGTGATCAGAAAGACTATACAGAAACTGAAGTAGTGAATTTTAGTGATCTGGCATCAAAGATATTATTAGAAACATGTTTCAGGATTTAAAACTATCTGCTTCTTGTACATAAATCATATTATTATGCTAGGATGACAGAATATTCTTTGTAAATGTGAACATGAGTGGGACTTGTAGACTCATTTGTCCAGTTCCTATATTAAAATGTGGAAGTCTCCACAATTTTTCCTTCTCTTCCACTTACATTTAAATATGAGTATAATCCAAACCCATGACAGTCAAATTCACATGGTCTTAAGTAACAAAGTAGTTAGTGACTGAGAATTGCTGCAAGATGTCCTATGATATTATTCTGTAATGAGTTATTACACTTCTGATTGCAGATCTGGATGCTTAAAGTCTTATTTACTATATGAATGCTTTGGAAAAATATTTTGACTCAAAATTATAGCCTGATCGAACCATTAAACTAGAAAGTGTGGACCCTCCCTCAAAAGGTTATAAACTCACATAGCTCATTTTAATGTATCTCAATTAATTTATACTACAAAGGACTTTTGACCAGCTGTTGAAATATCTTGTAAAGAAGACTGATTCCAGGAATTAAAGTTTAGAGAGAAGAAACAAAAGGAATACTGTTAATGCCATTATGTTTATTTTATTTTATATTATTTTATTTTATTTTATTTTATTTTATTTTATTTTATTTTATTTTATTTTATTTTATTTTATTTTATTTTATTTTATTTTATTTATTTTTAATGTTTACTAGATATTACAGAAAGGCTTTTATTTGTAAAATTGAGCAAGAACTATATACCACAAACCACACTGGCTGAAGAGTTTACATCAACATCTTGCTTGTGAAATTCTTTTAAGCCTGTTGCAGGATTTATCATATTGAAGTGTTTTGTTGTTGTTGTTGTTGGTGGTGGTGGTGGTGGTGGTGGTGGTTTTTGGTTTGTTTTTTACATTTTTTTTTTTTTTTTTTTGTAGTGCAGATAGACCGTAGCTTTCTAAAGGACCTGGACAAAAGATGTCATGTTCTATAAACTACCTTTTTTGTTCTTCTAGCAGATGGACTTCAAAGCATCAGTGAACAGCATTTCAGACTACAGGTAGATTTTCAGTATCCTTTGCACTGAGGCTTAGCAGTTACAATTTAGCAGTTACAATGCTCAGGGGTTACAATTTTGCCAGGCTGAATACATTCATATACATAATTATTTTTCTTAGTTTGCCCGTAGAAACGTTTACCAGGCAATACTCATCACAATCATTTTAATTATATAATGCTCAAATTTTCAGTGTTATAAAACACTCAGAAAAAAGGCTGGTAAGGACCTCGTTTTATTGATCCATATCTGGTAATCATTGGAAAGAGCATCCAGCAGTTTAGAAATCAGCAGAGTCCAGTAGCCTGCTAGAATTCTGATTAACCAAGGGAAACATTAGCTGTGACTGTAATGCCAAACAGCCTTGACTTTGTATTTTAGTTGGCTGAAATAAACTTAAT
This sequence comes from Aythya fuligula, assembly GCF_009819795.1. NCBI lineage: Eukaryota > Metazoa > Chordata > Aves > Anseriformes > Anatidae > Aythya > Aythya fuligula. The sequence goes on along the minus strand of NC_045561.1, from coordinate 83,044,642 downwards.
TAAAAAATGCACTTTCCCATGTCTTCCTTCTCCAAACACACATAACAGCATCAGATTTCAAACATTTACATAACTATTAAAATCAGAATATTCAGCTAGTCGCTCTCTAATCTTGTTCTGCAAAACACAGCACTTTTATAACAAGTTTATAAGTCCACCAGTTCTGACTGCCATCACAACTGGAAGCCACATCTGCCTGAAGATGAATTTGTGTGGCTATGTGGATATCTATGGCTATCTTTTATAATGTAACTATCATTTACAAACATTTTTCCCATAAAAGCTTTATGTAACTTCTTCTCCAGGAAGTGATAGTGCCCTGAAGTTCCCAAACCATAGCAAGTTATTTGATCTTCTTGATAGCTAATAACCTTACCAGGTCATATGACTCTCCTGTTATTTTTTCTCTAATTGAAGGTAGTCTCATTCTAAACTGAAAAACATGCCTGTTTACAATTCATGATTCTTGAATGCTAGTCCACAAATTAATCAGCTTGATACCATCTTTTTGTATTCTTTTTCTGCAAACCTTACTTCAACAGTTTATTATTATTATTATTATTATTATTATTATTATTATTATTATTTAGATGTATGGACAGCAGGACCCAATTGTTAGATGTAGAAACTCTACTTTATTATGGACTTTTTAATGTCATGACATATAACAGAGATGTCTTCCCAGTGTCTACTGTGCTATGTATAATATAGGTATTCATGAAAATGGTGGTTTTTTTTTTTGGTTTTTTTTTTTGTTTTTTTTTTTTCAGTACAAGCCACGATACAAGTTAGAACTTCCTCAAGGGAATATGAATAATGTTCAACACATACTTAGGATGTTTCTTCTTTGTAGCTTTTATTTTTAGTAAGCATAAACAAATCTGTCTAATTTGCAATGATACCACTTCTTCCCAAGCCACCAACAGGTGCTGTCTTTTTTTTTTTTTTTTAATTTATTCAGTATGTGTGACATACTAAGTTTCTGCAATAGTGCTATTTAAGACCTCTAGAAAGTATTCCTCGTCCCTATGATGGATTCTTAATTCTTGGAAAAATCTTCATATAGGTGTTTTTTGCTGTTGTTGTAGGTGGGTTTTTGTTGTTGTTGTCTTTTTCTTTTCCATAGAGCAGGAGAAACTGCATGTGAACTTCTAATAAAATTCCAGGAAGTATTAAGAACTCTTTCTTAAGTATTCTGCATTTATGTTTCAATACCTTTGGGTCCAGAACACAACTTAAGTGGTAGTGTGATGAAACATTATCTCCCTAGAAAGGTGTTTTGGTGTACATAAATGTGTATTTCATTTATTGCTTTCTCATATACATTAAGAACTTCCCAGGGCTGTGAATTTGGGACAGTTGAGTCTTTCAAAGCATGTCTTTTAGTGCTTTACAAGAGGAAGTTGCAAGGAAGACTACATGTAAGTTCCCACTTTCACAGTGGATGATCACTTGAAAGTACACAACTAATGAAGATGGAAAGTGAGAAGCAATGGATAAGGAAGCAAGAAAGCTAGTAATATGGCTACTTTGAAAAATGGTAGCAGGTTTCTGAGTATTACGCATCCATTTTGCAGTTAGAAAATAAATCAATTACAAGGAACCATAAGTAATTTCTTAGTACAATGTGTTTATTCACAAAATATTTCCTCATACACACACTGTCAGGAATTACACAGAAACTTTAGCTAAACAGCTACCACTCATTGAAAAAGAAGCAACTGTGGTTTTGTTCCTCTCTGACACTCAAATCTGATCCAGACCTTCTCCAGACCCTGAGTTTTAAACTTGACAAGTACCTTAGCCTCAAGTTGTCTGTAGGAGAAGTGGAATGATATATTATATATAAAATGTCTTCTTTTGTTTAGTTTGTCATGTGGAGTTATCATATGGTTTTAAGCATCAGACAAAAGAAAAATTGTTTATAAAGACAGAGTTCTTACTAAATGATGAACATCTATATGTTTATTAATGGCTTCAAATATGAATCCTAGCAAAGATGAACATTCTGTAATGTTAAAACATTCTCGAGCAAAGATTATGTTGCAAATACAGTTGACAAAAATCAAGAGACTAGTGCTTGAAAATGTAATTGGTTTTTCATATATAATATATTGCTGTAAATCTGTATATATATGTAAATACCTAAACCTTGAGTCATTTTTCTGTGGTATAAAGTTCTTGTGAAAAGAAAATTCAAAATAACTTTTGTATTTTATCACATTCCACTACAACAAAATAATGAAGTACTAAACTAATAGCACTCAAAATAGCACACAGAAATCAGACCACGGTAGGAGCTCTTAAGCTTTTAGCCACTTACTAGTCTGTAAGACACTGTGCCAGAAATCTGTCTGCTGTGACCTGAAATTTAATTGTATAGCTGTAGCAGAAGCACTTCTCACTTCTTCAGCCAACCTTCTCACTCTGGATGTCTTCTGCAGTAAACAAGATTAACAACCATATATCACTGATACGACAGTGTTCTGGTTTTGGCACTGGCCCTTCCCATAAGGATTTAAGGACTATGTTAATTCTGAGTCACTTCAATAATTTTTAATTCTCTTCCAGGAGTCTAGATTGTAGAATACTGTCCTTGGGAAAAATTCTATTTTTAAGTCTCAGAAATCTTTCACGACTGTACCTTGTTAAATTGCACACCAAGGTATAAAACAAACAATTAAAACAGCAAAAACTTTTTTCCAGATTATTTTCAATAATGTTTATATACCAGGACACTATGTAGTGTGCTGTACAGTATGAATGGTGAAGTTAAGTTTTCACACCAAATACTGTGTCAACAAAGAATGAAATCAGAGAAGTGGCAAACAGGGAAAGAGAAAAACAATTATTGGTTTCCATGTGCCACACAACCTCCCTCTGGAAAATTATTTAGAAGTTTTAAGGATTTTAAGGGAATGCTTAAAAAGACAATCTCATCAACATACTGAAATTATACTGTTGTATTAGAATCAAACATCTCCATCTCTGTCTCCAGCATTTTTTTGTCTATTTCATGTCTATCTCATGTCTATCTCATCTTTGTCTATCTATGTTAGGACAACTATTGATAACTTTATTTTTCCTTATTAAAGGTGCAGAAATGGAGTCATAGAATAATTAAACCTTTTCCCCAGGTTCACAGGAATCAGCACTGAAGGTGGAGACATGGTCTGTATCCTAGAGCCAGGTTCTAACCATCAGAACCCTGCCTTGTTAGTGAAAGCTGTACCTTGATAGGGTCTGTTCAACATACTTGGAATGACCTCGACAGAATGAACCTGTGGGATAAACTTAGTATTGCAACAATATCTCAGGTGAACAGGAAATAAATTGTTGTGTAACAGAGGCACCTCTTTTGAACATATTTAGGAAATGAATTCCAGCCATGACCAGAATATTTTCTGTCATATATTCCTGATAGAATGTTGTAATGACAAATACAGAGTATATGGAATAAAAAATATCAACAAACTGCAGATGGAAAGGGAATCCTGAGGGTAAGGGGAAAAAAGAAATTTTTTTAAAAAAATTTTAAAAATTATCAGCTTTAAAAATTATCAGCATAACAAGATGGAAAGAAAAATGGTAACTTAATTAATTTTAAATTCTGTGAACTCTGAATCCACACCTGCCTTCAGATCCTTCTCAGGCAGGATTGTGTAGGAAACAAACTCCTCTTTACAACTGTCACCCCACTAGCTTGTAAAAATCCTCATTTAAAACTGTAGCAAAAGCCATACTTTTTTATTTATTTTTTATTTCCATATCAGAGTAAAAAAAGTGTGGCAGAGGAGTGAAGGCTGTGAAGAAAGGAGTGAATAAATTGCAGTTACATAAATTTTAGGGAAAGGAAAACTCTCCAGGTTATAAAAAGCTTTGAATAAAAGTAATCAATAAATTTTAATGTAAGTTAACTGCACTCTTCTATCTTGGTTACATCTTGTGATATCAGGTTGTGGTGGACACTAACAATCCTTGAAAGGAATATACTCCATTAGTATCACAAGAAAGTGATTAGGGCTATTTGTAGTATTTCTATGGGGAAATTCCTGCAAAGTGAGTTTACAGCATATGAGCTTCTTCGCATTAATTTTACATTAGTCATGCTTAATTGAAGAGACTTGATTCATCTTAACTTCATTTATTAATAGGATACTCATCTAACTTAACAAGGTTCCATTTATAATCATCTTCAGAATGAGTAGAAGTGTCCTTTGGAAGAGCTCAATGTTATTCATTGATTATGAAAGAAACATGGCTTATAGTAGATGCCTTATGTTTAGAAATTTAACATAAAGTGAGATTATTCACATTACTACACACTAAATAAATGATATTTTCTTATAATGAAGAAAGCTTTCAAGAAGAGTGAGCAGAAGTAGCAAAAGCAATGTAAATTCCATCCAAACATATCTGTATCACATAATAACATCCCCATTGTATGTGTTAGAAAAATACCAATTTTAGACATAAAAAAATGATTTAGACTCCAAAATCCAACTTTTATCCTCATTGGCACTGGACCACCACCCTTTATCCCCTTCACATACAACTTGTATGTGAAGCATACAAAGCAATCTATAAGTAACTAAGAACAAATATTTAGCACTTAAATTGAAATGTGATAAGGAAGATGTGTTAGGTTATCCTTTTGCTGTTAAGATTTCCCCTCTCTCTATGACAAAGCAATCTATTTCTTTGCTATCTATTGCTTCCTATGCTTATGTATTGTACATAACATCTTTGTTGATGTGTTGCTACCTATAGAGTTTGCAAATCAAAATCTATTACTCTACAGTTTATCTGTTTTTGTGGTCTCTCTCATTCAGGTTTTCATATGCTTGTTAAACTTCATTCAATTATTTGTTTACTGATACATTAGCTTTGATAGTGCAGTGAACTATATATTTTTTTGTCAAGAATTTTACCCTGCTTAGCATGCTTGGCACCCATTATATTATGTTTTCTATATTCTACTGAATAAGATACCATTTGGTAAATTTATTCACTGTATTATGTCAATTCAATTTTATGCTCAATTTATGTTTTCTTATCCTTCTTGGAACACATTATATAAAATCTTGGTGTTTTCCCACTTACTGCTGCAATATGTTATGCATCCTACAGCATTTTAATCAGTAACTTGCAACTTTCTTTCTCTACTGTGAATGCACTTTGTCAGCCTTCCATCTTAAACAGCTGTGAAGTCTGAAATAAAAGTTTCTAATTTTTTTTTCCCAATAAGCAAACTATTAGTGTGGCTCCAGTATTAATATTGATTTCTTTTAATGTTATATTTACCAAATAAGAAAAGTGGAGGACTGGGATAGTCAGATAAGAGTACTTGTAAATGTGTAAAACGCAGAACCCCAAAGGACTGCTGTTGCTGTGAAGCAGCAGTTCCATCAAGTTTGCTGGAGAGTTGAAAGCCTTAAACACCTCTTAGGTTTGTCTATCTTACAGAATATCTTCACTGTAATAATCTCAGAAATGCTAGTTTAATATTCTACTGCCCTTGTTCTGAGGTGCCAGTGCTTCACGAATCTGTCTTGAAGAGTGCTTTGGGGAAGGAATATTAGCAGATTAACCAGTAGTCTTGCTTTTCCTCAAATTATTCAGATTTAAGACAAGATGGAAAGAAGGAATAAGGAAGGCACTCTTTCCAGAAAGCAGCATTTATAGAAATAAGGTAAATCAGGATTTTAAGTGAGATTACACAGAGGTTATTACTGCTGATATGTAGATTCGTGGCAACTGTCAGAAGAGAGTTACATTGTTTTCTTAAGTATATTGTCCCTGCAAAATGCTGTGGAAATTTTTTTGGTACGTAGACAGACAAAGCACCAAATAATTGCCACAACACAACTGATCAAGTTACCTATGAATTTGGCCAGAAACTTATATATAATGATTCAGGTTAGGTTTCTTTTTTCTTATGTGTCAGCTTTTTTTTTTTTTTTTTTTTTTTTTTTTTTTTTTCTGATTTGGAAGGAAAAATAAAAAGGTTAGCTCTTTCTTTCAGCATGATTGAAGAAATATAACTTTTCTTCCCATACTGAACTCTTGGAAATGTTTTAGTGATGAACTCTAGTGTCTCCAAACCTCCAAGCTTTGCAATACAAACATAACACTTGGCAGGAATATCTTCCAGGAGCTGGGCAATCATATGCTGCTTCCATCATCAAAATTATGTTGCTATAAATTGTAATTTGGTCAAATCTCCCAGCCATAAAACTCTCAGCAAAACACTTCTAATCTTCATGATAAAAAATATTTTAAAATTCTCTCAGTTTGTGCTGAAAATGCAACCGCCCTTCCTAGCTAATTAAGAACCCAGTCAAGTTAGGTGCTAATTTCTCTTGTACTAGTGTCCAGGCTTCAGGGAGAAGAAAAAAGCCTGCACAGGGATAGGAGAATGACTGAAGATCATGAGATAGTATGGAAAGGTAGTGACAAAGCATAAGACAAACATATACAAAGAGCATCTAAGTCATTTCAACACAACAGCTACAGACCATACAATGAACTCCAGTTTTCCTGAAAGGCAACTGTGTGGTATAATGATTTGTAGAGACTCCCATATATGTTTGTTTTAGCCTGTGAGCTTCTGCTTCTCTTTCTCGTTCTCTCTCTCTCTCTCCTGCTCTACAATCCCAAATCCTCCAGCAAAGTGCCATTTCAGTGACTTGTTTTTTTTAGTATGGTAAATAGTTACCTCTAACACATGTAAACAGGGAACCTGAAAAGTCTAAGATATTACACCCATCTGATTTCACAGCTGTGGTAAGTAAATCAATACTTCTTTATACTGCTGACTCAACTTATCATAGTGTGTATATATAAAAATTTACACACAGGCACTCACACACGTATATACATATATCCGCCTATTTCAAACACTGTGAGCATTTATGCAGATTTGAACATTATATTACTGTTCTTTGGACATTATACTACTGTTTTTATACTACTGTTATTACATTTGGACATTATATTACTATTCTTTTAATACAGGTAACAACGTCACAGGTTAGATGGATTTTGGCATTTCTGTGGATATGAATACAGCAATTTATTGCCATCATCATGTAGTATTAGCAAATGAATTGTACTGTGGGAATAAATAAGAGTTATGCCCTTAATAATTTATATGAAGTACCTCTATTGTATTCACTGCTAAGTAAGAGAACACAAAATAAATGAGTCAGTGCAAGAGAAAAAGCAGCTGTAAAAAACAAGCATTGCCTTGGAAAAGTGAATTCTCTCTCTATTCATGTCACATATTTCCCACTGTTTCAGCTAGTCAGTTAAGCTACTTTCATATTAGTCTTACATATAGTAAATTAACTGATAAGGGCACCTTATGCCATCACAGCTACAGTGCTTTGGATATTCATGCTAGTTCAGGTGTTCTAATACTGTGAGACACCACTAAAATCCCCACACGATATATGGCCATCAAAGACCATCTGCATTTCTCAAGGGGACCCCATTCTAGCAAACTGATCTAGTTTGATCTGATCCTACTAATTCTTAACATTTTAGTTTGTGTCTTGCAATGTTGATACTCATTTTATCCAGATTTAAGAAAATATTTTATTTTATTTTTTTAAAAAAAGAAGTAATTAAAGTTATTGAGAAGTGTTCTTCATTGCAACACCAGGGTGCAGTGAGGGCCAGTGCTGCTTAGAGGATGGGAAATGGTGGGAGCTAAGCTCAATATGATGGCCAGCAGCTGCAGGGTGATGGCCAGCTGCACAGTGTGAGACACCTGAGCCAGTTTCATCTGGGTCTTTCCTTCATCAAGCCAGTTTATGGTGGTGGGGCAGGTCAAATACCAAGCCAGAGTCAGTCTGCAAGTCAGTTCTGCTGAGAGTAATATGGGTTGGACACAGCCCTGGGAGCCCTGTCTGAGATCATTCCACAGGTCAGGGACCATGGCAACAGCGTGCATGGCTGGGTTCAGGCATATGGCTGTGGCTGACCTGGAGACTGGGCCTAGAGCACAGCTGCAGTAGGAGTGAAAGCCCAGGCGTGACGGGAAATGTGTCTCTTGGGCCTATGGACAAGGGTGTGGTGGAGTCCTCTGTGTTGCTTGTCAGGACCAGGAAGGCCCCTGCGTGCACTCAGGGAGGGTCCTGACATGAAGTTCATGATATTAAAGCTTTTAGATTAAAAACTAAGAAGAAACTTAGGATTTGTTGTTTTTATTGGGAGATGCTGCTATGATTACTGGATAAACAGATGTGAAGACTAAAAACACGTGCAGGCCTGGCTCATGTTGCCCACAAGGTTTTTATATTGTTGGCTCATTTAAAAGAGTGCCCTTGAGGAAGTACAGTGTGTTCTGCATAGCTGTAGTCCAATCTGATGGGATAAACTAGGGAATGTGCATTGCTAAAGCACTTTCATAAAGTCAGTCCCTTTTGTATTTGGGTTTCTAAGAAACGAAAAGTGAGAATACATTTTCCATTTTATTAAGGGCTTCAATTAATGATGACGCCCACAGACAGACTATGATAGCAGGAGTCCAGTGCAGCAAGCCCTCCTGCTGAGAGAGCACCTATTGAATTCGGGGTCGCATGCTTTGGGCTCACAGAGTTGCCATCATTCTTTGAGCAGGGCTTACAAAGGCAAAGCTCTATTTCTTGTGTCGGCTCATGACAAATGGAAATTATGTCCTCCAAAAAAGCATGCAGACCTTCACTTCAAAGCCTAAATCTAACCTTACAAATTCACAGTGGATAGAGTTACAACACGTACCAGAGGAAGCAGCTCTGCCTAATCCAGGCTCTTCTTGTAATTTCCCTGAAAAGCCTATTTAGGATTAACTTTCTCACTCTAGAGGAAAGCCGCCTCCTCTCCTGGGTCCCATAGGAACTGAAGACCCACATCTGCCAGAATGAATAACCAGAAGCGTCAATCATTGAGGCAATCAGCAAGCACATTCTGCAGCATAGTGGGAGATCGCAGCGTACAAGGGGTTTTCCCAAAAGTCGACCCTGGGGAGTGCTGAAACCAGGGTGGGCTAACAGGCTGTGGTACATCGGCACAGCCTGGGAGCAGCACAGAAATCTGTGCAGGAGGATGCGCAGGGAGGGTGCTGTCACTGCCACTTCCAATGGTGGTTGCAACTCACTTGCAAGGAGCCCCAGTCATGGCATCCGCCTGGCAGAAATTTATGTCCTCTGTGTCCCCTGTGTCCTCTCCAGCCACAGAAAGTGATGCAGCTACCCAGACAGAGCTCCCAAGGGAACACGCAGCCATCCAGATCTCAGGCTGCAGAGCGTGCCCACGCTTTCTGTCAGTGTCTGACAGCAGCAGTGAGTACACCTGTGGGAGGTGCACCCAGGTAGAAGGACTGCTCAGCCTGGTGGCAGAGCTGCAGGAGGAGGTGGGTGGGCTGAGAACCGTTAGGGAGTTGGAGAAGAAGACGGACTGGTGGGATCATTGCCTACCATCCCTGAGAGAGATGCGTCAGCCACCACAAAAGTGAAGGATCCCCTACACTCTCGCCACCAGCCAGAAGGAGGGGACCTAAGGGATGGGGAAATGGAAGCAAATTTCTGCTCAGGGCAGCAGGCAATTCCTCTCCCCGTCTACCTCACTTTCCCAGGTGCCCAAACAACAGGTGTGAGGCTCTTGTGTGGACAGAAAAACAACAATGTGGGCAAAGGGCCCCCCAGGTTGGAGGGGTCACCTAGGGCAAGTCAGCCTACCACCTGTATCACGAAAAAAAAGAAAGGGTTGTTGTCATTAGCGACTCCCTTCTGAGGTGACCAGAGGGCCTGATTTGCTGATCAGACCTGGGTAAGAGGCTTTACAAGAAAGCTCAGTAGCCTGGTACATATGGCCCTCTGATTGTTATCCATTGTTGTTTTTTTGTTTGTTTGTTTGTTTGTTTGTTTGTTTTTGAGGTCAGCAGTGAATGATGAAGTAGAAAAGGGCAATCAAAAGATCAAAAAAGACTGGAGGACCTTAGGATAATTGGTTACAGGATCAGGAGCACAGGTAGTGTTTTCCTCTATCCTTCCGGTTGCAGAGAACAATATTGAAAGGAACAGACAGACCTAGTTGATCAATACATGGCTGCGAGGCTAGTGTCACCAGCAGAATTTGGGGTTTCTTGATCATCATCTACACAACACCAGGCTTGCTGGGTGGTGAAGCTGTATGTAATGGAGGAGCTGGACTGTACTGGACTGTACTCATGGCAGCCTGCAGCTCCCTCATGAGGGTAGCAGAGGGGCAGGCGCTAAGCTCTGCTCTCTGGGGACAGCGACAGGACCCGAGGGAACGGCATGGATCTGGGACAGGGGAGGGTCAGGCTGGGGGTTAGGGAAAGGTTCTGCACCCAGAGGGTGGTTGGGCACTGGGACAGACTCCAGAGGAAAGTAGTCACAGCAGCAAACCTGCCAGAGTTCAAGAAGCATTTAAACAGACATAGGGTTTGCTTTTTGGGTGGTCCTGTGTGGAGCCAGGAGTTGGACTCGATGATCCTTGTTGGATCCCTTCCAGTTTAGGATTTTCTTTGATTCTATGATTTTAAGTTAGTCAACATCTTCTTGCAAGCTTTTTGTGACTGCCTGAAGAGACCTCTCATACTCTAGAAGGGATTTACACTTTTTATCTGTTCAGTTATCAATATCTACTACCGTTTCAACCTTCCAGATATTTGGGAAATAGTCAATTGACTTCACAGAAATTTGGGCCAAATATAAAGCATCCCTGTATCTAAGGCCAGCCTTCCTTTTCAAGGAGTACAAATAAACACTAGCAACCGTATTCAATAATTATGTTTGTACATCTCTTCTGAAGGCCATGTTTCTGACCTCATCTACAGCCTTAGCCTCCTTGCTCTCCCAGCCACCTTTTCTATTCCACAAGATCTCTCTGTTCCATAGTTTACATGTTAGAACCTCTGGATGTCCTGGCTCAGATGCTTTAAGGCTGACAGGGACCATATAAAGTCCACAGCAGCAACTTTTGCCTAAAGCCAGCTCGGGAATTAGACAGCATTAATAGGCACCTTTAAAGCCAACTAGCCTTTCCTAAGCCTTCACAGATTATTGGAAAACTGAAGAGACTCTAGTCCCCATTTGCATTTCTGAGGTGACAACAGTGTGACCTACAATATCTCCCAAGGCTCCTGCCCTCATATGTGTTGCTGGTGAGAAGCTTGGCAGCTCAGAATGCAATCTTATGCCAGACTGCATGAAAAGCAAAATAAATCTACTCCTGAAGAAGATTTATAATATGAGCTAACACAATATACTTATAACTGTTTTTGTTGTTGTTGTTGTTTTTCCCTTAGGTCTGAATTTCTGAAAAGCAATAACTAAATGTAGAGATGGCATTATTTTACCTTATTTCACCTTAACTTATACAATGTACAGTTTGCATGCATCTGCTCTGCTCTGATCTGTGCTGTAATCATTAAATGTATTATGTAAAATGGGTACAAACCACTAGAAAGTAAATGCTGATCCATCCAGTCTTATGAGAGTTTTGACAACTACACTTTAGGCAGGTCATGCCTGACGAACCTGATCTCCTTCTATGACAGAGTGACGCGCTGGGTGGATGAGGGAAAGGCTGTGGATGTGGTCTACCTTGACTTCAGCAAGGCTTTTGACACCGTCTCCCACAGCATTCTCCTCAAGAAACTGGCTGCTCTTGGCTTGGACTGGCGCACGCTTCGTTGGGTTAGAAACTGGCTGGATAGCCGGGCCCAAAGAGTCGTGGTGAATGGAGCCAAGTCCAGTTGGAGGCCAGTCACTAGTGGCGTCCCCCAGGGCTCGGTGCTGGGGCCGGTCCTCTTTAATATCTTCATCGATGATCTGGACGAGGGCATCGAGTGCACCCTCAGTAAGTTCGCAGATGACACCAAGTTAGGTGCGTGTGTCGATCTGCTTGAGGGTAGGAAAGCTCTGCAGGAGGACCTGGATAGGCTGCACCGATGGGCTGAGGTCAACTGCATGAAGTTTAACAAGGCCAAGTGCCGGGTCCTGCACCTGGGGCGCAATAACCCCAAGCAGAGCTACAGGCTGGGAGAGGAATGGTTGGAAAGCTGCCAGGCAGAGAAGGACCTGGGAGTGATGGTGGACAGTCGGCTGAATATGAGCCAGCAGTGTGCTCAGGTGGCCAAGAAGGCCAACGGCATCCTGGCTTGTATTAGGAACAGCGTGACCAGCAGGGCTAGGGAGGTGATCGTCCCCCTGTACTCAGCTCTGGTGAGGCCGCACCTCGAGTACTGTGTTCAGTTTTGGGCCCCTCGCTACAAGAAGGACATCGAGGTGCTTGAGCGGGTGCAGAGAAGGGCGACGAAGCTGGTGAGGGGCCTGGAGAACAAGTCCTACGAGGAGCGGCTGAGGGAGCTGGGCTTGTTCAGCCTGGAGAAGAGGAGGCTCAGGGGCGACCTTATCGCTCTTTTTAGGTACCTCAAGGGAGGCTGTAGCGAGGTGGGGGTTGGCCTGTTCTCCCACGTGCCTGGTGACAGGACGAGGGGGAATGGGTTTAAGTTGAGCCAGGGGAGTTTTAGGCTAGATGTTAGGAAGAACTTCTTCACTGAAAGGGTTGTGAGGCATTGGAACAGGCTGCCCAGGGAAGTGGTGGAGTCACCATCCTTGGAAGTCTTCAAAAGACGTTTAGATGTAGAGCTTAGGGATATGGTTTAGTGGAGGGCTGTTAGCGTTAGGTTGGAGGTTGGACTCGATGACCTTGAGGTCTCTTCCAACCTAGAAAACTCTGTGATTCTGTGACTTCATATGTACCATCTGTGTGCAGGTTGCTCATCTCTGGTGTATTTAACTCTTAATAGCCAGCCCTCTGCTTCATCTGATCCTAGTCCATGGAAATACATAAGAAACAAAACATACACAATTTTAGAGTTGCAGTTACATGAAACCTAAGGAAAGATACTACAAGGGACTCAGATGAAATATCTTGTGGGAAAATGGATTGCCATCTAAAAACACCCAAAAGACAAAAACTGGGAAAATCTACTATCTTCAGTTTAGGACATGTTTTAGTAAATTGTCACTATAGTAGAAGCTTCTTGGAGGAAAGAAGGTAGAGCAAGAAGGGCACATAATCTAAATTTCAGCTATACAGGATGTGCTTTCACACAGAACAGATTGTTGTCCCCCCCACCCTCCCACTTTTTTTTTTTTTTTTTTACTAGAATGATGGCCATAAGATTAAAACATGCAATTCAGCAGAGAAGACTGAATACTGCAAAAAAGTCTGCAGTAATTAATTGACTTTGGTACTACAACAATTCACAGGACAACCTTTGCTCGTGTTCATCTCCGTTGGCTTTGATGCTATCCATGGATGTCAAAGTCAGGGTGTGGTGGTATAAACATTAATTGAAAACAAAATATTGACTTTAAAAATGCTAGTGTTGACAACTATTGGATTTTACAATCACATAGCACAGTATTTTTTGCAATAAATTATTTTTATACTTAACCTGCTTGAAAATGAAAATGAATCCATATGACATCTGGTGTTAACAATGAAAAAACATACTGAAATAAATACCAAATGCACACATATGTTTTGGAGTTGAATCTCGTTGTAGAAATTTTGAATACTTCTCAAAAGCAACTGAGGAAAGTGAGATATGCTTTTATTTTCCTGTAAAGAGAAAAAGATGTAAAATTCAAATTATTCAAGATGTATTATTCACCTGGATCTCATTTCAAGCCACACAGCCTGGCCAGACCTGAAAACTTTAGGAAAATATTTTTAACATACATTACAGCTGTATTCAAGCTAGTGGCAATTTTGATAAAGCAAGTATTTTTGCACAGGATCATACTGCATACACCTACTTTTTGAAAGGTTTATCCAAGCAATCACTGCCTAGAGTGAATAGCAAATTTTGCTGAGAACTTTCAAATAGTGCCACATACTGTCTAGCAGCTGCTGCACTAGTAATACCATAAAATAAATACCAGCATCTTTCATAGCGATCTTCTTTCATGGATTTGAAAGTGTTCTGCAATGAAAGACAAGCACTGCCTGCCAAATTTGCCCCCTGCTCATGTGCATATGCACTTCAGTGGTGGCTTATCTTGTCATTGCAGGAGACAGAGCGAACAGCAGGTGGAGGGAGCCAGTGCTGCAAGCAACCAGGCTCTCAATATGAGCTGAATGCTTGAGCTACCCTCACCCAGCTTGACTGTTGGAGCACTGGCTGGGAAAGCACGTGAACCATAAAGCTTGCCTGTTTTTCCTAGCTATTCAAGGAAGCTATAGTTCTTTCCCTTTAAACTTGGCCTCTCATATCCCTGCACCATCACGGCTACTGCAATCCTAATGCCATGAAAGCTTTGATTCTAGCAAAAAGGGAATGTTAACTTTGCCTTTTGAGTTCTGCCAATTTAAAAACTTGTGGGGAGGGGCATCAGTAATTTCAAAGTAAATTGGCCAAAGGTGAACATAACAAAAGTAGCAGATGCTAGCAATCTAATTTGACTCTCAGATCTTCCTCTCATACAGTTTCAGGGCAACCATGATATTCTTATTAATTCTTAATCTTCACTTCATTAAAATATTCATTTTCCTAATAAGTCAATATATCTTTTTAAAACATGGCTTTCAGTTTTTTGGTATTTTACTTACCTGAAAAGTCTGTCACCCTTTTCGTTGTAAAGTTATTCTCATCAGCCTCTTTTACAGTGGGCCAGTAGATATATGCTGTTTCTCCTATTCAAACATCATAACCTAACCAGTGCATTCCTGGATTTGTTTCCTTAGGCTGATCAGGAGTAGTCTCAATTCTGTGCTGCCACATCTGCAGTGAAGGCTTCTTAATCATGTTATCTTTCACCAAAGGCAGCTCTCCCTTTTCCATTCCCCTTTCCATCCTTGTGGTCTCATTTTCCTGAAGGTTACACCATTCTCCAGAGCTTTAGTCAGACAGTGGTAATGAAGACTGGACTTAGGAAATTAGGTCAGTTATCTGTAACTTTCAGGATTAGCATCACAGATGCCATCATGTGAGTTCACGCATAGGTACATGACAGCTGATGATCAGCAAATCAGTATTGAGTTTCCTGATATTGATATTCTCTTCTTGTTCCCTGGTGTCCTAAGAATGCTTGTCCCTGTACAGTCCTTCTCTGAACCCTTGCGCCCTTGAGCAACTTGATAACCAGGGAGGTGGATAGACAGCATGTCCCCAGGAATTTCCTCAGGTTTCTGGAGGGAGAGGGCTGGTGACTGCCTGTGAGGGCTCAGACTCATTCTGAAACTGTTCTGAATTCAGAAGGTCGACTGCAGGATGTGATCCCTGCCATGATACACTAAGGGAAGAACTTGCAAAAAGGTTATTTGATGAGATCCTCTAGGGAAGAAAGATTGCATAGAAAGACCTCACAAATGGGACGTATAAAACCAGTTCATGGGCAGAAAAAAGCTCAAGGGCCTGGCAATCTTTTCCTGTACTGACCTTTCCAAAATGTGGTGTATAAATACAAATCTACTGTTAAACCCAATTAGCAGAACAGTTCACTCTTTGAATGACTGCAGCAATCTTCCCTACTCCACATAACCCCTTCCTTCCAGATAGCCCTGTCCAGAGTCTAACCACTTTCTCATCCTGTTAAAAGTCCTTTCTTACTTGCCCAAACATCCATATCAATGTATTTATGTTCCCACAGCATTCTCATTAAACCTGTTGTTTTTCCAGTTCAATGTCTACTAACTGCTAATATAATTTAAGTTGCTCTGAGTAAATAATTTTTCTACTGTCTCTGCCTCTTGGCTCATTCCCTACCAGGCTAGGAAGAAAGTTTAAAGTTAGATAAATGGAAGCCCTATGGCTTTTACATCGATGGATGAGCTTTTGTTCTTGTTCTTAAATGAATCTCACCTTCAGTTTGTGTGCATGGCTGAACTAGGTCTATAAACTACAAGGAATAGCTCCTCAGATGTCTGGGTTGTAGTTTATGAATCTGTCAGGTGAGATCAAGTGAAACATGAATAGTGGAAGAAAAATGTACTCAACATATGTATAGCAGGATGAGGATTAAGAGAAGGGAAAATGAATCTGTGAGACAGGGTGTCGTTCCAGGTTTATTTTTTTCTGATAATAAAACTAGCTTAAGAGGCTATCTGCTGTTACTATCCCAACCTGCTCGTTCCTTCCTTTGCATAGCAATTCATAACTACTGCATTAGTTATTACTGGTACACAACTTATTCTGTTGTAAATTCATAATTTACATCATGGAAATGGCCAAAATGGTAAATAAACCAAACCAAAACAAAACAAACAAAACAAAAACAAAAACTTAAACCACTAGCTCCTTTCTGCCACCATTAGCCATATAGATCTTGCCTTGGCATTTACCTTAAGCAAGATGAACTTGTGATGTGAGATGAAGTTTTGTAGTGCCTGTCAGCTAGCTCAGTTCCACTATCTGGTGTTAAATGGAAAAGACAGAATTATGGGGGGATGACTAGACTATCTTGTTTCTATATCTGCTAAACTATTTCTGTAATATTTTGAATGGTAGTCTCCACTAAAAAGAATGGAAGGATGTAGTTTTCTTTCTAACATCCTATTTTTACAGGCTTAGCAATATTCCAGTGATGTATATATGATTTAGATGAAGCTAGCAAAATCAAAATGAAAAATATGTTATGAGTAATGCATATCTAGTTATTGAAGTGATATGTCAGCAGCATAAATGAAGAGTACAAAGAGCAGAGATTTGTTCAATTCTTAAAACTTAAGCAATTCTTAAATGACACAAACCATGTATCAGTCTGGCTAACCACAGAGAGACGAGGGACCATTCTAAGAAAAGGCAGGAAAGATGCTCAGCATGGACTCAGAAAACAAATATTTTCCTAGTATATTTAAACTGAGAGATTTGCTTTGCCTTTCATGTGTATAAATTATTTCTATCATTTTATCATTTTATATCAAGTGTACACTAATTTTGTGCATTGGTTATCTTCCTTGATATTAATGAGAACTTTGAAAGTAAAATTAATCTCTATTTCTTGCATTATTATTATTGTTTTTACTTCCTTGCATTGTTGAATACCCTTGTTTTTACTTGTGAAAACAAAACTTGAAGAAAAAAGGAAAAAAAAAAAGAGAGAAAAAAAAATAAATAAAACTGGCCATTCTTTCTTCCCCTCCTTTCTCCAAACAAAAAGTCAAATACTAAATTACCCAGGTGAAGGCTTTAGTGGACAACTTCAACATCACAAAAATGACAGTCATCGCAGTTAGGATGGCTGTGAGGTATGCTATCCAAAATACCCCAGGTGGAACAAAGGATCAGTGTTTGTCTCTCAGGAGAAACTCCTCCACTGTTAGATTTTGAATTCCTGAAACAATGCATAGACCCATGTATTCAAAACGGATTAAGTGAAAAACTGAATATTTGTCAAAAGAAGCAGGCTCTAACTTCATAGAGCATAAGTAGGGCACTATGAAAGATTTTGATCTCTTGCTGCCCTTGTTGTATTTGTACTGGGAATGGACCTCTTCAGGACCCTGGAGGTCAAACCATCATATTTCCAAAATGCTATACTAATACAAACATTTTTGAGGAAAAATAAATAATTGAAAGAAAACACATTATGTGAAATGCTGGTCATATTAAAATAACTGGAAAAAATGTCCAGTGATTTGAATAAGACTTTTACTCTCTAAATCTATGGATTTAGCCTAGCATTTTTCTCACCCTCACTCTCTTCCTTCTACTTGTTTGACCTATACACTATTATCCTAGTTTGGAAAGAGCTGCCCACTATTGGCTTAGTTCTTAGTTTCTTTGAAGCTGAATTATCAAAGACTGTTAGAGATGCATCTTTTTTTTTTTTTTTTTTTTTTTTTTTTTAAGCCTGCTTCTTTGAAAGAGCCTTTATCAAGCCTCTTTTATCAAGCCACAAACCTGAACAAGGACAAAAATTCAGGCAATATTAGTATTTTCCTTGGGCACTTTTACAGTTTCCACTACTTTAATGAGCATGCTTAACACTTTAGTTCCCCATTGCTCCTCCACAACATATACTGTCACAACATATACCATAAAAATCACACACCATTTTTATTTCTTTTTCTTATTGGGACACTATTACATTCTAATTTTGTAGCCCTCCTTTCTCCTTCCCAGCTGGGCCCCAGGATTCTGTCCCAGCACAGTGGAGGTGGAGCTCTCTGCCCCGACTTCTTTCTCTAATGCAGAAATGTTGATGCCAACCCCCTTGTCTACTTCCACATGCAGCCACATTTTTCCAGACACAGGAGCCATCCCCTAGTCTTATAGTAGGATATAGGACAGCACCTTTAACTACCTGGATATGTCTGCTGTTCCCATCCCTTCTTTCTTCCTGCATCAAAGGTGTTGTAGAAACTTAGTGAAAAGGATTCCACAAACCAAGCCCTTGTGGGAGAAAAGGAAGCAGCCAAGAAATTCAGGATGAGTAGTCTCTGGGACTGTGTGTGTGACCGTCTTCCAAGGTACCACTGTCCACACACCAGCCCCAGTGCTTGCAGGCTCCAGATCAGCTCTAGAGATGGCTGGAGGAAGCATCCAATATGATTAACAGCCTGCTTAAAAGGCAGGGCTGGCTCTGTGCTGGTGTGAGCACAGCAGTCCCTTCTCTCTGCCTGGATACATGTATTTTTAGTTCCCTTTCACTTTGAAGGTGCTTTCACCTCACCAGGGCCATTTCTCTGGGATGCTCTGGGTCATCACTGTGAGATCAGTGTTGTTTCCTGAACTGTTCTTTTTGTGTTTCTCTGAAATACATCTAGAGAAGAGCACATAGTGAGAATTCACACTTTGAAGAGTGGAAACCCTCAGCTGCACAGACAGCTGCATATCGTGGCAGCTGCTACGTGAGGAAGAACAGTGCATTGCCTTGGATGAATGCTAGGTTGCAACACTGGGCTAACAAAGTAAGGCAGAATCTGAAATGTTAAAGCTCTAGTTACTCAAGATACGACAGCATTTTTATGTGCAATTTAATTGGATAACATTCAAGATGAATAATTAACCAAAAGCTTAGGGAGATTTTTACAGGGTCAATCTATTCTCTATGTCCAGCCCTTGGCAGATAAATGCTGTTATGCTGCATTTTCAAGCAGTTATTGTGTCCTATCCCATGTTTCAGTAGCTGGGGAAAATGGTGGTGAAATATAATGTTTGAACAATATCATGTTTTTAAGGCTGATGAAAGTGTGGAGCATGTCATGTTATGCTAGATAATCTGCAAACATAAAAATGACACAGGCCTTACATTGAAGCTTTTATAAGAACTCTGAAAAAATGAAAAACAAAGAAAGGAATAGAACAAAATGAAAGACAGCATTTGATTTCCTGCAAAATTCAAGTTAACTAAGCCATCTCTGGCTTTATAAAATACTGTCAGTGGGGTTGTTTTAGAGGTGGATAAGTGGCAAAAAGGAGAGTTGAGGAAGGTGAGAGCAGTGGATAAGCAGGTACAGGAGCTCTTACAGGCAGTCAGGCATCAGAGAATACAGATGATGAGAGTGCTCCAGAAAGGAGCTGCTTGGTGACACAGAGCCTCTAGTAGGCTCCAGGTAAATGTCCCATGAAAAATCTACCTGTTTGTGCAGCACTGAGGAAATGCCACATAGGTCTTAATGCCTGTGGTGAGTACAGCATGCTCCCCTGGCCTTCATACAGCAGTAGCTATATAAGCAGTATTCTGCAGATGTTGAGGCAATATCAACCTCTGAATGAAATGGGAATTTAATATGTGGATATAGAAGATTACTGTAGTAAACACAGGTCTTCTGTGCTAAGTATTCAACACTTGCTAAGCAAAAGGATTCATAACTAGTATTTGTGAAAATCTTCAGGCTAAAGGCACACACACACTAAATTTTATATTTATACAGATATATATGCTGTATATATACTATTCTGTATATTTACTATATTTACCACTTGTTATTTTGTTTACAGCTTAGTGCAATACTTTTGTTCCTAAGGCTTTAAGAGTCTCAGCTTGTATTTAAAACATTGGACTTGTGCAAGAAGGTTTCAAAGCTTCCAGAACACAGATTTGTCCTTGCTAAGCAAGGACCTTTTTTTTTTTTTTTTTCCCCTGTAAATTAAATGGCATAAAACAAACATTAAATATCAGATACTTGTAGTGCAAAACAAATAACAAAGATATAATACTTATATACACTTTCTGTATTCAGCCAAATTTTTCTATTGTTGTCTTCAGTCTTACTGCTAGAATGTTGTTCAAGGCCTACTTGCATTCAATATATATATATTCCTGCTTTTATTGACCACTGAATGAAAGCTCTTCTTTCTTAGGTTAATATTCTACATATTGCTGACCTTGGTGATTCTCTTTTGTATAATATATGAATCAATGTAGAGCTGGCACATGTAGCTAGCTGCTGAACCTAAACTTTTTTTCCAAATTGCGGTGTGGTAAATGGAATATGAATGAAATAATTACCTAGAACATGCAATCAGCCTGGAATTCATGCCACAAAGTGCCATTTAGGTCAAGAGTCCAGCAGGACTCAAAATGTCTTGGATGTGTGTGGATAATAAGAACATCCAAAGTAAGCATTTCTGAAATCCCAAGGGAGTTTGTGGAGGGAGTTAGGCTTCAAGGCACGTATCAACATCTAACTAACCTGGGTCAAGGAGAACATTTCTTTGGCCAATTCATTCTGTCATGTTTTTTGAAAAAGCTGATAGAGGTCCCTGTCAGAGACATAATGCTAAACTACAGGCTGTTGGCATGATTGCATGTGCCACTCTCACATTTCTTGCTGCAAAGGGCAGATCTGTTTTTAACTGTCCCCAAATCCAAAGTAAACATTTCTAATGGTATGGAAGCTAGGAAAACTATTTCTAAATGGCTACTTGGTAAATGTCAGTATTTCTCTTTGCAAATTGACTGTTTTCTTTGTCTTTCCTTGCTATCTCCCATGAAAAAAAGTCCTAAAATACATTAGATATTTTCCATGTAAGCAATTTCACTACTACCAGAGGAATGTTATATGATAACAAGTTATGTGAAATGGTCATAGGACTGTGTAGTGAGATCATGAGATACTGTCTGCACTGTGATTAAATGTAGTCTACCTAAATGTTTTTTGGGATCCCTGTGATAGAATGTTGATGGAAAGCAAAATCAACCTCCTCCACCACCTGACACCATCAGGGCCTAAAGTTTTGGTATACAAAATATAAAAAATCCTTGATGTTACCAACAATAATTTAGTTCATAATTAAGTTGTATTTAAATGACTTAGTAATGGCATAATTTGGGTAGTATGCTCATTTTTCTGCAGTTTCTGGCAAATTCTCTTGGGGTGCAAATAAGTTCTGTGCTGATGTCCACCATAAACCATAAGGAATATTTGCTTCTGTTTATACACTTCAGGGGCCATTTCTGTCCAGCACTTTATGGCGAGAGGTGGCATAAGAAATGTCCATACGTAGCCAGAGCAGGTAATTATTTAACGCTTTTTGCAGAGACAGACAATGTTCTTTCAGAGTTAAGAAAATCTTTTACTTAGGCTGCTTCAGTTTGTTTTTCTAATAAAGGAAACAGACAAGTGTTTCAGCATCTTTGTTTCATTTGTCAAAAAAATAATATACCCATGATATGTACAGATGGCCAGTCAACAGGGAAAATAACCAAAAATGACAAAAACAAACAAAAATTAGATCTGTGATCAGTACGGTACTTTTCAAGATACCAATTCTGCTAAGGCAAATAAAATAAAATAAAATAAAATAAAATAAAATAAAATAAAATAAAATAAAATAAAATAAAATAAAATAAAATAAAATAATAAAGTGTTATGGAGTCTGTCTTAAAGAACTTGAGCCAATGTGAACATCCTGTGAACTCTAAAAAAGCAGCTCATTTACATCTGGATATTCTGATTTAATTGGAATAACACATGCTGGAGTCCCATGAGTAAAAGATAATCTCCCATATTCATGACTTTCTCAGATAAATTAAAAAACAAAAAAGGTAATCGAATTTTGCACACTAAAGTACTACAATTTTATTTCAAAGAACAGATCAAATTCTGCTCCTAATACACTGGTGCAGCCTCCCTCTCAGCAAAATGACTTAGACAAGAACCTTATTCTTTTTCCTTGGAAATAGCTGTTTTGATTATCCTCTCTCTCTCTCTGTGTTTTAACTTTGGAATGAAAAGTGATCCTTTCTGTGTTTTTGGAACCATTTTGAAAAGAACCATTCAAAAAGTGTTCAAAGCTTGAGAGATCTGAAGTTAGGCACTAGCTGTAGAGCTATGACATTTAACATTAACTATATTAAGACTCAGTGGTTTAAACTCAGCACTGATCAATTCCACTGATCTTACTAGAGATATGGTAGAAGAATTTAGCCTTTCATTCCATCTGATGGACCAACGAGTGTCAGAAAAATCATTCATTTTATCCACCTCCATGGATAAATCCCTTCTAGATCATGATCATACACATAGCACATGGGATCTTGTGAACTTCAGTGATAACAGGCACTATTGGCCACTGCCTTCTATTTCTCCATCATCTTCCAACTTAACAAGCTAACTATACATTTAAACAGAAAAAGTTCAAATATACGCCATATACATCCAAGACTCCTGTGGGTCATCAAAGCATATAAATACTGCTGGGCTTCTTACAGCTTCTTACCAGAAGACCAAAACACAATCTGTTTTAGCACCTATAATTAATCACTGATACAGAGCTACTGCAAGGATTACTGTACCTGTAGACAACTGAAGAGGAAAACAAATGCATTTGATTAACACATTGGGAACTATAAAATAATGCTTTTAATATGTATTTCAAAGCCAAAACTAATAGTACAACCTATTTAGATTCCCTGACACCTCCCATTTAATTGCCCTTTTCAGGTGCTAGTAGCTTTGCCAAGTTTCAATCATTTGGGGTAAAATTTTCCATCTTACGTGTCTACATTGGGCCAGTTTTCTTTTTTTTTTTTTTTTTTTCTGTTTGTTTTGGGAATATTACAGAAAAAATAGCTTAGCTGCTTTGAAGGACAAGGCTATGGAAAAAAAAAAGAAAAAGTTTTGTCCATGTGAACTAACTTCTGTGACCTTAAACTGAGTGTTTCAAGTTTCAGATTAAAACCTGGGGTGGATAGAGGAAGGAGTAAACCCCCTTTGTATCAAGGATGTGCCTTTTGTCATCCCTCTGGAACCTGACCCTAGCTGATTAAGTTTCATGCCATTGGGAAGGGTGGGGAAGGAAGTCCACACATGTTCAATAGATTAAAATTTTAGCAGCTTAAGAGGCTTTCCCTTCACTTATAATATCCCTGACCTCCTGAATATCTTGGGGAAATTTTGGTCATGTCCTTGGAGGACTTCATACCATTATACAAACTGAAGAGTTAAGTGGTATTGGACAATGTCTTCCTCTCCAACTCGTCCTTAAGGTATAGAAAGTGTGTTTTGCCTTATCCATTTAGAACATTGTTTGTCCCTACCTGTGCCCTATTTATAGACGTTTCTGGGCTTTCTTTTCTAATAAGTTGTCCAGTTCCCCCTATTTGCAGAAATACAGAACATTGCAGCTAGAATTCATGCTTCTTCCCCACTCATTATGTCTCTTTTTGTCCAATACTGCAGTGCAAAACATCTGGGTCACATAACTTTCTCCCCCATCTCATCCTTTCCCAAACATTTTCCTGGTACTACCATCCTAACAGATGAGCTGCTGCTCTGTTGTGAGTTGAAATACTGGAGAAAAAGAATCAAGCACACTGAAACGGGATATTTTCTGCTGGAACTAGATTATTGTGTCTTGAGCACAGCCGGTAAAAAAATATTTTATCTTCTACAGACAATTCTGATGAAACTTATGGCAGAATTTCAAATACTGAAAAATTTCAAATGAAAAACAGATTTATTTCAATGTCAAGATAATACTTCATGGGAGTTGAAGTCAGCACGCCTCATGTTTTCATATTTCAGTATGGGGTGGATTCAGGTGTTAGGCCAGACAACGTCTTGCTGTGTCCCCTTCTGGAAATGTCAAAGAATCAGACGCTAAACAGGAAAATTCTTTGCAAGTAAAGGTACTAATAACCTAGTTCAATAAAGTGGATTTGTTTATTAAATGGAGATTTATTTTTCTTCCAAATGTGCATCAGATAAGTCAACTGGAAGACAAAGAAAAGTAAATAAACTTGTTTTTCAGTATTTTTTTTTTTAACTGAAACACAGAAGAATTTGAAGAAAATATAATAACAATGAATAACAGTGAGCTAGTTACACAATCTTGTGACCACTCTCTTCAATCCTGGCTATGACTGCAGAACCATGGTTAACCTAAATTAGAGACAACATGCCTGGCATCAGTGCATGTGACCAGAGTGAATGACCATACAAACGCTATTTGCAAAAAAGGCAAGTGTCCAGTGGGTAAGAAGAGATGGCATCTGGTGCGATGGGAAGTGACTGGTGAAGAGCAGGAAAGGCTGCAGGTTCACTCACGATGAGAAGTAGAACAGTGACCAGAACCGGTTATTTTTCTGCTGAAAGTCTGCAAGATAGTGTGCGTAATGGAAGAAAAATTCATGAAAGAGGAATGGTTTGGGGAAAAAAACAAAAGTATTAAATTAAGATAAACTGATTGTTATGGAAAACTAATTGCTGTGATAGTATTTAAGTGATCTACATTTTAACAGAGAGCAATGATTTTGTCTTTTTTGTTTTGTTTTGTTTTTCTTTTTACAAGAAACAGATTAAAAATACTAAAGCCCTAAAAATTTCTGTTTAAAAAAGAAATGTTTACAGTAGCAATTCATCTGTTTCTCTCCAGGGGAAAAAATAAAAAATAAAATAAAATAAAATAAATAACAACTCCCTAGTATAGTTACCTTAAGATAACTTGCCATTTGTAGTGCATTCTGTATGAGCTAGAGACTGTACTGCTCAGAAGGACAATGGTAAAGCCAGAGATAATGGAGAAAAATTCTCTTCAACTATAGAAAGCAGAGATAATGTTACCAAAAACAAACAAGCAAACAAACAAAAACCCACTAGCAGATAGGAGGAATGAACTGAAATTAACAGGAAATGCAAAGCATTGAAGCAGATAAACTACCTGAACCCTGCCAAAAATCAGATGCCGATATCCTAACACTGCTGTGAACTATTTTGTTGACTGTTGAGCTAGACAGGAGTTTACAGAGCCTGCAGACCCCATGACAGAGCACCATGGGCTTATCTTATCCAGGGAGGACAAGGAGACAATGGCAGAACCAAAAACAGGATTGAGATTTCCTGAAGCACAGTGCCTTCCACCACTGCCACCTTCCCTTGCCCCATCTCAGCCTGGTGAATTACCCCCACTCCGGTGTCATGAGGAACTCATGGACAGTGGATGGACTGCCAGGGTGCTACTCCTCCTGGGAGGACATCATGCCAGCAAATTGAGGCCTTTGCTGGAGCAGCAGCTGTGTCACAGGACTGCATGCAGCTGCGGCCATTTCAGATTCATTCTGGCTCTGGTTGAATGCACCACCTCCAAGTTAGTTTAAACAGATCTGTTGTTTCTATACTCAGAGACATTCCACATTCCTACATTGTTTTCTGGGCAAAAGCCTTACCTCCTGTAAGCCAGCACAGTGTGAATTAATTTTAGGGTGTTATGATGATTTACACCAACTGCTATGGGATCCAAGATAGGTCAGAAAATATGGAAAAAGAGAGATTTAAGATGCAGCAAACACGTTTCAAGCAGAGCTTGAAGGCATAGCATAGAACTTAGAGGAGTATCATTCCAGAAAAAGAGAGCTTTAATTCTATCAGCTTTTCTGGCACTTTCCATAAGCATGAAATTAACTGAAACAATCAGTATAAGCCTTGTTTTCTGAGGTGATACAAGAGTGATACAACCCTGACTGATCTAAGTCCAGAAATGTATCATAAGATTCATTTAAGAAAGAAAGCGGAAACAATAATCAAGGATCTCTAAACCTTTAAACTCTCTAATTCTTTTTGTTTTGGGTCTGTGGATAAGGGCTTAGTCATACAACTAATTATACACAAGCACCAGTGATTGCTTTCAAGCAGGATGACACAAAGCCTCGCTCTGAGAGGTCACCAAATCCTGTCACATTCTTCTGCATTTGCTTTTACTGGCCGCCCCGCTGCCTGTGCCACCTCTCACACCAGGAAGCACATGGAGCTTCCTTTCCATCCGGCGGCTGAACAGGAAACGTTGGAATCTCCGACCACCATGAGCACGCAGCCAAGAGCAGCGGTGGAAGAGCACGACAGGAACTGACACGCTGTCAGCCAGCACGGCTACTTCTGACTGGCAGCTCAGTGAGACTGCTTATGTGATCTCCCACTCTACCCAAAACGGTGCATTCTTGAAAAATTAAAAATGTTGACCTCAGGTACAAATACTGGAAATGGGACTGATTAGCCTGGAAATCTAGCTTGAGAAAAATCACTTGCTCACATTATCCAGATATCAGCTATGCCAAGACTATACTTGCTCTAGACGATGTGCTTCCTGTCCCTTTTGCTCTGCAGTATTTTTTAATGCAAGTACATGGTGCTTTTTCATTCTGTAGGCATTACTAGTTACGTGCAAAGTTTGATTTTGTTTTCCTTCTACATCAATACTAGCGAGAGATTTCTCATCAAGATACAAAATAAACTGAGACTCTTTATTGTCTACTCCTGTAATGCATTCAACTTCAGAAAAACCTACTGAAGGTACCGCAACATGGAATGTTTCAGGGTTCCAACACAAAATGGCATTAGCATGAGTTTACACTTTTCTTACAATCAGTTCTAAGCAGATCTGTAAGTACAAATACAAAACAAAACAAAACTACTACTAACTAAACATAGTCATAGATTACTTCACAGAATAGTTGAGGTTGGAAGGGACTTCTAGATATCGTGTAGCCAACCCTACTAGTCAAAGACGGGACAAATAGAACAGTTTCCTCAGTATTGTTCATCTGGGTTTATGCATTTCCAAAGATGGAGGTTCTGTGACCTCTGAGCAACCTACTCTAGTCTTTGGCCACTCTCACTGTAAAAATGCTTTTTTTTTCTTATGTTTAATTGAATTTCTTGTATTTCAGTTTGTGTTTATTGTCACGTGCATTCACTAGGTACAGTTGAGATAATACATATAAACAACGTTAATATAAGTGCATGAAATATTAATATCAAAAGGGATAAAGAAACAAACACTGACAAACACAATAGAAGATATTGCATCTAATGATATTTATGACACTTTGTCTTAGATAAAGAACAGAATAAATTATTAAACCATGTGATACTGTACCTCATAGCCTAAGAATTCTCATCTGGGAATTCCTTTACTGAGTCTGTTAATTTTGTTTTCAAAGTGACATCCATTCTTTACACTTCTTTGTGATGAGTTCTTTACTTTCAGTCTTTACGACTGTCGGTGAGATCATACATACATGTAGTCCACCTTGCTTTTAACTAGCTCTATGTAGACAAAGAAACGTGTCTGTCCATTCTACCCCTACATTTCCTACCTACATTTTGGATATCTAATGAAGCAGTCTTTGTAAAAGAGGCACTTCATTTTCTCTGCATTCAGGACAAGGTGTTTTTCAGCATCATTGGAAGCAATTCCTTTATCCTAAGCTTAGTATGCAATATAAGCTAACCCACCACATATCCTCTAGGAAGGCAATGATTACTTTGTGCCTGTGCATGATTTCTTCTGTATTTCCAGACTACTGATTTGCAGTTCTGCATTCTGGAGCTTAGTGACAACTAGCATTGATATAATGATCAATTTTTTAGTCTGAAAAGTGATCTCAGAGCATTAACATCAGCTATGCTGTACCATGATCTTATCTCTTTGCACATGCCTTTTAATTGCATCAAATTTACATTTACCTGACGAGAAAGACCTTTGAAGAAAAGAAAAAAAAAAAAACAAACAACAACTTTCTATAGAAAATTCTATTACATGCTGAAAAATAAATCTCCACAGACTTAACTAGCAGTAGGGACACATCAGTCTAATGGAAGCCACAGAAGAATACAAAAATGAGCTTTACAGCAATTTTTTATTTTTTTTTAATTTAAAAATACTTTGTATCACCTTTCTCACAAGGGAAGACCTGAAATGAAAGTACTGGCAAGTAAATATGCTCTATTTAGCCACATCACAACTACTTAGTCCATTCTATGTTGCTAAAATAGTACCAGCAGAGGTGATAGCTTCTGACAACAATAGGCCAACCAAGGATTAATGTCAATTAACTCTGTGGTATTTGGCAAAATGAAATGATATCATGACTGGTAGGGAGGCAAGTAGTTAAATATGACATTCAGTTATACCACTCTATGAAGTATTTAAAAGTTGTTTGAATTTTCAAAAATATGCTTACATGTATTCTTAAAGTGACATATTAACAAATAGCTGTCCTGAGGAACTGCCAAGCAATAACTATTCATTGTATGTGAATTATTGTTTATCTCCTTTTGAACTCCAGATGAATATCTGAAATATTTCAAGTTGTCCGGTAACAGAGAGGTAAATAATGAGAAATGAAATCACCTATTCATATTTCAATTTCCCTTTTCATTACATAAACATAGATATTTGCCAAAGAAATGTCTAAACGGTCTATGAATCCAATTCTGTCTTTGTGACTGTTTGCACAGTGTAAGTAAAAGATTTTACCATTGCTCAGTACTATACCAGTTTGGTGCTTACATGAAATTAGTTTTGCCGTGTTTGACTTGCATTTACTATGCTGGAAGTTTTGTAATGTGGACTCATTCCTAGTAATAACCAACTTGAAGAAAGGTATTAGATCTGATTGAATAGCATCACTAGTGCACTTCAGTTATTATTTAGAAGAAATCTTACTGAGAGCTGATGATGGAAAGCAACAGGCAGTGTTACCATTTTATCTATGTAAAATTTGTGATACTGACCTGACTGGATTCTGACAAGTTGAGATGAATCTTTTTTCTTAATGAAGTGGCAGGAAAAAGCAACTTAGCTGTTCCATCAATACGATGGAATAACGATAAGGAGATCTGAAATAGTTTTGTCTAAATCTAATATGATAGCAGAGTATTATAATAGCTCTTGCAAGTTTAGATTGAAAGGTATTCTACCCACCTCTTAGAAGTCCAGGACTAAGCTAAGTTCAGGATTTCTGGTATTGTAAGATTCAGTTTCATCTGAAAAAGGTTTTGCCATGGGGACGGGGGGGAACAAACAAACACACAAAAAAAAAAAAAACACTTTTTGCTGAACTTACTTTCAACATCTTAATATATGCATGGAAGATGTGTTTTAAAGAAACAGAACCTTAAGAATCTTTCAGCTTTTCAGCAACAATGCTTCAGAAAACTGCTGCATGTTAGTTCTGTCTCAAATATATAAGTATGAAGGCAAATGCCCAAATTTACAGCATAATCAGTGTCACAGTTATCATCATACTTAACAGAAGCTGAAAGTTTTAGTTCACAGATCATTTGGATGAATAAGCTGAGGAACGTCTACAAGGAAGTCTGAGATCAAGCCTTGCAAAGCCTAATTCCAGGAGGGAAGTGCTCCACAGTCATGTGTGGCCCTCAAGCTACACAAGCGTAAATGACCTATGGTTTCATAGACCAGTCTTCCTGAGCAAAAATACAAAATAAAGAGGAAAAATGATCAGCTATATTTATATCATGTGCTCACTACGATGAGATTTGGTACTGATTTGCCCTACAAAAATCATATAGTTTTTTTATATTAAAGTAATTAGACAGAATAGAATATCCTTTGAATATTCAAGAGAACATTTTTTTTCCATTCCACCTAGCTGTGGGTTTTTGAAAATTCACGAAACTTCATGATAGATAATAAAACAATACTCAAACTTCTAACAAAGTTGAGACATTATTTTGAAAAGAAAAAAGGTACGTTATTTGTTGTGCATGTTCCTATATGTATATTCATGCAAAGAATAAATTAATTATATGAAGAAAAACATATTAATAATTTCTAGTAAGTGGATTTAGTCCCAAGTTTCACTTCAGACATAAATTACATCCTCTTAGAAATAAACATTCATTACACTAAGATATTGTTTCATTGAAGAGCCCTTCTCTGAGTCTGTGCAAGTGTTTTAGATTTAATTTCAGTCTTCGAGTCCTACAGAAAGAGATCCTGGCTCTGCATTGTTGAATATTTACTGATAAGAAACAGTAATAAAACCTATAATCTTGGATATACTACAATATTCTGCTCTTAGGCATGGATGCATCCTAAAAATCTTCAGTTACATGATCATGGATCTGATTAGACACAAAGGTCTTTAGTCTGGAGAGAGATGCAGTCAAGATCAGCAAAGCTTCTTTTCAGGGATTTCTGATAGTAGACTGTAAAACTCTTTAAAACAGAGAAATGGACAAAACTCTGTATATGTGCACAGATACAGGAAGACAAAACCTTACCCACATAGAAGGAATGCAGATGTACATCAGATGACATAAGTGATGGTGCACAAAACAAACAGTGTTCAAAAGCTTTCTGCAGACCCCCATGTCTACCCTGGTATATCTGACTGCATAACATTTTGAAGATCCTACATGATATCCTATTTGTTGCTGTGGAAATCTTGATTTTGGCATTTTATGTCTGAAATATTAACCATGGCTTCAAAAAATTCTTTCAGAACATTTTCCTGTGTGTTTCATTACACACAAAAAGAGACAAGATACTGAAAAGTTTACAAGCTACATTGCAAAACAGCTTCCCTTCTTCTGCTTCTTTAATGAAATGTGATGCACTAAGACTGAAAAAAACCACTCTTTGATAAGGTAGATTAGCAATTTGGTCCAAATAATATACATTAGCATTCATCTGAAAGTAAAAAAGATGGGTTGTTTCTTAGAGATAGAAGAAGGAAAATGAAGATGAAGAAGGAAAACCACACTAGGTTTCAGAACTGGCTTTAGTACCCAGTTACAATTTATAGAGATTGATGGTTTCTTTTTCTGTTAACATTTGGCATTGTAAAACAAACAAACAAACCTAATGATGTTAGTGTAACTCATTTTTAATAAACAGGACAGCATCTTTCAACTCATGTTTGACATTCTTTATAATGAGTCTTTCTAGGCATTGGCCAAGTTATCTATAATCAATTGTTATTAAAATAAAAGACCAATTTCTTTAATTGCTACATATTGCAGAGATAATAATCATAATCCTATGAATTACTCATCTGCCCAGTCATGTCTTGCTTCTCTGAACAATCATAATAACATCTATGAAAAGCCAGTAAACTGTTATAAAGATCTATTTAAATGAAGCCTAATTTATCACAGTTTAACTATTCCCTGTGATCCATAGTAGGAATGATTATCAAAATGAAGTAGTCCATTCAGCAATATTTATTCCAAAATTATTTTGTGAGCAGCAGTAACTTTCTTTGCTATTTTGGAAGCTGTTGTATTTGGAATACTGCAGTATTATTTTCCTAAGTAGTAAACAATAAATATACCTCAGTCTGTGAGGCTTTCTGGTCTGGCATCCTGAATGCCTTGAAGCAAGCTCCTTGGGGAAGTCAAGGTGACCTTCCAAGGTAGTACATTTGAGTATCAGGCGTGATCCTTCTGCAGGCCAAATTAAGATTGTTTATATAAAAACACAGCTGTCTTGATAAAGGAAGCCATGTAGTTTTGTCAGACCACAACATTTAGCAGCATGCTTGAGATCTCTCATCCTGTTGCTTCAAACCTATCACCCTAGAAAAGAAAAAGAAAACAAATATAAAAGAATGGAACTCAACATTAGCAAAATAAACACCTTCCACATGGCAAAGCTGCTGCCAAGCTACATAAATGGAAAACCTTCCATTTTTATACTGGAAGCAGAGGTAAAAATACTCTCCTTACTATCTTTGCAAAAGATGAAAAGCTTTTGAGTCTGGGGAGGAATTTTGTGTTTCTTTTCTTGTTTTCAATAACCAGTTTAACCACTTCTTGTCTATGAGAACATGCAAGTCTTTTTAAGACTAGTTTTCCCAAAAAAAGTACCGTTGAATCAATAGAACACTGAAACACCTCTTAAAGTGTTATTCCTTTTCAAGACCGCATATGGTCAAGTGCTCTCCAGAGAAATAGGTTTACTAAACTGAGGCTCAGAATCAGTACCACTGGTTCTGACATAAAGTCTATATATGCATACAAACTCCAGGAACATTCCAGGCAGATTCCAGGCAGTCTTTGTGTCTGGCACTAATTTAATTCTGCCACATAGAAATTGCCAGATTTTTGTATTCACAGTAACCTTTTTTTTCTCTTTTAATATGACAACAATGAAGTATTACAATTACTACTAAATAAATGTTCATTAGTTTAGATATCAAAATTTCCATTAATATTGTCTCTTGGTTATTCTATTTAAACCACGTGAAACATGGTTTAAATTCGTGATCTAAGAGTGCATACTCCAAAAGTCATAGTTTAAAGCTATTAACTGAAAGGCTAGATACAGTAAGAAGCTGCAGTCATTCTCTGTTAGCCTAGCATCTACAGATTTGGAATATTCTCGTAGCATCTTTTCATGTTTTGCTAATGAACAGCAATTTACCGCTGTCAATTTTACCTAAAAAAGCAAAAATGGTTTGGAATTGCAGTGGTGGGAGATTCAGAAAATTACCAATTTTGTATAGTAGCATTTTGTATTGAAATATGAATATATTTATGGTGATTTCATAATCAACATTTAAACAAAACCATAGTTCAGTACTATCCAGCCTAAAACCCTAAAAAACAATTCGGCTTCCATTTTCTGAAGTCACATCTGGACCTTAAAGAACCAGTATTCCATTCACAGTACTGTGGTAGGGATCTTCCCAAAAGAGGATGTCTATCATAATGACCCTTTTATGTATATTAATGACAAATCAATTTGAGATGACTGTATGAGCAACAGTAATCACAAATATAAGAACATTTAAGAATATGAAAGTTGTGCAAAAACTATAAAAGTCACTGTTTCCAGAAAAAAAAAAAATAAAAAAAGTAGGAATTTAAAATGATTAAGTCTGAGACAATTAGTGTAACAGATATGCAGGCACAACAAAAAAACATCCTTGAGAATACAGTCTGACATAGCTGGGATTTTAGCAAAACACCTAAAAGCTAGCAAGATCTTTTTGAAGGATTCAGTTCACAGATATATGTCATTTCAAAGTGAATAAACTGACTGACTCACAACATCATCTGCCTTCAGTATTCTGTAAATAAAGGAACATATAATAGGAGTATTCAAGCAAATGGAAAAACGATTCTTCTCTAGAGTAAGAAATGTCAAAAATGGCTTGGCATCCAGTGAAGCAAGGCAAAACCCAAACAGTGTAAACAAAAGTACTAAACTATCAAATGCCCAAAACCTTTATTTGAATATTCTTCAAATGTTATGGATCTGGCAAAAAATAACATTTTCCAATACCACACCTAAATATTGACAAATACTAGTGGATGAGAAAATCATTCTTCACTTCATTTCATCCATAAGCAGACAGATAAAGAATCTAGAAATTGTAATTTGGACTAAAATATGCAGTAGAAGAATAACACTATTGTTACCAGTATCTTGTGACTACTAAGGTAGTCACACTAGTGTCAATTAGTGTAGCTGGATGTTTCTGACAGTAACACACATCCTAGGAGGATTTTCAGAGATACCTTTCATTTTTAGGTATAGGAACACAAAGATGTCATTTCTGTCATCAGGAAGCAAAGAAATGAATTTCAACTTAAAAAGGTTAAAATTCTGATATGGTACTTCTTGCAGACCCCCACAGAGAGCACCAAAAAAAAAAAAAAAGAAAAAGCAAAGGCAAATCAGCATAGGCACAGGCCTACGGGCCTACGGGCACTAATTAATGAAAAGGTTATCATAACACTTGGTAGCCCTGAAGTGGTCAGGCAGTTGGACTTGATAACCTTTGTAGGTACCTTCCAGCTGAGCTACTCTGAATTCTAAATTCTGACTTTGTAAACTCCCAGAGACTTCTGGGGTGGTGGGGTGATGGTTGTGGAAGAGTGAGATGGAGGGGAGACAGTAAGTGCAACGCTATGTTAAATGCTTAAGAATTATTCTCAAGGAAAAAGAGATTAGTGATTTATCATCCCTGAGGTTACTCAGACCCATGTACTAGAACTCTAAGGCACCCTAATTTTATTATCAAAACTACACAGATGTATTTTGTAGAAGCCACCGGTGTACACAGCTGAATTTTAAGCTAAGGTAACCTTGGAGCATGAAAATATTTAAACTTATCAACTCATTCAGAAGCATCAGCAAAGCTAGCTACATGTCCATTTTAAAAGCAGAACTGTGAAGAATCTGAAAGCATATAATCTGAAAGCATATATAATGGTTGTATAGCCTCTGCTGAGACGGTCAGACAATAGTAGAGATGTTTCTGGCCTTTAGAGAATGCTGGAATTATGAAGATGAGATAAGGATATGCACTGCCAGATGCAAAAATACTCAAGACCCAGATCACTGAGGAGAAAATTATCTCAGCCCTATGTGTGGAAGTATGCTGAAGTAGAAGTCTGTAGCAAGTATATACATAAGTGATAAATTGCCCAGAATTTGTAATGGAGATCTGCAAGTAGATGCACAACTGTTATATATATGCAGACATACATCTAGCAACAAAAGTAGACATACAAATGTCTGGCAGGAAAATTAATGACTGCCCAGAGAAGCTAACTAGTGAAGTTAGAAGCAACCAGAGAATTTCCCGAGCACACACCAAATACCATCAGGCTATATAAATATTAGTGATAGTAGTTATCAAATTTGAGCTAGTGTCCATATAAAGGATCTTGTCTTTTCTGCTGTAGTCTGATGGCACTTTGATTTGGGGCCACAAGGCTGTCTGATGGAACAGTACCCCTTATGACTGTATTGTAGCCATCCAAGTGCAGGATGCAGGTTGTGACATGGCACTGGAATGTGATGATAATGTCTTGAGGGTAAGCATGAACTTGAGTGGAGGACAGACCTTCATTAAGATGGACTGTCAATACTGGACTATCATGCTGATCTATACGAGACTGGGTCTGCAGGATTCCACAGGTTCACATTCTTTTAATCCTGGATGAGAATCCATGTTTGGAATGTGTCATGTGATATTAGCAAAGCCCATGATGGATGTTCTGAACAACCAAGAGATAGTGAGACCGAGCCCTCTGTCAACACCTTCCAAAACCTCCAGCCATTCTCTGAGTCTCAGAGGGCCATACTGTACAGTTTCATTACTGTGTCTCCTGTCAGAGGGTGTCCATCTGGCCTTGCACAGAGTATCAGTCTTCCCTTCGAGACGGACAGATTAATCTTCCAGGTCTCCTGCTCTGCCTGTAACTGTTCCTGGTACTTCCGAATCATCATGTGTTACAACATAATGCTTCACTGTATTGGCACAGATAGGATTTTCCTTCCTTATGGCAATAGACCATAAGGAATAGAAGCAGATTAGCTGAGTATCTTGAAGAGAAGTAACAAGAAATAGGCCTGAAATTGATCTTCAAAGATGCAATGCACTCTCTGTGAGTCTCTGTAAAACAAGAATAGTAGCACCTGGCAGTACCATTTGAATTAGATTCCCCATTAAAGCTTCTAGATAAAAAAGCTTCTAGGGAAAACATCAAGAGGAGCTGTGCTAAAAAAGCCTAAGAAAAAAATGAAATGGGTATTTCAGAAGCAAACATGCAAGGAATTAAGTTTGATGGAAGACTAAAAGCAGAGAGGCAACATGAAATAAAGAACTATCTCATTCACAGGGTTTTCATCTGTAGGGTGTCAAGAAAGGCAAAGATGAGACTTGTAAGACATAGAAAATCTCATTCTGAAGAGGATTATATAAAGAAACTAGTTAGAAATCCTATTTCTCTACTCTCCCCCTCCTCCCAGCTCTCAAGGTCAAGTGTTCCCTATCAGACTTCCAAAGCACAAACACAAGTTAGAGAACTGTGTTATAATTGAAAAATTGCTTCTTTAGAAGTTTGAGTAAAAAATGTAAGAAGTGAAAAGTCAGGAAGATTGTTGTGGTTTCAGTGGGAAGTGTTTATTTTCAAAGTGTTGAGAAAAGATGGATTGAACATCCCATGCTACAGATAAAACATAGACATTCCTTTCTTTCACTGTCTCTGCACTTATTGTAACTAAGATATATACAGAATATGGATAAATCCATTTCACAAGATCAAGATTATGTAAGAGTACAGGCTAAAGAAGATAGTTCTTTGTTTTTCCTTCAGACTCTTGCTTATCTGAAAGGGGCAGCCTTTTAAAAGTCAATAATGGATATGAAAAAAAGGATAGAAATAACGGATATTAGAACAACAAAGCCATTCACTCTTCAAACTTCTAAATCATTCATTAGGTATAACTTTATAAAAAGTTTTAACTATAATTACTGCCTCAGTAAATTAAAAGCCCTCAATAGTGCTATTAATTTACAGTAAAGGGGGCAGACAGGTTTTACTGAACCCTTTTACTTTGAATTGTTCAAGTTTGAGAATTCCAATGGAATTAACAACTTAGAAAATTGAGATAAGAAAGGAGATGCCTGGAAAAAAAATAATTAAAAATAATTTAAAAATAAGAAAAAAATACTGGTGTTTCACAATTTCTGTTACTGTGAAGTATCAGGATAGAGTCTGAAATAGAATTGCACATTATAGAAAATGCTGTTTAGTTTTTAAAAAATAAAAGACATATATTTACATTTTTATTCTGATTTTGTTTGCTCTAACATCTGTTCTTCAGTATAAAGCTATATATGTGGCACATTACAAAGATAATAGTCCAAGCTATACTGAAAGCTCTACTGCATACTGACAAAGAACTCTCAAATACAGCAGCAGTTATATATAGTAATTTCTTCATATCTAGAGTGGGCAATCTCATTCAGAAGTATATATTATTCTGATGTTAATGTTTTGGAGACTTAGAGAATTAGTACCCCTGTGTTAGAGGCTGCCCAAGAAATAAAGGGAGACATGATTTTGGCCTACTAAGCATCAATATTGTCAAGTATTTTATATGATGGAAGCAATCCCTACAGAGACTCTGATAAAGTACTTGGAAAAAGAATAAGGGATAAAATACTATCAATCACTCCAAAGACTTCTACACTGAGTGGCAAACTATATACCACAGTTTTATAATAAGGTAAAAAAAAAAAAAAAAAAAGCTTCAGAGAATAACATGCCCTAAAGATGTATCATGTCAGTTTAAAGAATTATCATTTAACTGGCAAAGAAAATATTTTAGTCATTTTGTTTCAGTGAATAATGTTATGGGAGGTTTCATTTGATTTTATAAAGCAAAATCTCAAACAAATAATGCAAAATAAACTCCCTTTAAGAATGATTCAGACTGGCCTAGTAGTCATTGTTTTGTTGGAAAAATAGATACATGAATAAAGTGTAAAGCATAACACTACTTATACCTCCCGGGGACAGCTAAAATGTATTACTATATGCTAAGAAGCTACTGATAACTTTATTTCTTATGTAATTATATGTAGCATTAAAAATAGTTTCAATCTCTCTACATTAAAAATATTTCACAACCTTGCTTCATTTGCAGACCAGAAGAGCAAGCTTGCACAGAGAGGTGATGGGTAATGCAAGATGTTTCACAGTGTTTCAGGCCTGTGTATTTTCCTAAAAGTTCTAAGGAAAGACACCCTGCCTCTTCTCAGCTCCAACATACAAGAAAAACTATTAAGGAACTAATCTCCACATCTGAGTAATTATGTCTGATAAAGTTGCTTATCCTTTTGTGTCTAGAATATAAAGAATAAAGCATTCAAAAAAGTAGAGTTGTTCAAGAGATCCCAGCATCCTGTCTAAAAGGATGAGACACTGAAATGTGGAAAACTGAGCTGCCATATTGTCCTCAAACACCAGTAACAGTAATGCAGTTCAGTCCATCATTAACCTATAAACCTCTTTAATTTCCTGAGAAACACCATAGTGGGAGGACCTTGCTGAAAAGTAGCACAGTGTGACCTTAAAATAGGAATGCATCAGCTGCTGATCAGATTAATCCACTGGTAACCAGCCCAGCACCTGTTAGGGTGATTTTATGATCCACCAATCACATATATATCTATATTACCCCTCCATTATTCCTGTTACTTTGTAGGGATGACATTACACAATCTTTAGGGCTTTTCTTCTCCAGGATGGAGGGATTTGCTGGTCAATACACTCTGATACAAAGGATGATTTATGGATACTGTCAGATGAAATGCTTGGCTAATCTTCAGGGTATCTTTCAAACAGTAGGCATTTCCCCATCAAAGGTAATATAAACATTAACTGCATAATCTGTAGAAGTGACAACAACATGGAATAAAAAATAAATAAATCTGTCTTTCTAAAGAAAATACCCCGTAGCCTAAAAAATATTGCTCTAGTGCAGCAGAAATCTAATTATGTGGACCGACTAATAACGCTCAAGGCTTTGTATAGGAGACTAGGCACTCTTACTGTATTTTTTTTTAAATATATATATATATTTAGTTTAAATTCCTATTTAAAGGAGTATTTACTATTATTCTGTCACCAGTAACCCCTTACCATTCAGATTTTATATATGACTGACCAGTGCAAAGCAGTTTTGAACAAAGTCTTAGGCAACTTAAAGAGAGGTGTTTGGAGTAGCACATTAAAAGTGACAAGACAGTAAAATTTTTATGTTGCATAATGTATGCTTAGTGGTATAGCAACTGGAAAAGGATTAAAAGGGTGTCTCTGCCATGTGATGGAGGCCTGTCAGTGCTGGCACCAACCTGACCTAACTCATCCACATGACATTATTTCAGTACCTTAGCTCTGCCTGATTCTGTCTGGTAGTGGTCAACTGAGTTTCAGAAATAGTGTAGTCATGAGAAAGTACAGACATCTCTGTTCTATGCTCCACTGTACTGTATAGAGATATTCCTAAATCTGACAAGCCCTCAGAATTAAATTTTCTTACTTCTATTCTTAGTATTCAGTGAGGATGAAGTGCAACTGCAGCACAAGTCAGTCACATTCATCTTTAAAATTGTCTATTAAAGGCTTCTGCCCCCTACATTATTTACCACTGACTTATAAAACAAAATTAAATCAGTACCAATCTGCTTGTCTATAAATAAAAGACTCTCCAAATACCACATCACAAACTCAGAAAGAAGTTTTTCAGCTAGTCCTAGAGGTGAATAGATCAAAGCTCTGTTAGAGACACCTGAAGATGACAGTGAGAAGTAGATTACCGATGTGAAGGCAGTGAATTTACAAAGCCCTTCTGTAAATGAGAGTACATTTAAGTACTTCCATTTATCATAATTGCTATCATATACTACAGTGGAAAGGATGTTCTCTGAAGCTGACAGAAGCTAAACCACCTAAACTTTGGGGGGCAAAATTTTTGAAATACAAATGTACCAGAAATACTGATGCTAATGTTAACAGAGGCACAGATATAAAACAACCATTACTTAAGTAAAGTAAAATTTTGCCTTCAAAAGTGAAAGCATAATTGTTAAGTGAACCTATTCTTAAGTTATGGTAATCTATTATTTACTACAGAAGGGATGAAGTCATATGCTATTGGTGTATGCAGCTGCTATTGATAAAGAAAAACACATTTTCTGTATGATTTAGCAAGCCAACCATCACACTCTACACCAGTAAAATTACTGTTTCATCTTTAGTCGTAATATAAACCTCAATGTTGCAATAACATGGAGGATCTTGAAAAGCTGGGGAAAAGTCTTTGACTAAAACAATAGGTGGCAATTTCTTGCTTATGAATGGACTAAAATAAACAACAATAAAAGCCATGAAATAAATACCATTAGTAATCACTACTTGCAGATGGGTTACTTAAAAGCAGGAGAAAGTCCAAGGTGACCTCTTAATTGCAAACAATGTGATGGGTGTAGATAATAACCTCAGTTATATCTCCGGATAATTCCCACAGCTTGTAAACATTGTTGCTTTCCCCTCAGGGGAAGAGCTAAAGAGTAATTTTATTATACCCTACAAAATACAGGAACATAAACAAATCTAAAAACGTAAGTATAAAGTTGGTTTACTGGAAAACGAGACTCTTATTCTGGGGTTGACCTTGGTCCTGCAAATAATATGAAGGGAATAAATGGAAGTGAAGAAGGTAAATCCCCGTTGCTTTCTTAAATCCTCTCTCACCAGCATGTTAACTCAAATTTATTTTGTCCATTCACAGTAATGAAAAATCACTGTTATCTGTGTTAGCTGGCTGGGTAGCTTATGTTATTAGTGAATTAACTAAAGATAATTGAGATACCTACTGATCTGAAACTATTTTGTTTGATTTTGTCTTTTCAGTTATTACACTGAAAACTGCCAGTATTAACCAGCTATCCATTCAAATTATTTTATTGCACTTTACATGTAATAAACCAAACTGTTACTGAAATTACTTGATTCAGTTCCAAAACAATCAACGTCAAGATTTAAAGCTTAAAAACTAGTCTCTAAAAATAGAGACTTGTC
The DNA here is from genome assembly GCF_009819795.1 of Aythya fuligula. Lineage (NCBI taxonomy): Eukaryota > Metazoa > Chordata > Aves > Anseriformes > Anatidae > Aythya > Aythya fuligula. Next base: position 83,004,034 of record NC_045561.1, on the reverse strand, counting down.
TCTATTGGCATTTCTTCGTAAATCTATAGATTTTTTTCGGGCTTTGAGCCTTCTTCATAGAGCATCACTGTTGGTCTTTAGCCACATTGCATTGTTGAAGATTAGACAATGATAAAATGGATTATTAGCTGCTGTTACTGCCTGGTATAATACTGTTCTTACAGACTGACATCTTGTGGAAATGCAGGTGTAATTAGAAGAAAACATCATATACGACCAATCTCAAGCTTTATGTACTTGTGACATTAGGCACTCACAGCACTCATGTATAAAGAGGCTTTCTCTGAAATATTGTGCTCATGGAACACTGACTTTTGTTATATTAATAGAAAATGATACAATATAGGGAAGAGTGAGATTTAGCTGTTATAGCTTATATGTGCCATATCTTCCTTCCATCACGCTGTCATAGTGTTAAAAGATTCTACTGTCAGTTCCAGCTTATGTAAAGGTTTAAATGATGAGGCAACTTTTTTTCTACTCCACATGTACAAAGCTCCATCATTTATACAGAAGGAACATATATATGTTTTTGTTAGGGAGTCTAAAAATTAAAAAAATCAACTGTGTAAAAACTTGGTCTCTATCAACAAATTCAATACATGATAAGCTTATATATAGTATTATTTTCTAACAAATGGCTTTCATTACAAAAAGCTGAGGTTACTAAATACAATCAAAACATTTATTTGCAAAACTCTTTAAAGAAAATAACTAACTAAAAAATAAAGCCAGAATTATTTACACATTTCCACAGAGAGTAGTCATTAAAAAGTTGTTTTGAAGCTTACATGCAACACTGATGAGTGTTAAGGAGGAACTCCCACATCTAAAAACCCCCATGCTTGTTAATTCTTTCCACATGCAGAGCTATTCTTTGTATGATTTAAGGTACTTTTAGAAAAGAGAATATGTTCAGCTTGGTTTTACATAAGTGTTGGCAGAGATACTAAAAGCAATGCAGGAAAGCATGGAGACAGGTAACACAACGGTTTATTTCTTCAGAGATTTTTTTTTTCTCTTTCACTGACATCTTTTGAGATGCTGAAACTCAATTATTAACCTTTCAAGCTTTCCATACAATTTCTTGAACACTTACATGCTCGTTACATGTAAATAGATTATGTAACAATTAAACAGTTTTTATTCTCAGGGCTCCTCCACCTTTAAGTCCAGATTCTGATTCTGTTAATTTTAATGTACTCTTCTTTTGGCATCAACTTCAATGGGGCTTTAACTTTTTTTTTTTTTCTTCTTCTTTTTTTTTCTGTTTTTCACTAGTTGCTGATCTTAGCTTTCAGAACATAACAAACTCCTTTTGATGCCAACAGTTTACCAAAGTGCGACATTCACCTGGAGTGGTAGAAACCTATGTTTTGGAGTTGTGGGGATGTAACTCCTTGCCCTAATATTTTTAAGATTAATTAAGAGACATTACCTTTCTCTATATTTATTCCTACTCAATACTTATTACATTTTTTATCCTATTATAAGAGTGGATAAAATAAATTCTATTGTAAAGATGAATTTAATCTTCCTTTAAGACAGTAATTTATCTATTCAATGCTCAAAACTTTGGGAAATTTTCAGAAAAAAAATATGAAGAAGGTGCTTTTCAAGGACAAGCACATAAGTTTTAAAACTTTAAAAATATCTTTAAAACTTTAAAACTGGGTCTTGACCTGTTCTCTCACAGCCTCCTATGAGGAGAGGCTGAGAGAGTTGGGACTGTTCAGGAGAAGAGGAGACAAGAATGCAGCTTTTAGCATTGCAGGAAATCCTGCAATTTAAAGGTAAATGAGCTTCAACTACGATTACAGGATCAGTAATCAAAAGTTTAATTGAAAGCAAAAGGGATTCTTACTCAGAAAAAACGTGTAATATTTCAATTAACTGATCTATTCTGTGAACAATAAATAAACTGTATCCAAAACTACAATTGTAAGATTTGATGTCTCTTTTTTCAAAGCAAGTATGCTTTATACAATGGGAGACAGATGTTCCCATGTTTTTGTATAATTTAGTTCACTAATTTAGATCTCAGTTTATTATTCAGATGTTTTATATTGTAACTCTGCTATATTCAACTATTGATCATTTAAAGAAAGGAAATTTGCTATAGTGTATTCTAACAACTAGGTTGTTAACTATGTTTAACAAATAGTTTAGCAGATTATAATGTGTTTATGACTGTGTGTGGCTACACTGAGAAAGATAAAGGTCTTTAGAAATACATTCTGATTTGTACAGTATAAATTGTGGATTAAAAACAGAAAGGAAAAATGCTTTAAAACAAGTCAGAAAAAAAGAAAAAAACATCCTGTGCAGTGAAACAGAAGGAGGTTCTATCTCATGGTATCTCCCAAGATTTATTTATTTGATTCTTTTAATCTATTTTGTACTAGAAATAGTACAAATCTGAATCTGAATAGTACAAATCTGAATCTGCCAAATAATTGAATTAGTCTGTTTACTAATAATGCAGTTTAAAACTAAATGTCCAAGGTTTTGATGAAACACAAAGGCATCATAGCTCATGATTAATGTTGATGGTCATGATTAATGTTGATGGTCATGGGAAATATTTCTCAAGAGGAGGGGAGAAATGATCCTCCAAGAAATGAGTCTCCAGGCCTCTTTTTCCATGGTCAGTTATTCATCTTCCAAAGATTTCCTACTGTCACACTCTCATCTTCCGACTCTTTTCCTGCGGTGCTCTTCTGCAAGAGGATTGAGGAACGTATTTGGGATGTGTGGTCAAATTCCCCAACAGACCCAACCTCAGATTGTCCAAAACAAATAAACCAACCTCTTGGTAGCATTTCCAAAAAGGTTTTCAGAAATTCATTACGTAAGTTATTATCCATCTCACGTTACCCTAACCCCGCGATGCAAATGTCAGCATTCTGATGAATAGGTCATGTCCAACCCTTTCCTTCATCATATTGCTGTGCAAAAAGAGCCTTACACAATCACATACTGTAAAGGTTTTTGCTACAGCTGAAGCAACCAGAAGACCAACTTGTGTACTCTATTTATAGTGTTTCTAATTATGTGTTTATTAAGTAGCAGTGGCACTTAAGATGTGCATTAGAATAACTTCCTTTTCCACTGACGGTGGCTTTTTTTGCAAGCTGATTCCAATTATCTCAAGGAGCTGGGCTCGATATGCTAACATACCACTTGTATATATGCTTAGGACAGATTTGCAATAGTAACATCACTCTGCCTAGAGACTGGCAACTTTCAGAGATGTTCAGAAACCAGTTTAGGCAATTTGAGAATCCCTGATCTATGGTGTCCCTGCCCATGTTAGTGGGACTATAACTAGATGATCTTTAGAAGTCCCCTCCAACTCAAGCCATTCTATGATGCTATGATTCTAGGAAGTTAGAGAAGTCAAGATTATATGCAATGTCAATTCACTGTGATTCTTTTCTCTCCTGTTTTCTTCTATTTTTTCCAGTGTAGGACAGCTACAATATTTTGCTCGCTATAACTTCCATTGCTACTCCAATCATTTAAACTACACTTTTGAAAAAAAGTAGTTTCAAATGATTGTAGCAAAAAAAACCACAAACAAACTGAAAAGAAAAATCTCCTTTGAAGAGTTAATAGTACTAAGGTCTGATACAGTCCTTCTTATTTAAATTTATCACCACAAATTACATAGACAGAATAAAATAGTAGTTGTACAAAGAGTGTACAATTCCACCATGTTACATAATTATGTCCATTCATTGAAATACAGTTGTAAAATCTCACTGATTGTTAATTCAATCAGTGAATTGAATTAATTCTCTGAATCCAATATTATTTTGTGCAAGTTTTGAAAATCTTTAAGTATCAGTAGTGGAATTGTTGTTGCCATTTTACCTCTTCCAGAAAAAAAATATGAAAAGCTAATTTTTCTTGGAAAAACTGCATGTAGAAAGGAAAGAAAACAAAGAAGAAAAGTAAAACATACTCTGCAACAATAAAAATAATTTAGTTCATGTTTGATTATCTGTAAGTGAACTTTTAAACATTACAAAGAGCTTGTCTGAACAGAGGATTCCCTTCACAGAACTGAAGTGGAAAAATGAATGCTCAAGTTTTGGACCCTAAGGAAGAATCTCAGTGTTTTCTTAAGGAAGCACTTTTTGATGGCATAATTCTTCATGTCATTTCATTATTTCAGCTAGACTTGCTCCCACTGTAGAAAAGAGTCATCAGCATCTGGTAAAGTTATTTTGCTATTTTTGTGGAAACAGGCCAAGATGTGCAATAACAGCTAGTAACTCTGTAATAATGAAGTAACCATTTCCTGGAAATTTAGGAGTTTATTTTAAAATAAGTATCTAAAAAGCAATATGACAATGTAGAAAACAGAGTTCATTGTCTTACTCCTTTAAAAGAAAATAAAAGAAAGTTGTGTACTGATAGAAATGCTATTATGCAGCATATTATTCAGTAGTTACAGACACTCTGCCTACCTGCCCCTGTTTTGCTGGTCAGTATAGCTACATCTGAACTCCACCTCCAGCAAAGGTCTGGACCTGTGTTCATTTACAGTCTTGCCTTGCACACTTTTTAGTACCGACCACTGAGCAAACTTGGGGTTATTTGAAGGAACACCCAAAAATGAAGCCTGTGCTACCTCTTCACGAAGACCTAAACATGTAATTTGAGGTGTGGATTAGGAAGACATGAACTGTAGTCATTTTTGGTACATTTTGGACATTTTTGGACATTTTCGTGGACACAATTGTAAATTGTGGGTACAAAAATACAAGCAGGAAAAATGGGAAAATCTCTTTACTTCGCAGTCATTATTGTCAACCCAAAGCTATTGAGAGAGAAGGGAACAGAAGCCAGATTTCCAATGTCCCTGCCCTGTACTAGACTTCTTCTCCTCCTTCCTGTTTTTCCTTTTCATCTTGTTGTGGATGGATTTGTTTATTTAGAAATCTCTTCAGCACTATTGCAGAACAAGCTGAAGCTAACAGACTCTCAGACTGAAGTATTTTGTTTGAACTCTAGACTTTACTCTGGCACTTCTTTCTTTTACCGGATTACTGTCTCCTCATTCTCAAAAAAAAATAAAAAATAAAAAATAAAATAATAAAAAAAATATACTAATCATTTTAATTGGCTTACAGGGCTCATGATGATTTTGACAACTGATGTAGGTTTGATAAATACATGGCAGTCATTTATTAATGTTTTGGTCAACATTTCTCCATGTTTCATTCCAGGAAATCCTTCTATTCAATCACAGTCTCCAGAGGTGGATGAGCTGGGTGTGGGTACAGCTTGCTGACCTTACCAAGGTTTTTCTTATGCTGCAAACTGATGATCTTGGAGAAAACTCTTCTAAAAATACTAAAAATATCACTCATCCTGTGTTTTTAGTTTCACGAGTGACTTGATATTTTTTCTTCCCTCTCTGCGTTGGCCTTTTTCACTCCAATTCTCTCTTTCCCACATAAATGCACAAAACCCACCGCCCACACTTAAAGAATTCCCTCATCTGGTCTTGTCTAATTACTGTCTTCAACATATACAAACACCTGTATTTTCCTCTAGGAACCACATTTGGCTTTGCCCACATGCTTGGATTAGTATTACCTCCTATGATGGCCAGTCTCTCTTTGGATGTCTACAAAGAGGAGGGGTGAAGAGCGCAGGCACGGCATAAAAAGCAAACCCTTACACACTGAGGAGATTTTAAGACTAGCTGATGCAGTCTAGATAGATGTTGCAACCTTTCTTACTAGCACCAGACATAAACTCAGATGGAAGAACACTGGAGAATCATTTCAGAAGATCATTGTAAGGCTTCTTCCCATAAAACTCATGGTAAGGAACATTAGAAATGAAGGAGTAATCTATCTATGCATGTATCCCAGGATATATGTGTTTAAAACCGCAATCTCTAGGCTAGAACTATTGATCAGGGTTGAGAAAATTTTAAAATAATATCTTGTAAAAAATATCAGTCATGATATGTTGATACAGCAACTTAACCAACAGCACATACTCTAACTGATAATTTTGAAGTAATGAAGTAAAATCATTACAGTGTTGAGGCCTAGTTCTGCAGGACCATATGCACATCTTTGATTTCAAACAATGACTTGAATTGTGTTCACAGATCTAAGGACTTTCTTAAGTCTTTGCCGTATTCCATCAGAAATGAAAAGAAAAGAGGTAGAACTGAACAGACCCTGAAGGAAAATAAATAAATAGATAAATAAAAGTACAAGTCGAAATAGCTTTGTGGGCCAGATGCAGCAGACAGCTCAGGTGCCTAATGTGCACCTCAGACTTAGATGCATTATGTATCAAGCGTTTAAATCAGACACACTCCCCTTTTCATGTTTTCTATTAGGGTCCTCCGTGTACTTCTGAGGATGATGAGAATCATCCATATCTCAGTGAAATAAATTCATAAAATACACCTGAAACTTTGAGACCCCTATAAATGCGGTAGCAAAGTGGTTTTCTATACTATATCCTATAAGCCAGGACACTCACCTTATCGTCTTCCATTTAGAACCACCCCAAACACCACCTCAGATTGCTTTTGTGTTTTACTAAATAATTCCTCCACATGAAACTCAAGAATGATGCTTAAAACAGGGATTAAAGACCATGAGATTTTTCTCCTAGAAAAAGGTACTAAGTAGTAAAATACAAGAGATTCCTGATTCCTCATAGATTATCTTCCAAAGATTCCTGATTTGTCAGAGATTTTCTTCCTGACCAAATAATTCTTGAATTCCTGTATACTTTCAATTAATACAATGAAAAATGTTATCTCTCCTTTAATATTCTCTAGTCTCTGATTAGGATCTTATTATGGGTGGTGAAAGTTGTGGGTCTAAAAGCCTTTAATCAGAGAAAGTTACTGACCAAACTCTTGTACTTTGAGAGCAAATGCTATGAGTAGTAACCTATTTTACAAAAGATGGGAACCACCACGTGTGTCTCCCGATATAACTTAATGGAAGGAGCCCTGCCAAGCTGTTTTTGAACTTAGAGACTGTTTTTTAACCCAGAGTTTAGAAATGCTCTCTGAGTTTTTCACCTAAGTAAAGAAATAATTTTTAAAGTTCAGAGCAGATCATCTCTGGGCTTCAGAAAGGGGAAACATTCAAGATGTGTGTCTACCCTCAGCAGCTTCCTTTCTAGCATTTCCACCATATCGTTAGTTTAAGGCAGCTGCCGGTTGATTTTAGGCAGCCAGATTCTCCAGGTGCTTCAAGTTTTGAATCTCATTTTGATGCACTTCATTCTCAGAAGTGCTGTAGAAGCATCCAGGATGCTGATTTGGTGTTCTGAATTCACCAGGAGAAATGGACTGAAAAAGGTTACGTTGCAGACAGACCTAACCTGGGCCACTGCAGATTCTGTGTTTACCAAGGAAATAGCTTAAAACAAGGTTGGTACTACTTCCAGGTCATGAAGTGTCTCAAAGCTCCCTAGATTCACTAAGCAATCCTTGTAACCTTACTTCCCTCATTGAATTAGCTTCTATGAGCCAGAATTTTTTTTTACCATTTTCAAAACCAAGCATAGCTTTGCTAAGTATGACAAACTTTCCTTTTCTGTCTGACAACTCTGCTGTGATTGGGAAGAATCTGCTTCACACCAATTTGAAAATCTTCCCAGTAACAATTGTAGACACAAAGTGGAAAAAAAATCTCATCTTGTAACACTACTGAAAGCTATTAGAAAATTGGGGACGCGTATGTTTGGGGATGTGCATATATATGTGTGTATATATATTTATATATATATATGTATCACTAAATTTTTCTTCAGGAAAAGAGTTTGAGTGGAGTTTCTAAAATTTCTCCAATTAGCAGCAGTGGTATCAGTTTGATTCTGTTACTGGTTTATTCACAGGAAATGGCTTTACAGCATAGCAACACACCACAGACAGGATAATTAGGTACTGTGTTTGGGGCACTCACATTAGGTTTTCCTCTAATATACCAGAAGAGGAATATTTTAAAAAAACTTTTCAGAAGCAGTCCGCATGTCTTAACATCCGGAATAGTAAACTGTCTTGCTACCTGCACGTAATCTGCTGCTCCCCAGTATCTGCAGGAAATCCACAAGAAAAACCTCACTTACGCAAACATTCACCACAACAAAATCATGTGATCAGCAGGGTGAAAATAACAGCCAAAGCCTGATGCTGCTGGAATACACATGAAATCTAAAAAGCTCAAACTATCTACTCCTCAGCATTTCTTATACAAACACACATATATATATATACACTTGCATTTTATTGTGTTATATCACATATATATAAATAATATCTACACGTACAAACATAACATTAAAATATACAACTTTACAAAAAGAGAGTACCACCAACTTTTATGTGAATTTTTAAAATTTATATAAAATGACCACATTCATACTGGGAGGACACATACACAATGTCATCACTCTGTGTTGTTATAATCCTCTATGTCAATAGAAGTCTTCTGTCCTGGTTCTAACTTGTTTGCTTTGTAACTGTCCGAAGTTGATGTCTGACCTTTTGGGTTTGCAACCTACATATATATTAACTTCATCCAGAACTGTAAATTTTATAAAACCAATCACTAGATAGTTGTCAAGAAAAACAGCAAGATCCTGCTGTAATTTACTACGTATCTCATTAAGAGATACTAGACAAGTATTCTTTTCTTAGTCCTAAAATGTCCTAACTTAGTCCTAACTTCATGGTTAGTTTGGATAGTTTGTTGGGTATCATTGTACAATACTTATTTCTTTAAAATGTAAAATGCATACATCAGACCTTTAAAGAAAAAAAAAAAATTACAAAAAGCATGTATGTAAATTAAAAAAAATGGCATATCAGTGTTTATTTCTGAACAAAAATATATCACAACACTAGGGAAGAGTGAACTGCTGCTGTCAGAACTCAAGCCAAATATGAATATTTTCTGGAGTTTGAAAAGATTACACAAAAGTTGCTTTGTTTTCTTTCATTTCTATGCACCCTGGCACTCCCTGGCTTCAGCCAGAAACACAGATACCATACAGTATGAGAGAAAATCTCTTCCACTGCTACTGTATTTCAGCTCTGATGAGAAACAGGAAATACCAGCAGTCTCATGAGAATGCCTGTTTTCTGAAGATCTCCAGCTCAAATTAGGATGATTACACAAATCCATCTGAGCCTGAAAATCTTCTGAAATTGGCCTAAGTGGGATACAAAAAGCATAGCAGAATGTAGTAGCCTCATCATTTGAAGACACCCATAAATATGAGGTGAAACAATACTGTTTGTCTGACATCTCTACAAAAAGAATTAACTCTTGATAAATATTGAATTGGAAACCTTGCCAACTCTAAGCAGGGATCTCTACATTTAAAACCTCCTTTAACAAACAGATGAAAGCAAGTATTTTCAAACAAAGGTTCCTGTCTTTGTGATAGCTTAAAGGGACTGGATTTTTACAGGGTGCTGGTCACTTTTTCTGATGAGTATAATCCTTCAAGATTTAACACTAAGTACACAAAACCTCAGCCACTCTGAACTGTAGTTTTGAAATTGTTGATAACATGTTTTAAGAGTCAAACCCAAAAGTTTTCAATTTTGATGAACAACAAGTGAGTACGCACACAGAATGGCTACACTGGTCCTAAAAGTAATGCTGATGACAGCCAAGAGCAGATGCTTGGAGATAGAGTACAAAAGTAGAGCATACAGAGGCATTACATGCCTTAGACGGAAGGCATATCTGGGCCATTATGTTTACTGTCAATCTGGCAACGTGAATATATCGTATGTTGTGTTTGTTTCTTTTTGTAGTTGCTTGTTTGTTTTAACTTCATTTTGAAAACCATCATACTTTTGGCCTCAAAATCTTGGGACAATGAATCCAACAATTTAATTATGCACTGTGTCGAAAAGTACTTCCTTTGTTTTGCTTTTAAGCTGCTTTTACGGTTCCTGTGTTATGAATTGCATAATCATTCCTTACCTTCTCTATGATTTTATTATGCTTTTGACTTTCAGACTATCTCTGCTCTTTTTCCACACCAAAAGGGTCTTTCATAATCTATTAATTCCCCCTGTGCCATACTCCTGACCATTTTTTTCCCCATACTTCTTTATATCTTAATATTTACTTTCTGGAACTAGGCAACCAGAACTGCACTTAATATTCAATATGTGGGCATATCCTGGATTATTTAGTGGTGTAATTACACTGTTTATTTTTCTCTCTTCCTTTCCTCATTCTTTTCACGTTTTTGACTGGTAATGTGTCAGCTGATGTTTTCAAAGGCCTACCCAGAGAGTATAAGATGTCTTTCCTTAAAAGTAACAGCTCACAACTCATTTAAAGTCCATTGCTTTGTAGACATAATTAAATATCATTCCCTCACCCTCCCTTTACATTATCAGTATTCTAAGACTCAAGACTCTTTTTACCCAGTTAGTAAAAATTACAAAATCCATTTGTAGCTAGCCCCAGTTTTGGCCATCCTGAACAATTTTTGATTATTGGAAAATTTCCTCATATCCTTGTTCCACCACTTTTTTCCGCCTCCTTATGAATAGCTGAACAGCACATTTCCCAGCACATAACCTCATGAGACTCCAATGGAAACCTCCCACCACTGTGAGAACTTACCCATCTTTTAACCAGTAATTTATCCTTGAAAAGATATTTTTTTATTTTCTCCAGCAAAAGTTTGGTCTCCAGAAATCATTGTGAAGGCCTTTGTGAAAAGTTTTTTGGAAATCCAAGAATGCATTATTCTCTAGACCACCCTCATCCACATGCTGCTGGCTCTTTATAGGAACTGCAATATTTGAGACTGGCTGTAACATGATACTATATATATCGTACAGTTTTCATGTGGACTACAGATACCTGTAGTATTCTAGGGAACTGCATTGCTGCCTGATTGCAGCTATGCTAGAGACTGGATTTCTTACAGCAGCTCAGTTAAACTGAGTTCCAAGGCTAAAATATGAACATGAAATCTCTGACAAAAGCAGCCAGGCTAGTTCTTAAGAGAATTGCATGTATCTGAGAAAAAGACTAAGCTGAGCTTGAATCACTGACTAAAGAAGCTGTGGACAACTATGGGGAAGTAGCAAGTACCTGCAAAAGCTTCTGTCCTGTCTACATCCCTCTGGAAGAAAAAGAATAGCTAAGGATGTACAGCCCTGCCAGGTACATACAAACTTTAGCTGGGGTAGCTCCTGAAAGATTTTAAGAGCTTTGTCATCGTGCCCAATGTTCAAGCAATTTGAATTTTATTATTTTTTTTCCAGCCATTGAGATGTTCTAGAGGAGGAACATAAAACACAGGAACTGAAAAACTGAATCAGAGAGGGTGGTCAGACTAGGATCTGTGATTACTATCATATTTGCAGTAGATCTCAGTAGATGTACTACAGATTCAGTTAAAGATTATAATGAAGTACAAAATTATATCTGTTCTTAACTTTCTAAATCTCATCTAGTTTGGGTTTGTGTTTTTTGGGGGCAATACTCTCATCTCATATTGAATCCTCATTATTTCTAGACTCTTCTGTCCTGTGGAAGATCCATTTCACATATTAAATATCAATTGTGTAATTATTTTAAATCTATTTTAAATGTATTATCTTAAAATTCCATTAGCATAGCCTAGGGTTTGTATTGTGAGAGAAGATAAGCAAATATATAATTATCTCACAACTTTTTATCTAAACTTGTCTTAAATCTAATGATTATTCACCCTAAATTTAAATCAATTATTATATATTTCATAGAACAAGCAAAGTCAATACAGCAGAAAGGTTGTTCTACAGCAACTTGTATTCCCCGGAAGTTCTAACAAGTATGGATTACAAGAAGGCATCTAAACACTTCTACCTTGAGGTTTTAGGGTTCACAGTTTCAGATATTTTTGACCAGATTTAGAAAAATATAAACTCTGGATGACTTTCAAATTAGATATCCAAAATATTCGCCTCTGTTTCCCTTTAGTACCTTTCCTCTTCTCTGTACCCTCTTACTGGTCCACTTCTTTCATATCTCTCTTGTTCATGTTCATGTCTGACATTGTTTTCACTCCACAAGCATGCATTCAGATTTTTACGACATACTTTTTTCTCTCATTTTGTAAAAGTACTAGATAAAAATACAACTGTAAAAGCCTTTTTATAACACTGTTACAGGCTCCCATTTTAATAGCTTCATTTGTCATCATAATACTGACCCTGGTGCAAGACCGCAGCAGAGTGCATTGCGGCCTGTAACAAATCCCATCAGACAGTCCCGATAAGGCCTTTCCAGCTAGAGACCATTCAGACTGTATTTAGACATAACCACACTAGGCCTGCAAGCTGTCATATTTTCCCTGGCCCCAGCAGGCTGCTGAGGCAGGCTGCTATAGCAGGCTTTCCCTGCCTGCTCTACGGTGTTTCCTGTATATAGATTTTCTAATGGCCCCCAGGTCTGTTTTCCTGGGCCTTCCAGACAAGGGCTGACTCTACTCCCATCCTCCCTTCACCCTCTGGGGGCTCAGGGATTACAAGTCATCCCTGAAGAACATGCAGGACTGAGGCATTGTTTGCATGCATCTGCCTGGTTTAAAATAAATTTCGGGCATTCTTTCAGGTGAGGTCATAGGACTCTCAGGAAACAAGAAATCCAGTCCAAACCCATCCCACATTCTGCCAAGGGCTTCTCCTCCAAATCACGAGATCTGTCGTCCGTGCAGCATGCTTTCCTTTTTCTTGTCTGGCTCCACAATGGAACCAGTCCTTGTTATAATAAAAATACTGTCTGTTTTTCTCTCTGTCCAAAGCTTCCTGCCTTAGAGCTTCACTGGACAAGTCAATACCAAGTGTTGCCTCTGCAATTATGGCCTAAGGCATGATATACTCTGAAGCCTGTCTACATCCTTACACAGGTGCTTGCAGGTGGTATGTTGGTTGTGCCAGTTAATACAGGAAGACTTCTAGTACCTCCTATACCTCTACTGAATTTAGGATAGTATATGCAGGGCTGCCATCGTTAATATGTCCAAACATACTGTCTTGAGGGCAACTGTCATAAGATAGCACAGATATAACCTTTTAGTCTTCCCTCCACCCATCTCCTGAAACTTGCCAGAAGTGTGTTTTTTAAAACTCAGCATTAGGCTGTCATTTCTTTGTCTTCCTTTCTGGAGGATTTCCACATTCAAACCACCATCTCCAGCAGAGCTGTTGGAGAAAACCAACTTCATGAACGATGTATCTATCTCTTTGATATAAATTGGGCCCACTCAAGTTTTTTTATTGCTGTAGGCAAAATCAAACACAGAGGTGGCAGAGAAACTGCCCTGTGCTCCATACCCCACCCAGTCACCCCTCTGTTAGTCCACCGGCCACACAACCTCTCCTTTCAGCTGCAAGGAGTGCACATGGAGACTGTGCAGAACAGGGCTGAGCCAGCACATAGCAGGGCTGCCAGCATTCATTAATATGGATTTTACTTGAGATGCTCACTGAAAACCTTGTCTACAAGAACTGCCCTGCTGATGGTAACAGCAGGGTACAAGCAGCACAGTTTTGGAGCTGCATTGCAACTGAAGAAGAAAAGAATCCTTTTCTGTCTTATTTAAAGACGAGATTTGCCCACTTTTCTCTGTCTCTCTGCAGGCACCAACCCTTGTGTGACCATGCTGATATCCAGATAGCTTCATGGTCCTCCCATCCGCGTGAGAGGGACCGAAGCCCAGTGATCCCATGCTGTCTACATTGGACACAGAAGCTTGGCAACATCTGTCTGACTCCATACACATGGAAATGTTCCCTTGCACATGTATGGTAGTTCCCCAAATTGCAGCAGTATTTCTACAGAGAATAAAATGTATAATCTAGAGCTGAGAGCAACAAGATAAGGAGGATAACAATTTTATTTTATGCTTTACATAGATGGTACTGCATTGTGTATCATTAATACTGCATTGAAATAAGCAGTGGGTAGAATATGTGCCTAGGCAGTAATAAAGTAGGCTCTGGAACTTAAATACATAATCTTCAAAACTGAACTTTAATCCCTGGAAACCTTTCCTAAAACTAAGTATAGTGGCCCTTGTTTGTTTGTTTTGTTTTGTTTTAAAGTTGATAACAAAACAATATAAGTTGGATGGGAAAGAAAAATATCAGTTTCACTCTACTGACCTCTCAACATGCCTCTAAAAATACCTATCATATACCTATCAATACCTATCACCTTCTACATCATCTTCTATACTGCATTGAGATGGGGGATGGTAACGACAGAAGACTATAGTCTACTTTATAGTCTATAGTTTAGCAGGCAATACTATCTGCATTTTATTTGGTGGATAAAAGATAATCAGAAAAAAAAAGTGTCATATGACCTGCAGTTTCCTTATCTTGTATTATCAGCCCACTTTCTGTCAGAAAGCTAGGCTTTGTGGAAAGTGCATTAAAAGCATTTTTGCAAAAGGTCATAATTGCAACAACTGCTAGCATTTCCTAACTAATCTACTCTTCAGTTAATTATAATATCCAGTAGATGACATTTCTCTATTTGTAGATACAAAAAATGTCCTGCTCTTCATAACACGTACATTTCTTCATACAATTTCACATATGTATGGAAGTAATTTCTTGTTATGGTATTATATGGACTATTAAAAAGAAAACATTAGCTTCAAGGTGCCCTGACTGATAACTCTTCTTGTATTTTCTAGCAGGCCTAGATGCATGGTATGAATGTCCTGAGGAACAGGGCTTTTACATCCTATTTGTTATCTCTGCAATAGAAACAGATTTGTAGCATGATGAGAAGGAGGATGAGTATGGTGATACATGTATTTCCCTAGCAAAAGACAAATACTATTTTCTCCTGCAAATACATATGTAACAGCTACTGTTTCTACTCTTCAAAAGCATTTTTGTTAAGGAAAGTTAGCTACTTGATCTATGTATAGCCTTTTTTGTAAATACATTTATTCTAGTTTGTAAGCAAAGGTTAATCAAATAAACCAACATGATTTAAAATGGAGTGTCAGTCAGAAATAGACTGGGGATTCTTTATGTATCTGATGCTTCCATAACTTAAAATACTGTCAAGTTTTAGGATCAGGTTGTATCTCTTGTTCTGCTTGTCTTTGAAAGACAAACCAAAACCTGGAAATAAGTAAAATATAAGACCTTTAGAAAATGTGATTATATCCACTGATCACGTAATAGTGAAGAGATGAAGAAAAAATTACAGCAGTTCAGTAAAGCATTACAGTGTCTTCTGTCAAGTATTCCTATGGATTATTAAATGGCAGATAAATAGGAAAAGGTCATCAGGGCACTTTCAATGATAAACAAACATGCCAGGTCTAGGGCACACAGTCTCTGTGTCCACGGTACTTATAAACAGACTAAGTGTCACATTTTCTCATCCCAAAATTGCACATTGCAGAGAAAAATTTCAGTTAATTGGGAAGTTGGAGGCGATGACTTGAAATGCAAAAGCATTTCAGTTGCTGAGAAATGTTTCTCCTTATTTAAAAAAAAAAAAAAAAAAAAAAAAAAAAAGAGAGAGACAGAGAAAGAAAAAAAAAAATATACAAAAAAAAAGTAAAATAAAATAAAAAAAGAAGCATCTCCGGAGGTTCACTGCTAGCTTAGTTTCTGGTTTGTGTCAACTTGTTTATATCAGCTGCTGATTTGCGTCACTGGCTTGGCTTTGTGGTTGTATCTGGGGCCTGATGGACACCCTGGTGCATTAAGAAATTCACCACAACAGTACAGCATGTTAAGATCAGATAGCACAACCTAACGTTGTTTTCTTAAGCACACACACCACACACAACTCGATGAAAAAAAATTACTGGAGGCAGCTAAGAGAGGCAGATTATCAGTTTGATGCAAACCAGCTTTAAATTCAGATAATGAGGAAAATGTCCATGTAGCACAAAAAAAAAAAAAAAAAAAAAAAAAAGTGCATGCCAAATATTTTTAAGGGTTCCAAAAAGTTGTATATACATTTGTAAAAGTGTTTGTATTTCTAGGAATCAAGATACCTTGCATCCCTTCACTTCCTCTGATTTTTTTAATAAAAGCATCTTGATCCACTGCATATTCCCTGTGGTGTGCAGGAAAATTTTGACTTTAAGATGTAAAAGATTATTTTAGTTATGGCTTAAATTAGCTACTTGGAAATGAAAAATGAAAAAAAAAAAAGGCAGAAAAAAAGTTGAACCTCCTGAATAAGTTTGAGTGTTTGATCTGGTTATTTCCAATACTAAGCACGAGATACTTTAGATGCTCTGTTTAAAGCACACACACTTTATAATATATTTCTAGTGTCTGGAGTGCATATACAGCAGAAATCAACATTGCATTTTATTACATACATTGCATACACATACATAACTAGCTAATGAAAATGCCTATCTAATTGGGCACTTTAGAAATGAGGAAAAGGGTAGTGCATGAAGCTTCTTGCTATACCTGTTCTTTCATACCTGAAAGGGCCAAACAGGAACTACTGCAAATCTGAGGGCAGACTTCAACTAAGCTAATAACAGTTTGTGGCACATTTTCTGTCCAAATTTAAACAACTAAGCCTTATAATTTTTTAAAGTTTTGTGATAGTTCATAGCTGGCCTAGCAAATAAACAAAGAGAATAAATGACCGAAATCTTAACAGAGATATAAGAGGAAATAGTATGCTTTCAAAATCACATTTGCTTTAAGTGAACTTCCATTAAGAAAAAATGAAAATAGTTCCAATGGCCTTAAACATTAAGATGTTTGTGAAATAAAACTTTTTTTTTCCTTAGAAATTATAAAGTTGACCAAATTTGTGTTAAAATATTAAAAAGTCATTCAAGGTAAACGTTACAGCTAAAATGTTTTGATCAATCTATTTTACTTTTTTTTTTTTCCCCGAGAATTTTAAAATTATTTGGCTGTTACCCAATTTGAAATGAAGTCAGATTTTGAAATCTCAAATTCTTTAGTAAAGTAGAATGATTATCCTTGAGGTTGTTCTGATAATATACTATATTTCAGAAGTGGGAGCTGAAATTCTAGACATCATGCAATGAGTCCAGGAATGCCTATCAAAGCAAAAACTGTCAAAAAACAATAATCCAACTTCTAAGTAACATGTCCATCCAGCAAAAAGCATGTTATAGTCATATTCTCTAGATCTATTTTTTGGTAGTATGGTCCCTTCCAGCAGAATGTGATAACTGCTTACCTGCATCTTTGTTATCTTTCCTTGTTCCTCATGAGGACAAACAGATATGATGCTGTTGCCTGAACAGAAAATGGAAAGGAAGGTCAAGAGAGCTGCAATATCAACTTGACACATATGAAAAGATCCTACAATGCAGGAGTGACTCCTTTAGCAGTGACCATAACATCACAGGGGGTATGCAGTATCACCCCAGCGAACCAAAAAAACTGACCTCTGTATCTGTCCAAACATACAATGCTCCTTCTCATGCCAAGAGCCTTCCCTCCTTGTACTATCTCCCATGTGTTAGTATTAATTCAAAGCATTGTATGTCAACCTGATTGAAAGGTATACTTTAAAGAGTATATAAGGCTGGTTTCAAGAGTATTCTAAGACTGGTTCCATTAGATCATGTGGATCAAAGAGAAACATATCACTTGACACAGTTCACTATGTTTGATCTGCCTTTTAAAGTAAAACACCAGATTCTGTGCAGGGAGGTTATGATTTAATCTTTCAGAAATGCAAAAGTTTAATAAAAATATTAGACTATTATTATTATAATTATAATCCCTGTTAAAGCATAATTGTGAAAAACAAAGCAGTCTTGATTTCAGTCAACATCTATTGTAGAAGTTTCCATCTCTGTCACTCTCTCAGGACTCCTCAGCCCTGGAACTGGGAGCTTCTGAAAACATCATAAAGTGTTAACACAGCTGGTGGGGTCTGCCACACAGCTGGAAGAGGCACATTGAAGATCTGGTGAGTACAAGTGAGCCAGAAAACTGAGCTGGAGTAGCTCTGTGGTTTCAGGGCTGTGGCACATACCCTAAGCTTTAAGGTATCCTGACTCTGCTAGCTCGAGCATTAGGAGGGAAGGACTGAGGTACAGAGGAACACTAAAGAGCAGTTTGACTGTAGTTCAAGCCATGTAGACTGTACCAGCACCCCCTGGGTGTCCACCTCCAGTATGGGGAAGATGGGAAGAAGAATAGAGGAAGGATGAGCAGTGGTATCCAGTGGCATTCCCATTGGATCTACTTGCCAAAGAGCACCCTTGTCTCATCCAAGTGGGAGCTACATCTCTAGGGAGATCCTCTTTTCTCCACTGCTACACTGAATCAGGAGTTGTAAAGTTCCTATTTTCTCAGGTCCCTTTTGTACCTCATTAAGCCATCTCAGAGAGTTTCTCTGGTTCACAAATTCTGTCCTTTCAGGCCTCCTTAAAAATAGCTGAAGGGCCCTGAAGTATGCCATTATGACAGTCAGAGAAACTTGGAAAGGCGAGTTTGCAAAAATATTTACTATGTGAACTCCCTTCTGCCTGTCTTCAGAGAAACTGCACTAAGTGACCAAGGGAGAAACTTGAAACCAAAGCTTCTAAGTCAATCCACAATGAAACAGAAAATCAACATGTCCTGAAATGACAACTGAAAAGTTATGTCAAAAGCACAAGTCTTCACAGTCTTTATAGCTTTGCAATCCTTTTTTCTTCCCCAATTTGTTTAAGCATGTACTAATTGGATAAAAAATACAGGAGGATGACTCTCTGGTGCTTTGCTGACAGCATGAACTACTTCAGTTTAGCGCAGAGGTTCGACTAACTGCCTATTGTCAATTCTGACTGTTAGTCACTTTGATGTAAGCGAAGTTGGAAAATAAGTAAAGTCAGTCCTTTAGTCCAACAATACTCTCTAGCTGAGATCATAAGAATGTGTAATTTTGGCTGTAATACTTACATTTTATTTCTTCAGCCATTTTAGTATTGGGAGATTATTGTTTTATTGTATGTAGAAAGTATATATGATTTGTTTAAATTAAAGAAACCACTTTAGAAATTAACAGCTGTGAATTGAAAAGTACATAACACTGTGAGTATTTTCACTTAGTCTTTCACACTCCAACTTAATTTTGTGTAACTGACATGATAAGAATAATAGCATGGGTGAGACAGTTACCACAGTTAGATAAAGTGATAGACACGGTATTGAACTGAAATTATTCCTCTTAAAAATATCTTGCTCAGTTACAGATTTGTATATCAATAAATATACACATCTACTTCCAAGATCAGTTTTTTTTCCTCAACACTATTCATAATGTGTGCAGGCAACCTGACCTTCCCAGCATGCTGTAGGAGCTGGTATAAACAGAAGAGGTGCCTGCTGTGCTTCTCAGCCTCAGAAGTAGAAAAATTCCAAAGAAACAAAGGGAGAAGGGTATTTGTGAATGTACACATAGACAAAATATCTTAAAGGAGAACCATAGATGGCCATTTTTCTCTTTTGAGTACTTGCTTATATGCATTTTTACACAGCACTACTTTCATGACTACATGAAAAACACCTAAAAAATTATTGACTTGGAGAATGATCTTGGACTCTGAAGCTGAACAGCATGTCATTCAAAAACAAAGACAGAAAAGGACTTCTGTAAAGCAACCAGTGCTCAGAAGGTGCCTATGCAAAACTCAGGGATGCAAAACTCAGGGATGGAGGCATTTTGCAGAAAGGTCCCTGATGTCACTTCAAGTCCAAGGCCTTGATATTTGCAGGCATACTATAATACAATTAACTACTCACCAATACGTTTTTGTGTTGATACACCTATCCTGTCTTTTTGTCACTGAAAAGAAGAGGTGAGATACTTTGTAAAAGTCTTGGCCAATCAACATAAAACATTGACAGCTTGCCTATCAACCAAGTTATAGAGGAAAATCTTGGTGATGACAATCTGTGGTTTAGAAAATAATTACTGTGATTAAAGTTCTGACTTAAGTGGAATTGAACACAACCTCAGGAAGAAACTCAGAATGGGTCTGAACTGTGCCTTTGTCCTGAAAAATATATAATAGAGATCTGCATGAGGGACAGCATACCTTACTGAGGCCTTTGGCAGTTACCATCATCAACAGTTGAAAGAAAAAATAAGAAACTGCTCTCACAGTGAGGTCTCTCCCCTCATAGTGAAGCTTCCTGAACCTGTCCAGGAAAGTCCAAAGGTTGAAGCCAAGAGATGCTTCCAAGCATCACTTCAAACACTTCACTGAAATGTTCAATGAAGTTCTAAGTGTTGAGCAGGACAGCCTTTGCCAACAGCAAAATAATATCTTGGTGAAATTTGTACAGCTGCATCCTCATAAAAAATGCCAGATGATAAAGCATAGCTACACCAATGCCAACAAGAAGAATCAAGAGCATTAAACTGATGCCAACAAGTGCATTGCCAAGACTGAGTTCTTTGGTGATATTTCTGTAATGTAAATCATGCTCAAGCAAGAGTATTTCAGACTCAGGAAGCACACTTTCTGTGGAGCTTTGCCCTACCATGACAAATGGAAGCACAGAGCCAGTTACAGAAACACAGGAGAAAGTCATTCTGGGCCCAAGAAACTTTGGGCTTGGCACTAGTGAAAGCTGCTCTGACAATACCTGAAAGCCACTTCAGTGGATACAGACATGTGGGTTGTCCACAACAAAGAATATCAGGTACTGTTCAGAAGAGATTCTTGAGGCCAAATAGTAGAAAGGAATCAGATAACTTCAAAGAGGACTCACAAAACTTTCACCTAAAACAATGCAGATTTAAAAGGTTTAGGGCAGTCAAAAATATGGAGTATATGCACCTTTGCTCTAGAGTGGAAAGTGGGGAACAGCTTGTGGGCATGGCTTATCAAACAGTAAGCTTTCTCGTGGCAAATGTTTGGCCGTATATACAGAGACAGTGTGAATGTAGATATGTGAGGGAGAATATGAAGGAAAATACGGTTTTGTAAAATGGCCTGCCAAAGACCTGGTTTTCTTTAGGGATTTTTGTCCAAAATTTCATTATTTTTTAAGCTGTTGTATATCAGGGAAAATATAGTTATATGAGAAATATGTAAACAAGTCAGTATGACACTCATCATATGAATGGATAACTCATTTTAAGACAAAGTATAAAGCTGTAATGTAGTTATTGCTCAACTTATACGTTTAAGTGGTTCCAGTATCAGAAAATGAAAACAGCTTAATATATTACAATATCCAACTACTGGCTTTGTGACCACTTCAGGACAAAGATTCAGGCTAATTTTCCCTACAGTTTAACAGAACACACGTTTTGGAGACAAGAGCAGAATTCTTTTCCAGAGTCTGCCAAGTGACCTTCAACAAATCACTTCACTGTGCCACAATTATACAGCATAATACTTGTAACTCCTAGCAAATCATTTCTGAAGTAACTGATCAAAGCACTAGAAATTATTCAAGTGTCATTACCTGTGTATGTTCATTTGAATGTACTGCTTGGCATGTTAATATTATAGACCTCATTATTTTTGTGTAAACATATAAGTATTTTAACCCAATTTCTTAATTTAATGAATAGATTATTGTAAATTACCACAGCTGTCTTTCTGGTAACTTTTGTAAACACCTGAATGACGCAAAGTGAGGCTGCTCTCCCCTATCATTATTTTTCAAGTATTCTGTGTTTCTCAATTTAATCTTCTTTTAAAGTAGTTTCCCTCACACAGAAGGAAGGGGTCTAACAGAAATGCAGTTAGAACAGGCCATTAAGATGCTAACCCCTTCATCCACCCCTGCTGGAAACCTAGCGGAATTGGTAAATTGGAACAGGCATGCAATTTTCAACTAATAAAGTGTGCAATCCACCAGATCAGAGCAAGTTCCCTTTCCCTGTTGTTAAAGCCAAGACTCCAGACTGAAACTGAGAAGCCTTTATGTCTTGTTTCGTGAATCTGGAAACAAGAAGTTAGGGAAAACAGGCAGTACAGCTAAGGCACAACATGTAAATACTCTGGTACTCATGAGAGAGTTTACTGGTTCATCATTTTTAAAATTAATTGGATCATATTCATTCTATCACAGGATAATGCAGGCTAGAATAGAACTCTAGAGATTTCTACTCCAACCTTCTGCTCAAAGCAGGGTCACCTGTGGGGTCAGTCAAGGTTGCTCAAGGCTTAATCTATCCACATCACAAAAAACTGCAAGTATGGAGAACATACAGATCCACTAGGCAAATTTTTCCAGTGGTTGATTGTCCCCATGGTAAACAAGTTTTTCTTTATGGACAGTCAGGTATGAGATATGTATATATGTACATTTTGCTCCATAAATGCTGTCTCTTGTCCTCTACCATACAGTGTTATGAAAAGTCTGGTTCCATTTTCTTTTTAACTTCCTCATGGATAGGACAAGACTCCTGTTAAGTCTCCCCAAAGTTTTCTCTCTTCCAGGTTGTACAAGACCAGTTCTTCAGCCTTCTCTCACAAAGCAAGTACTCCAGGCCTTGATCACCTTGGTTGTCCCCTGTGGAACTTACCCAGGTTTATCAATGTCTCTCCTAAACTGGAGGGGCTTTACACTGGATACAGCATTCCTGATATTGTTTCATGAGTAGGGATCTTCTGAGTGCTTGGTAAAGGGGGATAATTCCTTCCCTTCACCTACTGGCTGTGCTCCTGTTAGTATAGATCAGGATGCTGTTGGCTTTCTTTGCTGCCAGGGCATGCTGCTGGCTCATGTTCAGCTTGCTGCCTGCCAAGACTCCCTTGCCCTTTTCTTCAGGGCCCTTTCACTGTCTCTCTCTAACAGTCCTTAATGCACAAAATGAATCCTGTGCTCATAAAAGCCAAATTCCTGTCAACAACATCAGCCATGTAACCAGATGTTTATCCACAGAATTTGTCTCCTCTCCTCTCCTGTCTGACTTTCCTCTGCACCAAGAAGATCGAAGAGAACACTACCTGGGCCTCTGTGCCTTTGACCCTTACTCCCAAAGCTGTCTAGTCATTCTTGATGTGCCCAAGGTCCTCCCAAAAGTATTAATGCTGCCAATATAATTCAGCAGCAAGAAAAATAGTACAAAGGCCAGACAAGCCTTGGCAGTTTCCTTGCAACATGCTAGATCCGAGTTCCCAGCAAGCAACAGATCTCCCTAGACAGGAAGTTAGGTCAGCAAACTGGGGCATCTGTACCTTGCAGAAGGGAATCCCCCACTGCTATCAGTTCTGGGCCTCCTCTTGGTGCTAATGTGTAGTTCATAAAGTGGCTATGATGCATCTCTAGGGATGGCTTTCTTCCCTTTTTCTGCTACCAGCACACTGAACCAGTGCTGCAACTTCAGATTTGCCAGTTGGGAAGTCATCCTCCTCTTGCCGAAGCCACAAGCTTCCTGCCCTTCCCAGCCTGGAGCCCTCTATTTAATACACAGCTGACCATAGTCTCTGGCTGCCCTTCCCTCTTTGCAGCTAGATATTCAGGCTCTTGCTCCTGTTATGCTATGCAGTATTTTCTCTTGCTCTCACAGCTCCTCACCTTGGCAAAATATCTCTGTCACACACCTTCTGCAGGCAAGTGCACCGTTTTCCCCGGCTCTAGACTCTGGGAGAGGCACCACGCACTCTCTGAAATCTGGGGTGCTTTGTCTTCCCACAGGAGCTGTGACTTGACTAGAGGCCTCTGCTGTGCCTGGGGTAGTTGCTCCATTTGGTGCTGGGAACTGTGCCCAGTGGTGCAACACTATTGTTAACGAGTCCCATATGGTCTTCAGCTAACTTCTGGCTCCTTTCTGTGTGCCCTTCTGGGCAAAGAGCTGCTTCTAAGAGCTGTACGTTGGGACATATGCTCTGGGACTACCAATTATGTGGCTGTCTCCTAACACTAGCTGAATCCCCTAACACTAGCTGAACTAGTGTTGACTCTCCTTAACCAAGCTTCTCCTTTTCCGAAAGCAAAGGCTGAATCTGGGAATGACAGAAAAGCTCTCAGAAGATCTAGAAGCAAAGCCCAGAACTGCTCAGCAAATGACAAGCACTGACAGGGAACATCAGCCCAATGAGCACTGCTGTTCCCCGGCATGTGCCTGACCCCATGAATGACCACTCTGATTGCCAAGTCCCTCTTTGCAGCTCCTAAAGATTGTGTTCCATAATGGCCAATAAAATAGTAGCTGAAAGCCCATCACAGGCACCTCTCCTGCTCCAGGATTAGGTGGACTCTTCCACCACCACTGGGCCCCTTCTCATGAGACTACAAACCCACCTGAAAACCTCCTGGCAGTGATTCAGTTTGCTCGATACCACTGCCTGCACTGCCATCACAGCAGCTGGAAGCCTGGCAAAGGTGATGGCCGCTCCAGGATAAGAGTCTCCCCTCTACCTCACCAGCTGCTTTCCTTCTTGCAGGACTATGAACCTGCCAGAACACCCCTAAAGCACTTGTCGCTTGTGAAGGCCATCACCACACAGCTGCATCACCTCCACAACAACTGGAAACACACCACAGGCATCTTCTGCACCTTGTCAAGATCACCTCACAACAATGTCTTTTCAGGAGACTATGAGGCTGCCCCAATGCCCTCTGAGTGGGACTCACTTAGCTCATGACTGTGGTTACCAACATGTGCTGCTGCCACAGGTATTGCCAATGACATTCCTGGAGAAGTCATCACCTGATTGTGGGAACAGGTTCACATTTTCTACCTTCCAATAGCAGTTGATTTTGAAGAAACTACCTGGTTTTGTTAGCATCTCAGACACTTCATTGTTAAATTCTTCAGAAACCTTGGGCAGAGAGTTTTAGGGCTTACATACTGCTCCTTTTTAACTACTGTTTTATTCCAGTACTTCTTCTTGGATGCTTCAGTTGTTGAAAAGTGCTTTATCTTACTTAGAGAAAAAGTGGATAGAAAGTTCCTTAAAATGTCAATTGTATTTTGGAAATGTTAAGAGTTGGTTGAACTGCTCACCCAAATCAGTAGATAAGTCCTGGGGAACAACAACTCTCAGACATTACAAGAAAACAACATTTTCAGCCATGTTCTAAATCTGACTTTTTAGACATGGCTCCCAGTGAAACTCAGGGCCAAAGAACGAGGCTTGCTGTTAGATATTGTAAGGCCTGCAAAGCAGACAAGGAGGCTGGGCCCGACAAATGGTATTTGTCTCATAGTTCATTTGGCATTGTGCTGGGGTTGTTGGCCTGCAGTTAAGGCCAGGGTTCAGGTCTGATTGTGTCAGATTTTGAATTTAGGACAGTCAAGACTGAAGACATATTTATCCCAGAAACTGCCAAGACTGGTGCTGATGCAAGCAGCAAAGAAAGATTCATGGCAGATGATTGGGCATCTGGTGGTCACTGGACTGTAGTTACCTAAGATTAGTATTATGCTTTGGACTTATGACACCAGGGCTGTAAGATTTTGCTTTGCTGCCGCACTTAACAGACGTAGTATAAGAATAGTGGCAAGGGTGAATGGGACCAGCTAAGTGTTGCATCAGTCACTTGGCAGGGACTATAACTGCTTTGAAATAGGTTTAAGGTTATGGCTTGGTAGAATATGGGCTGAAAGTTAGATTTAACGATGGATCCTCTATGGCCTAGAGTGACAACTGATGCTGGAAATGTTGGAAATGCTGAGTTGCTTATGGAGGCTTCTACGGAAGTGTGGATCTTGCAGCTGTGGTCAATTCTAAAACTAGAAGTGAATTTTAAACAGTGTTGTGTACTGGGGTCTCATTCTTCTCTCACAGGGAGATGTCATTTGTGTGCACTTACGTTGGGAAAGTATTCAGCTTTAGTGCTGATTCTGCAAGACTTAAAGCAGTAGAAAATAGCTAATGCTGGGTGAAACAATAGCTTATGTTAGGGCAATTATGGACTATTTGGCTATTACTAACTAGGAGAAATGTGTTAAGGGATTCTAGCATAAAAATATGTTACAGTAATCATGTTTGACACACATGTTTGGTCTGGTGGTGACAATGAATTATAAATTTTTCCACTTAAATGTTGGTATAAAGCACACAGTAATTGTGCCATCACTGTCCTCCTCCCCAACTTCCTACCTTTTATCTCAGAATCTGAATGGCTTCAAGAAGTCAGTTAACATCTGTGAGATAATACAGAAGGCCATCTTTCTATGGCATTGAGCTTTGAGTGGCAAAACACTATGGTACATGTTAATCCCATGTAGATTATTTCATGTCTTTAATCAGTGTGTCCAGATACTAATATTGCCATCTAATTATTAATGTCTTTTTTCTTGTAATATCTAACACACCCTGGGGGAAAAAGTGCTTGATGAAGCCAGACAAATATTATGGCATCATTTCCCTTTTTTTCTAATTTAGAACACATTACTGCTATTGCAAGATGACGTTTCAGAGGATAGTTTTCTGTTTACATGCAAGAGGTGTAGTATTATTGATCTAAGAAAATACTAAATATTTCATATCTTAATCAAAAAATGATTTTAAGTCTCTGTAGTTCTCCTGTTTTCTTTGAATAAAGAAAAGAAAAAAAAAAAAAAAAAAAAAAAAAAAAAGGAGTTTTAATCTTCCAGTCAGTAGGACTATTAAGTTGTATTTGCTCCCATGGTCCTCAAGCTTGAGCACCACTGATACATCTGAGGATGTACTCTTTAACAATCTACCATGAATTTAACTTAGATAACTAGTTGTATAGCAAAGCAATTAATAGTGAATTTATTAGTGTGCCAAGAGTACTTTTCACTGTAATGTGGAAAATTTCAGCATGAAATTGAAACTTTTTTAATAAACCTCATAAGATACTTAACAGGGATTGCAAACTTCAAATGTTCTTTATATAATTATTTATATAATTTATATAATAATTACCTCTGTTAAATAAGTAAGCTTACAGAAAGTTTAAATTCCTCAGCAGCTTCTCATAAACTATGACCTTGCATGTGACCACTTTAAAACAAAAACAAAAACAAAGTGACAAAAATGATATAAATCTAATGAATATTTGCAGCAGGTAGGATGATATTGGATTGATTTAACACTGCTCACTAGTCTTCAGTATCAATTAAGACACGATGCCACTTCATATTCAATATTCAAAATGTACAGAAACAGTTGTGACTATTTTTAAACTGAAAATATTTGATCTGTTTAAACAAACAAACAAACAAAACACAACACAATGCTTTCCCCAACTTGCTAGGTTTCCTTGGGTTTCCTCAGGAAAAAGAAAAAAGCAAAACCACAGAGTGGAGTGGGAACCAGAAAATCAGCTGGCTTTCATCTCCTTGTAATACCTCTGCTAACTTCTTTTTTTAAGCTTTGCTTATACAGTACTCTAGGTACACGAGAGGCAAAGTTGTTTTCTTAACTTAGACTATTCCATATTCCTTTTGAAAAGGAACCTTACTTTTGAGACTTTTAGCTTCCATTTAGAGTATAACAATGAGATAATCTGTTTGTTTTAAAATAGATATGCTATTTTACCAGTGCATCACTTATTTCAGTACTGGATAGAGTTGTACGAACCTGTCAAAGTCGAAATAAAACTGCATTTGACTTCATTCCCCTAAGGAAAATAATACACAGACAAGACAAAGTAGAGGTGAGAACAAAGCTCTACAAACATAAACGTAAGCATATCTCATTCGGTTTCTGTTCAAAACTGTTAGTTTTGAATGCAAATGACATAAATGTTGGCATTGTATTTTTCTCACCCAAGAGGGAACTTGGTATCTTTACGTCTTTAATATTTTTTATGAATGTACAACCCAGTTTACATCCTTATGTTTGCTTTGTGACAAATCTGAAAAGCAAAGTTTCTGCAAAACAGGTGAAAGATTTAAGTCTGAGTGATCCTCATGTATAGAGGGACAGTGAACTATCAGCAAAATATCCTTCAGAATAGAAAAAAAACACATCTTAAATAAGGAGATATTATGAGGGTTCAGGAAGAAACTCCCTTTCTCTTCAGTTCCAGATGGACACTGAAACTAGTGCCAAATGAAAATTATTCTTCCATTTATTAGTCCTCTCTTAGATCTTAAGGAGATCCTGAGATTCTCAAACAAATATAATGCAGCTATAACACACACATGGCTAATTTCTAGACCTTTCCTAGTCTCAAATCTACATACCCTGACTCTTCCTTTCAGAAAGTAATGATTCCTTCCCTGTTTGCTTGGGAAAGTCTTATTTTCCACTCTCTGAACTGTCATCATTCCCAAGAAAAAGCACGTATATACTTTCTATCAAGTAAGCAGTCTCAATCTTTTAAATATGTTAGCCAGATACATAAATGGTTCTTGATGATTTGGCCACGATCATTATTTTCACTAAGAATGTTTTCAAAAGCTTACTTAATGTAGAAATGTTACAATATTCTAAGAATAAGTTTTTTTTGTTTGTTTGTTTGTTTGTTTTTTATAAAGAACATCTAGTGTTCTGATTTTTGGATCTGTCTTTGATTATTATTTTTTCTCAGTTTTCTCATCCCTGAAGAATGTATGTATGTAACAGTTTGTTAACTTGCCAGCTTTGCCTAGAGTATGAATAGGACAATTCAAGGCAATCCCCAACCAGCAGATCCTCTCCCCATAGAGAAAGACTTTTACTAATGCTCATTAAAAGAGGCTTCTTTCTTTCCCCAAATCTGGCATCCAAGCTGCAAGCCAAAGCCATTTCAATTTAGTTGAGATGTTCCCACCAGATTCTTTGGTACTTCCCAATCTATAATGGCATGACACTCCAAGAGGAGTCAGGAAGTGTTCTCACCCACAGGGGAATGGAACATCTATTATTTGCCTCCATGAAACCGAACTTCCTAGCAGAAAAGATGTAGGAGAAAAGTAAAAATGAGTTTATTTCAATATAGTACAAAAGTTATATTACAAAGAACATATTACTACATCTGGAGAAAAATAGAAATGTCAAAAAAACATACATACTGTCTGTTGGATACTTTGTTTGGAATGTCTCTTCTTTTGCATGGTTGGCAGAACTAAGAATTGAAAATAGTGGAAAATTTTTGCAATGGCTAGAAATGTGACCCAGTTCTTGGAAGGACTGCACCCCCAGGCACAGCCTCCCAGAGTTAAGAACTACCATTTGGAGTAGGAGTAAGGAAACCTCCTGGAGTATAAACATACCCTTGCATATTTCCTATGATCTTTAATCTTGGCAGCTATTTCAATAGCGATAACAAATTTTAACTTCTCTGCTAATGAAATGTAGTTTGTTGCCTAAAAAGTAGTCGCTGGATGGATGTAGAGAGCTTCATTTATCAACAAAAACACATTTTTATACTGGCTTTTAAGTGTAAACTTAGTGTGGTAGATAATTTTTTTTTTTTTTGGACTTGTGCACACAAGCTCATCTGACTACTTAATTTTTCTATAAAATATACATTTGAGGGCCAATTATTATATAATTCCATGATAATTTATTCAGTTTTCTGTCAGCTCTTTGTAACAATAACACATGATCATTAATGAGAAAATGACACAGATAATGGTATGCTTTTATCAGGTGCATCTGAATCACAGCTAGTCTCCATTGAAACATGTCACCATAGCAAAGACGAGAACTTCATCTTCTGCTACAAGAGTTCACAATTCTGCATTTATCAGATCCCTGGCCTCCAAACCAAACTTGTCCCATGAGACTGAGAAGAACAAAATGAACTCATTTGTTTTTTCTAAGCCACCAACTCAGAGCACTTCCAACGCCTACACAAAGATGCAAAAGTAAAGGAATATGAAGAGAATTACTCTGACAGTCACGAGTTTAAAAAAAAAAAAAAAAAAAAAAAAAAAAGCAGAATTCCCTCAAGCAGCTGGACTTTCTTCTTCTCCCTTTCTGGCTCTGAGAACAATCCAGACTCCTGAAATCCTAAGGACAAAGCATGGCCTGTCTCCCAGGACAGTTCTGCTACCACAGAGATGGCCAAGAGAAGGCTATTGGGAAACTAAGGACAGTCTTTCAAGCAGCCCTGTAAGACTGCAATTGTAACTACAATTCCAGTTAAATCTACTAATTCATGAAAGTATCATGACAGTTGTCAGTGTAGATGACTTTAGGTTAAAGTGCTATCTCTGTCTAGCTTTGTGTCAGTGTGAAGCTTGAATCATCAAGCTCAACAGCCTCAGAAATGCCTGACCGAATGCAAGGTTACCATTTAAAGCAGTCTGGATACAAGGATACAAGACATCAGTGTCTTTGTTATCAAATTGCCTTATATTGTAGTTGAGTAAAACTTGAAAAGCATAAGAAAGACATTCTTTAAAGTCTTAATTGAAAAGATCTTAATATGTAACCATAAAAAGTCTAAAAAAAGAAGGTAATTCTCAGTGCCAAAAAAAAAAAAAAAAAAAAAAAAAAGAAAAAAAAAAGCCTACTACTCCATATTTTTTGTATTACTAAAAAAAGTAGGCAGTGCATTTACTCGAGTCTTTTTTTTTTTTTTTTTTTTAAATCAAAAACTTAATCCTGAAACAAGCAAATGTCAGCTGCAAGCAACTTGAGTGATGAAAAACTTCTACCTCTTATGTGGCTCATGGGAACAATGGCACACACTAGAGGACAACTTGGTCCTACTTTCTGGCTGAGGCACAGTGATATGTTAAGTATGCACTGAATCTTTTTGTTTGTTTGTTTAAATAGAAAGAAGACAAAATATAAAACTAATTCTCTAAAACAAGCAAGAAAGTCTCTCAGTTGACTTGAAGCAGCAGAAATCAATCTAAATTATTTGCCTTTAACAGGGGTCTTGTTATCTGAAAGTTTTCATATCAGTTGTGGATGCCCCATCCCTGGAGAAGTTCAAGGCCAAGTTGGATGGGGCTTCGAGCAACAGGGTCTAGCAGTAGGTGTCCCTGCCCAAGGCAGGTGGGTTGGAACTCTTGTAAAATGTTTCTGTTCCTTGAAGATTAAGCTATATGACCCAAGCAAAGACAATGGTTTGGCTCTCAACAGTTACGACACTGGCTAAGCTGAGATGAATATTAGCAAGCAAACCATACCTGAAGCTACTGAAAGAATAAAAAGATCTGCCAAACCAGCCAGAGAAAATGTTCCCACATCCAAAGATAAGGATTAATATGAGCCTGAGAAAAAGAACAAAATCTCTGATTTAGCAACAAAAAAAATCTGCTCCACCTCAAAGCTATTTTGATGTCTAATAATGCTTAAGTCTGATACTTCACAGGCAGATTGGAGGGAAAAATATAACATTTTGTTGAGTACTAATCTTTGTATTCTGAACTCTGCAGGCACATCTTCAGCATAATAACTGAAGTGGTGATGCAGAGTTGCAACTATTAAGAGTGTGCTGCAGATAATGTAATTACAATTTTCTCCCTAGAATGTCCAAGAAGGATGAATCCAAGAATGGATTTTCAGAGTCAAATTTTCCATAGTGACCATGACTTGTCATAGCCCCCTAGTTTCTCTCCCTTTCAGATGCACCTTCCATTCCTAAGTACCTCAAGACAGTCACCTCAGTTGAGTCACCTCACTTTTCATTCTAATAAAGAGAATTAGTCCTACACTGTAATACTTTTACAGATCTGGTTTTGTAATCCTTCTCTGTACTGTCTCTAAGAACTTCAAAAGCTGAATAAGGGCACCTATTGAAGAGCAGAGAAAAGAGTAAAGGTTATACACAGGAAATTATATAACAATCAGTTTAGCAGCAGTTTCTATTAAAAAAAAAAAAAAAGTAATGAAATGAATAATCAACCCCCTAAATGACTGAAGTAACTACCATCATGGCTGTGTTAAAAATAAATTGTTTCAGATTATACAAAACTTTCTGTGAGAGGGTAAAAAGCTTTGGATATTAGATAAAGACAAAAGTTGGCATACGTCCATCTTTTGTAAATTTTTGGTAGCCTCACATAAGACTTGCATAAGCAAGTCATAAGATACCTAGCATTGAGAAAATAAGTGTATGTATGATATAAAAATGGTTGAAAAACAATTCAGAAGTAGCTATCATTAATTCACTGTCAAAATGGAAGGCTGTATCGATGAGATTTGCAGGAGTCTGCCCTGGGTCTGATACTGTTTGATGTACTAGCTATTAACTGGATGGTATAATAAAGAGGAAGATTTTTAAACTGGCAGTTACACCAATCTGTGAGGAACTGCAAGCATTTTAGACAAGAGTGCTATAATTCAAAGTAATCTTGACAAACAGGAAATAAATCTGAAAGAAAGAGAATGCAATTCAGTAAGGACATGCGCAGGACAACATGCAAAACAATAAGCATGTATACAGCTTGGCAAATGTTTAGCTAGCAGTTCTGCTGAACAGGATCCAAAACTGCAGGGATCAAAAGAGTTGTAAGTGAGTCAATAATACCAATGTCATTGGAAAAAGCATTTATGACTACAATCCAAAAGACCTGTAAAGCACTTATTTTGCATTTTCAACGCTAAGACACTAGCTGTAGTACTGCCTTTCATGTAGGCACCACAGTTCAAAAAATGTTTGGACCAGTTCCAGAGGAGAGAGCTCCCCTTCACTGACACAAAGAGAAAGGCAATAATCTAGTCGCTCTGTGGTGAACAGGATTAATAGACCTAAGTGGTAGAAAAAGGGAGAATAACTTCCTAAGAGAATGGGTAACAGCTCCTCAGAACCCCATGGGTGAAGAGGCTGTGGAATCTCCATCTCTGGAAGATTTTAAGAATTGCCTGCAATGATATGGGTATAGTTCTCCTTGCCTTAAAAAGGACAAATATACTGCAGGTCTCTTTCGGAGTTCTGTATTCTATGTTTTGAGGGCAAGTATATCAGTCTCTTCTCTCCCCAACTCATTTGATCGGTATTTCTGATATCATTTCTGGTCATTGCAACTGCTAAAACTAGGAAGTAGAGGTAATTCAGTGAACTAGCCTGGGATAGACAGGCTCTACCAAGTCATAAAATATTTGCGTTCAGACAACACAAACAAAAAGTGAGAGCTATGTGACATGGAAAATGCATAGTAAATCAAAGTACACAAAAAGCATAGTGAGTAATGAAAACCATTTCATATCCATTCACTAGTAGCTGAACTTATATATTACATAGGAATGAGGATTGAAATGTTTTTCAGCTTTATCCAATAATGCAGAGAAGTACTGGGCTGTACTGTGGAAATGGAAAAGCAAAACCATTTAGACAAGAGAAGGTAATTCAATAAGCACTATGTGAAATCTTCAGAGAGTTGGTGTAGTTCAAAAATAATCTTTTAATCCTATGGGGATCTGCAGGCCCGAGTCAGAGAAATGATAGAGACCAGAGACATGTAAAAGCAAAGTGATTGAACCCAGAGGTATAATTCTGAAATGGAGAATGATGAAAAATTACTGTATCTGATAAGCAGAATCTGAGTGTCTGAAATCTTAGGAAAAGACTGCTAGTAGAAAATGACTGTGGGCAAGAAACAGAGTTTGCAAAAATTGTAAAAATGCATAGAGAGAAATTTTGCCTATCAAAACACCAGGGAGATGCAAGTAGTAAACATATCTAAAAAATATTTCAGGAGGAAACAAATGAACACGGTTACTGTTATTTTCCAATACATTGGTTTTATACAAGGTAGGTTTTCCATTTGATCTGTGTACATGTGTGTGATGGTGTTGCTTCTGATATAGTCAGGTTCCTACGTCCTTGTTTTACAAGACTTGAAACCTGTGGAAAAAACCACATGGGTATCCTACTTCCTGAAGAAAAAGAGGACTTACTACTATCCTCTTGCAGCAACAAGAAATAACAGCTGTCTTTAGATTATCTAGTTTGACAGAAAGAGGATATAGAAAGACGATAACACAAGAAGCTGTATGAGTCAAGGAAAAAAATGGCACAAGCACAGAAAGAGTTGGCAATACCATGTTAAGCACAAACATCATTATAAAAGACAAAACAAAACAAACAACAAAAAAAGGCTTCTAGAAGGATAAGACAGAGGATCAGAGAGGATCAAGGGCAATTCCTAGATTTCTGGATTTAGAAGCAAAAGTTAGGAACTTAGTTAATAAAAGTGTATTGAAATCAGATACAGGGAAAATAACAAAACAAAACAAAACACTTTTTGATAATAACTTCAGTCTAAATGAAGTTATGCCTGTGCTCAGGAGATAACAGAATCAAGATGGGCATATAAGTGGGATTTAAAAAATGAAGAATTGCTAATATGTTCATATTAGCTAAATAGATAATGGCTAAAATATATTTTCATTACGAGTTGTAACAGGATAAAGATATATAAAGAAGCCTGCCAACTGCAGATTCTTAAAGATCTCTAGAGACGGGGAAAGAACGATGTAGACCTAGTCAACACTGAAAAGTGAGAAGACAGAAAAGCATCTTCAATCAGTTTTCAGTTTCTAGCTCAACAGAAAATGCAGAAATGAGACAACTGAGGTTTAGATCATGTCTGTGCTTACTGATTTTTTTTTTTTAAACTACAAGCATCTTTACAAGAATTTTTTGCTATTGCTTTGCACATTATTTAAGGAGGAATATTCCATGAAAAAAAAGTGTTCATTTCTATGCTCTATCATCAAGATATCATTTGAACATCATTTTGATGTTCAATTAATCATTTTCTTCACCAACTTTCATTCTGAAAACCTTTTACTTCAAAATAAATTTGAAATGTCAACTTGGACTGATTTCTAAAGTATCTTTATCCTCATATTTGACTTGGACTGAATGGTGTCTTTAAGAAAGACAAATTAAAGGTAAATTTTTCACTTTTTCTGTTCAGATACCAAAATCGGACTACACCATAGTATCAATGCACCACCCTAATAAGGGCAAAGTTACCTAGCTACTCAGTGCCCATCACTGCAGAAATAAACTGCACATTTGGCTGAATGCAGAATTTCAGTACAAAGTTATGAGACTTCTCATCAGATTTGGTCCCAGATCACTGCATAACAAAGTAAAACCCGGTCAAAACTTATCCAATCTTTCCTGGAGTTGGATTAAGTTGAAAAGACACTGCAAGAAATCTCACTTGTGACTGCGATTTAGACATGTTCAAGCCCCATCTGCTCTCTACCAAAAGCAGGTCTTTCATGTGTATTGGCCATGTGCAACACAGGCAACAGGATTGCAGCCTGGGTAGACTAGGTCTACCTAGAAATTCAGACTTTAATAAGTTCAGAATTTCATTATCCCATTTCTAATAACAAAAGGATGAAAAGTTTTACTGGTTTTGATATAAAAGCCAGAAAGCGCAGGCAACAATAGTGTTTTTGATAAATAAGTCAATAAGTCTTGCAAAACTGCAACGAAGGCAGTTTTAATTGGGGGAAAAAACAAACAAACAAACAAACAAAAAAAAACAAATAAAGGAAATAAAAGATATCAGATGAAACAAATCAATAAATACATTTTAAAGAATAAATTACTTTTCTCAAAAGTGATGGTGACAAGTAGTATACAAATAGAAAACTGTTAATCATAGGGCACAATAGGAAAACCCAGGAGAGCCAAGCTCTCATAATCATTCTTAATTAAAGCATATTGTATGGCTAAAAACAGCCCAAAAGAAAAACAATGTAATTAAAATGTGTGCATAGATGCAGTAACCATACAAAGGAAACAATGACATATTGAAA
This sequence comes from Aythya fuligula, assembly GCF_009819795.1. Taxonomy (NCBI): domain Eukaryota; kingdom Metazoa; phylum Chordata; class Aves; order Anseriformes; family Anatidae; genus Aythya; species Aythya fuligula. Next base: position 82,968,427 of record NC_045561.1, on the reverse strand, counting down.
AGTAAAAAAGAAATAATGCTGCACTTAGTTGTAGGCAAATTTTAGCTCCAATGAACAGTGTTTTCAAAATACTTCAGAAAAATCAGATTTAATGACACTTGCTGTTATACTGCCATCCTGTGGCAAGGTACCTGCAGCTTTATGTGAACATAGTGTTCTCGATAACTCGCTTTCAGGAAGACAGGACTACCTAAACATTCTTATTCTGAAGACGTGAACAAAATCAGTAGAGATTTAGCTACACTTCAGGAGATAGTGCTGGAGAAACTTTAACCCTACTGAAATTGGTATCAAAATTTTGCTGCACAAGGCTCATGACCTCATGCTCTGGAAAGACAATTTGAATACATGTATGTGGCTTCTGTCTGAATCCTAGTTTTCTGGTTCTTAAACAAAATGAGTTTATTTCATTATTTTCCTCCTGTTATAACAATAAATCTTACATTTATTTCCCTTTAATACCAGATCCTAAGACCATGCTACCTTTTAGTTTCAGCTTTGGTCCAAGTCTCTCTATTCATATGACAATTAAGGTTGGACATTCTTATAATATTTAAAATATTCCTAAACTGAAGACATCTTCAAATAGACAAAAGTAGATTTATTTAGATGTTTCTCTGAATCTTAATATGTGAATTTCCTGTTATCAATCTACAAGTGAAAAATGTAGTAAAGTGTGAAGTAAATCGTCTGCATTACAGAAATCTGAGCTTTGGGAGAATTCTCACCACCAATAAGGTGATAAAATGGAAGAGAAAACAAACAAACAAACAAACACCTATAGCAAACACCTATTTTTCTTGTCCTTACTTAGGCAAATACTTATATTTAAGATGATAATTACAGCTCAACAAGCAGATGGGGGTAAAGGACATTCTTAAGCACATGCAAAAACTCTTTTCTAAGAATGGACTGAGTACATTACATGCTTCTGTATCCCCCTGACACAAACTTGAGGAATAGGGGATGTATCAAGGATTGAACTAAAGATTTGAGATCTTTACATTCAACATCTTTAAGATTGAGATGAAAACATTTCACCTCAAAGAGCTGAAGCTCTGAGAAAAGGCCATAGACATCTACACTGTCAAATAGGCATGTACAGACATTTATAGTGCCAGTATCTGCACATTTAGTGAAAATCAGATTTCCAAAATAGTTAAGACCTTACGAATTGCTTTCAAAGCACTAGAAATTTGGCATGTAAGATATACTGAGCTCAGAATACTAAGCATCTTGCACAACCGGTTTCTAAGTTTATTAAAGAAGTTGGTAATTAACATTAGCCATTTCTGTGACATTTCTTTTTCTTATCAATATCATTAAAATTCTGCTAAGAGTTGCCCCGTAAATTACACTAGCTTCAATTTATGTGAGACCGTCAGATCGTTTGCTCAGGATACCCAATAATAGAAACTAATTTGTATTTCACTATCAAGAGAAAATAACCCACTAATCAGTTAAACAACACGTGCTAAAATACCACCGCATCTCTTCAGCTGTGTGAATTACCCAGCTCAACTCCCGTTTCTATTTTATACCTTCAAGTGACACCTAGAGGTTGTTCCCTGAATGTGACCAATTTTACTTTTTTTTTTTTTTTTTTTTTTTTTTGAGTTTGGCTCTGACAAGAAGCTTGCTCCGTTCTACATCATCCTAGAATTGCTGCAAGATTTTCAGAATACCCATGATATCTGCAAACTTTATCGTAGACTAGACTACAACTACAATACATCATCACTGTGCATGTTCCTTTCTATTTTCCCATACAGCAAATGGAAGGTAAGTAATGTGAAACTCTCTAAATACAAGCCCCTTCACCTAAAGAGCGAATAAAGTGAGCACAGGTTTTACAGTTCATTGAAGAATAAAGTTCATTGAAGAATAAAATTCCATACAGCCATGTAACTTCTGTTTCTCAAGAGTCGTCTTCTTCTCTGTACAGTAGAACAAGATTTGTTTACTTGTGTATGCTTTTGGGCAGGATGCATTTTGTTTGGGATATACATACTTTTCTTTGGTGTGGTCACCAAAGTACAGACAAAAATCATCCCATGATTTTTTGGGCTGATGAGCTTCCCAGGCTGGATCTCTTAGATGTTGCCCCTGATTTCCATTGCCTTTGCAATGTATTCCGAACACATTTCGCTGTCAGAAAATGGAAAATGCAAACTGTCAGGAAATGGAAAAAGGATATTTGTGACCCTGCCTTTGGAAAACACATTGCAACATTCTGAGCTGCAGTGCAAGTGTCACTTGTAACCTTAAGAACTACTTAATATTAGCAGATCATGCTATGCACTATGAAAAGTACATAGGAAGGACTACAAGATATAGGTCTGTTTCTTCATTGGAAGAAACATGGAAAAAAACCTTCTTTAGATCAGCATGTCAATTGGCTTACAATAGATTTGTACCTGGAATATTCTTAATGTCAGAATAGAGATTTCTAACCATCCCAGGTTGAAGGTACCAAATTCAACATATATTATATACATATAACATATATTCTTGGCTTTATCACAGAATACACTACATCTGTTCTTTATCACTGTTACTAAGAGCTGTGGTGTTTCTTTCTGCCTATTCCCAAAAAACATCTGACTAAACAAGTCAACTGAAGAGGTGTGATGGCATTTTCCTCCAACATGGAAAACTGTCTTAACAGCTTTTTGTTTAGCTGACTGCAGACTGCAGGACCACTCAGACTGCAGAAATACTTGTGGTCTTTCAGAGATGTAATGGCCACAGAAATCTGTAAGATGCTTTTGTAAAATAATTATTACTGGAGAATGTCCAAATTTGTATTACTAATAGGAAAACTCGTTGATGTCTGATGAGAGCTTATTTAGAAGACCCTGTAGTCCATTTTTACTGCTGACAAGCCAAATCTTTGACAAAATCAAATCTGGCTTCAATGTCAAAGATTAAAAATGACTGTTCTTGATTTAAGCACAACCAAGCCTCCTAACTTTCATATGTCACTCACTCTGCCAGGCCCAGCTTTCATCCAAGCCCTGGGGCTTTGCATGATCTTGCTGTTCAACATATTTGAAAAGAAAGATCTTCAGTCTTGCTGTAAGAAGATCTATCTGGCAAAAGCCCCAGCAGCTACCATTCTACAAATGACACCCCTGCATATCCTGGAAGGGACTTTACACGGAAGGCACCAATCCTCACCTTAGACCTCTGAGCCACTCAGGCTCTCATTTAACCTCAACCCTAATCTTTACAGGAAGCATAAATTCAAGACTGACAGCACCCTTCAGTGTTCACCATAAAAGATTAATCACTTTTCATTTCAACCTGTCTCAATTATCACAGGCCTGTTCGTTTGCCAAACCCAGCAATGTATACTATAGTTTGTTCCATTCCACCTATTAGGAGAACTTTAATCATAATCTAAAAGCATTAATACAGTAAAGAGAACTCCATAACCCATTTAATTAGCTATGAGTCTTCCCCAGAGAGCCCTACATGCAGAGAGTGAAACTTCCATGACAGTACTAAAGACAGACTCAAAGGCAGTTAATAGCGATTCTGCCCATCCTAAAGTAGACATATAGCGGGTAATGAATGCAGTTGCTCTCCATGCTGTACTGACTAGAGTTGTTAGGACAAGCCTCCTTTGCCATTTGAAATGGCCCTAAGGTGCTTAAGACATATCGACAGATGTGGCTTATCTGTGTTCTTCCAGAGGTCTTACAGATCTTTGTGAATCTGGAAGTCAATCAGGGTATCAAGGGTTATTTTAAACAGCATCAGACACCTACACTGATCCCAAGAAGAGATTCTGAGATAATAGCAACTGAGATATCTAAAACTTTATAGGGATGACAGAATAATTATTTGATATGTTTCAAAACTGGTCAGGAGGAACAATAATGTTCCAAAAATTAAGGGAATCATATTGCAGTATTCCAGAACCTGAAGTCTAATGGGCAGAAGCAGAGGTACCTTAAGGAATTTGGAGGATGTAGACCCCATAAGCTAATTCTCTAATCACACATTGTGATTAATAGCTACAAGGATGCCAATAAACTAAATGGGGTCAGGGCATGAGTCTGACATCTGGTATATTAACAGCCCAGATAGCATGGTTCTTGACGCAGTTTCGAACTGTGCCAAGAAGCACTCACGTAACAACACTGTGGTTAGCCAGGAGTTAGCTAAAGTCATAGATTATTCCAAGCAGGCATTGGTGGGTAACAGAGTTTATCTTTATGGAAGCCGTGCCATGCCAGTTGGCCTGGGTCTGTTGGTCTGAGCCAAAGAATGGATTTCAGGCTGTTTTATTTAGTTTTGCCTAGAAAAATAGCCAATAAAGCAGCAGTTACTGTCAAATGTGAAGGGACAACATCTGTTGTCCTTGGTAATACATCCTAGTTTACCTTTCAGTCCTACAGATTCTCAATGACCTAAGTTTGTGTAGCCTTTTACCAGAGGAATATCCCTACCACAGGCATGTTCTTCTACAATTGAAGGTCCCTGGGGAAGCCATTCAGATAAGAACACAAGTAAACAATCTCCCCAGCCATCAATAATCCCATGATGTAACATGCAAATAGGGTAGCAGACTTAACTTGGGGAATTTAACTTAATTTCTGGGCAATTAACATAAATATTTAATGACTGATTCATGTCTTGGGAAACAAAACAAAACAAAACAAAATAATAGACAAATTTAGAATATCTGTCCTCCACCTTTCCCAGGCTCATCTTCACTGTCAGGCTCATTTCACCTCAAACACCTCTCTGTGGTGGTTTTACTCAGGTGGGCAGCTGAGCTCCACCACAACCACTCTCTCTGAGGTCAATACATAAAGGTTTCTCTCTGCTGTTCCTTCCTTTTCACTCTTTTAGTATGCTCCAGTGTGGGTCCTCTGCAGACTGTAGTCCTTTTTGGGGTGTACCCGATCCAATGTTGGCTCACCCACAGCTGCAGTCCCTTCAGGCGATTTTTTTTTTTTTTTAAAGAATTATTATTTTTTGAAAAAGAATTTCAAAGAACCAGTTTCTCACAACTCTAAAAATAGAAAGCACTAGCTTCCGTATTTGGACTTCTAATTTAGTGGGGTTTGCATCATTTTAATTTGAACCATGGGGAAAACTGCAATACATTGTCAGCAACAAGCCTCGTATTGCAAAGATTCCTGCACATTAGTAATTAGGAATATGAAAAATGCACTTGTTTACAGGCAATAGTTTTTCCACTAGTATTTAATTCCCTAACAATCAGTTAGGTGCACATAAGCATTTGAGGATGGGCAGAGCAGGTAATTAGTGGGAGAAGAAAACAGCATCTGACATAATACTTGAGAAACAAGCAAATGATTTCAGTATGTATATTGTGACAGAAGGTCTAACTCTTTGACAGAATTCTAGGCATAGTACTCTTGGGAACTGTACATCATTATCATGGTAAGGTTGGACTGGTGCTTAGGGACATGGTTTAGTGGGTGACATTGGTAGCATGGTGATGGTTGGACTAGATGATCTTGAAGGTCTTTTCTGACCTTAATTATTCAAATACTCTATGGTATCTATCCCAAGCATTAACCCACCTCTAGGTTGTACCAATTGCACATGGGCAGCTGAAAGCTAATTGTACTTGACTTCACTTCTGAACAGGTATGGCCATGTTTGCCCCAAACCTACATGCATTTCTGGGTCTAAAAAGTGACCCTCCCACTGTTTGAAATAACTTGGACATAAACAATTTATTTACTTTTTTATTATTAACAAATTGCAAATGAACAAACAGTTCTTCCTTGACAATAACAATGAATCACTTCTTACTGCTGGAGAACGAACCATTGCGTAAGTTACCCACTACATCCACACAGGAAATTAAAGGTTCTGCAGTGTCTGCACAGCTTCAGACCATCTTTTCCTACTGCTATTTTCAAAGCTGATGTCTGTGCCCTACAGCTCACAGCAAGCAGCTCATAGAGTTCAACTAAGCGCACCCCCCAGGTGCTTCATTCCTCTGTGAGCAGCTTTCATCGCTGGGCGGAGCTCAACAGAGCTACCCCTGACGTTTTTTGAAGTGGATGATGTAAATGGATCTTTGTTACTGAAGCTTTTCACAAGTTTTGCTTTCAAACTTTTAATTTAAAAAAGGGCAAATTCCGAAAAACGCCTGTTCCTCAGCGCTCCGCCTCGGGCCCCGCCTCGCCTCAGCCTACAGCGGGCAGGAACGAACGAGCCACAGGGGGAAGGCACTGCGCATGCGCGTGGGCCCGCCTCGTGCCCCACCCCCCCGCCCGCCGCCGCGGCTTAACGCGCACGCGCACCTTCGTGGCGGGAAACCACCGGTGGCTGCCCTATTTAAACGGGGCCGCGAAGCGCGCGCGTGCGCGCGGCGCAGGCGCAGCGGGCGGGGCGCTGGGCGCACGCGCGCCGTTTCCCTGGCAGCTGGGGTTGTTTTCGGCTGAACCACCTGCGTGGCGCTGCGGGGGGGGGAGGGGAGCGAGGGCGAGACCATTGGAGGAGTGGGGCGGGGGCGGCCGCAGCAGCAGCAGTACCGGTACTGGCGGCAGCGGCACGTGAGTCGGGGCCGGGGGGCGGGGGGAGGGGGGAGCGCTGCGCCCCGCGGCCGTTGGGGCCGGGCCCCGCTGGGGCGGGGGCTCTGCCTGGCGGCCCCCGCTGCGCCTCAGGCGTCCCCGGGGCGCTTACGGGGTGACTGTAATAAAGTTAGATTCAAAGATAGCGCGAACGCCCGTTTCTTAAAGAAAATAAATAAAAATAGATGTTGTAAGGCACGTTTAAAAAATCCCTGATTCGTAAATCCGAGGGGTTCGGCTACCAGGCGGCTGGTTTTATCGAAAGGAATAAAAATAAACAAAGCCTGGTGCTCTGCGCGTTTCCAGCCTCCCTAGGTGGCACTCGCTTGTTGCAGTAGTTAAAAAAATAAATAAATAAAAAATAAAAAGAAAAGTGGTTTTTAGTTCATGGAAATCCTCCAACGTGCAGTTATGTTCTGTCAGCTCAGCTTCCAAAGCGGTCCGAGTGGGGTAGGGAACTTGTCAGTTCCCTGTGTGGGAAATATAAACAGTAAATATAAACAGTGGAAATGGTCTATACTCTGCTTCATTATAACATAAATTGCTTCTGAGATCGTCTAATTGTTATGGTGATTAATAAAAGTCCTTTCCTGAAAGGTGCGGCTCATGACATGCTTTGCATTGAGAACACCTATTTTGCAGATGCGGAATACAGAGACTTACTCTGTCGTAAAACACCGTGAAAATAACAGAAGTTTGATGTAGATTTGTTTAGAAACACGGGAGAGATATTAGAGGAGAAAAAGTTAAATCAGTTTCAGGGAGGTGTCTAGTAATTCCTGGAAGTTTTCATGATTTAGTTTTCCTAGCTATTTCTGTCGCCTGGAATATACCTCTGTTCCCAAATACACATTTTTTGTCATTCCTGGATTGCTTTTTGTTAACTAACATGGAAAAGATCAAATATAGTCAGGCAAAAGTGCATCTTGCCAGTTTAATCTCGATGATAACAGGGTTTATACAGATTGGGGCTCTGTGGTTGCTGAACTCCAGTGTAAGATTAAATCTCTCCTATTTTAAGGTGAGATTAGACTGAGTAAACGCTCTTGTTCTTACCCTGTTGATTAAGGATTTATATTTACACAAGGCTAATAGTTGCTTTAATGCACCATGTCAAATGTCATGTAATTCTAAATTGCAAGTGTATATGAAATAAAAGGATGATCATTATAGGACTTCACCTCATTTTTATTGTTGCAAGAGGATAGATTATTTACCGAATACATAGAGGTAAATAGAAAATGATGCAGTCACTGGTGAACTTGGTGAATCTATGCATTTTACAGAGAGCACTGGTACATATAAGATGAGCCAAGCCTTTGGAAATGTGTTTGTTCCATTACAATCACAAGGATCTTCAAAATTAATTTAGCTGCAGGTTTGTTTGTTTGTTTTTGTGGTATGGTTCATTTATCCTTTGGTTATAAAATTATTTCAGTAGTTGAAACATGTATGCACTTCAGTAGTTGTGCTGTTTTGTTATGCATAACCCCTTACTTTTGTTTTTAAACTTGAGAGCACTTAATCATTTCATTTGTTGTTTGTAATTATTTTTTTTGGAGAGGTGGTTGAAGTCACTGAACTAATCATAACAGAATCTTGTGTGTTCTTGTCATTCACCACGAATGAATAAAGTGATTAAATGTGCTGTTTTTTATCTTGTTTTCAACTCCTTCAAATTACAAATATTTTTTAGCTGATTGTGAATCAACTACTTGAAAAGCAGCACTTAATGACTATTACTTTTAAAATGGTCCTTTTGCATAATAGGCTAAATTTCAAGGGTAGATTTACTTTCAGTAATATTTTCTGTTTTTCATTTCCTGTAAGAATTAGGCATTTGTGTTATTTTTAACAGCTATTGTTCAGTTGTGACAGTAAAGCTTTGCTTTACCAGTCAAAACACTTTTTAGTAAGGGAAAATATTCCTACCCTGTGGGTGAAAGCATGAAATTACACAACAAAACATTTCCTGTGAAGTCACTTCTGGTCATCCTTGTAAATTTCAAACATCCCCAGGCGCTGTTGGATACTTAGTATAAATGCTTTGCTTAGTACACAAAATAAACTAATGACACCTGGAAACTGGCTAAGCAGCACTTCTTTAATCCCAAACCAACCCTTGTGCTTTGCTTTTTTGTTGTTGTTGTTGTTTGTTTTTGTTTGTTTGTTGTTTATTTTTAATTTGGTTTGGTTTTGCAAGCAGGCAGACCAAACTACTGTAAGTAAGAAATATGAAATGACCTGAAAGTTTGTAGCCTGTGGGAGGACAAAGAAGAAGCAAATAACACTGTGAAAGAGAAATGAGAGGGATCTGAGGGTACTGTAGTGCAGATGCTGGGGCACATAAGCATGTACTTGTAAAATACGTTTGCCCAGGAGTGATTTATAGTATTGAGGCAAGTGGTGTGCATGGCCTACTTTCATGCTGTTAAACTTTCCTAGCTCCAAATCAGTGTCCACTTGCCAACTGCCTGTTAATAACAATCTATCATCCATACTAACTCCTAAACCGTATTGCGGGAGTTGTTGGAGGAGTGCTAGCTAGATGGGTTGCACCAAGGCTGTGCCAAGGCTGATTTAACAATATTTACTGGTATGTCTTAATTTACTAGGACTGGTGTAGTCTGGGTATCCGGTGAATGTGCGAGTGGCGTCTAACAGAAGGTGTTCTGCAGGGAGGACTTGGAGCTGCTGCCTGATGTGCTGTTGGAAGGGCAGGTGGGTATGGTAGTGTGCTGCATGGAAGGCTCAGGGGAACATAACATATTCATAGAAAGCTAGGTTTCATTAGTTCCACTGTTTACAAAACAGCTTTTTCTGTTAAAGTTTTTTTGTGAAACATTATGATTTTTTTTTTGATGAAAAGATAAAGCTGTGTAATAGTTTTATTTGCCTTCCAGCTTTGGTTTGAATTACATTTGTAAGATTTTCTTCACAACCAGGAGGGCCTAACATTTTTTCTTTAAAGGAATGAGTTTCATGTGATTGCTTGTCTGCTTTATGTAAAATACAACTGCTTTATGTAAATTTAAATATTTAGGGATTTGCAATAAAGTTAGGTTAGCTGGCAGCTATGAACCTTTTCATGGTAGGCTATCACTTGGCTAAAATGTGACTTCGTTCATGATGCTATCAGACAGGAAACTGATTAGAAAAGCTTCAATATAAATGGCTGCATGGTTCACTATTTAAATACGCTGTACAGTTGTTATTATTTTTGTGTTTGTGGTGTTGCTGTTTGATTTTTTAAGATTGGAGAACTGCAGTACTGAAATATTGGCTATTATCTAGAAAAATACCTATTTTTATTGCCATAGCAGTTTAGCAGTTCTTTTACTTGCTCTCAGGTAATTAAGTTTCTCATATGCTGAGAATTCTGATCTGAGATCTGAGAGAACTTCTCATAATTTAGAGAAATACTTATTTCTAGACCATTTGTGTAAAAGGCCTGTACTCATTCTTGATATCAATTAGTGTGCATTCAATTTGTAGCTTCAAGTCTATGGACAAGTTACGTTAATTAAAGTTGTTAATTACTTTAAACAGAATGGTGAATTCTGAGGAAGAAGCAGCTGGTGTGCTGAGCTGCTTTTAACCAAGGACTGAAAATGCCAGCAGGTAAGAACCCTTTGTGTTTCATTTCTAATGTGTATTTTATAGTCAGAATAATATAATATGAGTGAGTTCTGTCCATAAATTTTTTATCTTGCATTGTTTCTATTTTGAGTCCATACTTAGAGCTGATTTTCCAAGCATTGTTTTTGTTACTATTTTTTGTTTTACATGGAGGCTTCTGTAAATGTCTTAGTTACAATGACAAATATGCTATAGCTGAGGATTCAGTAGCCTTTTTTCATGGTGTGACACAATGCCTTTTTAATACTTTCACTGCAGGTTAAGCATTACTTAGGTGGGAGGGCAGAGGGCTAGAACACCTACCACTTCAAGGATTGAGATGCTGGTGATAGCACTGTCATAGAAGTCAGGGGCTATCAGGGCTATAGCTGATTTCAAATCCATGGGCGCTCCTGCCTCTTGCAGGTGGTGCTCTTCTGGCTTCCAGGCTCAGTAAGAGCCCAGAGCTGCCCCTTCTCCTGGGGACAGTTCGTCACCTCCATTGTCAGTGTCATCTGCTTTGGCTGACCCAAGGTTTGCTTGCCACTTGATCTCCATGTGTGTACTGTTCAAAAATCTCCTTTCTTCTTGAAACTGTAAACAGTGCCAGTTTCAGCAACAAGTAGCAGTGTGGCTTGTTTGTACAATGTTGCTGAGTTACCCTCCTGCAGTTTATAGTCAGTGGAAATTTTTAACTGAATACTAAGCAAATTTCTTGGTAAATTTTTCCTGATTAAAATAATTCCTCTCTACTGAAATTGTAAAGCACAATTAGGCAGTCTTATACCGATGGTGATTATTGAATCATAATCCAATTTTCTTTTTTTCAGTTGAAAGTGAGGCAAAGGCAAAAACCAAAGTTCGCTTTGAGGAAATCTTCCGACGTCATGCTGGCCTAACAGACAACAAGAAATCAAAGAAAAAGAAGTTCCACTCTCAAGAGAATATTGTGGTAAGTTTGAACACAGCCAAGCTTTGTTTGGTTGCCTTCCTTAGTGGAAAAAGACCACGAAAATGTATTGTAGAAAGGAGATACAAACATATATATATATATATATATTTAATTATAATTTTTTAAAAGTATAAAGTGTATTTCTGCCTGTATCTTTTGGTTTTGATGTGGCTTTTATTTATTGTTTATGTACCACAAATTGATCCTTGTAATTCAGAGATATGCCAAAATTATTTGGAGTGTAACATTGGTAAAGAGTAAGTGGTGTACACAGGTATGGACTCATTTGAAGTCTGTCAATACTTTTTCTTCCAGTTTTTCGGAAAAGATTTAAGATTTTCAAATTCAGTATTGACTTCAGTGCGAGTTTGAATGATGGACTTCTGGGATCATGGCCATAGCAGTATTTGCTTTTGAGAGTAATAATACATCTGTGAATTGAGAACCAATGAGAGTTTAGGTAATCAACTTCATTACATTCCCTAAAGTTAATGGTATAAGTATCTACAAAAAATATTAAATAACATTTGAAATGTGTTTTTTCATTTTAATCTCTGTAATCAGCATATTTCTACATGTGCTGAACTTTCTTTCTTTACATGTGTATTAAGGAGTTCACCTGTTTTTAAGATATTTGCCTTAGCTTGTGACTTGAAGGTTAGGAATGCATTTATCAACCTGTCTTTATGGTTAGATGACATCTTTGTGGCATATTTTCCATTAAAAATGGAAAAAATGGAGCCTGTGAGATTCCTCTCATTAAAAATGGAGCCTGTGAGATTCCTCTAAATTATGGTTCATGTTGTAACTTTTTTTCTGAGTAGAAAAATAAATGTTTGTGTCTTATATATCCCAATTATTGACTTGTAATGTTTGGAATTTCAAAAGAAAGAAAATTGATTAAAAGGCAAATGTTCCTTTTTTTTTAAATTTTTTTTCCTGTTAGACTTTGTTGTCAATCTCTTTTCTTGCAATTGCATCCATACCACATGTTGGAAGTGAATGTTCATTCTTTTATAGCTTAGTTAAGACATAGAAATGATATTTTCTGGAATATCAAAATTGTACATGTATTTACAATGTAACTACTCTGAATATACTTGTATACAAAACTTAGAGTTATAATACAGAATGCAACTATGTATTACTCTCATATTTTAAGCTTACTTTGGTTTTAAAACTGGTTTTTATTCCTGAAGATTCTCATGTAAAACACTACTGTCTTGGAGTTGGCCAGAAACACTTGCAGTATAGTCATGGTGAGCTGAAGCAAAAGCTGGTGGCACACAAGCAAATTAAGAAGCATTTTTAGTATCAGTGTGAAAGCCTAACTTTATGGTTTTGGTGAAGCTGTAAACTTAAACCTGCCAAAGTACTGAAGCACTAAGAACTTGAGAAGAACCTGTATTGAAATATTGCAAAGACCATTTTGAGTATTTCTTTAATGTCTGGCAAAGATGTAAGAGCTCAGGTTGATATTTTCCATGCTGGTTGCATTCTGGTAGAAATTTCTGTAAAAGCTTCAGCTTTCTTAGTAAGCAATAAATGTGTGTGGGAGAAGAGGAGATGGAGGGGGTTGTTTGGTTCTGTTACAGTTTTGTTCACTTCATGTAACTTAATTGTGTAGTGTTTCATGTCTTGAAATAACATGGAATTTTCAGCAGTGGTTGTCTTTGTGTCACATAATTGCCATAAATGTTTTCCCAGGTTTGACCAGAAACAGGTCATGGCTGAGAGTGTGTTTCCAATGGAAATGTTCCAGGCTGTTGCTTTTGTCCTTACTAAACCTTGCTTTTCTTGAAGTAATAAAACCTCCTGTCATAGGCCACTGTTTCCTTGAAACCTGAGTTTGGAACTGCAGGAGGCTGCTGTGATTTTAAATGTCAGAAGTGAGGGTAAAGAGACCTCTTGCCTGCTATGCTCTGTGTGCCCATTGTCTGGAGAGAAAAGAAGCAGAATGACTGGAAGGGGAAAAGCCATGACAGTAGGGCAGGATGGGTTCCAAGCCACAACTGATAGGTATGAAGGGATAGGAATGGAGATGGAGATGTCAGCTATGGTCAGTGAAAGGTCTGCCTTGTCATTCAGCTTTTGCAGCTGAACTGTTTTTTCTAACTGTTTTTTCAGTTCAAGTGTGTTACGAACAGGTGATTGCTTTTAGTTCTTTTGCCCTTCATTTCAGATGGAGGATCTATGACATGGATATCTATCCATGTCTCCACCTAAGACAATCTGATGCAAATAATGTTTTAATTATTATATTTAATTAAATGGTATGCATAGAAAACGTGGTCTGAATTAAGATCACACAGGCTGTGTCTGAAAAATTAGTTTCAACTACAGTCCTGAAACAGCTTTGTGTTGCTTGCATCTTTTAATGTTCCTGGAATTTGCAGCAGTTTGTGATTGTATTTTCCTTCATTATGAGGAGATTCTGTTTTTTGTTTGTTGGTGTTTTTTTTTGTTCTGAAAAGTAAATTTCCTATAATCAAGTGACTGTGTACTGTATTTTTGTGGACAAATATTTTTGATTGTAGGCATCATAAATAAAAGGTTCTAGTAAATATTTCAAGCAGGATTTTGCAACAACTAGATTTGTTTTAGGAAATAATTCTTGCTTGCCAAAGTTATTTTAGAAACTCTCAAGCAGGTCAGGTATGAGTTTGTTATTGTTTGTTTGGGGTTTCTCAATGAATTCCACTTTATGTGGCTTGTAGTTTAACACCAATAGGTAGCCAGTCACCATACAGATGCTCTCTCACTCCCCCTCCTCAACAGGATGGGGAGAAAAATACAATAGGAGAAAAAAAAAAAGCTTGTGGGTTCAGATGAGGACAAGGAGATAATTCATGAATTACTGTCACAGACAAAACAGACTCAGTTTAGGGAGATTAATGTAATTTATTGCTAACTGATAACAGACTAGAGCAGTGAGAACCAAAAGCAAACTACAAACAACTGCAACCCTCTTTTACTTCCCACCCACCAAGAGGCACAGGGAAATGAGGGCTCCCTAATGTTTTGTCTCCACCGCTCCCTCACAGTCCCTCCCTGCCCCTGCTCCCCGTGGGGTCCCTCCCATGGATGCTGTCCTTCCCGAACTGAGCCTGCGGAGGCTGCCCACAGGCAGCAGCTCTTCAAGAATGGCTCCAATGTGGGTCCGTGACATGGGGTCTGTCAGGAGCAAACTGCTCCAGCATGGGGCCCCCACGGGTGGGCGGCAGCTCCCCACAAACTCCCTGCTCCTGCGTGGGCTCCTCTCCACGGGTTGCAGCTCCGGCCCGGGGCCTGCTCCTGCGGGGGCTCTCCATGGGCTGCAGCCTCCTCCAGGCCACATCCACCTGCTCCACCGGGGGCTCCTCCACCCATGGGGGGGGCTGCAGCGTGGAGATCTGCTCCATGTGGGACCCATGGGCTGCAGGGGGACAGCCTGCTCCACCAGGGGCCTCTCCCTGCACAGCCCGCAGGGGAACTGCTGCTGCCTGCCTGGAGCAGCTCCTGCGCTGACCTGGGGGTCTGCAGGTAGAGCTGGTTCTCCGACATTTTCTCACTCCTCTCTCCTAGCTGCTGTTGTGCAGCAGTTTATTCCCTTCCTTAAATCTGCTCTCTGAGAGGCCCACCTAGCATTGCTCCCTGGCTTGACTCTGGCCAGCAGCATGTCCCTTTTGGAGCTGGCTGGAGTTGGCTCTGATTTGACATGGGGCGGCTGTTGGGCTCTTCTCACAGAGGCCACCTCTGCAGAGTCCCCTCCCCTCACAGAGCCCTCCTGCTACCAAAACCTTGCCATGTAAGCCCAGTACAGGGCTTAATGCATTAATGATAAAAAAAAAAAAAAAAAAGCATAACCTTAGTTATGGTTGCTGATTTTTCTTAACAACTGTTGGTGTGTTTTAACCTAGATTCCAAATGCTCTGCAGTTAAAGCCTATTGGAAGAGGAGGTGGATAATTTATTAACGTTACTTTATTTTTTTCAGGTTTTGCAGAGCTCATTGCTTTAAATACTATTTTCTTTCCCTTACTTCATTCTCTATTTCAAGTTATTTATATGTGTTCTTCCACATAAATCATTGATTTATGAATAAAAAGGATGTTAGTGGTCTATTTCAGAAAAAAAAAAAAAGGCAATGGTAGGTGATGGTACAAGACAGGCCTTTTCATGATTTCATATTGAGATAATTTAAACTATTTTTAGATGTGGGGAGCTAAAAATAAAGACACCTACTGAAAAGTTACATGAATGGGTTTTGATTTTTCTGATATATTTGATAAGTATGCTTAAATTAGGTTCTAGACACTTACTCATTTCACAGAATCAGAGAATGGTTGAGGTTGGAAGGGACCTCTGAAGATCATCACAGCCAACCCCCCTGCAGAGCAGGATCATCTTGCTTCCTAGGCACATTGCCCAGGATCACACTCAGGCGGGTTTTGAATATCTCCAAAGAAGGAGACTCCACAACCTCTCTGGGCAACCTGTTCCAGTGCTCTGTAATCCTCACAGTAAAGAAATGTTTCTCCATAGAACTTCCCGTGTTTCAGTTTGTGCCTGTTGTCTCTTTATATTTTATTAGGATAGTGTTGTTTAATATGTAGACTGAGTAATTCTAGTTAGTGCATTTTACAACTTCCTAGTTTCAGACTTCAGCTGTTAAACTTTTTTTTTGTCATGCTGCTTTTATTTGACGATTTTCCTGTACAAATAATAAACTTCTGTGATTTTTCCCTTCTGTGTTTTTACTCATGTAATTCCAACTTTTTCTTTCTTCTGCTTATTCATTTGTCAATAGTTACAATACTTTCCTTGCTCTCCATGCTATCTCTTTGAATGTCACATGTGAGTAAAAACAAGATAGTAATGAAGGTTTACAGGCTCACATAATTCTGGTTGTACAGTGTGGAGGCAGTTGACTTGCATAATGAGTATACTCTTCCTAGTCACAGAATATTATTCAGAGGCTAGCATTTTAAAGTCACGATCCTCCAAAATGTGATTGCTGCTGCAACTTCACTCTCTGTCCACGTCAAGTATTCTCTTCTCTTCTTGTAAGTTTGTACATTTTGGTGATCATACATTCTTGTACGCATACTATCCCTTTCTAAAAATGTTTGAGACAAATGTGATTTTGTAACTGAGAGAATCCTAGCTCGAAGCAGAAGCTGGCTATGTTTATTGAAGGAAGAAGGTCTCGGCAAAGAAAAGATTCTATACATTCTATGTGTATGTATGCACATTCTTTGTGTTTTAAAGTCCTTTTGTAATGTTTCATATGGAAACTCCAGAGTTGTGTTTTTTTTTTTTTTTTTTTTTTTTTTTTTTTTTTTTTTTAAAGAATACAGTAAATGAACCATGGTGACTTTTAGAAGCTCCATCAAGGAACAGCAATCTGTGCATCAAGCTTTTTATGGATCTGGGCATAAGTTACTTGCTGTGTTGTTTGTAATTATGCTGGTTAGTAAACCAGGAAAAGGCACCTGAAGGAGGAAGGAAAGTTTACTACATGTTCTCTAAAAAACACTAAAAGTAGTCACAAGGAGTACAAAGACAAACGTATTAACTGAGATTAATCTCTGCTAGTTTTACTAGGCTGTTTTTTAGATTATTTGTCATTTAACTAAGATTAACGTGTTTTTTTATCTTTATATATATTGGAATCAGTTTTTTGGTTTTAACTCTTTCTAATATAATTTAATTATCAAAACGTTTGTCTCTAGCTTGTACTTTAAATGTTCTTAAACATTTAAACAAAGGTTTTCATGCTATGCATTTTCTTCGAGGGTTTCATGTTGTAAAGCATTCAGTATACTTATGGAGTGGACTTGTGGATTTTTTTCATGGATGTACATAAGTCATTTAAAAACATAGTGAAAATAAACTGAAGGTGAAGTGCCCAAACAGAATTTTCTGTTTGTTTGTTTTATTTTCAGTGCAAATTATCTTGTCTTTCAATCTCTCACTTCTTAATTTTAAGTAAGAAAACTATTAGACCCTTGATTTCATTTTGCTTTTTGCTTTGTGTAATGTTGCTTAAAAAAAAAAAGTAGCATGTTCATCCTTAGAACGTAATTTTTATTACAAGTATGTTTTATATTCTTTTCCTTCATAGCTTGACACCTTTAGAACTAATATTGATCTAACTAAAGAAAGTGGGAATGATGAAGCAATTATAAACAACACATATAAACCTGAAGAAGAGAGTCCCCGATTTACAAAAAATAAACTGAGAGAGAAAGCATCAATTGCAGAGAAGATAAATAATGATATTGTTAGTGGAGAGGCAAACAAGCAACCAAAGTCTAACAAGAAGAAAAAGAAATCACTGTTACAAGAACAACTTAATGAGGAGGACAATTTATATGAAGCTAAACTGGAGAGTTTTGAAAAAAAGATAAATGATTTTCCAAAGAAAAAAACAAAAAGTAAATCACAAACAGATGTACCTCATCAAGAAGGTGATAGAAAGATTAAAAATTCCTTGACTGAAGTGAGAAATGTAACTGAATTAGAAGAGGAAGAAGAACTAATTCAAGCCTATCAGCTGCATGTGGCTGAGGAAGAGGTAAATGCAATTAAAAAGAAAATAAGAATGAAACTTAAAGAACAGATGTCTGAATTTACCTCCACTGTTCAAAGCCATGAAGCTGCACTGAATGATGAAGTTGACAAAAAGAAGAAAAAGAAAAAAGAAATCACAGGATTTTGTGAAGCTGAAACAAGGTACTATGATAAACTACCTTAAAACAATATGAAAACCTTTGCTGAAAATTCATACACACATAGTATAGTTTATCAGAGAGCTTTTGCCTGTACAATTTTTCTAAATGATGAACAAATGGATAATTCTGTTATGGAAATAATTACTAAATAGTGTTTCATAACGCAGAGAGTAATATTAAAATTTACAGATTTTGTATAACTTTTTAAAAAATATCATTTTATGTCTGTTTTATGTGGAAGCCACTCAACCATTTAGTATGTTCTCTTGGTAATGAGTGATGGCCCCAATCCAGCAAAAAACTATATACTTAGCTTTATTCAAATGAATAGTTCTGCATGCACACAGGAAAGTGTTTGGATTGGAAAAAGACTAATTCCAGGGAGCTGTGTTTGTGTGTATTTTCAAGATACACAGATGATAAGTTAGAGAACTGAAGATGAAGTTTCAGGTGTATTAATGATGTTAACAAACAGTTGTATTCATATTTGCAGTAGATTGCAATTGCTGACAGTAATCCATTACATTTCAGTGCAATGTCCCTTTCTGAGCTACAGCATCACCCAGAAGATAGCAATGAAAATCATTCATTGGAAAGGCAATTTGTATCAGAAGGACAGAATGTGGAGGAAAGCATGGAAAAACAGAAAACAAAAGCAAAGAAGGTTAAAAAGAAAACTAAAAAAGGTATGCCAGCAAAATGTTAGAATGGTGTGCTGCTTTATCTTAGCCTCTGTTTTTGTTTGTGTTTTTTTTTTTAAATATTTTGCATGTAGTACTAATGAAAGTGACTGAGACTGATGTTGAAGTTATTAAAGTTTATTTAGTTGTATTTTTGTGCTTCCAATTCTAATACTTTTTTTTTATTTTTAACAGAAGTTAATTTGATGTATCTATCCAAAATCTTGATAATTCTTTTACCGGAGATAACTTTAGAATTGTGGTTACAAGTGTCTTTTAAGAATAATATTTTATATATCTACCAACTTCACAGTTCATTACTTAAGTGCATATTCTAATTGCCTTTTTGTTATTTCATCACTTTTAACTTCTTATTTACATTGTAAAGGCTGTATCACCACTGTTTTAATGCGGTGCTCAATTTAAACGTAAGAAATACTTTTTCACACAACATATACGAGAGAATTGGAGAACTCATTTCTTCAGATGGTGCAGAGACCAAAATAAGAAATGACTTTTTTTTAAAGGGATGTTACACAAATTCACGAGGAATAGGTCTTTTGATAACTATTAAGCATGGTAGTCTTATTTTAACTTCTAAATCAGGATGTTCTTTAGCCAATGCTTGATAGATACAGGCTTTTTTTTTTTTTTCTCTCTTTAAAAAAGCTATAGCCATAGGCTGTAGTCCAGAGCAGGATACTGAACTGCATGAATTTTAAGTCTTTCTGGCAAAGAACTTCTGTTGATTAAGAGAAAGACCTCTGCCTTTAAATAAAAACGTTTGTTAATAGGAATAGGTTGTATGAGGCATATAATGCATATATACTATGCATTCAATCATTCAAATTTTATTATTTTATTTTAACCTATTAAAAAAAGAACATATGAAGTACTTTACCATTAATTGCTAAAGGAATACAAAGTGTTTTTGTTCCTTTGAACTGCCACTAGCAGAACATAGTAACTTCTGGTGGTTATTGTTTTGTTCTTGTTTGTTACTATTTCTAGAAGATAACACAGGATTTACTGCAGAAAACAATGAGGAAATGAAGGATTCAGAAGTTTCAGTTCAGTCTAAATTTGGTTTTGATGATGATGTTGTATTGGGAGTTTATATCCATCGTTCTGATCGACTTAAAACTGATCTCCTGGTATCTCATCCTATGGTTAAAATTCATATCGTTGATCAAAGAAGTGGCTTATATGTCAAGAAGGATCATAGGTGACTTTTTTTTTTTAATAAACTATCTGTTGTCTGTGATTGTTATAAATGCTTTTTTTTTTAATCTCTAGAAAATGTAATACGGAAATAACCATAGAATGGCTCGGATTGGAAGGGACCTTAAAGATGGGCATCCATGGGCAGGGATGCCACCCACTAGATCAGGTTGCCCAGGGCTTCATGCAACCTGATCTTGAACACCTCCAGGGATGGGGCATCCACAACCTCTCTGGGCAACCTGTTCCACTGCCTCACCTCCCTCCGAGTGAAGAATTTCCTCCTAACTTGTAATCTAAATCTCCCCTCCTTTAGGTTAAAACTCTTCCCCCTTGTCCTGTCATTATCTGATTGAGTAAAGAGTCTCTCCCCATCTTTTTATAAGTCCTCTTTAAGTACTGAAAAGCCACAATGTGGCCACCCCAGAGCATGAAGCTTGCAAGGTCGTTATTGTATTTCTAATTGTATTAGAAATACAATACTGTATTTCTAATCACTTCAGTTGCCTCTTTCCATTCTCATTATCCATACGAATCCCAAAAACAGATTTCAACCCTGCTTATGCATAGTGATCCTGGAAGAGTCTGTGGAATAAAGTTGGTCATAATAATTTGATTGCTAGGGTTTTGCAATTCAGCCTGTTGCATTTCTACGTTCATTTGCCTTAAGCTTTGTATGGCTTTAGATTTTTTTCTCAAACCAAATAAATGGTATCTTGTATTTGTTTTCACTAATTTAAATTACTGTTTTGTTTGAGATTCGTTTTATTTAAGGAATTATAACAATTATAACTGTTTGGAAATTTTCAAACAGTGAGAGGAAAGTTTCATCTTATTATGAAGAAGAACAAATAGAGCACATTCTTCCTATTATGACGCAACCATATGACTTCAGACGGTTTAAATCAACAGTTCCAGAATGGGAGGAGCAAGTAATATTTAATGAGCGCTTTAGTTATTTTATTCAAAATACTGAAGAAAGCCCTCGGGTAATTCTGTTTTTTGAGGTAAGATTAAATATTTAAAATTTTTGCTTGTTATGATTTTGTGTTACATTTGTGTTTCTTCAACAGTATAAATTTAGCTTATTCAGATGTCTTATTTCAGTTATACTGAATTAATAGCAGAGCTTTAAGATACAGCATTAAGTGGAGATATCAAAAAGCAGTATTGGTGATTGCTATTATTTATAAGCTAAAAAACCTGTTCTGTAAGCAGTAAGGGGAAGAAAGCTTTCTTATGAATTCATGAAACTTATGAACTTGAAAAGATTTGTAAGATTGTTCTAGATCAGGCGGGATGGCACCACATAAAGAGGCTATCAGTTTCTTTCCCACATTCTTGAAATTCGAAACAGTTTAAGTATCAGAAACTCAAAAAAGGAGTCTGTCTGCTTGTAGCAACACCTCTTTCCTCTTGTACCAATGAACAAGCTGTTGCCTTGTTTTCCATTAATTTTTTAGACATCTGCTTCTCTCTTATTCTTCATAAATTAATTATTAGTTCACCCCCAATATGATTGTGTTTATAGGAAAGAAATGGAGTATATATTCAATGTAGTTTTCAGCTCAAGTATTACAGTATTTATAAGAATGTATATATCATGTATATTTCATATACATTGTATATACAATATCACCTTATGTTTCTTTGTGTTCTCTGATGCTCATAAATGAACACACTTACAGAATTAAGAGTCCCTGGTTACTTAGCACAAAAGTAATTACAGTTGAATGTAAAGGTTCATCATGGGAATCACATTAACAATGGAGAGCCAAAGTATGACTACACTGGAAGCCTGCTGTTTGATTTCAGTGTAGTTTTTGAAGTTAAAATTTCAAGATAGAATGATATACTGGAAGAATTACAGGAAATATGAGAAGATTGTGGCCTGACCAGAAAAATGAAAAATCTTGTGGGCACAACTGATGAAGTTAGGAAAGGACCTAACCATTTTTGACCAACCATTTTCAGCTAGATTAATTTACAGCTGGTTCTGGCTGTAGGATTTATTATCTATATGTATGATTTGTGAACTACATAGGATTTATGAAAATTACACATGAATTTTTTCTAATGAGACAGAAAGGAAGAAAATATTTTTTTTAAGACCAGATTTATGTTCTTTTTTAAAATACGTCATATATAGTCATCAGGCAAATGCAAAAGGTTCTGTTACTACTAATGGTGTACTTGTGTGGAAGAAGTACTGTTTTTGTACTTGCCTAAAATTGAAATCTCTTTAATTTAATGAATCGTCTCTAGCATATTTTTATCAGTGTTTTCTATTAATACTAAGTATATATTCATCAGAAGTACACTTATTCCTGCTAATGTTTGCAGATCCTTGATTTCCTAAGTATGGATGAAGTGAGAGCCAACTCTGATGCACAAATTCAGGAATGTGGTTTCCGAAAAATCTGTTGGGCATTTCTAAAGGTATTGTAAATATTTCAAGGAAGAAACAAAAAATATAAATATTTCTTATTAAATTATCTAAAAACCTAGCTTTTTATGAAGTAGTGAAACAATTCTGAATATTTCCAGACAACAGAGATGAAAATCAAATTTTTTCTTGCCTGTCTGTTCCCTCTTTTCCCTCTCCTTTCCCCACATAAAATCCATAGGAATACATTTGTCAGAAAAATATTTTTTTCAAAAAAGTATAGGATGTGTAAGAATTTTGCTTATTTATCAAGAGTAGATTTATTTTTTAAAAAATTTCATGAGCTGTCTTTGCAAAGGAAAAAACAAATCTACTGATTTATGTACCTCGGCTGTGCTGTATTGTAATGGCATTTTTATTTGTCTGGTCTTTGGAAAGACTCCCTAACCTGATAATAAAATCACTGTCATTTTTAGATGCAAAGCTTGAAAGGAGATACAGGTAGTTTAGCCCACACATCATGTACCTTTTTCTCCTTTTTAGAGAGACTTGAGTGTGCCAAATTGGACTTGTGAGAGCTAACGAGGTGGTATGTGCTCTAACTTGCCTGAGGATTGTACATTTTGACCTACCCCTTTGGATGGTAGATCTTGACAGTCCACAGCATGAGACATATAGGAGAGGATAAATGCACTGCAAGCTTAGGAGAAAGCACAGGGACCTCCAGGTCATTCTGTACTGATCATCTTCTCGACACTTCCCAACATGAATCTGCAAAAATCAGGGGTGTGGTATTCCCTGTCTGGGTGTATGTCTGGGCATTCAACACAGCCTACTTCTGAGCAAATGGAAGGATGAATTTCAAGCTCATAAATACAAATAAAATTACGACCTGTTCTTCATTACTTATTCTTTATTATATCTATCCTTTCATCTATCAGTCAAAGTAGAAGTTCCTGGATAAACAGTGGTCAATGTTAATGGCAGTAGTAGGTACACAGAAAGAAAAACACAAGCATTAATTTCTGACTTTTTCTAACAGCATGTATTGATTTTTAATCAGTAACAGGAATTCATTTTTCTAACTCTATTTAGATCAATAAAGAGAACTCTTCTCTCGGAAGAGTTAATGCTTTCATGTATCTTCTGTTCTGAGGCCATGAGACAGAAGGGGAAGAAAGTCTGCTCTGAGTCAAAGCCTTACCTATGCCCTTTGCTGTAGAATTCAAACTTACGTGGGTGAGGAGGCAGGAAGAGGCTTTTCGTGGATTTACAGTCATTTGAGATTTGTGTGATTCCAGCAAGTGGTATTTAAAACAAAAAAGTCAGTGGGACTGCAGAGGGCATCCCACCTACTGGATGTTGTCACTGTGCATGTGAAGTATATTTAAGAACTAAGCTTTAATCTTAGTGATTTGATGAAGGGGTTATTTAATACATGCTTATTTCATTATAGCTTTTAGGAATAAGCTTCCCTGATGGGAAGTAGATTATTTCTAATATAGTAAACAACCAGAGGATAAACTCTAAAATTCTATTAATTTTGTGTTAATGTAACACTTCTTTTCTTTTTAATTGCTCTCCCAGCTTGTTGGTGCAAATGGAATTCTAAACATTGATGGAAAACTCCGTCTGCAATTGTATTACCCACCTCCAAAGACCAGGTCACATTCAAATGTTGTTGAGGTTTATGACTGGTGGGCAAGATGTCCTAGAAATCGTTACCCATCAACTTTATATGTAACCATAAGAGGCATAAAACTTCCAGATCATGTGAGTTAATATATTTACAGATACACAGACTTTTCTGTAGGAGTTAGTAACTAACTGGCATGTGTTGATGATGCATCTGTATGCATTCATATAAAAGCTGTACTTACATGTAGGATATGAAATGGTTAGTATGTAACTAGTTATAGCAAGAACTTTGCATCTTAAGATTCATGTTCCAAACTCAGCACTTCACAGCTATCTTTAAAAAACAGACGTTCTCTCCTGTGTGCAACTTTGCATGTTCTGCCATTGACAGAAAACTTTCAGGGCATGTTCTGGAAAACAGGTATTCCTTCTCATTACGAGAAACGCTATTTTGAGTCACGGGGCTTATGCAGGTGTGTAAATTCTGTAAGTGAGAAGGACCATAAGTCACTTAACTCTGAATTGCTTTAAATATTTGCTATGCGATAATCATGTATGAGGTTTCTTCCAGTCTCTTCATTTTTCAGATGTAAAAATGTAATGCATTTAAAGTTAAAAGTACTTTCTGATCTTTTAAGATACACACTGTTCATTTTAAAACATTTTTCCTGATAATTTGTTTGCCTTAAGGTTGCTCCTTCTTTCCGTTCTATGGTGGCTGTTCAGCAGGAACAAAGTAGTGCAACACTGTGTGAGCTCCAGAGAGAGGGATCTAAAAAATCATGTGAAATCACTTCTCCGGAGAAGAAAAAGGAGCAACTTAAATGGACAAGATTGCCTGGACAGGTGAAGTATTTTTCTTTGCTTTTTGAAGAAAAATAGTTTAAAGTTCTACTACCTTTTAATAGTTTTATTTTTATGATGTGTTATGAAGCAAATCATTCACTGAAACATTAAAACAATAACAAGAAAACTACTAAGCAAAATACAAAACACAAGGAACTCGAAATAGTAGCAGAGGCATAACATCTAACCAAATATGGTTGATATAATTATTTTTTCCCAGAACAGTCAGGTGTTCTTAATCTCCAGAATTCTCAAGGATCTGAAAGAGTAGGGCTATTCAGGTAGTGGAAGTAAGACAGTTTCTAGATTTCATCTCAGTTGTACAAGTCCTTTCAAAGGACTTAAATACACCTGAACTTCATTTTATTTCCCAATAACGTTTGCTAATTATAATAGTAAAGAATAGTCGAGTCTGTTTTACAATGCAAATTTTCCTACTACAAATAGCAGGAAACATAAAATGCATATTTATGATAATGTTAATTGCAGAAAATTGCAATTCTGCAAATAACTGTATTCAAAACCAAGTGAAATATAATCCTAAGAATATTTGCTTGACATCCAAAAACAAACAAACAAGGCAGTTCTTTTATTCTTAGACCAGTCCATATACATAATGAAGAACCTTATTAGCAGTGATCATCTCTTTTATGATGTGGTGTCTTGTGAAAGAGTTTCAGTAAGATTATCATGATGCTGCATGTCTTTGCTCCAAAGAATAATAAAGCAGATATTTCTTTTAAAAGAAATAATCACTCCAAATTATTATTTCCTTTATATACATAAAAATGACTCTTATCTTTAAAGCAAAATTACCTTTTTAAAGAACCACAGTATATTTGTATCTGTCTCCAGAGATACAGACTGATAGGTGATGTTATTTTTAAAAATCCTCCATGTAATTATGAATCACTTATGAAATAAATTTTGTGTGAATTGCAGCTTCATGAACTTTAAGAAGTTTGCTCTAAGCTGAAATTTATATTCAACATTTTAATGATTTATTTTAGAGAGGTTAAAAAGCATTAAAACACATGTTCAGTTTCTAAAAAAATGTGTTTACCTTTATTCTCAAGTGAAGAGTGAATACGTAATTATATAATAACCTGATTTATTCATTTATTTTAAATGCATAGGAATCTGTTCATGCACGTTTGTCACTCTTAAAAATCAAGTTTAGGTTAAATTTCTTATAACTACTGTGGATATTTTAATTTCCCTTAATTTTTTAATTTAGTTCTGGAGAAAAAGCCCATAGATAAAACAGAGGAAATATTTTGAGAGAAAAAGATGTTATGCTACCTGTATAATTTTTTGAAATATGTCATTTCCAGTTAGACTCTGGAAAAATAAAAATAAAAAATGGAAAATTCAAATACAGATGAGGAATGATGAAGGCAATTTGGTAGACCAAACTTTTGAGTTTCTGTAGTTACTCTTATGAGTCCATGCCATAACTGTTAAGTTAGTAAAGGTTATGCTTAAACTCCTTAAACAAGTTTGACTTACTAATTTCATAGCTTATATTACTGAGGATAGTCATGATTAAGCATATTTTAAAATGAATGAAATGTTACTTATAGATTTTCTTGGGTTTTAAGGACTTTTTGTCTGTTATAATGTGCAGAAATGAACATACAAAGTAAATGTGATCTAAGTTATGCTGCAGAACTGTGTCTCTTTATAAGGTTGATTTTTTCTTTTAAATTCACTTTGGATATTAATAGCTTTTGAAGATAAGATATTAATAGCATGGCATAGCTGAGAATGTCTTTTTAAGTGTTGATTAGTTGATATTTGTAACTCTGTAATCCTAATTCTTGCCTGAAAAGCTAGGCTTGTCGCATACCAAACAAACATCTGTTTTCACTGCGAGGTGGAGATATGGGCTGTTTCTGTATTCGTTTCTCGCATGATGGGAAGACCCTGGCAGCAGCATGTGCTGGAAGGAATGGATACCCCATTGCTTGTAAGTTAATTTTTTTTCTCTATCATCGAAGTAGTTTGGCATTAAAGGAAAATGTGTATTTTTAATTTTTTCAAGAGGTTTTGTTTTATAGTGTATCTTGTAAATTTTCCGTACATTAAAGACTTGTGGAAATGATCTGTCTGTTATTAGGCCTGGAACTGGCTTTTCATACATGGTAATATATGTACAAGTCAGTGACATGAAATAACAGTATTTCTGCATAGAATCCTAGTGGAAGTACTAAATCAGTTTACATAAAGAACATGTTATCTGATAATAAGGTTTTAGGTGAAATAACTTTTTAAATTCTCACCCCCCACTTCTTTTTCCCCTCTAATCTATCATCACGTCTGGAAAATTGTCATCTCCACACTGGAGGCTGCCGTCTTCCATAGTCCAGTTCAGCTGGAACTACAAATATTCCTTATTACTCAGACTTCGGGATGCTTGTTCACAAGCATCAAACTGCATAGTACTGTTCTGCGTAAGAATTTTTAGATTTACAAAGAGTAGTATTTTAAGTGTACAAAGTAAATGTTTAAATGCAAGGAACTGTAAGTCTAGGTTCCTTTATTGTACATCTGCAGAAAATGATCTCTATCTTAATATTTATCTAACATTGGTCATCTGCAGTCACAGTTTCAGAAATTAAAAAAATAAATAATAATCCTAATGTGGTTCTAATTATGTAAACCTGGCAAGCCCAATCTCTTAAGCATTAAGGCATTTGTGACATCTGTGAACCACTAGATGGAAGTATATGCTTGCTGTTTATGTATACCTAGCAACTATTTGATACTGTTTTCTGAAAATGAGAAGGTAAAGAAAATGAATTGACCTATGCTAGCAAAAACTCAGTATGAGACTAGACTAAACTTTGCACTATTAATTGTGTATAATGGATTGTAAACACTTACAAAAAATTTATTTTCCTATTTGAACTTCCATTAGTGTATGAAATTCCTTCTGGACAGTTCCTGAGAGAATTTTATGGTCACCTTAACATTGTGTATGATCTTTGTTGGTCAAAGGACAATGAATACCTTCTTACTGCATCCTCTGATGGTACTGTCAGGTACGTGTGACAGAAATGTTCTGGCAGACAGCTTCAAAAGTGTGAGAGTGGTGCAATTTTGTGTATATAAATTTGAGAGCAAAGCTTTTGCAAAAAAATGTAGTATCTAAATGTACAGCAGAAAAAAGTGTTACATTTCAAGAAATCACTGAGGCAATTGGAGTATTCTATCCTTAGAGAATTGTCATATTCGGAATACAGTATTAAGCTTGGAAATTTGAACTTGAGGCAGGAAATTTACATTTGCCATGTTGCACATATATAAACTTCTGAGGTTTTGGAGATTTGGTTGAAGTATTTAACTTTAATTACTGTAGTTATAATTTGATATTTCTGAGTCTGAAGGTGAAAACATTTTCCTCAACAATTAAAAACTGTACTTTAGTGCAGTGTTAACATTAAAATTCTAGTCTGTTTGAGATTTCAAAGCAAAACTCAAAATTACAGAAAGAACTTGAAAATATGGCTATGACACTGCAGAATTTTACTACAAGCAACTTCATAGGTTTTCATGGACATTTTTGGGGGTTTTTAAGCTCTTCAGATTCCTATCTGTTGTTTCTGTTGTGCAACTTGGTAATGCTACAGGGAGTTGCATAATTAAAATGCCAGAAGAATTGTTAAACGATACATTGTATATGTGGAGCCTTTTTGCCCCCTCCCCACCTACCTCCTTACCCCTTTTCTGTGTAGGAATAAAGAGAATATTTTGAGTACTTGTTCCATGTTTTTCTTTCTTTTTTTTTGTTTGGATGCATATTAAAGAAGAATTTCTGGTATTAAAGTAAATATTGATTTCAGTCATTTATATTTAAACAGTCCAGCTGTTCCTCAATTCTTGAATTTCTGGCAGCATGACGAAACTAGTCTTCTGCCTTCTTTTCTGTATACTACACAGTCACTGTATGAGTTATTTCCTGTATTTATTGACCGTTGCCATAAGCTCCTTAAAAGTGCCTCAGTTTAGGAAAGGAGTTTCTTCTTTTTTGCTTTCATGTTGGGAACATCTGGCCTGAGAAACATGGTAGAATTAAAGGATGAGGACCAAAAGATACACTGTTGTTGTAAAGTCATAGCTGTTTATTACCTGGATCGTAACTCTCAGACTGAGTTCTAAGGCATCTTAAAGGGAAGTTTGAGAACTTAGGTGAATCCTTCTTTATATAGTGCTTCATATTGGCAGTGCTTCTCCTGAGGATACGCAGGCTTTAGTCCCTCATTATTTCTGAGCAATAAATAAACTTTTCTGTTGTTAAGAGTAAAGCCATTTTAAAAGATAGGTTTGTGACCTTTGCATGGTAAGTTGCAAGTTAAACAGTGTACTCCTAAAGATTGTAATTTTGTAATGTACTTACCTCACAGTAAGCTTAGAATTCTTCAGCAGTCACCAGAAACAAAACCTGAAAGGATAGGATAGCACTCAATTAAATTCTGTTTTAACTGTGCTTTCTGAAAATGCTACCCACTTGTATTTTATGGTTAAGGTACTATTCCATTCTTTAACCTCATCTTGGGAGAAGGCTCAATATAGGTGTGCACACACACAAAAAAAAATCCTAAGAAAGAATCCTAAGAAATCTTACAGCTGTAAGGATAGGAAATAAATCCATAGTAAAAACTGAGTTTATGTGAAGAAAGTGTCCTTGAGAATCATGATCATTATGGTGTGGTAAGTAATTGTTGTTTTTAAAATTTTCTAGAGTTCTAGTTATATTTAGTGGTCCTGAATATTTGTTTGTGGGTTGTTTTGTTGTTTTTTTTTTGGCGTTTGGTTGCTTGTTTTTTTTGTGTTTTTTTTTGGTTATTCTACTTTTTTTCCCCATTAACGTTAAAACATCTAAAATAATGTGTTTATAATTCTTGAAAGAAAAAGAAACCAAAGTATTCCATGCATTGCATTGTGTATTCAAAAATGTGCAAAATATCCATTAAATGATTGTGTAGTCATGAAGTTACCTGGAAGATGGAGTACTTTGTGAGGTATTAAACATATCTTGTTTGAGAAAATGCTATTGAAGTATTAAATATAGGTGGAACAAATTTGTAAGATAAACAAATGCTGTTAAGTATTTGCAAGCATTTCATTTCAGAACCACTAGCAAAAAATATGTTAATTATATGTGTGTCTGATTGCTTTATTCAGTAGATATCCTTTCCTTTTAGAATGTGGAAAATTGAAACACAGGCTGCATCTGCAGTGAGAGTTTTCCCTCATCCTTCATTTGTTTACACTGCAAAGTACCACCCAGTTGCTGAGTCTTTGGTGGTGACAGGATGTTATGACTCTGTAATTAGAATCTGGAATGCAAATGTGAAAGAAATCCATGGGCAACTGCTACAGGAGCTTGATGGTCACAAAAGTTTCATCAACACACTTTGTTTTGATGCAGAAGGTATATACATAGTATTACTTCAGATATTGCTCATTTCAATCGAAGATCAGTTTGAGTGTTACTTGAGCTTCATTTCATAGCAGCAATGTGAAATGTTGCTAAAATAGAATCATTTTAGCAGTGTTAGCAATTAATATATTAGTACTGTGCATTATTTGGTACTATTTTGGGCAAACACAAAGGGATGTGTAGTCCCTGATATCATTGAAGAATAATCAGAAAAGGAAAGCATAGAAAAGACAAGCAAACAAATATATCCAGCAATCATGACAGGGCAAATTTTTTATAGTAGTTTAGTTTGCTTTGTTCCTGTAGCTAGCTGTTGTTAGCTAATGATTTGTTGTATCGCAGCAAAAATTAGCAGAAAATAGAGCACAGAAGCTGCTATTCAGAGGATGCAAATGCATCAGGATGCAGATGGAAAGCCTAATAGCTAGCGTAGAGAGGTAAGTTCGAAAAAGTAAGTTGGGATAAAGAAGTAAGTGGAAGAATTATGTGGTAACTTAAAAGCAGAAGTAGGTATTTGAAACCAGCTTCTAGAGAGCTATCCTAGCACTTCAGAAGATTTCATGATCAGTACATCAGAACAGTAGTGAAGACAGCTTCTCTGTATTGTTCAAAGCTGTCAACTAAATGCAAGGATAGAGGAAAATAAAGTAGCAGTAATTAGATTATGAGAATTTTAATGCTACACTGAAGAAGTGGGAAGGTGGTGAACTGTTCCACTTTCTCTGCTAATGCTGAAAAGTGAGAGAAGGACAGATTAGTTATGACATTGTGAGGAATGTTAGCAGGTAGATTAATAGCTGAAAGTGGGTGTGAGAGATTTACTGACGTACTACTAGATGATGGGAAGAGTTGAAGATAGATGAATGAATAAGATTCTTGAAAGCGTTTGACTTCTGGTATTAGTGACATCATTAGTAGCTTTGTGTTTCATTTTTGGAGATATTCATGGGAGTAGGTACTAAGAAGAGGAAAGATGCATTTCTGTAAAAATAAATAAAATGTGCTTAAGAATAACTATTGGAATTTGTTCAAGGTGTTTCCAGAGAATGTATAGGTAAACAGTAGATGATCATGTAAAACTCATTAAGCTATAAATGTTCTTTTTTTGATGGCTCCCTGGAATATGAGTAGAAAATGAATACATTTAATAACATTTTCAGCATCCCTGCATCTGACTTATTTGCTAAATGCGTATTTGTGGTTTCAGCTTCCAGCATGCAAGTGTGAGCAGAACCACAGAATCCTTTAGGTTGGAAAAGACCTCTAAGATGATCTAGTTCAACCTTTAACATAGCACTGCCAAGTCCACCATTAAACTATGTCAATGTATTTGCACTGAGTAATCATAACAAAAGAGAGGGAAGCACTGGTGTTTGCCTGTTCACAACAACAATAGAAAAAGTTGTTGATTGTTCATAAATCCTTTTCTTTATTTGTTCTTTTGCATGGTATTCTTACTTGAAGCCTTTATTTCACAGGGCTCCACATGTTCTCAGGAGATAGTTCAGGACTGATAATAGTTTGGGATACATCTGTGAAAGGAAGTTCTCAACACCTATTTCAAAATTGGAGAATTAATAAGGTATACTGATTTCTTAAACTAGCATTGTAATATTTGTGAACTGTTCCAAATCTAGTCATTTGATTTGAATTCTTTTTTTTAATACGTTAACATTTGTTTAACTGGAAAGGTGTATTTTCTTTAAACAACTTGTTAACAACGAAACAACTGATAGAACATGCTATGTTTCATTGACTTAGCACTTCAGAATTACTTTGCATTTTTAATTTTATATGTATATAACATGAAAATGCTTGAAGTTTAATAATGTTATTAACAGATAGATGCTAATTTATTAAACTTATTCTCTAAAGGCAACAATAAAATTGACCACAGGTTTTACAAATCAACTTTGTTCATACTTCTGAGGTGTAGTGTTCTATCAGCATTTCTGTCATCAACTGTGTTTCAGAAGTTTAGAGTCACAATAGAATGTTTTTTTGGTTGTGAAAAGCTGATTGCCTGGGATACAGGGCCTTAATCTAGGAACAGACATTTTCAGTACTTGAACAGAGTGAAGAGAGCACGAAAAGAGTAATGCAAGAGAAAAATGAATAATAATGATTACAAACATGAGTTTTAAAACACCTTTTTCTGTAGGAGATAAAAGAAAATGATATTAGAGGAACTCCAATAAATCATTTGGAGGTGCATCCAAATGGAAGGCGTTTATTAATACATGCCAAAGACAGTACCCTGAGAGTTATGGATCTCAGAATGTAAGTAGATTTTGATATTAGTACATATTTCCCTTTGTTTTTAAAGCTTATTTAGGTAATAAGGTGCCATAAGCTACTAAATATATTATAGCTGTGAAGAAGAACAGATGTCCTAATAACTAAGGATAGCAATAATAGGGCTAGGAAATGGTTTCAAAACACTGTTGTGTTGCATACCTTTTATGTGATGTTGGGTAAGTCTTTTAGAACAGAGTATCTAAAAATGACTGGATTACTTGGGAACTGAAGGCAACATGAAAGAAACTACCCTAATCTCCTAAAGATTGCATTCACTTTTAAAAATGGAATCTAGGCCTGAGACTAACTTTAAAATTATAATATTCATATATTTGTGCCTTAGTTTTGCATTAGAAAGACTGTGGAAGAGTGTTTTTATGATAAAAATAGAATGGAGATCATAATCATGTGTACAGAATAATGTATATAATGGTTATA
This sequence comes from Aythya fuligula, assembly GCF_009819795.1. NCBI lineage: Eukaryota > Metazoa > Chordata > Aves > Anseriformes > Anatidae > Aythya > Aythya fuligula. The sequence continues at coordinate 82,935,623 of NC_045561.1, read as the reverse complement.
TTGAGCAAGTGGTAAAATATTTTAACCCAATTTTTTATTTTCTTACTTTTACTAATTGTGAAAATAATGCTTTAATAATAAATGGCAGTAAATTTAATAAGTAATAATTTAATAAGTAAATAAGAATAAATTACAGTAGAAAACAAGGGGTTGATAGAATCACTCAAGTTGTGGTTGAATGCAACCTCTGGAGAGTGTTTTGTCCACCCCCTTCTAAGACTAGGTGAGAGTAGGTTGCTCAGAGCTTTGTCCAGCTGAATGTCTCCAAGGATGAAGACTCCACAACTTCTGTGAGAAATATTGTCTAGTGTTTGTTCACCCTCAAAGTAAAGGAAGCTTCTTCATAAGTTTAATTGGAATATCCTGTATTATGGTTGGTTCCCATTGCTTCTTATCCTTTAACTATGCAAAGCTGAGAAGAGTCTCACTCTCATCAGTTGCACACATTGATAAGATGCACCTGAACGTTCTCTTCTGGAAAGTCACATTACAAATGTGAATGCTCTTTGTAAATGATTCATCTCATCTTTAATTTCATGGGCTCCCTTTCAATGAAAGGAGCCAAAGGGTGACCCTCACCATGCAGAAAATCAAAGGTCTCTGGTGTTCTACATGAAATTACCTGAGGGAAGTACCCGCCCCACCTCCTGGAAATCTCACTCTTTAATAATATTGGATTGGCTGTTAGAGCTAGCTGAAGACTTTCCAATTTTAAAGTGTCTCTCTTTATTTGTAACTGTAAATGATAAACTATAATGACCATGCTAGAAGGCTAAATTATCCATGTAATGAAAGCATGAAATCAGTAGATTAACTGAGGTAACTTGTAGAGTTTATTTAAACTGGTGGTGATCTCCTATCAATACTATTCCAGAAAATTGTAGAGAGTTATAGTTTAAGAAAGAAAATTAGATGTGCATATTAAACCTCTTAGAAAGGGTTAACATGGTATGCAATTGCACAAATACTTTAAGTCAATTTATCAGTAGGATACAGCATCTCCCCCTGTCTCCCACACCTTTGGCCATGTATTCCTAGCATTTTCTCTGTATCAGCTCTATAGATCTTTGGATTCAGGCTAAGTCAGATCAGTGAACTGATCCGACTAAAATCAGCCTACAAAAAAACAAATGATTAATTTTAATTTTAATCAACTATCTGATCTAACTCATCCAATAGCTGCCAAAAAACTAGAGAAGTGAGGGAGAGCCTGGGAAAATAAGGGTGGAGAGGGTAGCAGCAGGACTGCCGCTTTGACCACAACCCAAAGTTACATTGGCTTAAGTCTATCAATAAACCACAGGGTCAGATACCCAGTAGTGATAATTTTACACGTCATCATTAACTGTTCATTCCCTGTATGAGAAAAGAGGGGGTGGAGGTCACAGATCAACACAATTCACTTTGACAAATAGTTGTTCTGAACTGTCCTCTTTCAACTTTTTTTTATCTTATTGGATAATGCTACTGTCCTGTCACTCAGGTATGTGATCAGGGTTTTGGTTCAGACCTTGGGGTTTCTTTCTTCTGCAGGTTAGTTTCATATTTTGCAGAGCTATTCTACATCTCAGAGAGATTGTCTTTCTGTTCACACACCAGAAGCTCTTGTTTGGGCGAATATGGTCTTGCACTGTGATCATTATAGCATACTTCTCCCCTTCTTGTCAAATAGAATTGTATCTCAGGTATATTTATCCAGAATATTGTTAAAAGTAATCCTGCCATCTGGTCATATTAATTGTATTACACTTTTCCCAGCATATGTCCATTGTCTCTGCAGTAAAAAGTTTTAAATATTAATGTCTTCATTCTTTGAGGGCTGTCATAGTCTACTCCCGTTCTTGCCTCAAAATCAGTATCACAGTATTTCTTGTATATTAGTCTCCACTTTGAACTTCCATACCTCTTTCCTAGCTGTACCTCATGTTTGAGATAACCTCTTACAAGCTGGGTTATGCTTCTTTAAATGCTTTTGCAAATTCTCTATTACGTGATGTTAGCGAACTATTTAACAGTAGTTAATTAGTAGGTCATTATAACTATGCTGACCAGCAGTGTCTTACTGAAAACAAATGGATACTTAAGTAGCAAAATGACATTAAAACTATTAATAGTAAAATAATTGATGTTTGAAATTTGTTGATTTTTCCTGCTGTTTCTGTAGCCAGTGAGACAGCCTGAAAAGTTTAAGGAGAGCTGCTGGATAAATGCAGGCTCTACTGGGATGTAATCAAACTCGGGAAGCACAATGAAAATATTGGCAGAGCTTGGAATAATAGTGCTAACTTCCCCATTTTCTTTGAATTCCAGAATCAAGAAAACTCAAATAGCTATAGCTATATTCATTCTCTAGATCTGAATATGTGCTTTCTGTGATGAAAGTCAAAGATATACTACTAAATTATCTATAATTTCAGGTTCATTAAAATATAGGGAAAATAAAAGGTAAACACTACACTCAGCAAGAAGTGGGTTTATTAATGTGGAAGTATCTGCTATGTTTACAAACTGTTCTTTATCTTCAGTTTGGCTACAAAGAAATACATAGGTGCCACAAATTACAGAGAAAAGATTCACAGCACCTTAACACCATGTGGCACGTTCCTTTTTTCTGGAAGTGAAGATGGGAAGGCATATGTCTGGAATCCAGAAACAGGTAATTTTATGGCTTTTAAGCCAGTTTGTCAAGATTTAAGCTTTATTGAAACACCCTTTTGGTATGAAATAAAACTTCAGTAAGATGAATCAATCTTGATTCAGTAAGATGAATCAATAAGGCTTCAATCTTGAAGCCTTAGCTCTACTTTTTAAATAGCTGTTACTGATTTTCAAGATCTAATCCTTTAAAGAAAATAACTAGGGAGAGGTTGCATTTGTGGTATTTAGCAGGAATGGAGCACCTTAAACTCAGCTGCAATTCCACAATATGCAGATGAATGTATTAAAACAAAATGCACAACAGTGTTTTAAGTCAACTTTTTTTCTGTGTGTCTGTGTGTTTTGGTCAACTTTCACTCCCACTGTCAATATTTAATAATTGAAATCCACCGCTAAGATAGCTATCTCTAGTGAAATGCAAGCACAAACAAATACTGTGGAACGCCGCCTTTCCAGAACTTGCTTATCAGAAAAACACAACTCAGCTAACCTGATGCATCCTCTGAGGTTTCCTGTAGCTACACAGCTGTAGCTGTTTTCCGATGTCTTGAATAATTTAAAAACTTAAAAAAAAAACAAAAAAAACAAAAAAACAAAACACTCTTATGCCAAGTAATATTTTTCAATGAGGAAAATGTCCGAATAATATTTACAGTGGCAGTCACTACGTTGCAGTAATACAGGCTTTAAACAACTCTGATATGCGAAGTACTTGCATATGCCATACTACAGTAATATATCATTTAAGTTGTTAAGCTGTGTTTAGCTTTTTAAGATGAGAACCTCTTTATCTTAATAGTGTAAAAATGAATTAGTTTATAGCTTCAGAATCATTGACTACTTCAGAAAGCTAAACAAAGACAGTGCTTTGGCACCTTACAAAATACTGCAGTTAGTCAACTGTATCAAATACGTTTCCATGGTACTGATAACCATATTTCACTTTTGCAGGAGATCAGGTGGCAATATATTCTGAACTCTCCTTCACATCTCCACTTCGTGATGTTGCCTTTCATCCACATGAACACATGGTGTCATTTTGTGCCTTTGGTCAAAACCAACCCATACTTGTATATATTTATGATTACAAAGGTACAGTACAAAATCTCTTCATACATATGCTTGTAAATGTTCTGTTTTTCAAAGTGATTTGCTAGTGTTTGTGCTTTTGAAGGAAAAAAAAACTGTATTTGGTGATAGTATGTCTCTATATCCTGGGAGATACTGAGAGGCTTCAGGGAGACGACATTGCAGCCTTCCAGTACCAAAAGGGGCCTACAAGAAAGCTGGAGAGGGACTCTGTCAGGGAGTGTAGTGAGAGGACAAAGAGTAATGGCTTTAAACTAAAAAAGGGTAGATTTAGGTTAGATACAAGGGAGAAATTCTACACTTGGAGGGTTCTGAGGTGCTGGAACAGATTGCCCAGAGAAGCTGTGGATGCCCCACCCGTGGAGGTGTTCAAGGCCAGGCTGGATGGGGTTTTGGGCATCCTGGTCTGGTGGGAGGTGTCCCTGCTAATGGCAGGAAGGCTGGAATTAGGTGGTCTTTAAGGTCCCTTCCAATCCAAACCATTCTATGAAAACATGACTGGACTTTACTCTGAACAGGGTGGTTGAACTTGGCAATAACTACAGGTCTTTGCTGCTTCAGTTTTAGATGTATTACTGTGTTGTTCTGCATGAGTCTGTCAGCACTTTATGGAACATAGGAAGCATCACGTAAATATTTAGAATCTTCATTTCAGAATCAGGGTGGATTATGAAGCCAGAAAATACCATCATTCCGAAAATTATTGAACAGCTTAAAAAAACTCTGTATTTTGTGTTATGTTAAAAAGTAATGTTGAAGAGCTCTACAGAAGTGAATTCATATAAGAGTGTATAGATTGTTTTATTAATGAGCGTTAAGTATCTGTGGCAGATATGTTTATTCTCCATGTTATCTGCATGTTAAAGAGAATTTGGTGAGAAATGCTAGCTTTGAATTTGTGATCTGCAAAACAAAATCCAGACTGTCTTTTGCAGTCTTCTCTGGTTTTGTGTTTTTGTGGTTAGCTTTAGCAGTGTCATTGTTTCAATTAAGCACATAGTTTCAGATGTCATGTTACATCTTGACAGTAGTTAATGTTAATGTGCATTATGCATTAATTTTTGCATATCTTTAACAGATTTTTGTTTGAATTATATTTGCAGTGAACATAGGTTTATAAAGCTAATCCTGTCTTTATACATTTACTTTTTAAATAGCATGTACTAATGAGATTACTCATATCAAATCTCACAGCTCAGGTTATTTGTCTATTGAACTGGTTGACTTTTACAGGAAAATAAAGTGGAATGACTTTACAATCAGTATTCAGTAGTAAACTTCAACCTAGTAAGATATCTGCATTCTAGAGAATGGAAAAATTGTCAGTTGAAAAAAAAAATTGACTGTTTAGTAGACAGTCTTTAAAAAGCTAATAAGGTAGTTTAATGTGTGTATATTTAGAGATCACGCTGATATCACACTGGTAGTTATTTGTATCATCTGACTGTTTAACTAAGTCACTGGTGACAGTAAGATTTTGCATAGATTGTGGCATTTTCTACTTGGTCTGTTAGTAACTTTTTGTTCCTTTTTTGGTTGAAAGCATACAGCTTGCTTTCAGAAGATAGTTTTGCTGCTTTAGTACTGAAAGAGTTAATCATATAGTAATACTAATTTTAGTCACTGACACAGTTTTTCAGACTCCAACAGTAGGTGTTTTACATGCACAAGAACTTTTATAAATATCCTGGACAGAAGTTGCATGAAGAATTCTGTTAACCTTTGTTGGCTTGAGAGCTCAGTATAAAAATGACAAAAGTCAAATGATGTGTTTAAATGAATGAGCATAACTTTTAATGAAAGTGTCCTGTTCTAGAAGAGTCTTTTACCTCTTAAGAATGACACCTATGCTCATATACGTGTCCATCAGCTTCTGAATTTTTCCTCAAGTATAATAAGCTCACTTGAACTAGTTTGAAAAAGCCTTGAGGAGATATACACAGTAAAATAGCTGACTTGAACTCATGGCAAGCTATATGCTTCCTAGCCTTTGAAAATCTTTCCTTTTCCCCCACACCTCCCCAATATTTCTTCATGGAGAACACCACTCTATCATTAATACCATAATAATACCATAATACCAGCTTAGTGTGAGAGGCTACCGAACACAAATAATAGAAGGGGAGCCATTGTGATCAGGAGGCTTCAGGGAAAAGTAGGGGACTGTGCGGAAAACTTCATTTCTCTTTGAGGTTTTCCTCATTGCACTATTTACAAAATATTACGGTGTTTCACTGAGGACATGGCTGGTAAAATGCTAGTGGTCGTTGAAATTTTTTCTCCTATGATAATGTAAAGCTTCACCTGATATGTTAATATTGGCTGTTTCTATAGTTGCACAACAGGAAGCTGAACTTGTAAAAGATCTCAGCTCATCACTTACCTCAGCTGCACCAAGAGGACCACAAATTTTTAGTAGTTTTTCTGAAAATCCTATGCAAAAAAGTTCAGTGATGTCTCCAGCAGATCATTTTGTCAGCGTTGCAAGAACATCAATGAGAATGCAAAAGCTGAAACAAAAACTTGATTCTGTTACGGTAAGTCAACTTTCATTACTTTCCAGGAATATATAGTTTCCTCAGGCAAAGTTCATATTCTGTGAATGGTGTATGTAACAAAACATACTTATGTAGTCTTTGAATCCCATCAGAAATGAATACATATCACTGATTCTAATGCATCTGTAAGTATCTCTTCGGAAGAGATTAATCGTGTAAAGCTTGGTTACTCTTGTTTATTAAGCATTGATGACAAGGAATGCTTTTTGTTAATGCCCATTGCCATTCATACAATTTACTCCCTGGATCAATATGATCATTATGGCTGAGCTTTAGAAAGGTTGTTAGAGGTGGTTGAAGTTGTTTATTCACCTCTACAATTGTATTTGGCAGAAGTGGCAGAAGTTTCATAGTGGGGGGCTGCAGGGCTGGCCTGTGTGACAGAAGGTGAACTACCCTGTGCTGAGCACAGACATTTCCAGCAAGCTCTGTAAAGGACAGTATCGATCCACTGAACACTGCAATTGGAAATAATCGGAAGAGCATATGGTACCTCTGCAAAAACATATTTAAGGAAGGGGGGTATGTCTGCAAGGTTCGGCAGACACCAGAGTGGATGGGAGGCAAAGGGAAGCACATGAGGAGGCACAATTGGAGATACAGGAGGGAGGGTTTGAGAAATGGAGGAGACATGGAACTATACAAGTGGAAATAAAGAGGGAAATGATGGAAAAGGCACAAAAGGAAACACAGGAGGAGATGTGTGAGGGGACACAAAGGAAAAGACAGAGGAGGTATGCCTCTGAAACAACTGCAACCCATGGAGGAATCCATGCTGGAGAAGATACAGCCCCTGAAGTGGGACTTCAGTCTGTGGAGGACTCACACTAAAGCAGATGAAAAAGAGTAAGAAACCAGAAGAGGCCAAAAGAAGGAACCACTGTGTGCTAATCCCAGTCTTCTGCACCACCCATCCCTTTACCAAAGGGACTATGTATAATGCAGTAGCAAAAGCAAAGGGACTAGAGACTTGGAAGGGGAAAGGAGAGGTGTTCGGAGTAAAGTTGAGGCAGTCAAAGAGGGAGGAAAGGTATTTCTGAGTTTTTTGACTGTTTGTCTTGCTTATTTCTCAGTATTTGAATCAGTAATTATTGCCAATCACAAAAGGTTTTTAAGTTAAGTAAAGACTTGAGACTATTTTGCTTGTGACAAGAATGCAGAATATTCCAGAACTGTGCAGTTATGATTGCTGTTCACAGTGACATGATCTGCGTTTGGTTTTGCATGTTTTTCATTTTAAGTATTTTTTGAGTGCATATTGATTTTATGTAGCTTTCAGCTTTGTCTTCATTAATTAGTGAAGCACAAAAGATGCAGATGATTAGATGAAAGTACTTATTGCTGGGGATACTGTAGCTACCCTCTGCAAGTTTTAGGGGTTTTGATTTGGTTTAGGTTTAGTCTGATTCCCTACATTCCCGTTATGCCTGTACTTTGAAACTACCTGAAGAAAAGCTATCCCACAGCCTTCTGCCTTCTGGACTGTGAGCTTCTAGTGGACCCCTTTATAATATACCATACTATAGCTTGCATGGGTAATCGTAGAATCTTAGAATGGCTTGGGTTGGAAGGGACCTCAGATCATGTAGTTGCAACCCCCCTGCCATAGGCAGGGATGCCACCGACTAGATCAGATTGGCCAAGGCCCCATCCAGCCTCGCCTTGAACACCTCCAGGGATGGGGCATCCACCATTTCTCTGGGCAATCTGTTCCAGTGCCTCACCACTCTCTGAGTGAAATGGTAGCATGTTGCTGCTGCCTGTACCATTATGTATGGCTCACATAAGAAAGGAAGCCTTTTTGTTTGTTTGTTTGTTTCTTCTCATTATGTACCTCCTCATCTACAAGTGAGCCCTGGTGCCTTGAAGTTGATTATGGGCCAAAGAGATGCATATAGTATGGAGGGAATGGAGCATGTAGCCTTGAATCTGGGACAATTTTTTTTAAGGAAGATGTTCTAGGAGAAATTATTCTTTCCCTTCTGGATGTCTTTTTGTCTACAGAAGAAGACTGAGATAATAAATATTTTATTATAGGAAAAAAAATAGCATATAGCATCTCCCACAGTGATGTGTCTCTTATCACTGTCCCACAGTGTCTCTTATCTGACACTGTTCACCATATGTGCTGTAGACTCATCCCATGCTGACAGATGTACCAGAGCGTCCTTTTCTTTCTTCCCTGTGGGGTACGTTGCCCACAACTAATATCCTCTGTATTGATCCACTGAAACAAGCAATAAAAGGAACTCTGTACCTCGCGTTCTTCCTGTAAGACCTTTCCTCCCCAAAGCCAAACTGACTGTGATGCTCTGTAGGCTCTCAGTGGAGAAAGGTTCAAGACTGAAGGGTTAGGAGTGTGCAGTCAGCATTCACCGATAGTGGCTGATGGCAGGCAGGGAAGCCTGTAGCTTCTGCAGTGTTTTATGCTCGATAGAATGCAGAGGTGGGGAGATCACCACTATGACAAACAGCTTCAGCCTTTTAATGCTGAAGTCTCAAATAAGTAGGCATCACTCCAACCAGTACTTGCCAGCACTAGTGTTCTTGGGACTCTGAATACAATCTCAACTTGTTTTACATGGTGCTGTTGCCATATAATTGGTCTTTGCAGTATTATTGAAGTCATTAATAGCGCTTGTGGTCAAACCAAAGAAGTTCAGTACCTCTTTGCAGACCAGGGACCAATTCTGTGGTTCCACCTGAAGTTTTGTAAGCTCACCTCTTCCCTGTAAGAGGGCAGTATGCTTACTTTAGTTGAAATCATGAGTACTGTCACAGGGAGTTGTTCGTAAGGGTTGCAGCTGCAAGCATGCAGACGAGAAGTCTGTGAATGCTGATGTGCCCTTACAGGGGTCTTTTTAAGTCATAAGAACAGGATCTTTACAGCAACACAGAACCTTTGTAGTGAGGACACAGCTGTTGTGCTGCCACAAACAGCTAGCTGTCTGCCTAAATCTTCAAAAGAAAGCCTTCATCTTTTGAACTTCATGCAACACTGATCATTGATCCCCTTATATACAGTGACAGTCATGACATCAGCAGTTTCCCAATACCACTGCCATAAAATTGTCCTGCTGCCAGAGGAGCTCTAGCTGCTCAGCATGATTTGTTGAGTAGTGTTGTTTCCTGCTGGTCTTGGGTAGCATGACACTGGGTGACTGAAGAAATATGTTGCCACTAGGTGGAACAGCAGTTAGGAAAGAGTAGTACAAGAAGGAATAGCCTTAGCATAGGGGAAGTCAACAGGATATAGGACTTGTAAAGAGGAAAAAGGGATAATAAGCAAGACAAATCCTGTTCCTGCAGACCAGAACCACACTACAATGTGGAGCAGTGCACAGTAGGTGAGAGCGACTCTGGGAGACACTCAGGTGTGCTATGTCTTCAAGTTAAAAATACTTATGTGGACGCAGCCTTAGTTTCACATTCCTAGAAAGGGTAATGCCTTGCGGCTATGCACGTGAATTAAAGGACAGCCCAGTTCTGCTATAGGTGGGAACATTTTGTATGACTTTTGAGTGAATCACAGTTGATGCTTCTGCCCTGCCTTGCAAGCACAAAATAGATGTAACATCTTTCTTTTTCAGTGAAATTTCATGAAAGGTTTGCTATGTCATTGCAGTAGATGGCTTTACAGTTTCTAGTAATTGATCTTCCACTTACAGTTTAGTTAAAGTAGTCCACTCTGCACAACTTGGAGTAGTTAAGCAAGAATAATGAAATGGCTGTTGCTTTTCAAGAGCTGCACAGCTACTGTGGTGGTATCTTTAGACAGTGGTGCAACAGCACCACTCAGATTATGAAACTGGTGTAAGAAACAAGGTAAACCACGTAGTTCCTTTGAGTAGCACAATACATGAAGCATGGTTTCCTATGATTTTCATTTGTCTCTTTCCTGTGTGGATTTTATATCGTTTGATAATGTATGGTTTTGCCAACCTTTCTGTTAATGTACAGACTTATTTGGGGTTTTGTTTTCTGGTCTACCTTTAATCAAACTTTAAGGACGTAGTATTTCCGAGACCTCTATTCCTCTGTTCAGTTTGACTAAAATTTGATTGGAGGAGGTTTAAAATTTGCAGGGAATTAAGAAGCTGATGGACTGATTATCAATCTAGGTAGATAAGCCTATTTTTTATTAGGAAAGCTGGGATGAATGTTGACTGTGAAGTAATTGCAGACCTATATACATGTGTGTGTGTATATATATAGCCATCAATGTTACTTACTTCAGAATCAATTTTACTAAGCATTGCAAGTATAGTTTTTCGCCTTAACCTGTTGATAAGTTATGTGTTTGACATGCTTTCTTATTATTACTTGTCTGTGAAGACACTAGCAGCTTGCATCACAAATACTATTTCAAAATATGTTTGCTGTTCTTTATGAAATAGTTTCATCTTTCATTTTTTCCAATTAAAGCATCTAATTTTAAAAATAAGTTATTTTAAAATATATATATAAAATAATAGTTCCAGATAGAAGTTTTAATTTCTCTTGACTTATTTCAATTTAGTAGTTATCATTCATTTAACTTTGCCGTATTATATATTTCTATCTGAAATAATGCTTATTAACCCATGAGCAGCAGTTTTACATAGTTTTATGGGCTTGTGTTCTACATGACGTGATAACATCCATGACTAACTGGCAGAATTTACATAAATCCTGGTAATATGTTAACATTAAAACTTAAATCCAGATTGCAAATTAGTTGATACTTTATAGCTTTGGATGTATATACATATACACATGTGCAGCTCTCTTTCTCACGTGAAAAATGATGCTTGCATAAAAGTAAATGTAGGTTTTTCTGGAGCCTTTGCTAAAGTGTGTACTCCCACCAATGCTTTGCTAAGGTGTTAGTCAGAGTAAGCCTAATAAAAGCTTCATCTCAGCTGATTACATGAGAAAATATGTCCAAGTGCCTGGGTACAAGATGGTCGGTCTGCCGAAAATGGAGATGGGAGTCTATTAAGCCATACGTATGGTGGCAGAGTGCTGTATGATGGGGTTGGAATGTGAAAATCCAAATGCGAATGCAGATGTTATCTTGTATGTATTTGTCTGATGCTATGTAGGACTGGAAACTATGCAAACTTTGTACTGTTCTATAGGTCATGTTTGCACACCAGTGCCTTGTCACATATAGGGAGTACCATGTTGGAAAAAGCATGTTAGTGGCATGCCTTGTTGGCAGCATACCTGACCTGAGATCAGGCTTGGGGTCATGCTTTATGAGACACAGTTGGAGATTCCAGACAACAGATGTGTCAGCCCAGAGATTTCTGGGTGACACCTGCAAGTACGTAACAGCAGTAACTGATGGACATAAAATTAATTTGTAAATGCAGAGTTTAGAGGTCTGCAACTTAGCTGTATGACTGGGAGATGTAATATGAATATGTGAAAATTCAGTTTAAGCTAGACAGAAATTGAAAAAATTCTGATCCTGTATGAGTTGTGTTTTTGGTATTGTGATAAGTACCTCCTTTCTAGTCCCTATAGATCAATGTTTTTGGTTGTTTTTCTTCTTCGGTACCTAAACGTGAACCTTGATGAATGATAGAAGTTTCTTTCCTTCTCCTCTACACCATTACCATCCTTGTTAGCCCAGAAAACATGTCATTACAACCAAGAGTTGTATATTGGACTACAAGGATTTAGGAATTCACAAAAGCTAGATTGTTTTGCTACAACATTAAAGCATGTGTGATAAAAATATTTCTGTATCCATTTCAATTGGACATGTAAGTATGAATTTCTTTATAAATCCAGAATGCGGAGCTGGCTTCTTTTCCTCACAAGGAAATTGCAGTGTAGTGAATCTTGGCAGCAATTATCTGTGCCTTAGGGAACTAATGCTAATGTATGTCTCTATTCACAGAAGTTTTTGGTAGGAAAACACTTAATCCATCTCTAGTCATTAAAAGAACTCAAATGCATTTATTTCAGTGTTACTACGTACGTCCTTAAAATTTCACTTCCATCTAGCAATCAAAATACCTGTTTATAACTTTGCAAAGCAACAGGGTAATACATGTTAAGTAGATATGGAAAGAAGGACTTCTTTTAAAGGTATAATATCCTAGCTGTGAAATTGTGATTTTTTTTTTTAATGTCAGAACTTTTCATGCTATAACTTGAAAGAGAAAAAAACTTAAGGACAGCATCTATTTATGCTCTGCAGATTGCTAGAATCAATTCTATATTGGCTGCCTTCTCTTTTAATATGTGAATAATTCTAAATTAATTAAAAACGCTTGGCTTTTTCCAGTCATCTTCATGGCATATTCCTGAAACAAAACAAAAAAAAATATTAAAAGGTTATTGAAGAGATTACCAAAATTCTGTTACTCAGAGGGTTTTCAGTATAATGTTACATGAGTAGAATGTAGAAGAATTCTTCCTTATACACAGAACTACCTACAAATGTTGTTTTTTTTTTTTTTTTTGTTCCTTGAGTGTATTACTACACCAGAATTCATTAAGAGAGTAGGTACTGGGAGAGCATCCAGAAGCTTTCTACGTCAGATTGCACTGAATGTAGTGCACGTTGATCATTAAGCTGTATGACTACATTGTCATATATGATGCTTTAATACAGTATATGTCAAATCCTATGATATGTAGTTCTCTGTGATGGTTTCCTTTTAGAATTTAGTTGAAACGCAAAACAAAACTCATCTATAGAATTTAAAGCCACTGCTTTTCAGAAAAGATATATAGACTTCGTAGTAAATACACAAACACGACACTGATGCCATCTAAGCCATCAGGTATAAGAAGGTGGAAACTTGTCATCTTGTCTGCAACAAAGACCTAGAGCCAGATGCTGAAATGGTGTCTCTTTTTATGCTGCTGTTGTCAGAATCTGCCTTCCAGGTTGTCCTGTATTTGAAAGATTCCAAGATACCATGCCTGACTTCTGGGTTTTAGCGTAGGTCAGGAAGAGAAGTACTCTTACAGTAACTTAGCTTCTACCTGAAGATGGAAAACCAGAAGGTTGCAATACAGTAAGTAATGAGGATTCATTTTAAAATATTGCCAGTTATTTGAATGTATTTGGCCGAGTACAGGCAGATGCCATAATGGCTGTGCTGGTTGAAATAGTTTTTTTTTTAATTGATCTTGCCTGCACTACGACATTTTTTCTACAAGTTGTCAGAGGAACTACTGACATTCTGTAATCTTATATATCATATGTATAAGAAATAGGCAGTATTTTTAAAACCTCTTTTTTACTCTCAGTAAGTTCATATAATTATTTTAAGTTTCTCCCAAACAGAACTTGTAAATGGATAAGAAGCCATTTTTTCCCCCTGTTGTGCATCCTATGCTTGGAAAAAAAATAGTTTTCTTTCTTATTAGAAGCAAAACCATGGCTGAATAGTAGGTTATTTTATTTTTTTTATTTTTTACGGGAAGCCTTCAAAATTTAAAGATCAATCCAATTCCAAAATGAATATGGAGAGGAGTTTTTTTTTTTGTTGTTTTTACTTAAGAAATCTTCAGTGAGCCAATGTATTGTATACTTAAATTTGTTCTGGATACCCCTGCTGTAAAAGAATATAGAAAAATTACCAGAAGCTCAAGCATGAGTAAAACAACTGCTAAGAGATATGGAAGAGTTTGCATGGAATGACTAAACTGACTAGAGCTTCCCTCAGTTTTGCTAGGGTATCAGGTGGAGATGAGTGAGAGGGAAGTTGTGATAGAAATACATAAAATCATGAATAATGTGTATGTGTGTGTGTGTGAATATAAAAATGTGAGTTATACTGTTAAATGTGTGGCATTATCATGTTATTTGCCAGTGGGTTGTGTGGTAATTCTCCAGAACAGTTACTAATGTTTTTTTCATCAGATTAGTAAATAATTTTAAAAATCCACAGAAGTTGGATTTTAAAAATGTTTACCAAGGTTACTGTTCTCAAAATTACTTTTATAGCTAACTCAAGTCACATCGATGTGGCCTGCTGCATGATAGTAGGTTTGGGTTACAGTTGTTTAATTATCATATTAATGGAAAACATGATGCTGTAACGTAGGCAGAGACAATCATTTTTCTGACGACCTGTATAATACGCTCCATTAGAATAAGCTCTCTTAAATGAAATAGGAGATTCTGAAGACTACTGTATTCTTTTTTCTTTATATTTCTCTTACCCCCTCCCCCAATATTCCTTTTCAGAAGCTAAGAAATGTTTTTTCTTGTTCTAGTTTTCTTGTTCTAGGAAATTGTTGCAGTTATTACTTTAAATTTGTGCTCCAAGCTGCACACTTATAAGGATGTGCTTTATTAAGGCATGGTGAAACCATTTTTGGGGTCTGAAATCCTATAACCTTATGCATTTTAGTTAGTGGATACAAACTTTTTTTTTCCTCATTAGTCAAGCAGATATTGTTGAATAGTTGTGATAGCAAAGCAAACATTAGTATGAAATGACTCAGGTATTATTAGAGGATTTATATAGGTAAATACTTAATAGCAAATGATTATTTTGCTGTAATTTACCTTCATATATCTTAATATTTTATTATAAAATATGGTTTTGGAAATTGTTGTGAAACATTTTTTATGCTAATTCATTCAATTTGTCGGTTTTAATTCTAAGACAGTTGGACACAATTATAAATTGCTTTTAGACTATGTTGCTTGTGTTAGGAGAAGTTGAACAAAACTTTTTTTCCCCTAGCTTTCTTCTGTGAAAATGCCAGAAAAAGCAGGCCAGATCCTTAAAATCTGTATTATTTCCTTATGTTAGAATATTCTTTTCTTAGAAACGTTTTTTTCTACACATTCTTCTTTTTTTCAGTAAATATGAAATGAAATTTAAAATAATGCAGGCAGATTATGTGAAAGAAAGGAAGCTATTGACTGTATTTTGTAAATAAAGGAAATTTGGCATGTGATGAGTAGTTACAGACACCCTGTCTTCATACTACTTTGTATGGATTTACCAGTTACTCTACTTATTTACAGCTACTCTGCAGTAATTGCTACTTAAGTTGCTACTTTCCACACTTGTGCAGTAAATAAAAGAAAATTGGTAAAAGCAAGATATTTTATCTTCAAATAGACGTCATTCTCTGGGTAGCTACCTTAGAAATGAGTAATTCTCATTAAATAGGCATTCCAGCTTGTCTTTGTGCAGTGTGAGCTTCCTCCAAAGTCAGATCTCCAGTAAGATCTGGTACCAGAATTGTGAAGTCTTCCCGAGTTCCCTGAATACCTAAGTTAGTTATATTGAGGGCTTTTTCCTCTCTCTAAGCTTTTATTTAGCATTAACAATATGTTTATATCTTTTTACGTGGATTTTACTGACTGGTCCTTTAATTTTATTTCCAGTTTTGTCACCTTAGTTTTCTTGCCATGAATGTTTGTACAGTATTAAAGAAAAGTTAGTCACTGTTTGTTTTCTCCTTGCTGAACAAAGTAAATGGGGGTATCTGAGCAGTGTTATGTATATTCAAATCATATTTAGAGCAAAGAAAGCTGGGCTCGCTCATACTGGTAAAAGAGAAAAGATTATATCTGCTCATGCCAGCTGGCTTATTGTCACCAAGGTGTGCAGAAAGCAATTCTTGTTAACAAGGATATTTTATGCAAGAAAGTACCATAAAGATGGTACTTTATGTATTAAGTGATATATAATTAAGTGATTTAATTCACTTAATTGTTGTCCATTTTTTTATTAGTGTATTTTTTGGGTGGAGATAATTTCTTGAAACTTGTTAGGTGAGAAAGAACACTACTTGTGGCCCAGATACTGAGATATTGTAAATCAACAGTAAAAAAAAAAAAAAAAAAAAAAAAAGTTATAGATGAATAAGCCTCAAAGGATTTTTAATGAAGTTTCACAAATTCCTTTTATATTCGCTTAGTTGGAGTAAGCAATTTGCTTCTCATTCAAACAAAATAGTTTAAAATAACTATAAATTTGCATTCAAAAGTGCTGCTTTAATATGAGGAAATCTGTCAGGTTGCTTTTTTTTTTTTTTGCTTTCTCTCATTATAGTTACATTACAATCTCTGGAACAAGCAAATGAGGGCTTGTCAATTTAAGAAATTAGATTACATTTTTTGTTTAAAATACATAGCTTTAGAAGTGAAATTCAAGCTGGCTTATAGGAAGTTACTTTTTTGTTATTTAGAATAATAGGAATGATAATGATGTTTTCACAGAAAATACACCTTTTGAACATCATGGAAAAACAAATCAGAAAATTCTACCTAAAATGGATTTTATACATGCTTGGGAAAGCCTATAGTATATTCAGATGCTTGAGTTGAGGTGAATAAAGGGGGAGGGGGCTTACAGATGTCTGAGTATTTACACGATTACCTGAAACTGCATGCTGTATTTACAGTTATGTCCTAATGTGTTTTTATCACCAGATGCAGAGGAATAGGTTTCTGTATTTATTTGAGCAGCTGTGAGTCAAGAGTTCCTGCTGTCTATTTTTCTTAAAAGGAAGAGAAGTAAAATTGTAACTCAATCTTGAGGTGTGTTTTGAATGGGACACAAGTTAAATCCATCTCCATTTCCAAGAAAATTATACTTTTTTTTTTTTTCCTGTAACTGGTAAAGAGAAGTCATGTTTTGTTTTGTTTTGTTTTGTTTTGTTTTCCTGGTCATACCATCTTTGATATCAAGATTCAAAACCAACCTTGGAAGAGTCCACAGTTTACATATAGCTTTTATTAAGTTAACGAACCTAGCTTACACTGCTATCGCTGATGACATTAGCCAATTCTGTTAGCTTGTATATCCAGGCATGTTCTCATGCCGAAATGCCAGTTTTGTCCAGTCCAGGAAAGGTCATAATCTCAGTGCTTCACAATTGAGAAAGTCTATGTAGTGTAACCTACATTTAACTGTTTTGTGCTTTGTACAAAGAATTTCATTTCCTTTCTGGCTTAAACAATAGCCTAGTACTTTAAATGTGTAATTCTTAACAATAAAAAAAAAAAATCTTAAAATTAAAAATATATATTTTTGTGGTAAGCCTGTAATTGAAATGCAGGAACTCTGGCAGAAATGAGAAACTGAAATTAAATATATATAATTACTGTATGCTGAGGTATGTCAGCTGTAGGCAATGACTGTATCTACACTGTACAATGGCTATCTCTAAACTGTATGATTGAGCACCTTCTAGCTTCAGTTTCCACATGCATGCCCTAATCATTTCTGGGCTTCCATGTGGAAAAACCATAATGCACAGAAATCACAGGGGAACTATGTTATAATCTAGATGAGTTCCTGATCGGAATAATCAGAGTAGGAAGACTGCAGGGAACATCAGGGGAACAAACTTACTTCTGACAAAGCCAGTGTGTTTCAATTTTATCTATGTGTAAGAGGATGATAACTTACGTTTTTGGTATTTGACATTTAGACTAGAAGTTACTTATGAGCAGAATATATTTGTCTGGATGATTGCAGTATGCCTGCCACACCAAAATTCCAGCCTTTGCTGGACACCTTCTAAAACTATTGTGATAGAAATAAATACATTTTTACCTAGATATAAACTTGATTCACACTAACATTGCAAATTTAAAAGTTGTATTATACTATTTAAACATTATCACTTATGTATTTTTCTCTGTGCTAGAAGAATAGAATTTGTTTTGGTTTTGTATCAGATTCAGATGTTAACTCTTATTTAAACCACAATCTTAAGGAATTTAACATTTTTTAAATTGTCTTTAAAAACAGTGTCCTAGAGGCCTGAAGTTTCAAAAGGGAAGACTAAAACTAAAAGAGTAAGAGGCAGTATAGAGCTGGACAGCTTGATTTGACTTGCAAGTACATATGGAAATGCTGATTATATTGGTTGCAAAGGTCATAAAATTCCATTCTCAGGAAAAAAAAAAAGAAAAAGAAATGGCAGTTGTCAGCCTGTCAAGTCTTGCAGTCTTCTGTTTTTTGTCTCATGCAGTTCACTTTTAATGTGAAAACTAGTTCCACTGAAAATGTATATTTGCATAATTTGCATAGAGCTGCCCTAACAAAAAAGAAAATGCAAATCATGTTTGTTTAAACTTGGCAAAAAATATGTAGGTATATTTTTATTGCTACAAAAACTACATGAATGTTATAACTTAGTTTTACTCAATTCAGGATAGTAAACTGTGTCTTTGATAAAGCTGTGGTTTTTGCATGAAGCAAGCGAAGCCTGTTGTGAAAAATAACTAGATTGATGGTTGGTTATCTTAGCCAACTTTGCTCGTTGTTGTAAAGGTATTTAGCAATGCCTTCCCACAGCATGCATTTCAAAAAAAAAAAAAAAAAAAAAAAAAAAAAAAGATTGCTTCACTCTATTCTGTAGGTAGCCTGATGTCTGTTGTAGGAAAATTAATTACTCTTAATAGAACACTAAACTTTACCTGGAAACAATTCTGTTGAATCATTAGTCCTCATATCTGAATAGTTCCTTCCTCTCCTATAGTGGTGGTGGTGTGTTGTTTTTGCTGTCCTCCCCTTGGGCCTTTTAAGAGATTTAAGTAGTACTTGGGAACTAGTGGCACAAAGGTCATAAAACTGATGCTACATTTACTTCAGATGGGCAGACTTGTATAGCCCACTTGCACTGAGCTTCCCTGCTCTTAAGGGAAGGAATGAATGGCAGGCTTGGCAGACTTCTTAAATTTATCACTGTCTTTTAAATCTCTCTTTTATAAAAGCATGGGGGTTGTGGGTTTGTTGTTTTTATTTTGTTTTTATCTTGCTTTTAAGGACTTGGAGAGGAAGAGTTGTAAGATAGAACTGACTTTGCATTTTTAAATGCCTGATTTTCTTAAATCTTCAGGAGCACATTCACTTCTAATGTATGTGTCTAGTGCATTTGATTTCAAAGCATGCTATGTGGCATGTTTAATGAAAGTATTTGGGTAACAGCAGGAAAATAAGTGAATTAAATACTGTACAGGAATATTTACAAACTCTGTAAACATTTCTCTCATCATTTCATTCAAGCGTCGTGATTTAAAAAAAAAAGTTTCTTCTGCTGTTTTGCTCTCCCCCTTTCCCCCAAAAATGAGCCAGAGAAGTGTCTGTAAGAGGTAGTTTTGAATAGTTTGCTCTACTGTGTTTAGTTAGATTTCCAAAGAGTGATACATTCAAACCTGTCTTTATTCCCTAGTAGGGTTGGAATCCAGTTGCTTGCTGTCAAATTTGAAAGATGATTCCAAAACGTTTCATGAGCATACCTGACTGCAGAACATGCATTTGTTTCATTGGTTGTGAGGAAGAAGCCACTAATGTGCACCCAGCACAAAATACATGCAGAGGAGGGATCTAATTGCAGTCTTCCTGCAGAAGGGCTCCCGTTAGAGTGAACAGTCAATAAAAGGAGATGAAGCACCAGGAAACTGGGCTCAACATGTTTGCGTAACAAGATTACCTTTCCATGTTTGAATAAACACATAAGTTAATGACTTTCTGTATTTGTGTGTATCACAGAAAACTTTATATTAATGAAACTTAGCTGCTTCCATATGTAAATGTACCAAAAGCAGATTGATTGTGTTGTTCACAAAACCAAGCCTTGCCAACATGCTTGCATTTCACAAGTGGGTATTTATTAACATTCAGTCAAATTCAAAAATTCAAAGCACTAAAATCTAGATGCTTTACAGCTTTTTATATCATGTTCCCTGGCTGATCTGATTTTGTCTTGCTTTTCTTTCTGTTCAGTTTTGGAATATGGTCATAACAATCACAATTAGTTGCTAAGAGAGTACTCCACTAGTAAAAAGGCAGTTTTTTAACATATTCTTCTTTCAGTAGATGAGTTTACAGTAAGATGAAGGTCTAGTGGAGTAATAAAGAGATGATAGCAGATGTCCTCCATACCCCAGTCAGGTTACTCAATGCGCATTTTTAGTTCTGTATTGCCTTCATCCCAGGACATCAGCCAATGCCCAAATACTCTGCTTTAATAAAACCTGTTAAATAAATAAATATTTAATAAAAGATTTAATAAATATTTAATATTTACTATACGACAAAAATAGTATTTATATAAATTATGAGTTCTGGGAATAAACCTCTCTTTGTTTTAGCTGCCTTTGTTTCTTTAAATAAAATAAGCCAGTAAATTGAACACTTGAAAAATGTCATTGTTATGTTTTGGCCCCTGAGTGAAGTTTAAGGGTCTGATTGAACTTCGCTGAAGTGCAAGGAAGTGAGAGGAGGCTTTTAGTTAGAATAAGTGACTATGCACATTGTTCTGCATTGTGTAAGAGGCTTGATTTGAATGGGTTAAAAAGTGTTTTATGTAAATAGCTCTCTCAAAAAAAATAGCATTCATATCTACTTTGAAGAAATTTACCAGTCTTTTATTTAAGGTCTATTTTCCCTCCCTTTTGGCCATTTTACCAAAAGCAGACAATGAAAGCAGTTAACAAATAATAAAATGTTCAATTTGATTATGTGAGAAACTCAGAATTTCATATTTTTTATATAGGCTCTTTGGGATAAGATATCAAGAGTAAAGTTTGGGAAACATTTACGCTTTGTACTAGAAGCATGTATGCCAAGAAACTCCACAGCAAATCAAATTTTAACTACATTATCTTTGTTATTATGGAAATTATGACTGCAGGTATTTTTTTGTATAGCTTACATAAAGGAAGTGCCTGGTGTTTTGCACTAAGTGTACTGTATTGGCTTGCAGAAATAGGTTTGAAGTTAGGACTGGTTTAAGATTTTTATTTTTTATTTCTCTCAGACTAATATTGAGTAATCTCTTCTTAGATTTAGCATGGTTTGACTACTCAAAAATGGGAAGTTATTTTATATATCGCAGTTCACAACCATATATAAATGACATCTTATTTTTATATACTAAGATGCAACAAGATGCTAATTCAAGCAGTTCTTTACACTTCTCACTGCTTGAGAGTTTGTGCCCATATAAAAACATGCAGTTCAGTTTGTAGCTCAGTCACCAATTCTTCCACAACTCTCTCTACAAATGTTAAGAAGAAAAACAACAAAAAACTGTCCATCTAAATTGATATTTTCCATCCACTTGTCTTAATTTTTTCCTAAAATTTAATAGTTATTTGAAATAAGTAATTATTTCTGTCTTAGCTGTTGCATCAGCAAGTAACCCAGGAAATTACACTTCATTTTCTGATTTGTCTTTCCTATTACAGGCAAGCTCAAATCTCTTGCTTCCTGCGCCATCATCACTGTCACCACACTCCAAGCTAAGACTGACAAGCACACTGAGCACTCCACTGAATCCTCTGTATGCTTTCACAGCTAAAAGCGGTATGTTTTTCTTTATTTGATCACTCTCTCTAGTGAATGAGTAATAACTTCTGCTAGGATTTTTCTTCTGTCTGGATAAACTTTGCTTTGTAGCTCTTTCAGGGCGTGGCCAGGTTATGTGATATTGTTTATTATAAAGTGCAGTGTGATACTGTCCCATACTTATACTTGTTCCTTCATAATGTTCATTTTCTTTTATATGTACACTTATTAGTGCTGTAAGTTCCCAGAACAGTGTGTGATTGCCAGTTTTTCTTAATTTAACATTTTGTTTTGAAGTATCTTGAACACAGACACTGCAAAGCACTGAAATCATGTTTTAAAAAAGCGTGTGTATTAATAGAGGAAAACAATAATAAGAAAAGCATTTAAGCATTTTACCTAGGAGCAGTAGTGCTCAGTAGTCTGTTTACAGTAGTATTTAACTTATATTTAATTTTTCCTAAAACATTGTGTTCAAAGATTTTGAGAAAAAGGGTAAGCAATCAACCTCCACATTTTTGTGCTATGTAATTACTTTGATAATATCTTGTTGCATTGCTAATCATAATCATTGCTAATCATTTTGTTTAACAACAAAATAGATAATTCCATATGCTTTTTTCTTTTTTTGGGAACCTATGAAGACAGGAAATTGTAACCTTAGTTTCCAAGTGTTTATTTTTTGTTTTGTATCCTTCAGAAAAGTAAAAAGAATTCTAGGGGAAGAAGGGAATACATAGTGAACTAGAAACAGGTAATAGAGATTTAAAATGTTGATAGTACAGAAAGGGATAGTCTCTAATTATATAGAATTATCTCATAATGGAACATGATTTTTATTGGTAAATCATGTTATGATTACTTTTTGTATTTTTTTTTAAGAATGAGTCCTTAGCATGGACCACTAGTTTCACAATCATTCTCAGCCACAGCACAAATGGTCAGCTACCAATGAACTTGTGCGTTTCCATTTTTCTACCATTTTTCATTTTTTAAGAAAAAATCTGTAACAAGCATCATAAGCATCTGCTGTGAAATAGATATTATTGTTTCCAGCATATGAAAATGTTATAGAAAGAGAATACGTATTCTATTTTCTACATATTTTGAATAGGATAGATAGAATAAGTGGTTAAAATAAGTGGACTAGCCACTTGAAGGACATTAACATTATACCCATTTGACAACTTAGTGTGTAATATTGCTCAAGCCAGTGTCTTGAAGCTTGCAGAAGCACAGATAAATGTGTTGATGGCAACTTCTTAAATAGCATGATGAAACGTAGATATGTGCTCTAGATGTTTATGCACGCTTCCAGAATAGTTGTTTCCAAAACTGATCAATACTTTAACACAATCCTCAGTTATAGGGTATTAATTATGGAAGAGAAGTATGGTGAAAAGAGGTAAATTTTAATGGCCTTTCACCAGTCAGTGAAAGCAGTGAAAAAATGAAGACTCCTAGGGGAAAAAGACCATGAAAAGTCTAGTGGAGCACAACTGAAATAAATTTCCTGTAAGAAAATCTTAACAAATCCTAAATGATTTTTGTCATTTTAAGTATCCTTCAAGTTCTGCTGCTGTGATAGAACTGTTTTTATTGAAATATACAAGAAAGCTTTACTCGTTTAGTTCATCTTTCCCCATTTCTTAAGTGTGAAGATAGGTGCTTGTGTTTGTAGCTGTTAACTATCAGTTTAGTTTTACTTTTGAATAATATAAAAACTGTAATATATATACTTCTCTCTATATATACAAATATATAACATATGTAATATATATAATAATCTATATAGTCTGTACTAAAACAGATCTACTCATGTATGGAGTCTGCTGGAAACACAAAACTTTTTCATATGTTGGTTTCATTTATACACCATATATGTCTGTTGTGTCATAAAATAATACAACATCATTAACTGTGTCTAATACAAGGATCTTTCATTTTTGACCGGTGGATGGTTACACATTCCGGAGTGCTATGTAGGCAGTTATTCTGTCTTTCTTCTCATGCTCCCTGATCAACTTTTTGCTGTGTATCTAATGCTTCTGGCATTAGATACTGGCGCACGCTTCATTGGGTTAGAAACTGGCTGGATAGCCGGGCCCAAAGAGTCGTGGTAAATGGAGTCAAGTCCAGTTGGAGGCCAGTCACTAGTGGCGTCCCCCAGGGCTCGGTGCTGGAGCCGGTCTTCTTTAGTATCTTCATCGATGATCTGGACGAGGGCATTGAGTGCACCCTCAGTAAGTTTGCAGATGACACCAAGTTAGGCACGTGTGTCAATCTGCTTGAGGGTAGGAAGGCTCTGCAGGAGGATCTGGATAGGCTGCACCGATGGGCTGAGGTCAACTGCATGAAGTTCAACAAGGCCAAGTGCCGGGTCCTGCACCTGGGGTGCAATAACCCCAAGCAGAGCTACAGGCTGGGAGATGAGTGGTTGGAGAGCTGCCAGGCAGAGAAGGACCTGGTGATGGTTGATAGTCGGCTGAATATGAGCCAGCAGTGTGCTCAGGTGGCCAGGAAGGCCAACAGCATCCTGGCTTGTATCAGGAACAGCGTGACCAGCAGGGCTAGGGAGGTGATCGTCCCCCTGTACTCAGCTCTGGTGAGGCCGCACCTCGAGTACTGTGTTCAGTTTTGGGCCCCTCGCTACAAGAAGGACATCGAGGTGCTTGAGCGGGTGCAGAGAAGGGCGACAAAGCTGGTGAGGGGCCTGGAGAACAAGTCCTACGAGGAGCGGCTGAGGGAGCTGGGCTTGTTCAGCCTGGAGAAGAGGAGGCTAAGGGGCGACCTTATTGCTCTCTACAGGTACCTTAAAGGAGGCTGTAGAGAGGTGGGGGTTGGTCTGTTCTCCCATGTGCCTGGTGACAGGACGAGGGGGAATGGGCTAAAGTTGCGCCAGGGGAGTTTTAGGTTGGATGTTAGGAAGAACTTCTTTACTGAAAGGGTTGTTAGGCATTGGAACAGGCTGCCCAGGGAAGTGGTGGAGTCACCATCCCTGGAAGTCTTCAAAAGACGTTTAGATGTAGAGCTTAGGGATATGGTTTAGTGGGGACTGCTAGCGTTAGGTCAGAGGTTGGACTCGATGATCTTGAGGTCTCTTCCAACCTAGAAATTCTCTGATTCTGTGATTCTCAAAGCAAAATGCAGAATTTTAATTACAGTGAAGGTAGCATGTAATCCTAATAGCAATCTTTTTAACTATGTAACTGGTGTATGTTCTTGCTGTACAAACTTAACATTGTAGTTGATGTCTTGTGATATGGACAGTGTAGTAGCCTGGATGCATGCAGCACTTTCTTCTTTTAAGTGACAATTTAATTGTCCATGTCTTCCAATAGGTGGAAATAGTGGAAGGACTGAGAATCTACTTTTGTGATTTATTAGTGATAGCAGTAATACTGCATATCTTTCCTGAGTTTTAAATCTTACTGTATCCAGATATATTTGTAGAAATAGCTGTAAATGATTTCATAGGATTTCAAACGAAAGTAACATCCAGGACTGTGTCTTTAAACATGCATGCTAATTTAACAGATGGGTTCTGCGCCCTCTCAAACATGTAGTATATTTTAGCTTTACTTCAAGTGCACACTTTCACTGTATGTAGGCTTTCATGGAGCCCATAGTTCTTGTTTTGTTCTGCTTCTTGCCTTCCTCATTTCCCCCAAGATCAGTTATCTCATGGTCACTGAGGCAGGACTGCCTTTGTCTCCAGTCAGTTCTGCTTTATTAATTATTAGCAGGGCCAGAGATGCAGCCCACCTTAGCCTGTCTAGTATCTGTATCAAAAAGTTGTCCCCAGCACATTCATAGAATCATAGACTATCCTGAGTTGGAAGGCACCCACAGGGATCATCAAATCCAGCTCTGGTTCCACGCAGGACCTCCCAAAAAATCAGGCCCACGTGTCTGAGAGCGTTGTCCAAACACGGCTTAAATTCTGATCGGTGCTGTGACTACTTCCCTGGGGAGCCTGACTCCTCCCTGTCCCACCTCTATGCCGTTCCCTCGGGTCCTGTCGCTGTCCCCAAAGAGCAGAGCTCAGCGCCTGCCCCTCCGCTCCCCTCGTGAGGGAGCTGTGGGCCGCCATGAGGCCTCCCCTCAGCCTGCTCTGCTCGGGGCTGAACAAAAGAAGTGACTTCGGCAACTATTCATATATCTCGCCCTCTAGACCCTTCACCACCTTCATAACCCTCCTTTGGGCAACTTCTAGTAGTTTTATGTTACTATACTGAGGCACCCAGAAATGCACACAGCACTTGAGGTGAGGCAGCACTGGAGAAGAGAGGGACAATCTCTTCCCTTGACTGGCTAGCAATGCCATGCCTGATGCACCCCAGGATACATTTGGCCCGTGTTGGCTGTGACCAATGACCACATAGTCTTTCAGGTGTTTTTCGAGAAGTCTGAATTGCTTGTAGCCTATGTTTTTGTCTTTTAAGCAGATACAAAAATGGTCAAAATTTTCTGTGAGAAGCAGGGTCTATGATTGTGACCCTTCCCGCTATTTAAAGAAAACGTTGTTCAGTTGCTTTTCTTGATCAGGCAGTCTCTAGCAGGTACCCCCAAAATAACCTTCTTCAAGGCCTCCACATTCTTACCTTTACGCTCTTGACAAAGCTGTTACCTACTCCACAAAAAAAAAAAAAAAAATCTAAGACTAAAAATCTTTGGTATCTACAATTGAGGTTCTACATTCCTTGTGCTGTATAGTTCCGCTTACACTCATGCTTCAGTGCTAATTTTATTATACTTATCTTATAACGGTACTCTGCAGCACTACAGTGTGCTAGTGCAATTCCTGCCTTTTCCTTATGTACTCATCCTTGTACCTTTTTACAGGATAAGCCATTATCTAGTTGTTATTTTCTTAAATAAATAAGGAAGTAGCAAAAGCTCCAGCTTTCAATTATTCATTTACTGAGTGATATTAAAATCTCCCTTTTTTTGTTTATTTCCTTCCCTCCTTAAGATTTTAAACATCTTTGCACAGAGAAATCACCTTCCTGCACGCATAGACATGGTTTTGCAGATCTGTGGCATACCATGAAAGAAATTAAATGTGTTTTTAGGCTTTGTTCAGCAGTGACTTTTCAGTAACTCCCACTGTGTTCAGGGTATGTTTTCTAAGATAAACTTTAGGCTATAAGTAATTGTAATTAGAAGTGACCCTAATTGTTAACTATGTGGGAGATTGAAATTCAACTACAAATATTACATAGATCTTTAGAGTAAAATTTTGACTTCAATAAAACTAGTTAATTAAACTTGCTTTTAAAAATCAATTATGTTATGTTCTAGAAACATGATGGTTCTTGTATCTTAAAGTCTCAAAACCAAAAAAACATAATGCTTTGGCAGGGTTGAGAACAATTAGAAATTTTCTCTCTATTAACACAACTGAAAGTCAAAGGTGTTTTCCACCGGCATATAGCAAAAGCTTCAAAGAAGTCTTTCTTGCTCTCTGAAGATGTTAGCAAAATTGACTTTGCATTTAAGTCCTCAATTATATTTGATAGACTATTCAAAACATACCTTTTCTGTCTCAACCAGTCTGTAAAGTAAGTTTTTACACCATTTATCAAAAAATATTTCTGCATTATCCAAATGCTCTTAAAATACTCTTCATGTTGTTGTTTTCTGTGTTGTTTTTTTGTTTTGTTTTGTTTTTAGAAGCAGGTAACAAGGGTACATCAAGTAACAAAATTCACATTTTTGCAGAGATGCTGTGGAAATTTTGTTAGAAGTTTCACCCTCATAAGTATGCTAATGTGCTAGTGCATAAGTCCATGGAACCTGATGTGATGCATCTGTGGGTCCTGCGGGAACTGGTGGATGAAGTTGCTAAGCCACTGTTTATCCTATTTGAGAAGTCTTTGCAGTTTGAAATTTCCACTGACTAGAAAAAGGGAAACAACACCTATTTTTAAAATGGGAAAAAAGGAAGGACTACAGGCCAGTCTGTCTCACCTCTGTGCCTGGAAGGATCATGGAGCAGATCCTCCTGGAAATTGTGCTAAGGCACATAGAAAGTGAGGAGGTGATTGGCGACAGCCAACATGGCTCCACTGAGGGCAAATCATGCCTGACAAATTTGGTGCCCTTCTATGACAGGGCTACACTGTTGGTGGATAATGGAAGAACAACTGATATCATCAACCTAGACCTGTGTAAACCATTTGACACTGTCCCACATGACTGCCCCTTGTCTCTAAATTGGAGAGACATGGATTTGACGGATGGACCAGTCAGTGGATAAGGAATTGGCTGAGTGGTCGTACTCAGAGTTGCAGTCAACAGTTCAATGTCCAAATGGAGACTAGTGGTGAGTGATGTTCCTCACGGGTCAGTATTGGGACTGGTGCTGCTTAACATCTTTGCTAGTGGCATGAACAGTGGGATTGAGTTCACCTTCAAGTCTGCTGACAACACCAATCTATGTCACATGGTTGACACACTGCAGGGAAGGGATGCCATCCAGAGGGACCTTGACAGGCTTGAGAGGTGGGCCTGTGCAAACCCAGTGAAGTTCAAAAGACCAAATGCAGGGTCCTGCACCTGAGTCAGGGCAATTCCAAGCACAAATACAGGCTAAATGGAGAATGGATTGAGAGCAACCCTGATGAGAAGGACCTGGGTCTGTTGGTCGTTGAATAGCTCAATGTGAGCATTTCTGGGCTGCAAGTGCATCTTGCAGCCCAGAAAGCCAACAGTATCCTGGGCTGCATCAAAAGAAATCCGACCAACAGGTATAAGGAGGTGATTCTCTCCCTCTGTTCTGCTCTCGTGACACCTTACCTGGACTACTGCATTCAGCTCTTGGGCCCCCAATGTAAGACATGGATCTATTGGAGCGAGTCCAGAGCAGGGCCATGGTTATGATCAGAGGGATGGAGAACCTCTCCTGTGAAGACAGGCTGAGAGAATAGGGGTTGTTTAGCCTGGAGAAGAAAAGACTCTGGGGGAGACCTTATAGCAGCCTTCAAGTACATAAAGGGGGCCTACAGGAAGGCTGGAGAGGGACTTCTTGCTAAGGCAAGAAGTTAGAGGACAGGGGGTAATGGCTTTAAGGTTAAAAAAAAAAAAAGGGGGGGGGGGAATAGGTTTAGATTAGATATAAGGACAGCATCCTTTACTTAGAGGGTGGTGAGGCATTGGTACAGGTTGCCAAGAGAAGTTGTAGGTGCCCCTGGAGGTGTTCAAGGCCAGATTGGATGGGGCTTTGAGCAACCTGATCTAGTGGGAGGTGTCCCTGCCCATGGCAGCAGGGTTAGAACTGGATGGTCTTTAAGGTCCTTTCCAACCGGAACCATTCTCTAACGATTCTGTGATGATGGGATCTAGTTGCTAGTTGCCAACTTCTTTGTTCTCAAAAGAGTACAAGAGAACTGAATAGAGACAAAATGCAAGCTAAACACACAAATTGTATCTTCAGTGTCAGCTGACTTACCTACAGTGAAGCCAGGTAAAAACATTTTTTTTTTTTTTCAAAAGCAAAACATTAGGTCTAAAATGTTTACTATGTATGTCTGTGTTAATTTGAATGGGAACTCCCCTGGAGAAAATGGTCACTCATTTTAAGGTATTCTTAACTCTAGCCTTTCCCTTAGGGACAATAGTAAAGAGAATAGCGTAAGAAAATATTTTTTTTTCTTATTTTTTAAATTATTTTCTCACAGAGGAGTAAAAACTGAAAGTTTTAACCTAAAATATTTTGTCAAAGTTAATTTCCTTCTTTAAATAATAGACATATCTATCACAAGACTCTTCTTATGCCTCTCTCTTTCCTTTATAAGCTATTTTGCTATACAATTTACATTTTGAAGGCTAGGTACTTGAATGTTGTGTCTCAGTTTCTTAAGTGCAAATACGTTATGAAGACTCAATTGTCACCTGCAGCCAACCTTTGCACATACTTCCTAGATTTTATTGCTTCTTCTCAGTCACTAGAGCAATTTGAGGATACTTTGCCTTACTTTTTAACTGACTTTGGTAGTAAACAAAAATCAAGAGTACCAGGACACAGCTGTGTCTTCACCATAGCTCACAGGCTGCTCAGGAAATTCAGGTGGGGAAGGAACTTCCACAGAGCTCTGCAGCCCCCCCATGCTTTGCTGCCAGTATCAGTTGCCAATGTCAGAGTTTTGGCCCAAGGCACAAATACAGGACCTTATTTTAAGGTAGAAGAGCTGAGTGTTTACATTTACAAAATGAATAGTAAAAATGATTTTTTAATTTGAAAACAAAAGATGTATAAATAGATACATCTAACCACAAAAATGTTCCAACAGAATAGCAAAGACAGAGAGACAAAACCATTAACATTAATGACAATCTAGTTCTTCAATTTTAAAAGGTTGGTTATCCAGTTTCCTCTATCTGATTGATAAGATGTTATAAATGTCAGAAGAGTTTGTATTTTCTAGTTAAACTTGCAAGAATTGTTTATACTGAGATCAAAGATACACATGTTCTTTTATTATATGTTCTTTTTCATGTTTCTTCTAGGCAAGTTAATTAAAATATTTCTCTAAAAATTACGCTAAATACAGAGCACAATAACAGTAATCTTTGAAGATTCCAAAAACTTTATCAGAAGAACACCATTTATATTTACTTGAAATTGGTGTATGTTAGGGTAATTACTGCTGTGCCTTCAGGGTAAAGGAAGTACTTTCAGCCAAATTATACAAGGGTGTGGATTAAATGAAGCATTACTCTCTGTTTGGCAGCAGTGGGTATAGATTGCAAAATCAGGGTGTGACGTAGTACTGTGGAGAGACTCTGCCAAAAGTGATTTGGCCTGAGTGTGCCCTTACTTTCTCAATTATGTGGATCTTAAACCAACCAAATCTAATTAATTCCTAAGTAGAGAGCTCGTGTTAACTGTTTTCAGTCTGAGCTTGTCTGTAGCTTTTTTGAGCTATGGAAATGCAAGACAGCAAATATTGACAAAGTGCATGCTTAAATGAAATTCTAGCTGTTTTTAGAGGTGGAAACACTTCTTATGTCAAAGGGCAGTGCAGCAAAACATCAACTCTCTGTCCAGAAGAAAGTTCAGGTCAGCAAGGATGCTTTCTGTGTAGCAATAAGCATGCAGGAATAAGGTGAGTAAATTCGTCCTTACATGTATTGCTCTAGTCCTTCTGTTCCAGTCATTTCCAGAGCAGCTGCAAGGACTATGCAAAGGATCCTGTGGCAGCCATGGTGTACAGGAGGGAGGCATCTCCCTTTCCTCCCCAAGGGCGCCAAGATCCTTTGGTTTCATCTGTGTTTTGGCAAGCGAGCAAAAAACAAGTACACTTAAAAATCGCCTTATTTTTAAGATACATTTTTGATCCTTTGCATACATACTTCTTCAACTTTTCTAAATCTGCTTTGCTAGTTTTGTAGTTGTATTTTTATTTGCGTGAAAGAAATGAAGTTTTATGGCTTTGGGTGTAACTTCTTTTATTCTTATTGTTGAAGCACCAAGTTCAGTGGTTCAGTGAGAGCCATCTTCCCTCACAATTGTTTTTTATTTTTATTTTTATTTTTTTTTAAGTAATTACTTTTGAATTAACTTTGGGAATCTGTGGACTATACTGCAGTTTGCAATTTATTCATCGACTGTGGTACCAATGTAGCTCATGGTAGGTTAGTACTGATTATGTTGGTCCTATAGAAACTGATGATAGGGGATGTTGGCTGGGAAAGCATTAAGAAAATGTACGGATAATTTAAAGTGTCTATGGGTGCATAACTTACGCATTGCCCATTGGTGTTGTCACACAGCTTTGTGACTGGTAATACTTAGAGAGCTGGTCTCAACATGCCGCTTTGACCCAGAGTTTCAGTAGAGCCTGCCTCCTCGCTGTAAGCTTGCTCTCTTGCTCACTGGAAGTTTTAAGGAACAGTGACTCATCTGCTTGTTGACTCAAATGAGGTGGTAGAAACTCTTAAAACTCTGCATATCACTCCTTCATTTGGAAGTTTTTTTGCGGTCTTAAGGCACACTCAAGTGAAGGAATGTATTGCACAGGTTCCTTTCTTACCTTTTTCCTCAAACAAACAATTTAGTGTTTCCTGAGTAGACCTCAGGCCCAGCTCTGACATGCAAGGCAGTCCTTCTGCAGAAGACTCATATTCAGGTTGTGTAACAGGCTGTATTTAAAACATAGCATATCTCATCTGGAGGCTGGTTGTAGCATATGGCATCCCCATTCCCTATCCTGTCCATATCTCCTGTTTTGAAAAGAGGGACACTGTCTCTACTTGAACTGACTCTACTAGCATTGCTTTTTATTTTTTCTAGAGTTGTTGAGGTCTGTTGCAGTTGTACATATATTGATACAGGTCTTTCCAGAATCCATGTAAAGCCTTACTAGCCACAGGAAACAGACTGCTGCAGCTAATATGCCAAAGAATAAAACATGAAATTGTAGATTACTTAATGTATATTGAATATCTTTTGCTGTGATAAATTGCCTACCAGCAGATGTGTTGAGAATTCTTTTACCAAGCTTCTGTTTGTCCCTATCCACCAGTAGAGCATAAGAAGCAATTCCCCTATTTTCTTTTATTCTGGCAAGGACTGTAACTGCTTAGGTTCACTTTGACAGGTGTAATGTTTTCCGTTATTTTGCAGGTGAAGAGAGTAAATAGGCTGTGTTTCCCTGCTCTTTGCATCTTTGAATTCTCATTTTGGATAAGTACATTTAAGAAGAGTTCACCATAATAATAATAAAAATACTATGGTCTTGCCTTTGAAGTTTTTTTTTTTTAAGGATGTCTTGAGCAGTGAGGCCTGTCACCTCTATTTATTCAGGAGAATCTATCCATAGAATGATGGAATCATTAAGGTTGGAAAAGACCTTCAAGATCATCTGGTCCAACCATCCCCCTACTACCAATGTCACCCACTAAACCATGTCTCTAAGCACCAGGTCCAACTTTTCCTTGAACACCTCCAGGGATGGTGACTCCACCACCTCCCTGGGCAAAAGAACATTGCATTGGCCGGGAATCGAACCCGGGCCTCCCGCGTGGCAGGCGAGAATTCTACCACTGAACCACCAATGCTGACTTTTTGATGATGCAGGTTGCTATTGGAAGAAATCCTATTGCAAACCAGGTTCAAGCTAAAAACAACTTAGCTTTTATCTCATAAGGATTCCAATTCACACCAAGTTCTTGGAATTTTTCATTCTAGAAATCAATTCAGAGCCTGTTTTAAGCTACAGATAGATCAATTTGTGGTAGCTTCTCACTTCTGTTTTTATCCACTACTTCTGTGTTTATCCACTCAGTCTTAAAAGATTTTACAGCCTAACTGTTGTTGATTCAGATTTTACTGCTTTTGTTTAAAAAAACAGAACAGGAGAAGATACATTTGTGGAGCTCTTGGAGAATTTGAAGTGCATTGCATACCTATAATGCATGCCTATAATATACCACATCATGTGTACCTTGACAGCAGTACTTTATCAGAAAGTTCTTTTTCTTGTGCTGAGGATCATAAGGGACAGTTCTATCATTTTTATTTACTCATATACATAAAGGAACTTCAGTGGTTGAAACTGTGGTTTGAATTAAGGATCTTTCTGTAAATCAGCTTTTCTTCATACCAAAACAAATCCTTTTCAGGGTAAGTTCCAAGTATTCTGCAAAGAGAACAAGGTGTGTCTGGAGTTGTCTGTATCACCAGTGCTTGAGCTGATAACTTGGCATGTGCAAATGTGCAAAAATCATCTAGGATGATCTAACAGCTGTTCTTTTATATGAAAAAGCTTAAGCTACATGCTTTCAAAGTTCCAAACTTTTAGAATACTAGTAGACAGTTTTCTGTGTTTTCTATGGTGGTTTGGTCCTTCCAAAGGAACAAATGTTTGTGTATTAGTTAGCAGTGCTAAGTCAGTTTTAAAGAAACCCAGGTATCTTTCACAGTGCATAAGATATAAAAATGGGATGCTTTCATAGTAAGGTATGGAGAAGAATTTCCTGTCCTTGAATATCCAGACCTCAATAATGTCATTTCTCTTACTGATGAATATGAAAACTTAGTAGTTACTGTTTTTATATGGATTTGGAATTACTGGAGATGCAGTACAAACCATAGTCAGAAGTTATTTTAACTGATATTAGAAAAAAAAGAATGATATAATCAGCCGGTCATTGCTGAATTTCAGTTGTGAGAGACACCAAGCAAAGTAAATAACTTTTATTTTTCTTGCTTGCTTAATTTTCATTAAAGAATAATTTTATCTCCAGTCAGATGTGGCTGGATTGTGACTATCATAACATGTTTTAGGAAAAAGATAGGTGTATATCCTGCTATTTTCTCTCATTCCAGGAGAGTAAATTAATACAGCCCAACAGAAGCAAAAATACTACAAATACAAAAGCAAAGGTTTTTTTTCAATGATGTGCATCCACAAGTGTAGGTGCTGCAGTTGCTCTGTTCCTTAGATGTGCTTTTCCACAGGGTAACATTGCAAGCTTTATTTAATATAATACAAAACAAGTTTCTTTTTCAAACTGAATTTAGTTTTGTTTGTTTTTTTCCTTTTAAGTAGTTCTGATGAGCTTAGCAAAAATTGTAATTACTTTCTCAGGCTATCTGCAGCACTAGAAGAAAAATAACTCTTATTAATACAAAGTATGTGTCACAGTCTGCATTTTCCTTGCATCTTTTTTATCTGCTATCTAGAACTTGTAAATAATATTGCCAATCTGATTTCAGAATGCTGATGTTATCTATAGAGGCTTATTGATGTTTGCTGTACAGTCACTTTCCGTTCTCTACACTGTAGAAAGAAACAACTGGGTACTATAACCCCTGTTCATTTTTCAATTGTATCTAATGCCATTATGATGTAAGGTTGTTATAAATTAGCACGTTCCTGATTAGCATGGATTCAATATATGTTCTTTACTTCAAAAGAATGCTCGGGACACGTGCTACTACTTGCATTGTTTATATATGGTACTGTAGAAACTTAACATTTGCAAGAAAAATGTGAGATGATGATTTGATAAGATTACTCAGAAATAATTAGGTGGGTGTGTAGGCTGCTAAATGTATTTGATTTTAATCTCTAATTAAAAAGTTAGATTTTTTTATTGTTTTTGTGATGCAATAGCTTTTACTTCATTATATCTTTTGTAAATAGGGGCCAAATTCTGCCTGTTCATTATGCCAAAGTACAGGATGAATGTATGTATATGGAAACACTCTTCTCCTCAAAGCCAGTGACAGACTGTCTCCTGTAGTTCCTTCTGGAGGATTATTTTAAGATACAGAACACATTCATGTTTGTATCCATGTACATCTTGAACCAGGAGTTAAAATGATGGCTAACCTTGCATGAGTATCTCTGTGCATTCCTTTGGCTGATGGTAGGTGTAATTATATTGTGGGATGTGGCACTGCCAGAAGCGCAGTGTTTTTCATGTTGGTGCTGTCTGATTCTGAGATCTCTTATATGAGGATTGGAATTAGCTGGTGTTGCAGTGAAGATATCTCTTTGTGGATCTACAGGTGTGAATTCAAGCCTTGCTCCATTCCACTGGTAGCATTCACTTAGCTCTGCTGCAAGGGTGTACTTGGTCATTTGGGCTGGGAAATCAGAGACAACCAGATGCAGTAGCCATAGACCAGTCCTTGGATATGGTATCAGTCCTGGATAGGAAAGTTACCGTGTTTAAGCACATTAGACCATTTGTCTTGCTCAGTTGAGGAAGAACATGACCAACTCTTGGTGTGAGAAGCCAACTTTCTCCTAATACCTGGAGTTGGCACACCTGCCAGAAAATCACTTGGTGGTGTGGAAGAAGCAGCAGCAGTATCTGGAACTGCATTGTACTGAATTCTGTAACTCTCAAGTTATTTTTCTAGGTAACTGTTTTTAAGACCAGCATTTAGTAAACAGTTGGTAAAAAGATAAATACCGCATACTTTCTGATGGAAAGCTTATATCTTCTTGTGCAGATTTTTCTGTATAGTGTAGTATTTTGAGCGTCATTCACAGTCTGATCTATTGACATGTTTCTAAATTTTGTGTCTTCTGTTGGTTTGTGAGTTCTCATAGTACTAATGGGAATGGGGAAAGGAAACAAAAAAATGTTATGCCTTTCCCTGCCCGTCAGCACAGCTCTTGATTTTTTTTTGTCACTGCCACCTAGATGAGTCCAACTGGAGCAGTGACATCTGGCAGCTGTAAAGCTGGAGTTTCTCTCTTCCTCTCTCTCATTTTTTAAGTATATAAAATGAAAATAGTTCTCATATCTAACAGGTAAAATCAATGAAGTTATATATATATTGTAGAAAATAAGACAATAAACAAGGATTTTATTTGTCCTTTGTGCTTTAAAGTGTGCTTTATTTGTCCTTTGTGCTTTAGATATACATGTAGGTAACAAATTGGAACCCCATTTAGAAAATGATCCCGGAACTGAGGTGATGGGTCGATTGTTCTGAAAGAAGACAAGTGGGGAAAAGATGAGGAGGGAAAAGATGAGGCTAGTAACAGCGTCGGTTTACCTGTCATTGGGTAGAATTCTGTGAGTCTGCAGAATGCTTTGCAAGAGCCATGTGGGTGTTTGCAGAAGGCTGCATTCAGTAGTGATGCCATCACAGCACTTTGCGTGTAAACTTAAATATATAGTATGTCAGAACAGTCTGCTTTGAGAATATACGTTTTAAGTGGTATGGAAGATACAGGCTCTGAAGAGAATTAACCACTTCCTTTGGCCTTAGACTAGTTAAGAATAAAACAATATCTTAGAAAGACTGATAAAAATAGTCAATTCAGAGTAAGAAAAGGAACAGCTTTTGAAGGATGTTTTAACGCTTTACAGCTTCAGCTGAATGTGTTTCAAAGTTTTAGTTTTAAAAGCTACGATACAGATTAAACACTATTTAAACGAATTTCAAAACATTTTGGTGCTAGCTATTTTCCATTCAGTCTAGAACACATTGAGAACCATAGGAGCTAGACAAAGTAATATGTAACAGTTTTTATGTGAGTGCTCCCCTACAGTGTTGGATGTTAGTAATAACATCTGTTTTGCTGGTAAAATGAAAAGGTACATGTGTGTTCAATGAGTGCATCCTTTCCTTTAGCTTTATGTGAAGTGCATCTGAAAATGTTTGTGGTAGGTTTTGAAAGTATTTGTGATCTTGTGCTTAAGTAAAGGAAAACAGTTTCTTATCCAATATATAAACAATTCTTTTATTTAATGAATTCTGTTTGATCTGTTAAAGCATAATTGTTGTGAGGATAAAGCCTTTGAGGGAAGTTTAATATGTATTTATATAATTACAAAATGGTCTTCTTTCTCGTATACAATACCTAGCTTGGAAAATAAAGTCCCAGAAAGAACTGAGTTATACTGCTCTGGAAACTTTTATTTTAAAAACAAATAAAAACCTTTGTTTTGAAACCTGAATTAAAGATTACACTGCATACTTCAAGATCTTGTCGCAAAATCCATACTTTTGATTAGGTGACTCTGCTGAAAACATAATTGTTTGCTAAAAATAGTTGTAAAGCCACAAAAGATGATTGGAAAAGGGGATGAGCTGATACACACTTATTCATCCTATATTTCAGATGCCTTTTTTTTTTTTTTTTTGAGGTGTTTGTTGTATATTTGGGTATATTTTATAACCAAGCTATGTTGCTAGAGGCCACAATATAAATTACAAGATGTATGTCTGCAATAAGAAATACGATTTCTTAGAAGCATAGTTTTTTTCATGTCTTTCAGGGATTATTTTTTTCTTCTTTTTAAAAACAGTATTAATAATGTGAAACTGGAATAAAGATTTCTTTTTTTCTCTGCATGCTTTAGAGGAGTTCATCACAGAAATGAGCTGGAATATTACCTTCTTTCTGTTTTCTAGTTATTTGTTCAGTGGTATTGTTCATTGATTTTCTGAGGACTTTCCATGCTAAACCTTTGGATGATTTCACTAACTGTAGATTCCATGAAATTAGAATTACTGGAGATTTATGATGCAAAAATACACTTATTGATTTACAGAATTAGTTTATCAAGAATTTCATGAAGGGAGAAAAACTGTTCTTTTGAAAAGTTAAAAAAAAAAAAAAAAAAAAAAAAGTGAATTCTGTCTCAGCCTCTGTTAAGAGGATGTTTTCACATAAACATTTCATATTAGGCTGTCATAGGTGCCCCAAAATGATAATAGTGTAATCATGTCACTACCTAGAAGGACATTTTGTCCCTGTCCTGGCTCTCTTGCTATTACTTTAGAACAAATGCAATAACCAAAGATGCTGCTGTTTAATAGGAAGTGTTCTCAATTAATTGCTAGTGCTATTTTGGGGGCACTGTTGTTATCATTGTTGTGAAATAGAAGCTACTTCCTCATTTAAATTTCTGTATAAATCTAATCTGTGTGGAACTGAACTCGTCTGCTTCCTGTGTATTTCAGCCCAACTATTTGGAATTTGATCACTTCACGCAACGTGCTTATCTAGAGCAGGGGGTAATATTTTTCTTCCAGTGAAAGCACACAATAAAACTGGGAATCTTGTAATGCGGACATGCTTTTTTGGGTAGGAGGACACATACCTGGTTATCTTTTCTCTTTAGTTATCCTTATACTGGGAGAGTATACGTGTATATTGCCAGAAATGGCCAGGGGACAAAGGATGCACTTGCAGTCCACTTTTCAAGTTGTACAGGAAACTAATACAATTTGAGACTCCACATCAAGGAAGCCAGCTATATTGTTTCTCAGAAGTTATCAGTTTGATTGTCATTTTCATAAACTCAGTGCATGCTTGGACTCACTAAATAATAAGAGCTGTCCTGCTGTTAAATTGTGTCAACGGGGAAATTCTGGTCATATGAGAAAAAGCAATACCACCTATTGTTTTGAGACATTTAACATCACATTTGGACATTAGCAGTAGGTTTTCCTAGAAGTGATTTATTCTTCTCATATAAAATTCCTTATGAATGAGACCTCTGAAGAATCAGTGAAGAGTAATAGGAAATACAGTAATTCAAATGTTCATACTTTCACAGTATTACTTTCACAGATTAGCTTCTCGAGATGTACAGGACGTTGAAGGTGACATCAGAAGCTGTTAACAGAGATGATTGTTGGAAAGTTCAAATAAATCCTCTGAGTCAATAGAAGCGCTTCCCCAGTAGTGATTCTGAAGCATCATTAAGATAAGGCAGTCCAAAATGACCTAAGGGAATGTTTTTTTTTCAGGTTTGACCTTACAGGAGATTTAATTACCTTTATCAGGCTAAGTAAAAGCCCCCACAAGTCATGGTGTTCTGTAAACATCATTTTTGGATGAAATGTCCTTCTGCAATCCTGACCTCAGTTTCAATACCTCAATGCAGTAGTTGAAATGTTTGCCCAGCCTAGGTCAGAGAGAATGGAAGCAAGCACTGCTGAGGCTGTTAGTCACACCTGCTTGGTGTCACTTACATGCTTCATCAAGCGTGGAACCAAGTCAAGCCAATAACTGTGTAGCATTGCTTTAAAAATCTACTGCATCCTTTGAGAAAGAAGGGATGGATTCCCTTGCTTGCTGAATGGACCTTGTTTTGTGAATGAGGGAGGTTTCAACTGTGGTTTTTAAATGTCAGTGTCATCAATGTGAAGGCTAATAAGGCAATGCTTGATAGCTGAAAACAACTATAGATAACACTAGAGAACAGTCGGATGTAACCAGATCACGATCAATATGAACAAATAGCATTGGCTGTGTGGAGCACAGAACACTTGAAACTGAGTGTGCTGTGCTCTGGTCAGCATTTACATCCCAAGCAAAGTAATAGGAATTCCCTGCTTGCTTTGAAAGAAGGCTCTGCTAACAGGAAATGCTAAGTCACAACCAGTGCTAGATGGTAGAATTCAGTACAGTACTCCTTACGTCTTTGAGTTACAAATCTGTCTCTTTTCTGTGCTTGCAGCAGAAGAGGTCTGCACTGCCTTTATTCAGGTTTTATGGTTAGACTGATATTCCCTCAATTAAGTCTTCACTTGACAAGCAGCTGCACATAGAGACCCACAGGAGTACTCACATACATGTACATAAATACAGTCCTGAAGTACTTAGTGGTAATAAATCTTTTTTCCACAGGAGAACAGGAAAATAATTAGTGTTACTGATTTTAATTAAAAATGCTTTTTTTTATTAGGAAGATATTTTTTCAAATAAGCAATTGATTTCATGATATGTGTTTTACAACTTTTACCTTAGAATGGATTTATGTGAACTGGCAAAGACACTATAGTTATCTAAAGGGAAAAATATTTTTTTTTGTCATGCAGATATTTTATTGGTCTTGAGTTTGAATTGCTTTTAATCAAATTGTTGATATGACACCTGTATGCAATAGTATATCCATATGTATTTTGGCAAATAACATACTTGAAGAAATGTAAGCTTCAGATCTACCATCTTGGAGTGTCAGTTGAATTCAGAATGCAGTTTCTATTCTCATCTCTTTTCCTCTTCCACAGAGTGGAAATTAATTAATGAAATAAAAATCAAAGTAAGTCTTTCAAAATGAAGAATTTCAGAATTTATACAAACATTTTTGAAATGATTAAAATCACATTTTTTTAGTTCATATACTAGATTTAAAAATTAATTATTGTACTTATCTAGGATTTCTCAAAAGAAAAAAAAACACATTGACATACGAATGATCTGCAGGAGCATGGCTTAATTACGATTGCTTGATCTTGCATCTTTTATTATATTTAGAAATATCTAAGTATCTTAATGATTAAACATTTATGAGTAAATCTCCTGTGAAAGTCTAAACCACTACGCTTTAGAAAGTATACTGTAGGTGGAATTGTGCAAGCTTCCCTATGGAGTTGTGCCAGTACATGGGAATCTGAATCTCAGAAATCCTCTTTATTCATATACTGGGCTCCTTAAGAGTAGGCTTTTGGAGTGGTAAATGAAAATGAGTTTTCAGAACTCACTCGTGTTCGAAAACAAAGCTTGTTTCAAATCTAGTGTCTCACAGAGAAAATCCAGTGAGCTTAACTCTGTGTTGTCTGGCATCACTATACTTAAGAAAAAATAAACCATTCTCCAGCGAAGCAGTAGCATTTTTCATTGTCGTGTTCAACAATTTTCAGATTTTTGTATCTTTTTAAGATGCTTTCTTAAGTATACAGCTGAGGAGACCAGTAACAAGAAGATAAATCCATAAGTGATGAAAGGATTTTCCTTGGCTTAGTAGTTAACATAATAGTTTGGAAAGAAAAGAATTTACAAGTACTTGTTCAAATGCGCTATGTTGAGAATGAATAAAATAAACAGCAAGATGTGTTGTGATAGGAACTT
This sequence comes from Aythya fuligula, assembly GCF_009819795.1. Taxonomy (NCBI): domain Eukaryota; kingdom Metazoa; phylum Chordata; class Aves; order Anseriformes; family Anatidae; genus Aythya; species Aythya fuligula. The sequence goes on along the minus strand of NC_045561.1, from coordinate 82,894,700 downwards.
GGATGATCAAAGGGAACTACTGAATAGGCATAGTTATTCTTTCAGATAAAATAAGGAAGTAATTCCTTTGAGAGTTTTTGTGATCGTTTCTGTTGGAAAACTTTGTATGCATTACTTGGAAATTCAATGAAGAGAAAAGCAATACAGGCTAGATAATAGTGTCAGCTCTGAGCACGAGGTGGCATGTGGACATAGCTTGAGCTATTTCTCCAAATCATTTGAATGGAAATATTGGATTAGTTAACCTTGTGTCAGGTCTGTTAGTTAAATAAACCCTCCAACTGTTCCTGACTGAAGGATGCATAGTTGCGACTGAAAGATGCTGCTGCTTTTCATTAGAATTTTGTCAAACATATCCTGCTAACATAATGATTTTAAAATAAAATGGTTTATTCGGTGGAAAAGGATAACAAGCAAAAAATTCACAGCCTTTTCTTTTCACAGGGTGTTTCAGCCCAGTAGGAAATCCTCTTAGCGGAACACTATTGGGTAGAATACAGACGGTAAGGAATTCTATCTTTGCATTTTTTTAAAATTGATGTTTAACTATAAAATGTCATTATTCACAAGTTCTTATTGTAGAGAGGGTTTTTTTATCCTGTCTTTATTCACAAAAGAAGTATCTTCAAGCAAATTGTCTGCAAGGGCAAATAAGGTTCTGCCACTGCTAGCTGGTAGAGAGATCAGATATCTGCAAATTAAAGCTTTATTTTTTTCAAGTTTTACATTTTGTTGTCTAGAAATAAATAAGCCAGAATCAGTCCAGTATTATTGATTCTTATTAAGAATGTAGGCATTGATAGGGGGAGAAAAATGGGACAGTATCTTGAAATTTAATCCTGTTTTTACTGTTTACTTATATTTCATCTTTTTGTAACAAGTGACATCACAGTTATCCTCTGTTAATTTAATTGCCTATATGTAAGTATTGATTGGAAGCATACAGTAATGTTATTTTTTCCTTTATTATATTTCTTGTTTCCTGATCACTGTAATAAAAATCCAGCAGGATCTGTAAATGCCATTAATTCCAACTACACACTTGATAAACCTGGATTAAGCATGGAGGGACTCATCAGATGATGGAAGAGCGAGTGGACATTGAAAGTGTAGGGAGCTCTAGAAGGCTGGGCCTGTTATACAGCAGATGTTAGTCCTCCCTGCCCCCATGTACAGAATATCAGCATTTAACATTCTGTGTTAATTGTATAGTAATTGAAACTTCTCAGAGAAATGTTAGAAAATGACATAAATTAACATGGAGTATTTATAACTGTTTTACAGTTTTAGGTTTGGGATTTTTTTTTGGACTTGCATCATTTATCTGCTAACAGAATCTCTTAACAGTAGGCTTGTAAGGTGCATAGGATTCACCAAAAATTTTGAAAGTTCAGTTTTCCATTGCTATGGAAAAGCAATGGAAATTTATTTTTTGTCTAATTGGTTCTCGTTTACACATTTTTCACTTATAAACCATCACTGTCTAATTTTTAGGAAAAATGATAAATTATTCAACAAGTATGTCAGTGTTCTCTGTCACAGAAAGCTTTATAAGCATTTATACGATCAGCTGTTTTGGTAAATACTAAATATTTTTTCCTGAGGGTTAGATTAAGGTTTTGAATATTTTAGTTGCATTTTCTGGTATATAAATATGCAGAAATATGTATATGCTGCTAGAGCAGGTAAATTGATTTGTTCATATCAAGAAAGGAAAATAGTAACAAATGACAAAACAGTTGAAAAGGTTTTGAATAATTTTAGGAGCTGGAGTATTCCACATACATCTGAATTGATCTTTTTTTTCCCTTTTTTTCTTTCTTTTTTTTTTTTTTTTAATCCCTGTGGGCTTTACTGCAGCAGCTGTGTTTGCATTTCTGTTTTCTGTTTGTACATTGTAGGTTTCAATAAAGTGCAGCCTGGCACAGGTTATTGTTTTTTTGTTTTTTGTTTTATTTCCTCTAGGCAGATTATAGATTCCCATGCTCATTAAATATTGAAAGGCTGTAATCAAATAAGGATTGTAGTCATCTGAAGCCTAAGGAAGTACCTTTACACTAGTTTCATGATAGCAGACAGATTAATTAAGACGAAAGAAGAGTACATTATTCCTAGCAGCTAATGCTTTTAGAATCATTTTAATTTAGCTGTTAATACTGTCCTTGTACTTCTGTTTCCTGTAGACTAAATTTGCGCAGTTAAGTGTCCTGAGCTCAGCATGTGTTGACAATTAATTAGACCAGAGAGCAAGAACAAAAATATGACAGTGCTAACAATATTACATTACTTTATGTTAACTCTCAGCTTATTTTGTGTTTCATTTAAAACTTCAGCTCCTGGAGTAAAGAGATTACATACTCAGGGAAGGAGAGGATTAAGTAAATTTCTAACACTTGGCTTAATAAGGAAAAATGAAAACAACAGAGAAACTGTAGAAGCTCAGATTCCATAAATTTTAAAAATACTTTCAGTATTATCACATTTTAAGCAAGTCACGTTGTTTTTTCTCCAGTGTTGTGTGTTCATTTCTAATTTTCTGTCCTTAAAAACAAGCAAAAGCAAAGCCACCACCACCAAAAAAAAACCAAAACAACAACAACAACAAACCTTAGTCTCAGAACCTCAGCTGTTAAGCACCGAGGCACAGATCTGTTGGGCAGACAAGGGAAGCTGTAACATGCATTCCCTGTGTCCTGGCTGGAGTGACTGCAGAAGTCATGCTCCCAGTTTCTCTTCCCTTCCACTCTGGCAGAAAGAGGTAAAGGGAACTGGAGAGAAGCTGTGGCACTGTGCAGCATCAAGGAGAGAGACGTTTGTCCTTTGTGTCACTGAGTCTCTCCCTCTGCCAGCAAAAGGGCAGATATTTGTGGTACTTGGAGTATATTTGTTTAGTGCTGGAAATGAACTGTTGTCATTCTTCAGAAAAGGCGGTAAAACATATCATTTCTTACTCAGTGCTGCTTCTGTTAAGGTCATGAATGTTCTCTGATGCCCAAATCTTGTTGGCCACCTGAATCTGCCTGAATATAAAAGCAAAACCTCTGTTACCACAATCACTGAAACTGCCCAGTTAAGAAGAAGCCATAAATATTTTAATTAGTGCTATTACTAGGAATCAGTGACACTTGATACAGCAACTTACTTACCAGGTCACTCTTACCTGCAGCGCTCTCTCATATTAGTTATTAAAACATTTTTTGTTCATTTTTGTTAGTAAAACCGAAGCTTTAAGTGGGCCTGTTGTGGATAACCGATAAAATGCTCCATGGTGTGGAACTCTGAATCAACTGCTGGATCCATTTGTCTTCATCTGAGGATGTTCCTTATGCTAAAAGCTCCTCACAGTTTTGTCTGAGCCAAATCAATGTGACATGGTGGGCTTTTTCAACAAGCATTTTATTTCATTTTCTCACAGATGGTTTGCCTCACAGTAAGACCAGCTCCTTGGAGCATAACTATAGACCCCATGTCTGTTTGGATGTAAGAAAAGGATTAACTGGCTTCCATCTTGCATTAAAAAAAGACATTAACATTACACTAAGAACAATGTATTTATACACTTCAGTACACCTGTTGCTTTTTTTTGTAATCCTGAAAATATGGCTTAATCTTTTGATATGACATAAAAAAATCTAGTGTTTTTGGGCTGAAAAGCCACTTGTTTTTGCTGGGTTGGTACCAGAGCAACTGGTAGTTAGGATGTTTGATAAATTACATGGCGTGGCAGAGCCGGCTCCGGTACTATACAGGGTTAGCACGCTTGTGGTAAGCAGCCGCAGGCAATTCCCCAATTCGTGTTTCAGCTGCCACAGGGACTGGAAGGGGGATGTACGGGCAGCCTATGCTGTGTTTCGTGTACCTCTTTAAGAAGAAATTCTCTGGATTGTTGTTGCCTTAAAAGTTTAATGCAGTATCTGAGAACATTTGGCATAGTCTCAGGATGACTCATGGATTTTAGCTTGTTATTTCCAAACAACTTGCTCCTTTCAAGATCTTCTTACATCGAGTGTTTGAGAGCACATAAATACTTTATTAAAAAAAAAAAAAAAGTCAGATTGAGACACAATAAATGGGGCAATGTGAGTACCTGAGCTAGATACCTAAATAATACTACTAATAATTCTGATGAATCATTTTTGAGCAACAGGAGGCACTCCCATCCCACAGGCTAAGCACATTGCCTGCACAGTTCTCTTAACCTTGAGAGTGAAAAATGAGAATTGGCTGAAACGTGGAAGGCACTGCTAGCTACCAGTAGACCATTGATCAAGCCTCTTATTCTGAACTGCACTTCCACTATTCTTTGTTCAAAATTTGCTTATCAAATCAGGCGGGTTTGTTTTTTTGTTGTTGTTTTGTTTTGTTGGGTCTTTTTTGTTTTGTTTTGTTTTTGTCCTCTGTGTATACCCACAATTATTCAGAACCCTAGGTGGTAGGCTTAGATGTTCCGGTAAATTATAAGAACCGAGTGCAACTGTTCACTTTTGTACTGCATTCATCAGTATGCATTGTGTGTGTATGTAACTACTGTGATGCTGCCTAAACAATCTGGAGACAAGATGAAACCTTGGTTTGCAGGAGTGTAAAGGATTTCTTTACTGTGTGGGATAAGCATAGCTAAGTTAAGAAAACAATGTGCAAGGGCAAGAATCTCTGTCCTACAGAGTGCCATTTATTCTGCTGGAGATTGCAATAATGATGTTTCTTGAATCATCCTAACATAAATAGATAATAAAGGGAGCAATATGTTTTAAGTACTTTTTTTAAAAAAGAGAAAACTTAATGCAAAAGACAGTTTAATGGTCTCTAAAATATGAAAAAGAACCATGTTAGAAATTCTCAAATATCAATGTTTATAACATGGCACAATCTGTTATAGCTGGAAATGTTGTTTACTCCACAATATTCACATTTGATTCTTCTAAAATATTTTAATTGCTATGTAATATTTCTATTCCACAATGTAGTTGGTATCCTTTGATGCATGCAAAATCTAGGGGAAACTGGTTTCTACATTGTGAAAATAAGCCATTGGAAAAAGTTAATTTAAGCAACCAGCAAAGAAGTTCAATCTCTTCCATTGTTCTGATTTCTCTTCTGCTAATTTTCACTGTATTTCTGTTTTCTATCTTGCAAATGAAAGGCTCTGTTTTTTGACAGAAATCAAATTTTGTAGCTACTTGCACATCCTAATTATTACATTTTATATATGGTATTCCTTTGACTTCATTGGAAGTCTGAAGAGTAAGTGTCAAAGATGGAGCAATTAGAACTGAATGTGAAAGTATTGGTTATTAAGACCAATCTGAAATTCTCTATTACGTGAAAGTGACATCTTTTGCATACCAGTTCAGAGGTAAAGTTAACTGCAACAATTTCTTAAACATCTACAGTATTATTTTCAGTGCAGACAAGCTTAGACTGTGTAATCATCAATCCTGTCCTCCCACATGTTGTCTTTAGCAGGGTGTACACACTTGAAAAACTTAGTGAATATATTCTAAACATCTATAGAGTCAATATTACTCATGGTTGCTCAACATCACTTCTGCTTTTTCTTTTGTAAAGAAGTATTTTTATTGTATTTTTTTTTTTGCTGCAGCAGCAGATGTAACAAATATGGAAAATACTTAAAATTGTAGTTTATTAAAATACTTCATGTTAAAGTTATCAAATCATTTCTTCTTCTAGAATGACGACTGCCTAGCTGCACTGGGGGAAAGAGGAGGAAGCAGTTGCCCGCTCAGGCAAGAGACAGTAAGTATTATGTAATTTTTTGCATTATCTCCATTACCTGTTGCACAGCATCTGTGCTTTTGAAAACTTCTTTTCTAGTATGATCCCAATGATTTTTTTTTTCCACCCTAGGTTATCCTTATCATCATGTTCATAACCACCATTACCCATGTTACTGTTGTTCTTATATCACTCCTGAAAAGTCATTTCATAAAATGTTGATGGATATAGATTTAAACTTTTTCTTTTTGATTTGGACCCAGACAGCATTGAACACATATCTGAATATCACATCAGAAGAAACTCCATTGCTTTGGGCATAATTGTGAGGCTTTTACATTCTTCTTTGGTCCTGAGATGCATTTCTCCCTCATGCTCATTTTCTGATCATTTGTCTCCAGAGAATATAACAGCAATTTCCACATTTCTTTTAAATTGTCAGGCTTGTTAAACCAGTTGTGGTACAGGACACATTGGTATTTTAATTTTTTATTTCTGGGAGACAGATTGCGGTGCTTGCTTGGTTGGTTTGAACTGTTTGTTGGCAGTGTTTCCATGTTACTGAATTTTTGTAATTTTTTCCAAACAACAAAACATTTACACGAAAACTGCCTTGCAAAAAGGCACAGCAAAAAGTATTTATTACTCTGCTTTTCATTGGGTTTCATTCTGCTAAGTAATTAGTGCTAAATTCCTTTTACCTTACGTGACCTTTCATAGTATTATCGCTAAGGAATCCTTCGCCATTGAGCTGAAGTGGCCACTGTTATAGCACCCCTTACTGGACATGATCATTTAAGCTTCCAGTTCTGCACTGCTTCCATATGGTGCTGTGTAGCATGTTTTAATTTGGCTCTGTTCTATTCTGTAGTTCATATTTCTATACTGTCAACATCACCTGTAGTTGTATTAGCTTCGTTAATGGAGGGAGGAGAATTATGACAAAGGATGGTCATTGTTTAGCTCCTTTATGTAAGCTCATGATTACTGTACACACATTTAGATGTATTTCCTGTCCACTGACAGCTAAGCTGGTATTAATGCTTTGATGCTGACCAGCTCACAAATTCAACTTTCAATGGTAGAAACATTTTCATCTTTTCCCATTCATAAGTGATTCATCAGTGATATGCAAGTATTTTCATACAATGTCATACAAATGACGTTGGTTAAGTTTTTACACCTAGAACTTGTAGGTGACCATACTGAAAATAGAAATACAAATATGAAAAGCACTGTACAGATCAGCAGTTTTGGGATTTAAACACATTCATAGGTAATAAAAGAAAGTTTACTCCAAATCCCTATTTTCATAACGACTTTTCTGTCTAATCCCCTACGCTTTCTATCACTCCCTAATAATCCCTGTTTCTGACCTGTTTATTTGTGATTTCATAGGGGGATCTGAGGTAAGAATTATATGTAGGGAAATAGTGTTCTGTGTGTAAAATAAGTCATAATTTTTGTTTCCAATTATAATGAGGGAAGTGAGCAATTCCCTTATTCTTTCAGTTCACTTCTTCTCATTTTTCTCTGACTTCAAATTTGTCAGAACAGATTTTTGTTCATAGAACAGGGGAAATAAATAAGAAATTATATTCGATATCTGCACATTCAGAGTAGAAAACAGGCTTCAGGTAATGTATTATATGTAGTGTGCATGGTATTGACCACTGTTACCACTTTTATCCTAAAATGTATTGTGTTTTTCAGTGGCAAATGGCTTTCCTATATGGAATGGAACATATACCTATTTTTTGCAGATATTTTTAAGATCATATATGCAAATCCTTATTTCTAAACAAGCAAAAAAAATGGGAACTAATCAAAGCAAAACTTTGCAATGACATTTTTCCACTACAATTTTCCTTCTGGTAAAACTGTAGCACTGGTGAAGTATTTGTTTGAACACATATGCTTCATGCGCACAAAGTGGGATCTGAAGGTGGTGTAACAATTCTGAGAAAGTGAATGTATGAAGTGTTTTTTTTTCCTTTTGCTTCACAAGTAAATTGCTTATAAAACTAACAGCTGCTGTTTTGAAGCTAATCTTAGTGAATTGAATGTTCTTAACCATTTCTACAATCCCACAGTCCTTTATCTTGCCTCTCCTGCTGCTTTCCCACCACCCCTGATCCCATTAGCAAAACTTGAGACAGCCTCAGCTTTTACCAAAGTGCAGCTTTGGTTTCAGCTGCTTTTCTGCAAGAGGAAGTGAATGTTGCGCTTTTTTCTCTGTGGCATGGTTGTGATAAAGCTGTGGTGCTCTTATCTCTCTTTTAGGTAGTGGCTCTTTATGACTACACAGCGCATCGATCAGATGAGCTAACCATCCATCGCAGTGACATTATCCAAGTGTTGTACAAAGATAATGATAACTGGTGGTTTGGCAGCTTAGCAAATGGACAGCAAGGCTATTTTCCAGCTAATTATGTGGCTGGTGAAAGTAAGTTTACTGCTGTCTTCCTGGTATACCAATGTGGGTTTAACTGATGGTCCAAGATTTTACTATGCTGTACTGCTTATTATTCTGAAGATATGAATTTATGTAGTACACAGATGGCATAATGATGACTTACTGTAATGTAGAAATTGTATCAAGTTAGCTAACCACTTAGCAAGATGAAAACCTGACTTTAAAAGGTATTGACACTTAAACGTTCCAGCTTATGTAGTACTGGCTTGATTATCAGTTAACTGGATTGATTCCTCAGTCTTTCTTACATATAGCCGTCTGGTTCATGCCCTGCCTTGACAATGTTTTAGGTCACATCTTAGCATTTTGCTGGCATCTGAGGCTTTTATAGGCGATATTACTTAGCTCTAACTGGTTACCATTAAAAAAAAAAATCCCCCCTCAACTCTAATGCAGATTGCTCTGTTCCCAAGTAGGTGGATTTCAGTATGAAGCTATAAAAGAGCGGTGATGGTTAAATCTCATGTCTGAGCATTGAATTTGCTACCAGGCCCTCATCATTAAAATGGTTTTGACTCAACTAATACAGAAAAAACTAAATGTAACTGAAAATATAGGAAGCATCTGACTGAGTCAACTGATGTAAAGATGCTCAGTATTCTGCCAGTTGTTAGTATTCAATTTATGTATATATTGTGTGGTCGCATGCTACAGGAAATACATTTGCTTTCCTAAACTATCTAGCTATCAGTTATACTGGTGTTTAGAAATCTTTTAACCAAACATTTCTCAAGATGTTTTCCCCCAGTTTTCTAGTTCCTCCCACTGTCTTCCAAGTGAACTCTAATGTTTCTGCCCATTCCTTAGAAAAGCTTGGACATACTACTGTGTTAACTAGATGATGCGACTTAAAATTAGTTGAACTGCTGTCCTTCCCCTTTGTCCTCCCCTCACGCATCCTCTGCGTTTTCTCCTTGTTCTCTTCCTTGCAAAATAAGCCAGAGAGCAGTCTCTATGGAGAGTCTTCAATAATGTCCTGTTGCTCTTGAGAAAGTTTTAACAAATATATTTTGAGGTAGTTGGCCAACTTGGGAGCAGAGGGAAGTGTATAATTTGTTTCAGTTGTTGACCATATTAATAATGGATCAAAAGAAATACGAATTTCATTGCTGTTGCTATAGCTGTTGTTCCTAGTCATGTAAATGTTTGATTATTTTTATTTTATTACCTACCAATTTAAATCTAAGCATAAAGTCAATGGGCAACTTTTGATCAATCAAGTTTAGTTTCAAACATTTTTGATTAGTATCACAAATGTGATACATGAGTATCACATCCTATTTTTGGTTAGATCATAATGTCATAGTCGTTCACATAAAATAGATGCTTCTATAATTCTTCCATGGCTCTCACAATGGTGAATTATGAATCCTGTTTTCAGAAGAATATGAAGAACAACCTTCAGGATTAGTATCGGATTCTGTTCCTCTTCTGTCTGAAGGACCCACAGAAGCACAGGAAGCTTCTCCAACACTACAAGAGGTAATAACTGAGAAGAAAGTTCTGTAAGTAGTGGTAGAGTACATCCATTGTATGCCAGGTGGACTATATTAATTTTCCTTTCTTTTTGGAAAAAAAAAATAAAAATCTGATGCATAGACTTCATTCCAGTACAGCAGATTATTTTTTTCAGCAGATGGCTAATGTTCATATCTTGTGTCAATTAATTATTCTACCTATTCCTGAACCATTATAATGAGTGCCTAATCTGCCATTGAATCCAAGGTTGATAGAAGTGTCTAACAGTTACTTGAGAGAAGTAAGTTTTTAAGGAACAACATGGATTTGTCAAAAGCTGACATATTGTCTGGCACTTGATTGTCATTCTTGGAATATGTACTGCCCACAGAATCTTCAAATTTTCTGCTATCAGATTTCCATATCTATCAGGTTGCTAAAAGAACAAAAGCTATGATGTTTTCTGAAGCATTTTCCAGTCCGTGTAGTACTTCCCTAATTAAGATACCCAGTATGATCATAAAGCCTCATTACCAGACCGTGCAATATCCTGCATGCAAACCTACTTATTTGTCAATGGATCTTTCTATTTAAAAGCTGATGATGATCCTCTGATATGAATGACTGCTCTCATCCTGTAGGTTGCTCAGGAGGAGACTTTATAGTTTAGAGGAATAAAGGAAAGAAATACCAAGAAACCTTACACAGAACAGTATATTGGTTTTTCTGACTCCATCCCTTTTTCTTAATTCTAGGCATAATTATTTCCTGCTGTAATATGTAAGATACTACTGCTTTTAGGGGTTGTCTCCTTGGTTAGTTATTTTTATCCCTAAGTACATTTTAAGTAAGTAAATAAGAGTTTTTACCAACTGTTAAAGCTCTTGTCTTGATCAGATATAAAGTCTCTCCATTCCCATAGCATACAGCTTTTGGGTTACAGCATTGTTGTTGTTTATTCATCACATATTGTATTCCATGCAGAAACATTCCTATGTTTGTGATTTTAGTTAGAAGTTGGAATGCACAAAACAGCAAAGGAATAGCAGTCAGTTTTTAGTAACGTTACAGAAAAGGTACGTGACGGAAAAAATATTGAGGTGGTATTTTTTTCTAGATCTTTTGAGATACTGCCCTGTTCAAAGCAGGCCAAACAATTTTCACTTCTCTAGACAGAGAATCAGAAACTTACTAACTTTCTGTGTAGCTCATGTTCCCCTTCTGTGAAATAATGATGATTGTCTTACACTGTAAAACAGCAAAGTAGTAATAGAAATGAGTTTAGTAACTGTTAGAATTTAAGAATTGTTTTATTCCAGAATGCTTGTAGCCCTCTTAAGTATGCTTTCAACATCTACTCATTTAGTGAAATATTACTAATATAACTAAGTTAAACGGGATTTTTGTTCAGATTCTTTTTAAGTGATTTGACTTTTCGATGTATTTCTCTAAAATTGAATTTAATACTTTGTCTGATTTACAGGACTCAAAGTACGCAGAGTGGCTTGGTTACTTTTTTTCTTTTATCAGATGGTGTATCTTTGCTATGTAATATATTGTAATGTTGAAAGGTAAAACACTCAAATCCACTTCTATTAACCTACATTGTGTAACTTTTGTTTTTATATATGTGAATAGGGAGGTAACATTTATTAAATTATTTAGTACGGATTACTCACTTGGCAGTACTGTTGAAGCCAGCTGCTGTAAATTGAATGCTATGAGTGTTATGTTTCTAACTATACTTTAAAAATGAAATTAATCACCACATAGATTAGTAATAATTAATCTGAAGTATCTGTTACCGCTACGTGGCTGAGAAACTAAAAGCCAAATATAATTGTCCCAGAAAGAAAAGGGTACATTACTTTCAGATACATGCTTTCTTCTAAAGTCAGAGTGGACCAAATTCAGAAAAAATAACTTCATTACTAGAAAGCAGGAGGATTTCTTTTATCTGTTATCTATGTTGCTGGAGGCAAGAAAGGTATCACAAATGGAATATGTTGCTACACTCATCCTGTTTCACACATACACAGATTATAAACAGGAGAAGAGCTGAGGTAGTTACTGTCATTAAGACTTGATCATTTTTGTCCTACCTTTTAATTTTTGTTTTAGTTTAGTAGAAATCTAGTTTAACTAGATCAAAACAATTTTTGTGAACTAACTTACATTTGTCAGTTACAACCAATACTTATTATTCAACTTTATAAGAAGTAATTTTTGATTAGTCCTAGGTTTTGTCAAAGTGTCTGTAGTTGACATTTTATTCTAACAATTGTTTTTATATTACTAGTAGCTCTTCCAGTAACAGTTTTAGTAATATTTCATCAACATTTTCTTTATTATGATTCTGCTGGCACTTCAAATTAAATTTGCCATGTCTTTAATCGTTAGTTTGAATTTTGTAGCAAAGCACATACAATCCATGCAGATATTCAAATGGCATAATGCATAAAAATGCATAAAGTATACAATAATAGTCTGAAAGAAGGCAGATATGTTGCTTTTCATCTTGTGTAGCATTGATCAACACCACAAAATCACCAGGGGTCAAGAAAAGTCATAAAATGTTTTCAAGCGCTGGAAAAAAATGGTATAAGAGATTGGTATAATGGTTACAAGTTAAATACTATCAAAGAATGAGCAATGAAGAAGAAAGTACACCATAATACATGGTGTAGAGAGGTAAATTGGATGCAATCTTTTTTCGCCCTCTCCTGTTGTTAAACAAGAACAGGGAACACTAAGCTGAAATGGAACACATCTAGTATTTAGAGATGGAAATTCTTGTTTATGCCATGCTTAGTTAATCTGGTAAATTAGCTACTACAAGACATTGTTAAAATTTAGACATACAGGGATTAATTTTTGTAATAAAAAGTTTAAGGATGATGTAGTGGCTGAGATTCCAAAAACATCTAAGAAGGAAACACAAATCTGGCTGCTGTTTTGTTTTTGTTTGTTGTTTTTTTTTTTTTTTTTTAGGTTACACATACTCACATATACACTGTATAATTCACCAAAAAGATACCAAGTTGAAGTTACAGCAAATGAATTAAATCTCTCTGGAAAGTATGAGATCCCTTCAAGTGCAATGGTTTTACAAAAACTGCTGAGTACTGCATAAAAAAAAAAATGTCACTGAGCTGTTTGTCATAGTGAAGGAAAGTTCTATAGTGCTTTGACTTTAGGCAATACCAGATACTTCTGAGACAAAACTGCTCAGAGGACCACTGGGGGTCTGATCAGTTATGGCAGTTCCTGTGTTGCAGCAGTGACACAGCAACTTTTCTTCCTATTCCTTTCAGGTTTTTTCATTAGTAGAGCTGAAAGAAAATGCCAATTTCTTTTACATAAGAAATATGAAAAATCATTTTTCTGTAATACCCTATTATTTTTATCTTGACAGAAAAGGAAGCACATTTTTTTTTTAAATCCAGAAAATGAATTAAAAAAATAAGTTGTTGCTTAAGTTGTTAAAACAGACTATAAAATATAACCAATACTTTTTGTTGTTATGCTCCTTTTTTACCTTTTTTTCTCCCACAAGTGTACTTCCCCAAATAGTTATATCCAGGTTTGATACATCTCTTGTTCTTTGTGTATTTTTAGGGAATATTTAAATATTTAATTAAGACTGCAAAAATGTGATTACTGTGGAAATCATCATAGCAACTACTCATGAGATTTTGCTACCATACTAGTCTGAAAAGGGCACCTGAAATGCAGGTGAATAATATGGTAGTTTGTATCACTGACAATACCGTATAATCTTATTAAAAACAGTTTTCCAACTGCAGGTATTATAAGTACCTAACTATCTAGCTAAGCATCAGAAATTACGATGAGTGAATTAAGTGGAATCATTAACATTTGAAGAGTGTGTAATACTTAGGGTCCAATATTAATCTTTGCAAATACAGGCCATTTTGTTGTAGTTCAAAGAGCTTTCAAAATGATTTCTACCATCAGCTTTGCATTCATAACATAATAATTTTATGCAAACCTCGTTTTCCTGCCTTATGAGTTACTTAACTCCCGAGCCACAAAATTAGGTCATAATCATGTTTAATTACAACATACATTTAAACTGCCAATAGAAATTTCATGGAGTGAAGCTCTCACTATGCTGTTGAAGAATTCCAAGTAATGGGGGCAGACCTATCAACTGGCTGGTCCAGTAAATCTGCTGTTTTCAGGTGCCTTAAGCTGAATACAGAAAAGACAGGAATTCAGATAGTTTTGTGCTAGAAATCAGAATTTCGGGTTTTGTAAAATTTTCACAAGTCTGAGACATTTCAAATTCAATGTAGTACGTCTTTTTTTTTTTTTTTTCCAGAAATGTACTGCTGTCTAAAAGCTTTGTGATTAGGCTTTATAATTTGGGGTGGCCTACCACTTTTTATTTCAAATGCCTCTAAAAAGATTCTGAATGTTAAGTATTTCAGTTGGGTTATGTGGGAATAGTGAGAAGGAGTGATGGACAAAACAAAGCAGTAATTTAAAATATCTATTAAAATCATAAGAAAATATTCTTCCTAGTATATTTATCGTTGAAAAAATAAGTCAAGGTATAAAATAATGATTATAAGCATGAAAAAAATTGTTTACTTCCTAGAACTACATTGTTATTACATGGTTTGGATAATTTAACTAGAGATCATCAAAATTTGACTCTATGTATATTTAAACAAATTTTGAGATTATCCCTGTGTTCACATAAATAATTCATGTTCTCACTTTCTTTCTCCAGAGTAGGTTATAAGACAGCCTAGCATCTGTAAAATAACCTGCCAAGCTATTGAGGCTTTTTCTCTGGGCTTGAGCTCTTTCAATGTGGTTGTTTTTGTGGACTCGCAATTTATTAATTATAACTAAAAATTAAAAAGCGTAGCAAACTTACTCAACAATATCTCCAAAAATGCTAGCTAGAAACTTTGCTAGTTTCATCAAAAATGTTAATTTTATAGTTCTGATTCTGTTTTGTTTAATTGTGCCTTTCTTCAGGTTAGTGGGAAACAATTAGTGACTGATCAACTGTTAGGAAAAGGAGGGACTAGAAAGAGCTGAGAATCTGAGAAACATTTATAAAAATTAGCAAGGTAGATTTTTTTTTTTATCAATAGAGCTGAAGACTTTCACACATCAGATGTGTGTTTTGAAGATACAGAGAGGTTGCAGACCCACTAAAATGTGATATTCAATTGAATTAGAATGGTGAAGCTGATAATTCTGGACTTCATTCTTGCATAATGTGATTACAGATCTCTTCTTCTAAAGGCATTGACACCTTCTGGGCTGAAAGATACCATGCATTTTTAGAATCAGTCTGCAAAGTTGCTGTGTGGTCTATCTCAGCAGCCATTGAATAGACATTATAAAATAGATACAACTTTGCAGATCCTGGTAACTGTTTTGATTGTTCTGGAAGAAATCTTTCTTACAGAAATTTGCGACTAGGAATAGACTATTTTCCTCAAGCAAAATCTGACCTTAACATATTTCATCTTTTTATTTCTGTAGTTTATTTTTAGGTACTCTATTTTCCCTTTAAAATGGAGTTTGTGCTATTCAGATTGAATAGTATTAAGCAAGTGTTTTGCTACTTCAGCTGGTAGCACTTTCCTTTTCAGGTCCAAAACCACCTCTGTGGTTCCTATGAGTTCTGTCTCACAAATGTTTGTGCCTGTGTCTACAGTGTTACTTGAGCTATTGAAAGAAAAGCTATTTGTTTAATAAGCAAACTAGTATCTATTGGGAAAAAGTCAAAGATGATATGACATCCATAGTAATTTGCTGTAAGTGACTGTGGTCTATTTAAAGACAGGAAGAATCAGGCTGAGACACTGAACTGACGAAGCAGAACCAAAAATACTATTGAGCGACATTTATATTGTTAAGATAGGTCTCAAAAGCAAGCTAACTTCTCTCTTCCCCATTGTTTTCTCCTCGGGTCCTCATAGCCTCTTTCTGAAGAGGATTGAACTATTTTTATGCAAATTTTAATGCAAAGCTGTAACCACAGTTGAGTTCCCAGAGGCCAAGACTTCAAGGCTGAAAACACCTGTTCTGAACCATAGTGCTTCAGTCTGAAGCACCTTGTCTCCACTCTTCCTCCTTTTTATTTTGCTGTCTCTCCAACAGTCTTCCAGTGATTTGATTTCAGAGGTATGGTATTTGTCAGTATTCAGTTGTGACACTTAAAATTATGATTTTCATCCGCTAGATTTCCTGTAGGTCTCTCCTAGCTGTGAGCAGGCACAGGATTTCACAGTATCAAAGACTGGACAAGGCAAAGTCCTCTGTGCCTGTGGCTCTATCATTCCTAGATGTGGAAGCTAGTGAATGTTAGCATAGTCCTGAACACTTCAGTGGTCTAGCTGCTTTTCAAGGGAAAGAAAAATTCATTTCAATGTGTCTGATGTACACAGAGCTGCAGTTCTGCTAGGTACTTGTAACTGTGGTAATAATTTTAGACATAGGGGTGACAATATGGACTTAGATAGGCAGGCACTTAATATTAGAGAACTTTATATATGAAGTTCTCTATTTTTGCATTTTAAATAAGAAGGCCAGGGCAAAATAAATCTATGCAATTCCACTAGCAAAACTTCCTGTCAATTATTGATTTAATGGGGAAATCTTTGGAGAGGTACAGAACAGGATAAATGAATAAGGAGTGTGGTGTGGTGTCACAATCAGTTCTCCCAAACTTGACTCATTAGAAAAATTTTGACAGGAGGCTTCAATATAGGTCTCGGGTGGTAAAGTATGTTAGTATAAATCATTTCATCCATGGACTGCAATAGAAAACAAAATATAGACTTAATACAAAAAGAGTTTAATGTCCTAAAGATTAATTTAAATGACATGGACATGTTTGTTCTTGCTGTCTGTGATCCAATGAATCTTTAATTAGATGACGTTCTGTAGAAACAGCTTCTATGGGAAAGTTTACTTGTACAGAGTAGGCTATAGAGCAAGAGCTTTTACTTTTATGGCTTGCATCACCTAAATAGAGGAAGAAAATAAATTCAGATTGCCTGTACTGCTCCATCCTGTCCATCTGCCTCGTGACATGTCAGATTACCTCTCCAGACCTCAGTTATAGAAACAACTCTACGCAGCCTAGAGGAAAATACTGCAAAAATCTAGTTAGGATGAGACTTCTGATGGTCTCCTGCCTTTCTGGTGTGCTGTATTTTTCAAAGGGTGGAGAATTAGAATAAGGCAACAAAACAGAACACCACTGGTGGCACTGCACAAGGACCTCATATGTTGTACTGTGTTCAGTATTTGTTCTTGTGAACAGAAAAGTTCAAGATATGAATATTAACTATCTGACACATTTACTGTATTTTTTATTTAGAACAAACACAGCCCTAGTAATTTGGTTTGAATGTTTAAGCTCTGCACTGTGGATGAACTTACTAACACCATATCTGTTACAATGCAGTTTGCTGAATCTTAGTACAGACACGCTAACAACAGTGGAGAGGTGTTTGGAGCATCCCATGAGGTCTGCCCATGCAAAATAAGAGGTCAGAGAGGTTTAGAAATAGGGAAAGGAGATGAGCAGTCTCCTCAGCCCTCCATACTCTAAGACTTCTGTTGCCTGCTCCTTATATCAGCGTGCCCCTGGTGCACTCTCCATACACAAGTGTTACCACGGCCTCATTACCTGCATACCTCCTGCCTGCCCCCCTACCCTCCACTGCCTTATTCACTGTGCTCCTCCTCCTGCTTTCATCCTCTTGCTGCACCATCTAGTTAATGTGCTGCCTTCTTGCATCTGCCCCCACCCCACTTATTCCTTCAGTACTGTTACTGCTTGCTTACATCGCTGGGATGGGAAATGTAGGTCGAGGACTAGGCTAAGAAGGACGCAAAGATAAGTGGGATAGGGAAGAACAGAAGGTAGTGGCAGTGAGATCTGCTTCAAAAAGATCTTGTATCTGTGCAGTTCCTGCCTCATTACGTGCTTGAAAGTTTGTAGGAATGAGGTAAGAAAGCTATCATATTCAAATAGTACTCTGGAGAATTGGGAGTCTGTCCCTACATACCCTAGGAATTCTCATTAATTACCATGCCAGCTGAACACAGGTTTTGCAAGGTAGTCTAATTGTGTGCTTTCTTTCTTTGGTACCTATGCTGAAATGCTGTGCTTGACAAGCCTATGTAACAAGTAGTTTTTAAAACAGATCATAGGAACTTTCAGTTAAGAAGCTTAATTTAGTGGGTATTTTAACCTCCTGATTGTAAAACAAGTATAATTTTCTGTGTTTTGGTATTTGAAAGTATTTAAAAATGTAAGAGATGTCAGTCTTCTGTAGTGTCATTTAAGGGAATTCTAGCAGAATGGGCTTTGGAAAGATCCACACTTAATTATAGTATTAGTACAATACACTTAAAAATGGAACGTTTAAAAAAAAAAAAAGTTCAGCATTGTTCACATAGGATTTTCAGGGAAAAAAATCAGTTCTGACTGCAAATAAAGGGAATGCCTTATTGTGTATGGCAAGGAGCTACAAGGTTATGAATGATGTAGGAAGTATTAGCTATTTGAGAGTCATTCCCTTTACATCAGTCACTTGTATTTTCATATGAATGGCATTATATTTCTTCCTTTTGTATTTAATTTTACCATTGACTTAGTCTGAAGCTTATTTCTGTATTAACAAGCATTTTGTCTGTGAAACAGATTTTTTTCCTACTTCAGCCAATGCTACACTCCTACATTTTAATAAGCTTGATTTTTGTCTAAATTAATCTAGCAAACTTATTTCAGCAGACTACTTCTAATGACTAATGTTTGCACATGGTTGTTGTGGGCAGTGTGCTTTATATGATTTCAGTAAGTCAATAGGAGCTTGATCCTGTTTCTTCTAACTCACCAGTAAAATAATATTAAACTAACAAAATAATAGTAGGGATCAGGACCAAGACAAAAAAGTTCAAATTTCATTAAACTACTTGCGTTGACTAGGTTTTATTTTATTTTAATTAATTCCATTTTGAGTTTAAGAAAGTAATTAAACTCTTCAAGACCTAAAACTGAGGTTTGGGAAATATGAGCTCTGGTTCTAGTATAGTCTTTATTTATGTGTCAAGACAATTTTAATCTGTGCCTCACTTTATCCAGAATTAAAATTGGACAATAGCACTTGACAGTGGAATTTTAAGTGTTTTTTATTAGGGCTTTGAAATCTGTGATGGATAAATTTAGTGTTTGAAAACAGGGTATTTTCACTCTGTTTCAACATACTGAAACAAATGCTTAATTTATTAAAAAAAAAAAAAAAAAAAAAAAAAAGAAAAAAGGTTGTGAAGCAACCCATTGTTTTCTGTTTCCATTCTACGTAGAGTGGCTATCACTAGAGTGATACCTTGCATATGAGGTCATACAAAATGAAATAAACAGTTGGCAGACCAAAGTGTCAAGAACTATCTTTTTTTTATCTTTTATCCTTTCTGTTACTTCCAAAAAATCTTGTTGACTTTGTGGCTACTTATTTAGATGCCGTATTGTTGTCAGGCACTCTAGTGTTGCTGAATGGCACTCCCTTCCTAATACTGCTCCTATTTTACCTAGCCTTTCCAGAGCAGTAACATCAATAACCAACTCTTTCCTTAAGCAATTCAAGCTGATACCAGAACATTAAACATCTTATTTACAAGCAGATGAGTACATCTATGCTTGGCAGAATTGAATGGGCCGATCTTTTTAACACCAGGACCATCTGAGAAATTCAGAAACAATGAGGTTTTGCTTTAGGCAGGCTATGAATCTGAAGCTGAACTAAAAAATCATGAGCATGGGCCAAGTTAGTTTCAAGCTCATTCTTCTCTTCAGTCCCTGAAAAATATTACTTTTTGGAAAGTACCGAATCTAATCTGTCCCTCCTTTCTCTGGCCTAGGGTTCTACTACATGACCCTTTTTCTCCAGGTTCTTTGTAGGGACCGGTTGCTACTGTCACAACAGGTGCCTGGATACAACTCGTGTTTTTCTTTCATGCATACCATACCAGACACTTCCAGAATGTAGCAAACCTGTCAACCTGAAGTCCACAACAGTTTTTCACTGATAGCATTGTGTGCTGTGCTGCTTTCCACAGTTCTCCTTGGTTGTGGTGCTCTAGAGGCCTGTGGCTGGATGTGTTTGTATGCCCTGTTCCAAAAAAGCAAATTTTGAGTGAGCTGTCAGGCCTGTCAGTTGTGTTGGCTTCTGTCCTCCATGAAAATTAAGTTGTATGGTTTAGATAAAGACATTTGTGAATGGTCTGGGTGGAAGGAAGTAGAGAAAATAAGGTGTCAATGAAGACAGTAAACTCAGGTCTCATACTAACTGAAAAAAATCTAGCAAGGACATGATGTCTTCCTGATGGAATTAGAAGAGTGTTTACAGAGGGTTAGTTCCATCTTTCTTTTTTTCTTTTTCTTTTGAGCCCTGAGTAGTAAAGTAACCTGGAGTTGTTTTTTTTTTGTTTGCTTGTTTTTTTTTTTTTAACATTTTTTTAAAAAACTTTTTTTTTTTTAAAAAAAGGCTAGACATCTCTTGTTAAAACTATGCAATGAGATGGCTTTTTAGCATTCTCCAGTAGCAGAAATAACTTACTCTCTTCACAGACTGTTTGTATTTTAAGCTTAGCAGATTCATAACTTCTTGTTTCTACACATACCTGAACTGTCTTCTATTTGCAAGTAGTTTTTTTTTTTACTTAAAAAAAAAAAAAAAAAAACAGGCTACTGTTTCCTTGTTTGTAACCACATAGGAGTTAACATTTTATGGCTGATAGACATTAGTTTTCAAACAAGGTATATTCTCTCCTTATTCAGGAAGCTGGTGGGTTTTCAATGTACATGTGTTGGCCCCATTGTCTTTCTTCTTTTTACCTTCCTGCTTTTTTTTTCTTTTACAGATGTCACCAGTCATCAGTAAGACGGGGGACCTGAAATGTATCTCAGGGCATGACACAGATAGAGACTCACCTGCGACACAGTAAGCAAGAAATTTTTGAAATGATTTGCAATGTTACATCTGTAACTACTGTTAGGAAACTGTCTTAGCAAGCAAATCAAGAAGGTAACGTTAGGATACTTACTCAAAAAGAGTGCTTCACACTTGAAAATGAGAAGGAAATAACTTCTATACGCATGTACAAACAAATATATACCATAATGTACATCAGAATAAAAATGAAGGGACACGGGATTGTCCTGTGGCTTTTCTTCATTATGTATTAGACTTTATTGATACAAATTAAAAAATATTTTTACACCTTCTAAAAAGTAGTACAAATTGGAAAAGGTCACATACTGAGAAGGTGCAAGCTACCATCTTTGATTGTGACACTTGCATTTCTTAAAAATTGTGTGCATTTGTTGTGTGCTGTAAGCAGATAAGATCTCAACATTTTGAACAGGAGCTGCTACAATATATTTAGCTACTGCAATCATTTGTACCTGGAAAAATACATCTGAAAATGCTTCTTGAGGTATTTTATCTACCACTTTAGGTATCTGTCATCTAAGCAAAGTTATTTCACTGATTATTTTCCAGACTGGTCCTCTAACCCTCCCTCAACATTGCAGATGCAGTTACATATGTAATTTTAACATCTGTAAATCCTAAATGATTTTTTTTTTTTTACCTCTCCACCTGTATCTAGACTTGAATATAAATTGTGAATGGAAAGTTCAACACTCATGTTTGATGAGAAAGGGACTGTAAAACTATAAGTTGGTAATAAGTTGGTATAATTCAGGGTTGAATTTTGAGCATGACTATTCTGATAGGACTTAAGGAAGGAAATGCCTTAAAAGTACCAACTTAAAAGTACAACTGTGACAGCTGATACAATCTGTCAGAAGCCATTATCAAAAATTTGATGACTGAACAGTGTTAGTAGAACTTCAGCAAAAAACTTGTTTGACTGCCTTTTCCCGGGCAACCACTGACCAATGCGGGACCACTGATTTAAAATGTGGAATCACAAATTATTTAACGAAATTCAAGAATTTCAAGTCATGTCAAATGTGAAATACTCATTTTAATGGAAGCTAAGTCTACCCTGAGAAGAGGTCAGACTGAAGTGTCATGCTAAAGAAATAGACCCCAAACTTCTTCAGTTGCATTTCAAAAAGTTGAGGGAAGCTGCCCGCATGCCTTTGTTGCTGGAATGTACTCCCTCCTCCTGAACCTTTGGAGTAGGAATGTTACGGAGATGGCAATCTGAAGTCGTGCTTCATGTCATTGCTCTCTCATCTGGACAAAGAGCAGTGTTTCAGAGCCTCTTTCACAAACTCTCAAGGCACTGAGCCATTTATACCTGACTGATGGTGGGGGAGAGTGAAAGATGCTATGAGATAGTGTTTGATGCTGTACCTTATAAGGAGAGAGCTAATATGAAAAGGAGAAAAACAGATGTTTCAGTACTACAGTGCTGTATTGTATTTTGCTTCCCTTTGACCAGGCATTCTAGGCTTTGTTATATATTAGCTGCCTTGAAAATACATACTTTGCAAGCTTTTCCATGGACTAGAACACAGTGAAATGCAATTCAGTTGTCTTTTATTATAGCAGTGACTGCAAACACTATGTGGTTTTGTTTTTTGTTTTTCAAAAGAGTCCATAAGTTCTTGCCCTGTTTTAATAGCTGGAAAAGGATATTCTTCTCTTTGTCACTACTTTGAAAGACAGCTCCATGTTTCTGTTTAGAGGTTATCCATGTAGTACACGTTAGTCAAACATCTCAGAAACATGGCTGCATATTTTTCATTAAAACTGTCACTTCTCTGTGCCTGAAATGATGACCCACAGAGGCTGTGACAGGACTGTAGTTTTCTTGTTCACTGCAGCTGGTTTGTTGAAATACCTAGAAGGTGACACGCAGGCAGGAGTTAAGATTCTAACTGAAAAAGTTTTCTATTGTAGCATCTAAAAGTGATTTCAATGTGACTTGAGATCCAATCCAATCTGTAATTAAATATTTGATCTAAAAGTTTCAATTTTCTTCCTGTTTTCTGTGAAAATATACTTAACATCCATGTCACATGCTAATACATAAAAGGAACTGATCAGTAGCTAAACTTCATAGCAATCAGTTCAGTTGTGATTACAAAGTATGCAGTTTCTCTATGGAAAAGTGACCTCCACAATTCACACTATATCTTTCTTTGAGCTTCCAAGTGGGTGTTTGATGTTTTGCCTAATAGAGAACACTATTCATTATGACCACAGTACCTGCTGCAAAAGAAACTGAAGGGCAAGTTCCGCTGGAATATCTATCATTCAGAATTTCCAGATTTAAAATACCATTTTGCAACATGAAAACAAATTTTATCCAGGATAGCAGCGGATTTTTATCTTAGCCAAGCAGTTAACCTGTCTTCTGCAGACTCTAGAAAAAACAGAAATGTCTGTATAATAGACAACTAAAATTTTTATCGAAGTATCTCAAAGGTTAGTTACATTACTGCATCTGATGTGATGTTCAAATAATAAAAAGATGAAACCCTCTTCTCAAAATCTGAGCAGATTAGATGTATTCCGAAAATCTGCATGATAGCCTCACTCCTTGAATATTAAAGATTAGATACCATCTCTCAGCACAGACTTTTATCTCCCTAGATGTATTCCCATTTCAGTTTTTTTGAGCTGCACAAGGTAGTGCTCTCTCCATAAATTTACAATGATTACACATCAAACCCATCTGAACACTCAGTTTGGTAGAAAATTGTGCTTATTGGCTAATTATGATTCTGATCTCAGGTTTCCTCAGGTGACAATGCTTTTCAGCTTGTCCTAGGAATCCTAATGCAGAGGGTCTTAACTTCCTGAACCTTTTCCCTCAGGATGTTCTGGTATTAGAGCTGCAGCAATTCACATTTTCATGAATAAACAGTTTAGGTTAAAAGAAATAAATAAAACTTACGGGCAGGTAGTATTAATTCCATCAGGAAGGTCAATATGTAAACATCTTAATCTGTAAAAATTATTACATTAGCACAATATCACCATTAGTAATGGTCTTACAGCAATGTTTTTTGGGAGACTACACCATCTCATTGCATTCTTGATTCCTCTGCTTGTTTACATATTTCAGCAGCATCCAAGATTAATAGTTCTGGTCACAAACAAAGATCAGTTTATGCTACATGTAATACTAATTTTAAACAAAGACAGTACCTGCCCTTGATAGATTACGTTTAAATTAGTATTGTATATATAAAGTTACAGCTTCTGTCAAGAATGGGGATGCATGGAAAAAGTGGTGTAACATCTGCGTAGTCCCTGGCAACATCTGCAAGACCAGCCTGTTTTCCTTGTTTGAGGCACTAACTAGTATAAGCACAGGAGCTTGCTTTAATTCTTTTGTCATTATATGACATCTGAGAAGCATGGATAGACATAATCACTAATTCTATGAACATATCATAGGTTAGGTAAGTTCAAATGGGAAAAATAATCTTTTGCTCTTTTCCTGCCTGTCGTCTCCCATACAATGGTTAAATAAATAAAACATGAATTTCTCTTAAATTGCAGTTATTTTGGTGTTTGAGCTTAGAAAAGTGCAATGGATTTTATCCTTGGAGGAGAATGGTAATTTGTGTGTTTAATGATGTGTTGATTGTTGAACAAGACTTGCTGATTTTTAAGATCATGAGCAGTTCTTTTTATTCTTTTTAAAGCCATGCTATGACATGTTGAAAAGCAGACTAATAGAGTGGTCTCATATTTTGTCCTCATGTTTTTTCTGTCTTTGTTCTTCAGTGGAATGGTAGTTTTTGTAGCTGTTTGAGCATTGTGCTCAAGGGGGACAGACAGACAATTGCTCTAACGCATCAGCTGTGTGTGGAAAAAGCTCTAAATTTGAGCTAACTTTGTGTTTCTTTTACTCTTTTTATATCTACTTTCCCCTAGAGGTGTAAAGAAAAAGAAGAAAAGGATACAGAAGAACGAGACAGAAAATCAGCCCAACTTAATGGGTCTCGATTCTCCTGTATCATCAGTTACAGCTAATGGTGTTGAAAATGAACCTACAGCCCATGGGGTGGAATTGAAGAAGAAGAAAAGGGCAGCGAGAGGCTCAAACTTGAGCACAAGTGGAAAGACAAATATTGCCTTTGAGCCTGAATGCTATGACGTGTAGTCATAATTTAATTTCAAATACCAATGTGGCATTCAATATACACACAGAAATGTATTTGAATGATGCAACTTCAATCTTGTTTCTAAGATTGACAAGAAAAAAAAACAATAAAAAAGAACTAAAATACACAAAATGGTGGCAGTTGTGACTTAACAGTGGTGTAAGCCTGTTCAAAATAATTTTGATCAGGGTTTCTTGAAATTAACAGATCTTGAATGTCCAGTTCCTCCGTGGACTGGTAAAATCTGAAATGCACTTTCATATTTCATGAGAATCCCACTAACAAATACAATGTTAACCATCTGGTTATATCCCAAGTTAGGCTAAGCAGGCATTTCTGTGGACTGTGGATCAGTCTATAGTGAGCAGAGAATTGAGTCCAAAAGTGTGATCTAGAACAAAACAACCCCAACCACAACAAAAGTTCTTGAATTAGCATTTTATTTATTTGTATATAAAATAGAACAGTGTTCAGAATGGTGAAGTTCCAAAGGAATGCTGACACTACAATGTACCTGAAAACATGAGCTGTTAATTTATTTTTTTTTTCTGACGTGAAATATTCACTTGGACAACATTGTGCAGCACTTAAGCAAATTGTTGAGTAACTACCTATGCAACTAGTCAGACTTCAGCGGGACTGTTCATGCTTTCCAATCCAAATAAGTGTTGCAAATTCCAGGCACTTATATTTTCAAATGAGATTTTTATGCATATAATAAAGGTGCATTGCAGTTTTGTCAGAGTTCCTGGCTGCTTTGGCAGCAGTCTTGCCAAATATGTGTTCTTTCTTCTGAATTAAATATTTCATTATCAAACTGTGTATTTTGTTATACTTGTAGTCTTTATTCAGCTGTACATGTCATTAATCTTTTTTTTTTTTTTGCTTGAGTATTATATTGTGAACTTTTACTAATAACTTCACTAATTATCTACAATTCTAAATAATTTATGTTTTATATTAAATGAAACACTTTCTATCAGTTAGTGCTGGTATTTTTTCTGGCTGGTGATGTCCAGTTTATTTTTACTCTGCTAGGAAATTCTTTCTCCTCCCCCTCTGAAGCAATAAATAACATAAAATTAGAAAGCCCTTATTTAGTAGACAGGACACTTGATTCCATTAAAAAAAGAAGTGAAAATAACAATGTTGGGCACTGATGTGTGAAATGCACCCAGATGCAGAGCACTAGTTGCTATATATTCTAATATCTTCCCTGCACATGTTAAACCAGGCAAATCCGTAAACCTGTTTCTTTTGAGTAAAAAGGAGCAGCAAATGTTCTTTTGGGCCCCACTGGTAATGGTTCTTTGCTAGCAGTCCCAGCTCTGCTTTGCCTAGTGCATGTGTATGGAGTTCTCTCCTAAATGGGACGCGTGCGTGTACTGGAACATTGTGAACATCTCTTTCCCAGTCATAGGTTCTGTAAAATTATCTCAGTCCAGGGACTGCCTGCTTCCAGCAAGGCTCCTTGTTTCTTATGCCTCTGCTTTTGTAATATATTCAAATTCACAATTCTGCGTGACATGCGGGATTTAAACATTTTAGGAAAGAGAAAAATCTCAACATCTTAGGTTTCTTTAAAATGTCCGGGGTCGCACTTAAAAGAAGGGCAGAGCGTGACATCAGGCTCCACGTCAGGGAGAGCTGAGCATTAGCCAAGATCTGGGAGCTCATCGGAAGGCATTGTAAAATGTTAATTTGGCATTGTGGATGCTGAAGACAGAAATAACACTTCAGATAAACACCACAGAGAGATGGTAGTTCTAATCAAAGGCACAGCACCTCCTTTCATGCTTGCGAACTAGGGCTCCAATTATGTTCACTGCTCTGAAGCTGAATAGAGCTGCTCTGCCACACTTTCCAAATTGAGAGGAGAGGCAGCAGTAGTGTCTTCCAAGGCACAGTTCCAAATAACAATTAAGCAGAAGAAATCAGATAAGAGCCAAACATGAAAATGCAGGGAGTTGAAAATAAACTTTTCATAATGTTTTCTTGTAATTGCAATATCTTTTGTTTTGTTTTTATAATTTTTTTCCTCCCTACCACATGGTTGGCTGGATTTTTGTATTGCTTTATACCAAATCACTGTGGTATTAGAGCTTTCTGCATTCATTTACCAGAAAATGAACAAAAATAAGGACCTGCAATTAAAAAAAGTTGAAGTGTTCTTTCAGCATTTAAGTTAGAACCTTCAGACTATTATTGCTTCTCAACAAATTATTAACAGGGCACACTAGAAATTACAGTTTTTACCTTTTGTTCAGAAATATGGCTAATATATTCATTGTAAAAACAGTTTTTCTTGAGAGATTCACCATTCTTCAGATGTTGGTGTTGGCATTTTAAAGTTTTTCTTTTTAAAAACATTATTTTTTTCTTTTAAAGAATAAAACATAGTTCAGACTAGAATAATAGTTTAGAAAAAGTTTTGAAATTTAACTTCATATAATGCTTCTTGTTTCTATGTCAATGCAACCTACATATTTTTCAAATCACTTCAAAATGAACATTGTGTACATTTGCTGAAAACTGTACAAGTAATTAGAAGAAGAAAAGAATTAAAGAAGGATTCACGTTACCTCCTGAAAATTTTCTTTTTTTTTTTTTAAGCTTAATAACTACATTAAGTACCCTAAAACATGAGTGCCCTGCAAAATTGCTCCCTAAACCGTGACTTGAAATACCAGAATTATAAGCATCTGTTTGAGGAATTTTTACAGGGTGATACTAGTTCATTGCTAGAACAACACAGATAAAAACTGGTTTAAAAAAGGGTAAATATTAGATATTTATAACTGCCTGGTGATAACAGCACAGTAGGTCTTTCATTGTTCTGGCGTTTTTAGATTTTATGTGTGTGTGGTTACTACGTACAGCTCCTATTACATTTTTGTAATTTGTCAGAGGTACTGTGAAGAGTGAATGTATAAATTAGGAAAATGGGAAAGAAAGGATGGCACATTTTTCCTGTGTTTCCCCATAGCCATCAGGTTGCATTTATTTTTTTCCTTAAAGTAATTTGAGGAACAGACATCATAAAACACAATAATTGTATTTGTAGCATCACTTAATTCAGAAGGCAGTAGGGGATGGATCGCAGTCAAACAAGGGCTAATGAGAACACAGAGGAACATGACAACTGAAAGTCTCTGTTGACTAGTGAACTAAATCTGCCGGCTGGACCCAATTGTCTGACGGAGAATTGAATGTCAGGATCATTTAGGGTTAACAATGGCCCATTACAAGCGAAAGCAGACAGCTATGAAAAATAGCCGGCATGGTAGCCATTCTGCAGAGACTGTGGATACAAACTTGATAATGAGGCACTTCATTCACTACATCCTTCTGCTCTAATTACTAAGGTGAATAGGAAATACTTCATTTAAGGCGGGAGCAGACTAAAGCAAAAACACTTGTTTGGTAAACACAAAGAGTGGTGGGGGGTTTTAATGATCCTTTTCTAGCACATATGACATTAGTATGTGTGCAGTACAGCCTATTTTGTGGATGTGGGAGGAGATAGGAGTATTTTCTGAATAGTAAAGGCAGGCTGGAAAGGTTCACGTACAGGCTTGTACTGAGGTGTTTTTCCTTAGCGTTCTGTCCAATGGCTGCCCAGAGTGTTTTGGACAAACTAATTTATGGATGTACACCTGCACTTGTAAAAACATATTGCATCAGTTCAAGGACTTTTACTGCTTGAAGTATAAATATGTGCATTAGGAGCAAAACTGCTGCATGTAAGGAATAGAAACAAGTGGAGGTCTGAGAGAGGGAAATAACCAACTTAAGAAGAAAACTACTCTGTGGGGGAGACTTGCAAGAGTGTGGCAATTAGAAATTGGAACTTTAGAAGAAGGAACAGAAGATAGCGGGAAGGCGTGTTATAGCAGAGCTTTGGTGGCTTCAGTCATGTTTTTTGGGCTTTAGAAATTAAGATATTTAACCACTTCACCTTTTAATACATTTAAGTGTTGTGCTATTTACAGGAGCTTTTTAAGTGGACTCTTAGAACGCATGAAGAATATTCTCCTTTGGTTTCCCAACAATTTGTAACTTGGCACTGTCTTATCTCTGAGCTACAGTCAAGAAAGCGCCATGTATCTGGCTCATACCCCAGCTCATGCTGGGGTAGCTGAGGCTTTGGTTCCCTAATTCTGCTTCTGGCACAGCTCTTCAGAGGGCACCTTTCTAGTTATTGCCTGTTGCAGTGCGCACCTCTGCCTTGATCCATTCCCCTCCAGACTCTCCATCTGCTTTAGAATAGCTAGACCAGCGATGAGATGTTCACACCAACCATGTAGCTGCTGGTTTGAACGTTAAATATATAATCCTTTTCATATGTATAGATGTGCCTTACTCACAGTGTTTTATCCTTCATGCTCTCTGTTCTGTGCTGGTTTGGTTGCTGCCTTCCCCTTCAGGATGGTCTGTTCTCCAGCGGTGACACGTATGTTGGGAGTTCCAGTCCTGCAAGCTGCTCAGGGTAAATAAACCCCTCTTCTCAAAGTTTCAGCAAAGCTGGCAAGGCTTTCAGTAGCCCCATCATGGCTGTAGTTTGTCAATGAACATACACTAACTTGGATGACTGCAAAAATAGCTTGTACTCATAAATGAAAATATCTCTACTATGGAGTTTCCATCTAAAACTCCAGCTGCCTGTTTGATGGCTTTGGTGTGCGTGTGTGTGTGTGAGGACTTTGTCAGGCCAATGAATTTGCACTGTGTTTGGTTGGGGCAAACAATTTACAAGGTCTGTCTAATACTCAGAAGAAACTGCAGATGCCACTTTTAGCGGAAAAATGTTTCCACACCGGTAAAGCAGTATCAGTAAAATCTATGCACTGAGAAGACATCAAATTCTTGTTGCACTTATATCGCCTGCACAGGCAGGGAGTATAATAAACTAGTGTGTAGCAGCTGTAAATTTTCTGAGGATTTATCTAACCACAAATACATCGAAATGGGGAAATAGGGCTATATTAAACTGTGCAAGATGCTGCTGGAACTGAGCCATTTCTGCAACATCCTGTAATTAATTTATTATGACAGGTCTGGCAAACTGAAACACCCAATACACTTGCGACAGACTGTTATGATATAGCTGTTTGAAAACCCTGTAGTCACATAAAATGCAGGTATAGCTGGAAAGGAAAATTAAAAATATATAATAATAGTAATAAAAAAGCATCAGAGCACAAAATATTACCATGATTTTTCTGAATTTAGAAATATTTCCCAGAGCCACATTCACTAACACCATGGAGTGGCCATGGCAGAGTCAGTGCAGGCAGAGGTACTAGCTGGAAAGGAAATCATTGCAGAATATATTGGCTTAGATCCTACTCTTCTGGGAGTCAGAAAGGCAGTTAATGATGTTCTGTGGGCATGTTCAGCTAAGGAACCTCTTTTTCACATACTTTGTGAGTCAGTGCAGGCCCTAGCCATGTTTTCTGGTGATGAAATTCAGTGTTGGAGCTGAAACACTCAGTGCTGGTTCAACTATTTTTCAATCGCTCTTTATCGTTGTTTCTTTGCCCATGCTAAAGACATTCTGTTTAGTTTAATAATAGTAAGAAGGTTGCAGTGAAATGCTGTTAGTTCAGAAGAGAATGAGTACAAATTTCTCACAAATCAAATTTTCATTCTTACGGTGATTCGAATAAGACCTCCATGCACTGCACATCTGTATAATTAGAAGAAAATTCCTCTTTTTCCCTTCCTAAATTTTGGTAAGTAGAATAGGTAGTTTTGCTTCCTTGCTTGCACTTCTTGTTTTAATGTGCACAAATTAAGCCTTTGTCGGTTTATCCGCTGCTGCAGGTGAGAGGTGCGTAGTAAATGCAATTGGTTGTCATCGCCACGTGTTACTCACTTGGCAGTGGTTATTTTTCATGGACTGGAAATGTTCCTTTAGTTCCACTTCTAAGTTTTTATATTGCCATTGCATCATCAGCTTTTTTTTTTTTTTTTTTTTTTTTTTTTTTTTTTTTTTCTCTGCATTTCATCAGTGTTTTTGACACTTTTATGTGGACACTGTATAAAGCAACTCAATTTTATGTTCTGCATTAATTTTAGTGCTTAATGGGGATATGCAGTCATGGCTGTAGGAGTGACATCATCCCCGGGCTCATTAAAAGAAATGCCATGTAAAGCCAAGCTCTTAACAGCCTGCATAAGCCTATAATAAGCTTATAGGGGGGTGGTTAATCCCTATTGTGGTTTGGTATAATGTCATAATGAGAAAGTGACATCAGGAAAAGGGCAGAAGGGGCAGTCAATGCGCTCCCTCTGCATTGTGGCCAAGGGCACTGGCAGGGCTCCCACCACCCCTCCTGTTGAACCAGCAACATGGCCGGCACTGATCGAGCCCAGGTTACAGACTAAAAATGTCTTTCAGTTAATGGAGGCAGAGTACTCTGGCACAACAAATATTTCGGGGTGGCTTTCTTTGATGATGCAGCACTGACTTGTAAAGGCTGGCAGAAGGTGTGGAGCTGCACGTCGCCCTCCACTGCCCTGCTGTGCAGGAAAGGGCATGGCCTATTTGCTGGAGGAAACTCCTGCCTGGGACCCCAACCTGCCTCAGTTGTTCAGCATTGCTGGAGTTTAGCTCTTTGTACTCTTTGGCAACAAAATAGCATAAGTTTTCAGGTCACATTTGGAAACTTGAGCACCTGGTGTTTGCTGAGAATCACTTGAGGCAGTTTTTTGACATTAGGTTTGTGTGCCAAGAGACACAGACTTGGTGCCCAAAATTAGGTCAGTGAATAGCCTGAATTCATGGGGGAAAAAGAATTCTGATAATGCTGGGGTTCTAATTGTTGTTCAAATGCTATG
Source organism: Aythya fuligula (assembly GCF_009819795.1). Classification (NCBI taxonomy): domain Eukaryota; kingdom Metazoa; phylum Chordata; class Aves; order Anseriformes; family Anatidae; genus Aythya; species Aythya fuligula. The sequence goes on along the minus strand of NC_045561.1, from coordinate 82,863,027 downwards.
TTGAAGGGCAGAGACCCATGTAGACATAGTCTAAGGTTTCCTGCCTCCTGCTCTACCTGTTGCTGAGATCCACCTCCCAACACCCACCAGATTGGCTCTGACTGTCAAGCAACAGCTTGATTCAGTTTGGTTTATTGGGGGAGCTTTCTGAGGGGGGAGTGGGGGGTGGACAACAATACTTAGCGTTCATTCACTGGTATTTTTTCACACCAGTAAAACAGGATGCAATACAGGACCAGTAATGCTGATGGTCATACCACTAACAATTAAAATTCCTTCTAGGCTATGAAAAACTGTGAGCTTTGGAGGAAAATTATGTAAAACTAAAATCCCTTCCAGCCTAACCATTAAGTGCGTTTAGACTGGGCCTGTCACCACACATGATAAACCTAATGTCTAGCTCAGGTTGCTAATTCTAGGAACGAGTTTTGCTTGGAGAGGAAAGAGTGAGTGGTGTAGTGCACTGGGGTTGACACACAGGTCAGACACTGCCAAGATTCAGTCTTTTTGTAGGCTGAGGTTGCTTCACTGAGTCATCTGAACTCTGCCAGGTTCCCATGCTGAAAGTAGCACCATAACATCTGTGAATGTTTGATTTTTTTGTTGTTGTTCCTTTTCTGAATGTTTGATAAGGCATATTGGAAACTTATATTTGCATCATCCAAGAAACCTGTTTCTAATTTGTTTGAACTCTTGGTATCTTTTTCTGGAGCATTGCCATCTGTTCCTAAACCTAAACTCAGGCAAGTTTAGGACCTTTCTTAGGGCCTGACAATGGGCTGGCACAGATTCCGAATTTGAAGAATATATTTGTACCCGAAACATCCACTGAGCGGTGGCTAACCTCACTTCCATTGGGACTTGGAGCTTCCACTGTGACTTGACGCAAGATGAAGGGCTCTGGGCAGGACGTGGGCTTCACGGTGCTGCTCCCACTCTCCCTCGCAGCTGCTCTCTGCTCCCTGCTGGCCTGCCGCCACCTCTGTAACATTCCAGCTGAAATGGAGAAACGGGAGGGGTGGCAGCGTGCCAGCCGCCCGGGCACGGAGCACGGCACAGCCCTCTGATGGACACCCCGCCATCCATCCGCAGGGTGACTCACTTCTTCAAGCGCTCGTGCCTCGTGTAGCTCAAAGAACTTTTTCACTCCTGGGCAAATGTGGGCAAATATTGATAGAGCTGCCTTATTTTCTACCGGCCTTTTTGAAGCTAGGGTTTCTTGTTTAGGTTGGTTGGCTGGTTGTTTGCCTCTATCGTCGTAACTTTCTCTGACTGGAAAGGTGTGAATGGAACTGGTTTTTACTGCCTCCATCCTAACCTGCTGAAGTGTCTGCTGTAGGGTGAAAAGTACTAGGCTAAACTGAGTTTAAAGCTGTTGCGATCTTAGTGCTACCTGAAAACCAAGCAAATGATTTCACAGAAGACGTTGAAATGATTATTTGTTTCCATTTTGTTGGATTTAATTTGCATCTGTTTTCATTACTTTATTTCATAATATTTTTAACTTAAATCAGATTAATCCTTAACTGCTGTCTAAATATTCAGTGACCTATTGTATTATCCTAAGTTATGTTTTATCAGCTCTTAATAAAAATATCAGCAGCAATTTTACAATAATTTAAAAAAAATAGTAATTACAGTGACACAGGAAATTTTAAAGGTCTTGAAAGATTTTCAGAAAGAACTTTTGCACTTATTTAAAGATCATTTTTAGAAAAAAATCTCTGTATGAAAAACACTGGCAATGAATTTGCTTTTTCAGTAATATAACTAAGTGAATAAGACTGAAAAATTTTGATTTCGGTAAGATTTTTGATACTGTCTCATATTATATTTTTAGTAAACAAAGAAGAGAAATATGGTCTAGATGAAACTATCATGAGGAGTTGATGCATAACTAATTAAAAAAGAAAAGCTGTATTCAAAAAAGACTTACCCAAGTTTAGTTATCATACCAGGGAGATATTGCATGGGAGGTCCCTGAGGTCAGTTCTCTGTCACTTCTATTCACTATTTCCATTAATGAGTTGGATGATGCAGTAGTATTTATAAAACTTATGTGTGACACCAGGAGTTTGCAAGCTGTCTGTAGGGCGTGATCATAATTAAAAATGATTTTGGAAAATGGAACAAATGATGCAAATCACTAAAATAACAGTCAGTAAGGTCTGTGCAGAGTACAGGAAGAAGGAACCAAAGGTAAATATATGAAATGTATTTTGATTTTATTACAGAAAATGTTAGGGGCAGTAATCTCAAACAAAGTAAGTCAATCAACAATACCCTATGCCTTTTTTTTAAAGAAAGCCATCTGGGTGTTGATATTAGCAAGAATAAGATGTGTAAGATCAGCTGCTTTTTTCTTTCCAAGTTATGCTGGTGAAGCATCAGCAGGAATACTTTGCTCTAGTTTGGGGCAACACGTATTGAAACCTGTAGACAAATCGGGCCCAGCAGTGGGAGCATGACAGCGATGCTTAAATGTGTGTAGCTTTTTATAGAAAGCAACAAGTTAGGCAGCCCCCTCTGTTTGGTATTATATATGGCTATGTGATTTATTTTTTATTTTTTTTTTACATAGCATGGCTATTATTATTTCTTTCTCTGTTGTGGACTATCTTAGTTTTATCTGACAGCGGTCTGACAGAGCAAGAAGTATTTCTGGGAACATTTAAATTAGATGGTCATATATTTCCTTTCTTCTCTGTGTTACATGTACTATTATTAGTTGCCTTTTTCGTCCTCTAAAATATCATCTGTAAGACCCGCTAGATCAGAGCTGGTGCTTAACTGCTCTTTGAGAAAAAATGACGGTGAAAGTGTTTTATTCATTACCTCCTCTGTCATAAATCTCTAACTGGAGCAAAAATCCTGACCCTGAATCTCTCTACAGAACCCATGAGCCCATGGCTATTCAGTTTTAATCGTGCTGTTCTGGTGATTTATGACATGGCCTTGGGTAAATTGAACCTCAACCTCAATTTCCCTGCCTTTAGCTGAAGATACTAACATTTCTCCTGAAGACAGCCTGAGAGCTAATCTGTATAAGGATGCCTTGACAATGTACAGTCCTCAGGCCCTTGTCTAGCAGAATCTCAAAGGTTCAGCTGTCACGCACTTGTATGACTCAGTAAGTTGTTGGCAAAGAGTCCATACTTATGATGGGACTAAGTTTTGAGGATTTTTTTACATAGTTTTGTAAACTCATGATTTTCAGTCTTACGGCTTGGATAGGCAATTGTATTGATCTTATTTTGGGGGCTGGCAATAGCAGACATGAGATGAAAAAGCTCTGGAAAAGGCCTGTCTTTGTAAAGGAGGATTGTTCAGCTGCACTTGGCGACCGTAACTTACGACAACACACTCTCCCCTGGCAGCTATCAGATACTGCAGAGCAAACCCTACTGGAGCTCCAAAAATCTGGGGTGGGAGTCTGGCCAGAAAAACTCAAAGCCTTGAAGTATGTTCCATGGCAAGGAAAGAGAGGTTCTTTTACCCTCGGGTTTCTTGCATTCATAAGAGATAATTACCATCAAAACAGACAGAGAAGATAAATGCTGGATAAGCTGGCAAGGAAAGGACACAAGTTGCTGTCCCCCATAAACAGGAATGCACACCTAGCATACAGGATGGTGTGCTGATTTGGTAACAAAACACAAGTATGTTAACAAGTAAGTGAGGAGACAGTGCCTGTTTTATGATATGTGAAATAATAATGCAGCGTCAAAAGATCAGAGGGTCATGCTGCAATTCCAGTGTTCATCCCAATGGTAAGCACATCCTCATTAAGGAGTGTGAGTATCTTCAGGTTGAAGCTGGACTGATACGGGCTGCAACCACTTAGGCTTTTGGAAAATAAACAGCCTACTACTGTGATAGGAAAGGAGGGGATTCCTGGTGGGTTCTGACCTATGCACCTCCAGTTCAGTAATTCACTGAGCAATATGTTTAAACTAAAATAAATACCACAGTCCAATTGGAAATGATTCATTGTTATAGAACTGGGCCTTTTTTCAATTCCATTTTTCTTCTTTTGTGATTTCAGTCAGTGAGTGGTTTGTAATGATCTCACATTTTTTCTCAATGGAGGACTCTTTCTCCACAGCTCAGAATTAACACTATTTCTATTCAGGAAATAATGTAGTCAGTGAATGCAACCATTTAGCGGAAAAGAGGGAAATAATAGTCAGGAAATTAACTACGCCATGTTTAGGTTGGGTTATTTTCCCCACCCTTTCCAATTCCCACAAATGCCCTGAAAGTGCCAAATTTACTCCAAGTATTAGGCTGAGAAATCACTTTTTACCTGCAAGCAAAATGTATTCAATCCAGATGAACATATTTAATTTTATGTTAAACAGAGTACATATGGATTTTATAGCATTTATGTTGAGTAATCCCACCAGCCATTAAAATAACTTGGGGTTTGGTGGCAAGCAATGGAAGCTGGACATTTCTTCTACAGGGACTGATGCACAGCTGAATGCATTCAATCGATGTATTTTATTGTCTGTAGTGAGTGGTGCACGTAGACCTGAAAAGGTTCCTCCACCATCTACTTTAAAGTGGAACAGCTTTAGGTATTAACTTCCACCCCGCAGCCCTTACCCTGGCTGATCCTGGGTTGACTTTAAAATGTGGAGGTTCGGAAAGCGTAAATATTTACACGCTTCATTGCCGGGCAAGTCCCACTGAAGCCAGTGGGAGTTGCTTGGCACAACTGCTCTGCAAGGACATGATTCACCTCTGCATGAGTTTTAGCCATGGTGCCAACGGCAGACAGGTTTTAGGGGGTCTGGGTAAGAATGAGGAGCCCAAATGCACTGGGTCTGGGTGATGCTAGTTTTCGGGGTGCCCCCGGAGGTGCTGTGCTCACCCACCGTCCACAAGGAAAGAAGAAACGGGTAACCTCAGGCTCCGGCTGCTCGGTTGCTGGTACCTCGTGTAGGTCATGCTGACAGCACCTATTGTTCCAAAGCATTTGAAGGGCATCCAAGTTTTGGCATCATTAGATTATTGCCATGGTGCTCAGGCTGCAGATCCTGTACAATAAAGTAGTTGTGCTTCATGTTCAATCACCATGAGCCGTTATCTGCGGCTTTCATCTAGTCTCCATTAATGAAAGAACAAATCATTCCAGGGACTAAATAGAGGTTTGACCATTCAAATATATGCAAAATGATATGATTTATGAATGGGAGGAAGTCGTTCTGCGAGCTCAGAATTCCACTTGCTGAGGAATTTCAGCCTAACAGTGAATCCAGTCAGGTCCCGAGCCCGTTGCAGGCAGGGAACAAGTCCTGTTATACTGTGTTACGCAGCTGCATGGTAGTCCAGCTGGAGGCTCCCAAAGACTAATATTTCCAAATTGCACTCCATTGCGTTAGAGGATGATCATTGGTTAATTCTAACTGCTAACATTGCTGCAAGGAAGAAAATAAGAAACTATTCTCTATGTTTTTTTCCAATTTAAAAAAAAGGAATGGGCCTGAACTGCAGCAAGGAAGATGCAGGTAAGACTTTCAGAATAAAACACTTTGTTAAGAACAAAGAAGCCTAAAGAAACTTGTGGCATCTCCACCACTGAAGACATGTAAGAGGAAGTTAAACAAATCTATTGTAGAAATGTCTCTTAGGCTTCATGCTGCCTATCAGCATGAAGATGAACATAGTGACCTCTCGAGATGCCTTCCAACTGTATTTTCTATTTTTGTCACCAATACAATGCCCAACACTTGCTGTTGAAGTGTTTTTGGCAAGGAAAATGATTTTCCTTTCATAGAGTCTGTGCATGGCACCCTCAAAGTGAGGGGTATGGAAGACACAAGGGGTGCAGCAGCAGACTTCTGAGTGCTGCCCAGCCAAAGGTGGCCAAGCAATTGCATCATGGCCCTGCCTTCCAGGCTTTGTCCTTTTAGTCCCAGCTCTATGCTTTACTCTGTTTACCAAATTTGCCTTATTTATGGCTACAGAGACTTTGGCAGCTGCAGAGCACTCTTCTGTACTCACCACACTGGAAACTGAGGCACAGAAATCATGAAAACTTGGCAGAAAAACAGAGCAAGGCAGCAAACATCTCCCTTATTTTTCCTGCATTTGCCTCCCTCTCCTCCTAATGTGATCATACCAAAGGAAGAAGGTGAAAGCAAGCCCAGAGGCTGCTAACCTGTTCAGCCTTTCTGTCGTGGTCTAGCTCATTTGGTGGTGGATGGGAAGCTGTCAGTTTATTGCTATTTGTGACAAATCAAAAGTGTGATTGGGTTATAAATAACGCTGAAGTGGAAAAACTCGTGTTGGGGGAAAAAGTTATCTGGACCAAATATACTTCCCACAAGGGACAAAAGTTCTCTGGTAGTGAAGTCAGACATGCTCACTGTGTGATTAGAAGAGGAAAAATAGACCAGTCCATGCCAAGATGACTGCACTGCGGTGGCAGGTGATAGTGGCAGGAGGCGAGAACCTCTCCTCCTTGTGGCTGCAGTGGATGGCTGGAGGGACTCAAACCAGAGCTCAGACAACACCGGGAGTGAAATGAGTGAAATTATGATTTCAGTGAATGAAAATGAAGTACATATTTGAAACTTGTAGAAAGTAATGACAGACATTTTGTTTTCAGGGGGGAGTTATAAGCAGCAGGAATGAGATGAAAATGAGAAGCGTCACTTAGGCTATATGTAAATGGAAAAATCCTAACATTGGGATTGTGGAATAATCTCCCTGGGGGAGTAATACAAGCCCATAGTTTAGGACCTGAACAACCGGGCCTAGAAGGAGCACAAGAAACTGCATCACAAGGTCTTGTCTTTTTCACAGGTCATTTGTATTTCTCCTGGCTTCTCTGAGCAAGAAGGTTAAAGATTGGAAAGCTCCTTGGCCACTTCTTCTTGAAGATCCAAAGGAATGTTTAATATTGACGTCTCAGCCAAGCTAAAGCTTTGGGAATTCTTATCTATCCTCAAATTCTTATCTTTATTCTCAGTTGTTTACATTTCCCAACTTCCTGTCTACAGTACTTATCCAAGTTTATTGTTTAGTTTTACTATTCCTTTCTTACAACTCCTCCTTTACACTCAAGCATTGGCTGTGCTTCAGCTGTGGGTGATTTCTCTGTTTATCTTTACCACCTCATTCAGGTGTGAGAAGCAACATGCTAGTGCTTGGAACAGCCTCAGTGTTCCCAAGATGCAAAGTTTTCCTCATACATTGGCTGTTTCTTTTTCACTCTTGTAGCAACCTTTTAGTTTGTGGCACTGTTTAGGACTAGATATGCTTTCTTTACTCATATAATTTTAAGCTTGGGTAGTGGTTTTTTGTTTTGTTTTGTTTTGGTGTTGGTTTTTAAGTTGGTTCCCCCTAGGTAAAAAAGGGTTAATTAGTCTCAGTAAAATATTGACAGTCACTAGGGACTGCTGTGACTGAGATGAAAAACAAGACTGCACCTGTATGCTGGCAATTTCAGATAGATTCTGGTCAACTATTTTTCTCTAGTGCTTTGTTCTGCCAGCTGCCTCAGTGCTTTGGATGCAGGTGGAAGGATGGACTTTGCTATCTATAAAAAAATTTAATGGTGAAGACCAACTTCCGCTTCACCTCCCCAGGGATCAAAGTTATTGCATTGCCACATAGCATGGCAAAGCACACAGCAGGCAGCAGGCTCTGTGTGCCTAGCCACAGCATGGAGTTCTCAACTCAGAAGAAATAGCTTGAGAATTTTCCCTCCCTCTTCTCTTTTTCCTTTTTCTTTTTACTTTTTATTTCATTGTTCTCTTTTCTTTTTTTTTTTATTTATTTTCATTTTTCATTTCATTCTTCCCTTCCCTTCCCTTCCCTTCCCTTCCCTTCCCTTCCCTTCCCTTCCCTTCCCTTCCCTTCCCTTCCCTTCCCTTCCCTTCCCTTCCCTTCCCTTCCCTTCCCTTCCCTTCCCTTCCCTTCCCTTCCCTTCCCTTCCCTTCTTTATTTTAAAAGACACAATCCCCAAAGAAATCCCAAACTGAGCGACATTACGCAGAAGGGACAAGCAGCCACTTTATAATACATGCCATGCTGTATCAGTGCATTTCCTTGACAGAAGTGCTGTTGTATTCCAATAATCCAATACAAAGCAAAGGATTGCATGGGGGAACTAACTGTATGGCTTGATGTGTGCTCACAAAAGAAGTTCTCACAGAGACTCTAAAGGTTTATGTCATAATGTGCTGGTGTAGGATGAAAATAAATAGTCTCATCTACCTTCATTGCCAGTAGTAGAGCAGCAGACAACACACAGACCTTTCGTAGGTGTTGGATCTATTCTCCTGACAATATAATACTCTTAAATAAATCTGGTAACAGCAAATTCTGCTTTGCACAATGGGAATTTTCTGGGGATGTGTTACACTGTGTCCTACAATAAGGCTCTCCTTGATATTTTAATTGCTCATGATAGAAATAAACAATAATTTAACAGCCATAGTACGAGTGAAGGTGTTTATGTGAGGAAAGCGTAATGCTTGCTAGGATAACAGTTTCTGTGAAAGGACCTTTAGCGGGGGAAAAAAGATATCCAATGGAAAAGTAAGAGGGCAATGTACTGTTTGTGTGGGCTTTGGAAATACTATTAGAAACAAAAGCCATCTGATTTTTTGCCCTTTTTATTCAATGATACAAACAGATGTTTAATGTAGGTTGTTTTCTAAGATAGCTGTTTTACATCACTGCTATATAGCCCCACGCCTTCAAAGTGCCTTAAAAAGAGGAAAGAAATACAGAAGTTGCTAAATGGAGATCAGCAAGTTACAGCAGCTGAAAATAACCCACATGCATATTGCAATTAAACATGTGAGGGCCCTAGTTGGTTTGTTGTTATTTTTATTTTTTTAATTTCATTTTGAGCTGACAATGACCTTCTCATGCTCATCTTCCTTTAAGCAGTGTATTTTTACGTACATAGCACGGGTAGGTGGCTACAGAATAACATTTGGTATTAAGAAAGATGAGGAAAATCTCACATGTCAAGACCCGTAGTACCCTGCGTACTGAGCTGGTTTGTAGATGGATCTCACCATCTCACCTGTCTGTACCACAGCAGGTACCACCATCTGCAGTGCAAGGGAAGTTACCACCATCTGCAGTGCAAGGAAAGATGTAATAATAGTTGAACCAAGGATCTTATCAGGTTTATTAGGCAGCGTGCTCCTATGTGTTCTATGATATCTGGACTTTCTCACCTGTGGTGTTAAGGACACATATAACTTTGTGTAGGAGGGTGTCTGGTCAATACTCAATTTGCAATGCTAGTTTCACATGTAGTCATGGGACACCACTTTGTCCCATGTGTCTCATGTAATTTATGAATGCTTTTGTTGCTGTGGTTGTTTAAGGACATAGATGAGATTCTGCTATCTGCTACAGAGAAAAACAAAGTCTGTGGTATATTTGCATTGGTTCAACTATTGGTCTAAGAAGCTGTATCAAGTAGTCTAATAAAAAATATTGCTCTCCCTATAAACTTTGTCTTACTGTGTTGTAAATGAGTCACATTTAATGATAGCTGATGAGCACTTACATGATCCTATGTTGCATCATATCTGAATGGGTTTCCGAACTTTCTATCCACACTCTTCAGTGTTATCTTATGTTTGGCGGAATATTGATGCCATTTAGATAAATGACTCATTATATCTCTTTTATTTGGGGAATTACATAAAGCAGTTACAATGCTATTGCTATGCCTCATATTATGTCCAGATGCATAAGTTATTTCTCATCTTACAGACAGGTTGAATTTACTGTGACATTTATTGTCTGTACTTTTTTCCATAGGTGCTATCTGTAAATAGGCGATTTTCTGTTGTTGTGAGCTCTTATTTGACATCATTTCAAATTGCTCTCCAAATGCACACACAGATTTTGTGGAAGTGGCATAGTCTGTGTAAAAGTGGTGGAGCTGAAACCTGAAATACTCTAATCTGTCAGCAAATAGTAGTAACTGAACTACATGAATGCAGATCACTTATACAAATGAAAAGGTTTTTACCTCAAATGGACCAAGCCCAAAAGGCATGTGTGATTTTCTGAAGAGAACTTCCTCTTTGGATGTACAAACTTTGAATGAACCAAGTTAGTGGAGAAGGTCTGAGTTAAAAGCTATGCTGTTTTGTTGTTAGCCTTTCGCTTGGTAAAGTTTTGTTTTAAGGCAGGTTTTAACCGTGTTGTATGTATGGGTTTGTATGTGACGGTGTGCTGGAATGGCATTTTTCCTTGTGTTTTGTTGTGTGAATGCATAAATATTCTTGATAGACATGTGGTCCCAGGCATGTCTAATGATGGGAAGGTGTTAGGTACTCCACTTACTCAACATGTTGATGGATTCCCAAGTTCTTCATACCAATGTGCTCTACACATTTTAGTCTTTCCTGTGAAATACTAAGAGTGCCACTAGACAGAAATCCCAGGGCTATTCATGTCATTCTTGTCATACTGAAAAATATCTGTTCAGTCCTCAATCTCTATTATTTGATTTGCATGAACATATGCAAGACTTTTTGCATAATTAAATATGTGGTTAACTCATTGCAATAGAACTGCATTTGGTAATAACCAAATCCATGGGACTGTATAAGTAGCACACTGCTGATCTCCAAAAGTAAAAATTACATAATGAATCCTGATATTAACTTAAGATAAAGGGACTGCTATAGGGGATACCTAAAATAAGATCAAATGAAGGTGTTACATCATTTAACCTGCCAAAGGCTGATTTTGACTGTCAGAAGAGAGTACTGCACAACCATTGCATGTTCTTTTTCAGCAGTATTCACCTCTGAGGCTTTCCTTGGTGTGGGAAAATGAATGTTTGTGAGTCTAAATGATATAAATCTGTATTTCCTTTCAGACCCAAAGTATTTTTTTTTCTGAAGTATTGAAACAGGATAAAAGTGCTGAAATGGTATAGGTGTTTCCGAAGAAGTTTCATAGATTTCATCCCTATCTTTGCTGTATCTGCAGTTCTCACATAATGATATTGAAGTATTCCAGTATACTTAATATGTTCAGATATGAGTATGAGGAAAGAATGCTGATCCTCATGATGTACTAAGTGCCTGAAATTTAAATAACACTGTGGTTAATGAAGCTTTGCCTATATTAATATGCTTATTCAGTTTACCTGTGCTTAACACAGAAGTGCATTCTGCATATCTTTTCATTATAGGCATTTGCATCTTTTCAATTACTTTTCTTTGCTTGAATGTAAAGTGTTAGTGTAAAATGTTGCCCATCTTTTGAATAATCAAAACAAAAATTATCATTTAAAGTATAAATTAAAAGACCATTAAGGCTTGGGAGTGTGGTACTTCAAAGTTAGGGGAGTCAGAATTGAGGTTCTCTGTGCAATTAATTCACCCTCCTCTCACTCCCCACTTTTCTCTATGTGCAGGATAATACTAATCTTCATTACACAGTCACATTTATGTGTGCGCACACACTCATACACACATTTACATATGGATCCTAGCTAGTAGTTCCCATTGCTTCCAACTTGTCTTTGTACCTGCTTTGCTCTATATCCCTCTGCACTTGTGTCAGGTAACATCCTTCCCTGTTACCCTCAGCGAGGGGCAGCAGGAGACCACTTGGGAGATGGAGGGAGCTGAGCTGAGCTGAGCTGAGCTGCTGTGTGATGCTGCAGCAGCCCCAGAGGGTGAGGAGCACGGTCACAGATGGCCAGCTGCAGCCTCCAATGACTGGTGCACGTTGCCCAGGGGCTCCACAAGGAGGTAAGCTGTCAAGCTGTAGTGAGTCTCTGCCACTCGTGTGCCAAACTAAATCTTCAGAGGTCATGACTTGCTCAAATTTGTGTGGATCTGCATGGGAATGGGATCACAAACAATATGCTCTTGTAAAATTTCAAGTCCTAGATCCACAGCGTGGAGGCAGGAGAGCTTCTCCCTTTTAAGTGATATAAAAATAATTTCAACTTGGCATCATGGTTTAAGACCAAGTGAGAGTGTGGAGTCTAAATGGATTTTTAATCACAGATATATGCAATGCAAAACAAAAAGTCAGTTAAAGTTCATGAGCTTATGCTGGGCTATGCTAACTAGGCATAACTGGGCAAGGAAAAACTAGTTTTCCTCAACCTCATTCTCAGAAAGGGCTGAACCGTTTCTGCTACAACATTTTTTTTTCTTCGACATTTCTCTTTATTTGTTTTCCATTCTAGAGTATGTGTTCTAGTCATTCTCTTACCTGTGGTTAGCGTTATTCAAAGAAGACACACTCTAACTGAAACTTGAAGTTCCCTGCAGCTAATCCAGTACCACCTTGCTTAATTGAGAATCCTGAAAATACTTAAAATAAACATGTTTTTCAAGGTGGACCAAGGCTGCATTTCTAATGAGAACAAAGAAAAGAAATCTTAGGTAGTAAGAATCTGCTTTTTCATCAGAACTTTGCATATGGCCGCATTGATAATTTAAGTAAATATTTTTCTACTGAACCCTTCCCAGGTACATTTATGGTTAAATACCAGCAATTTTGCAGGGGAAAATGACTGTGCAAGGCACATATGAAGACAGAAATAGTCCACTCTTTTCTATGTGTACAAAGACCATGTGGCTGAAACGTCATGCCGTGAGTAAAACATTCTGACCTTTTCAAATCTTAGCTGTAACTCGCACATGCCTCAAATAACCAAGGCTTAGACCATCCATGTTTTGTAATACTCTTAGCTACCAACTTACTCTTACTGAAGTTATATACTCTTAGTTACCAACTGGTCTGCGTGTGTTTTTTTACACAACCTTTATGATCGATACTGAAAAATAAGGAAAGCCGTGTCAATATATTACTTCAGTCCCAATGAAAACAAAACAGCTTGAAAAAAGTACACTTTTGAAACCCTTCAGTTCCCAGAACCATGATGGGAGGCCAAGCGTTCACAGGATGTCCTGGAGCCCATGATTTTTTCAGTCAAACTTTCTCAATCCTCCTGAAGAAGATGGCTGCGACACAAGTTGGCCAAGCATATTGTCAGATCAGCATGGACAGCTGTGGCCTTAAACAATGACAACCATTGTTAGGTCAATTTTAAAGTAGGTCCTTAAAGTTAATGTGATTATGCAAATGTTGCCCTAACTACTGTGGCTGTCTTATATCCTTCACAAATGACTGCATTGTCACTTTTCATTATGTGCCTACAGTCCTGGTGGTTTGGTGGTATCATTGTATCTCTCGGAAATGGACCATGTAAAGGCCATTCACTGTTGTCACTGCATTGTGCTTTTCCTCAAGCAGACCAACCTTGACCCACAAATGATGGTAGTAGGGATTTTCAGGCCGAATCCTTCATGTGTTATTCACATGATTACTCCCATTGACTCTAGTTGAAATGCTTGCATCAGGCATGCATGAATTAGGTTAAAACATGATTGTGAAATTAAGTCCAGTCCACTCTAAGCTGCAGTGTATCTGGACAAACCTCTGTAAACGGACTTGTGTGAAATCACTTGTAACATAAATTTAAAAATTAATCTATTATTCACTGGGTGAAATAAAATGTCTTGGACAACTTCCACCATTATTTTTTCCCCCTGGAATCTTTATTTTTATTCGTTTTTAAACAAGAAATACCCTTTTACAGAAATCTGTGATCATAAATGAGCAAGATGAGAGATCTCAAGATCCATGTATTCTGGAAGGTGACAGATTTCAGACGACTCATCAGTTGGGGGACATGACTGATTTCAGACTCTTGGTTGCATTGCTTTCAATGAAAACCAGTGACTTGCAGTTTCAGTTCTCATCGCAGAAGATGTTCTCACAGCAACCTCTTGTTTGGATCGTTTTCTCTTTTTATGAGTCTGATGTTTGTCTGAATTCTATCCTCTGCGATTTCTGTTCTGGTGGCCAAGAGTCTCCATTACCAAAGCACGTGATATAAGACCTATACATTCAACCTGCTAGTAATGATTTGGGCCTCCTCAGTAAAATTTCTTTACAGTTTTTAGTCAGATAACTGCATATATATAGAGAGATGATTGTATTTGCATGCACTTACCATGAGTAAACACAACAGAAAAAGATCACATCCTGGGGGAAGTCAATGCTTCTCCTTTGCTGACTTACAGCAGTTTTCATCTGAATGAAAACTTCTTCAGGAGATTCAGGGACTTAGAAAATGCAAGGCCAAAATGTTGTGTTGCATTGTTTTGTGACATGCAGCTTCTCATAACGTCTCCATCACTGTAATATCTTTCTGGAGCATTGCTCCAGAACTAGGGTAACCTGCCCTTTGCTAACTTACATGCACAGCTAATAGAAAACTAGTAAAACCAAACCTATGTGGGTACCCACCAGGCTTTCCTGCTTTCCCATACCTCAGATCTAGTTGGAAGTTTGGATTATGGTGTAAAAATCTGCTTTGGCATAGCAAGGCTGAAGTTATAACACCTTCAGTGTCAGCTTTAAGAGCCCATGGGCTCTTAAGGCCTTCTGGAAAACTTCCTGTCATTTAAAGAATAGACCAATTTCTGCTATTGAAAATCCTTCAGGGGAAAAAAAAAAAAAAAAAAAAAAAAAAAAAAAAAAAAAAGTCAGTTACTGGTGTTAAAGAGGAAGGAAGAAGAACTTGTACCCCTCTGACAGTTAGGAAGGCAAACCGAGGTATCATTTAAATTTCACACTCTATCCATTCAAGCTGTCATATAAAAACCTGGTGGTTCCATTGATCCAGTGCCAGAGAGGATGGTAACAGCTATTTTTTTGTATGTCAGACCGTGTAGCAAGCCTTAGAAGTGACAACTTAACAATAGGAAAAAAAAAATCTGGAAGCTTATTTTAATCATCATGTAAGTGAGTTTGCTGCTTTATGATGCCTGTGGCAAAATTGTGGGGCAGGTGTGTGTCAGGCTCACTCCTCCCTTGTAACTGGGGGGCTTTTTGTGAGATCTGAAGTAGCTGTGCCACAGGTGCAATGAAAATCCGAGCTAAAAAGAGGTGTTTTTTAGAGCTGTGATGGCGGGCTGACTGTCACGTTGGCTTTGTAGCTTATCGCCATATGAATGGCATTTGTTATGTGTTTTCTGTTAGAGGATGTGGCCACAAATCAGAGGTTGGCGAAGAAAGGATTACTCTAACCTCTTTGATCAGAAAAAGTTAAGGGAGTGCCTTAATCAGTGTTAACTCAGGAGGTCTCCCCAGGACCTTCACTGGGCTGTGGGAGGCATTGTCCCTGTCCTGGCTCTGCTGAGAAGGTGACGAGGAGATCCTACCAAGAGAGGCAGGCAGCCTGTCCTCCAGGCCTGGGGTAGTTACCCCGGTGAAAGGCCAAGGTGCACAGATGGGGCTTGACCAGAAGGCAGTACTGGAGTTATAACCTGAGCTTGCTGTTCAGTGAGGGCAATGCCTTACCCTGGGGCTACCAGAACTACAGGCCTAAGCATATGGGGCCTGTCCTGAGTGAAGGGTGGCTGGGGCCTGTCAGCTGTGAGGAGGGAGTAATCCATATTCTCCACCCACACGAAGTGTGGGATTGAGCTCACTGAGGTCATGGAAACCAGCTATTTTTTGCTATTTTTAGGCCTCTGACTGAAGCAAACCATGGCCATTTCTCTATTTTATTGTGATGTGCAGTGAGCACTGGTTGGTCAGGTACAAGCTGAAAATCCTGTGAAGGTTTCCATCTCCCCACAGGTAGCAGATGCAAGCAGCGCAGTGCGCACCTTTATCTGCACAGGAAGGCTGAGCCTGTGCCTCTGAGGTCTCCGCCTAGAGCTAATAGGAACCCAGATGCTGAAAACCCATTGCTTAAATAGCGACAGCCTCCCTCCAAGTTCAGATAACTCCTGTATTGATGCACACTGATGAGAGAGTTAATGAAACATTAGAGGCAGCGACCGGAGATAGGGCTTGCAGGAAAGCACACCTGCATGCACCCTTTCAAGACTCTCACATCGCTGACTTTATCGGGACAGCCACGGCGGGCTTGCAGCTGGGCTGGCAGGAACTGGGAGATACAGAGGTGGTCTCAATGGTTAGGGTAGAAACCTGCTTGGGGAGAGCTTCCTGAAACTTTCTTCTTCACTGTTGGTGAACACTTCTCTGACAGATGTGTGTGAAGAGTGCCTGTTGCATCTGTAGTGATGAGCAGTAACTTGATCAGGTAGGGAAAGCTCTCTCCCCATGGAGTGAAATTTCCTCAGGTGTAAGTCAAATGAGCCCATAAACGGGAATCCATGCAGCCTGAGAAGCAGACACTCATTAAAAAATAAAATAACATCAACAGTTGTTGTGATACCCAAGTGAATTGGAAAGATGCCTTCTAGAAATGTTAGGTGTCAAGAAGGATTGTGAAAAGTAAAATTATCACAAATAATTTATGGAAAAATAATGATGGAGTGGCTGCATTTTGCAGTCTTTAACAATGAGCTGTATATCCAGTGTCAGCTTGCAAGCATGTCTGAAGGCAGAAGTTAGACCTTTATGATTTGTCTTCATTGTCTTACTGGCATGAGTCACTAAGAGCAAAGAAAGCATAGACGAGTTTACAATGGTACCAGGGGTCTTCAGTGAAAATGTCTGAAATATCCAAGTCAAGTTCAAAGAAAAGAATCAAACAAAGGGAAAAAGCACATTTGGTCAGGAACAGCAGCTTCTGTTTGAACGACATTATCCCAGTAACTGGAAGATGTACCCAATGTCTTTCCTTGGCTGCTCAGGCAAAATGCCACCCAGCTGAGCCTGAGTAGCATCTGGGCTATTGACTGACTCCACCCAAGCCAGAAAAAAGGAAACGAGAAAGATGCAGAAAAGTGCCTCAGAATCATTCCTTCTTTCCCAAACTGAGTATTTTAACATTCTCTTTTCCACTCTGGGGGGTAGGGTTTTTTAAACAAATTTCTATGAACAGATTTTCTTTCTGTCCTTTGTCATCATCCCTGTCCCAAATCAGGTCTAAGGCTGAAATGCAATTGAATGTGGCAGGAATAAGAGGAAGTGAAGACTATTATGATAGCATACGTCATCAACATATATAACCTTTTAACTCTACAAAACACCCTCTGTCTACATGACTGGCTGTGTAGGCTTGAGGGAGTGTTGGTGGCCATTGACTTAGGTGGTGTGGATGAGGATCAAGATTGCAAATACCGAGAAAAAAACTTTTTCTGGCTTTTTTGGAAGATCACACTCTGCTACAGAATATTTAGTGCTGCACTCTGTGCTTTACCCTCAGCAGACTTGTTGTTTTGGCTCCTAAGGACAATGTCTGTCTCATTCATTCAAGCTGTAGTGATTTTTTTTTTTTTGTGTGTGTGTGTGTGTGTATGTGTATGTGTTTGTTGTTTTTATTTTTTTCCCCAAACATTCCAAGCTCTGGCACTTTTCCAGTTTAGGCTGACAGCTTTCACTTTGGTAGGACCTGTAGGACTTGAACCCCTGGGACTCTGCATAGAGTATATTCTACTGAGGAACAATGTGCTGAGGAAAGCTAAAGAATTATATAGTCTAGCTGGGAAACACCTCACAGTCTGGTATTTTCCTTCATTTTTGCCCTGGCTCCTTTGCCTCTTCATTTTTAATTAATGGCACATGCTGAAATGATAATTTACATTCTTTTCAGAAATCAAAAGAATTCCCACTTACAACATTATTAAGTTATAATTACAGTGAAGAGAAAGGTTAATAGGAATTTGAGCTAAATATCTACCCTCCATTAAATGAGAACTTGACTGAACCTGTTTTCCCTTCATTTTGGTAGGTTACTCTAGCTTTAAATGAGTCTGGGATGGCTATACACCTGCACAAAGGGCCACTGCAAGGCCAAATAACTATCACCAAGACCGTTTACAGGATCTCAGGATAAATCTTGCCTGCCTGTCAATACTCAAGACAGAATTTAACAGACATGTAGGATACCTCTTGGACCTCTGAAAGAAAGACGTGTGTTTTGACTGTAAACAGAACACAGTCACATGGTGGGGATACTCGTGTGAGAAATACATGTAGGAGGTGGCACTTTTGTTGCAAAGGAAATTTACTGAGTATTGGTGGAGGAAAAGTAATCAGGTTCCTGGGCTACAGCATTCAAACAAAGCCTTTTCCTTCGCACATGCTGAGTGCTACATGAATGCAGAATCATATGCAAATCACCCTTAATCTAGCAAGTGGTTTACATTTTCAGTGAAATGAGAGAGGAGAAAAAGAAACATTTTCCTCCATATTAGAGGTAAGCGTGCCCATAAACAAGAAAATTATTGCGATGACTTTGCATATTAAAAATGTGTTTTAAATCAGCTGTAGGCATAGGAAAATGAAAATCCTCATGTGGGCACCTGCAGAGTGAACCTCCATGCTTCCCAGCACTGCTCTGCACAGGGAGCTGGATAATGACCTGTTTAAACTCTGCCATGCCTGGTGCAGTTACAGCTGGAGCCTCACAAAGCAAGAGCTTTGCCTCTAAGACCTGTTGTAAGCTTGGTGTTTCTTTTTCCTTTTTTTTTTTTTTTTTTCCTTTAAGCTGCAACACGTTGCTTAAGCTGTGGCATGCCTCAAAGACAGACCTTTCCCTCTTCCCAAGTTGCACCCCATGAAGCCCTGCAGTCCCCTTGTGCATCTTGCACAAGCGTTTCTATGGCTTGAGCCCACAGCCTTCACAAACGCAAGCGCTCCCGCAGACTTCCTCTCCTCTGTAATCCATACCCTGCTCTGGGGGCCTGCCTGCAGTAACTGCTCCTAAACTACCTAGGAGCTGCCTCTGCCTGGGTCCCTCCACTACATAGGCTTGGAAACTGGTTCTTCTTCTCTCCATCTACCCCCCTCCACTCCTCCTGCCAACCTCCCAGTCCTGGAAAGCTCAGGTTCCTCTTTCTAAAATTAGTGTGATGTTCCCTGGGATGCTCTGAATGAGCACGACAGCAGCAGAGCCACAAAGAATACTCCTACATGTCCCTACTGGGACAACTCTCCCCTAAACAGCCATGGGGCTTTGATGTGCCCTAGCCCTCGCCAACAGCCTTCAGAGAGCTTTTGGTACTGACCTCAATTGATTCCTTCACAGAGCTGTAGTCTGCTCTCAGGAATGACTTTGGAGCACTTGCAGAAACTTCAGCAAAGGATGCATTTTCAGGCTCCTAAATAAAAAGAAAATTCTTCCTTGCAAGTTGCATGCTTCTTTCTTTTTATTATTTTAGGAAGCCAATTGTTTGTATTTTCTAGCTTTTCTGGAGCTGAATGTCCTCAGGTCTGCCCAGTAACTTGCTGTGGAGCATAATGCACTGGGGTTTTGAAGTACATTCTCACCTCTGGTTTCTTAAGAAAGACAGGTGTGAAAAAGTTTGTTCCACAGTATTGGAGCTCCAGAATATTTCATTCTTATTCAGTTAATTCGTGATATGATGGTCTTAAATGAAGGAACAGATTAGCCAATATTTTGGTAGAATGGCAGTTTTGCGTACAAGCTGCAGGTACCCTCCCATGAGCTGAAGCTGACCTGGACCTTGGTGTCCCTACAAGATGCACCTTGAGCCCAGAACCTGCCAACTACTGTTTTGTGCTGTGCTCCTTCAACTTTGTTAACAGTCAATGAGAATTGAGGATGTTGAGGCTACCTATGGTGTGCAAAACTCTCTTCCCCACTTATCTAAGTGTGCTGGAAAAAAACCTTCACGGCTTGATTGTTGCCTATAACAACACTGCCAAAACATTAAAGACAAACAAGATTAGGAGACCATGTGGGTTTAAGTAAAAAAGAACACACTTTATTTATCTACAAGGCAGTACATTGTCGTATAAAAAATTAAGTGCAGATGAAGCTGCACCAAATGCTATTAAGGCAGCAAAGTCAAAGGCTGTTATTAAAAAAAAATAAAAAATAAAAAAATAAAATAAAATCAGTGTTTTGCCATATCGATAAAGGTTTGGTATGGCAGTACAAAGAACCATGTATTTCTAAGAACCTGATTCAGTACACAAGACCCAAGTTAGGGAACAATTAGCTAGACATGGAACAAAACAGACAACATGAACAAGACAGTGTTCTCCCAAACATGTGAAGGTGCAATACATGCTGTTATAAACCAATGAGAAACAAAACAACACATCCAGACAAAAAAATCTCCCAGGAACAGTGTTCAAAAATATTGCTTATAAAAAAAAAGGGGAAAATATAAATGATGTAAAAAAAAATTTAAAATAAAAAGGTCTGAAATGCTAGTGCATAGTCAATTAGCTAACATCAACATCTGTTTTCTTTCCATATAAAGCTCTACTGCTCCTTTTACACTAGCAGCATGTCTACACGCTAAGGTCTGTAGCAGCAAAACACAGTATTCATTTGGCATTTACAAAATTAAATTACTGAATAAAAATATAATTTTTTTCATAAATCTATGTTTCATACAGTAATATTTTTTTTAAAGCAAGCTAATTAACCCCCCCCAACAGAAACACACAATGTATAATGGTCTAGAACCATAAACAGGATGAAAGAGTATTTCAAGAGGCATGGATGTCTGAGCATTCACAATCTTGGATCAGTTTTCCCCCTTTGCACAGACTAGCGTGTGTAGTAATGCTTTTCACTTCGGTATTTTACACCAATGCATTTTGTTCAGTGATTTAAAATAAATCTGAGTACCTGCTCTTTATTATAAAAAAAATAAAAAAGAAACAAACAAAACCCCACCCCTGGATAGCACATCACTGAAATAACAATACTGGTGCATTAGGTCTGCTTGATCTCAGAAAGTACAAAAAAAAAAAATTACCTGTATTATAAGTCTGCACTTAAGATCATTAATTACTGATTAAAACTTAATACCTAATAATTTAGGCAAGTATCGCTTACTCAAAAAAAAAAAAATCCTCTTAAGTTGGGTGAAATCCAACAAGAATATATATGCTCAGTGACTAAATGCACTTCGTGCTGCTCCCAACTGTTGTACCACAACAAAGATAGGCTTGTCTCCCATTCAATGAAAGTCTTCACGCAGAGGAACAGGAACTTCCCAGCGAACGTGGAGTGTTTGACAACCATAATGCTTCTCCGGAGAAGTCCGTCGGCCCTTTCACATCACCAGAGTCCGGGTTGGGAACGCGGCCATGTACTTGCGCGCCTGGTCGGTCAGGGCCATCTGGTCCTCAATCTTCCCGCAGGACGCTGACTCCCAAGCATTGTTCAGATGCTGAGTTGGAAGGAAACAGTGGGGAGATTTGGGGTGAACATCACGTGAACTGGTTTATTTAAGAGTTGCGTGAAGCTACAGCAGGATGTTGTACCGTATCCACAGAAAGTGACGCCTCAACACAAGAGCCAAAAACGTGTTGTCCTTGCTTCCCAGCTTGAGACTTGAGGGGCAGGCAGACCACACCACCCAGCAAAGCCAGGATTCAAAACCTCTCAAGTTCCCACTGGGTTTCTTCTCTACAAGTCCACATTTACAGCCTCGGCTTTCATCTTTCCCCTCCATTTAAGGTCTAAACAGACACTTTATTTGCAGGTGGACTTTACAGTCAACAGGGCACAGGCAGGTTAAAACCTTCAGTTATGCTTGGTGCAGTAACCACAGAAAAATGACTGCTGAGCCCTCATTCTAGCGATGCAGCTGCAATGCCTCTGCACTCCCTGAACCACCCTGATGATCCCGATGGCCTGACCACAGCTAACAAACAGGCCCGCACTCAAAGCTGCTTTCACCTGTGCGCAGCGATTAGCACGTGCCCATTAGCAGAGCTCCTCTGGCAAAAGAGAAGAGACGTGGGGGGACCCTTGGCAGAAACAGCATTTTAATTATCGAGTAAGCCATTTTACTTCTTGTGGTATTTATGGAGGTTAGAGACACCATTTAGTATAATGTTGAAGTGAGATAAACATATCTGCACAGAAGGCTGTGTGCAGTATGTTTATTTACTCACTACCCATGTGAGATGTTTCTCATTGCCTTGAGCTATAAACAGTAAAGAAATTTCAAAGCTCCTGGAATTTACCAGTATAACACACACACACTTATACACATGTTTTGTTTTATTTCTTGAACTCTTTCACTTACTCAGTCTATCTGTTTTTCCACAGTGAGGTATTCATTAAGCCCTAAATAAAAACTAGATTGTTATATAGAAGCAGTTGTATGAACGCCCTGCATTCCAAAAAAGTACACGGCTGTCCTCAGCTGAAGGTTGCCTGCCAACAAGGGGGTCAAAATACTCTTCAAGGTTAAGAAGGTCTAAGCCCAAAGATCCGCCAACAAAGACAAATCAGGAGACAAAACTGTTTTCGTTTTTTTACAAAAGGGTCAGCTTTGCATTTCAAGATCTACATCACTCAACAAGATAGCCAAAGCCCTCCCAAAAACTAGGACACTGGGTGAAGCATTAGTGGACTGCAAACTGTCTGCTAAGAGCAGAAGTGTCCTGACAAGCCCATTGCTCTTTATGATGCTCCTTCTAGTTGCTAGCTGTGCAAGAGGATCCTTAAACTACGCTCTCAAAGAATGCTCTTCAGACTGTAAACAGTGTTATCTGGGGCGTATGTATAGTCAAAAGGCTCTGCAACATACAAAATGGAGATAGATTTCATTACATGCCCTAATTATGGCACTGGTACAGACACAAGGATGGAGGTTCCCTGTTTTGGAGGGCTTACAGGCTCAAAAGGGACAAAACCAAAGAGCAAGCACAACCAAGATGGGGACAAGCATGCTAGTCCTCTGCGATTCCCTAGACATGGCTTTCTCTTCTCTGTAGATGTTTCAAATGTTGCCTCTGTTCCTGATGACTTTTTGTAGGCAAAACTCCTGCCAAGTTTCAGTAGGAGTTCTCCATGTGAAGGAGAACAAGGTCCAACCTCAAATCATTAGTTTCTGCAGCTTTTTGTGTGAAAGCCACCCCTGTGAAGTGAACAAACATGATACACCTCTTTCTGGTGTTGTTCAGCCTGAGTGGGCTGTATACTTTGTGCAGTGGCTCAGCCTCGGGTACACACCACAGCCAAAACCAGGTGTGACACACTTTTTGTGTGCTGCAGACATGCATGGGACATGCCACAGTTTCTCTTATGTTTTGCTTAAACAGTTTCCAGGGTAACTTTTACAAAGGTGCCTACATCAGCTGGGAACCTGCAACCTCCTACAGCTCCTCAGTGGGACTTATACACTTTCCCATATTATCTCAGAGACATTTGCATCAAGGCTAATGCTTGATATCATTAGGGCTGGTGCAATGCCATCAGTCTTGCACAGAAGTCAGATTTGGTCTGTGCACCTCAAAAGCAATTGGCAGTTCCAAAATATCCATAATTTTGAAGGACAGAAATATGTGTCCAGCTAATGTTTCTCTGTGATCTTCCAAAACTTCAAAGCACTGGTCTAAAGAGGTTAGATCAGCAGTCCCCTAAATAACTGAAAACATATCAGGAAAAGCCCAATTTTTAAAAATTGGAAGTAACTTCAGGCAAGTAGTGTCCCGATTTCATAAATTAGGCTTAATTGTTAGTATCTACACTGAGCTCTTTGTATTAACAGCCATGTGTTTAGAAAAGAAAGAAAAAAAAATCTGTATCCTGGTATCTCCAGCATCTCAGCAGGCTGCTACATGTCACTCATTCCACCTAAAGCCTGGTCTTCATTTAGCCTGATGTCAGAGGAGCAGCAGAAGCTGCATGGGCTGTAACCCCTTGCCCTCTCCCAGGGTGTCCCAGGGTGTCCCAGCATCCCGAGGAATCAGGGTGCAGCTGGCATGGGAAGCGACGGGAGGATCAGTTGGATCCCCAACTCCTGCCTGCACAAAATTCTGCTGGAGAGACAGTGTGGGACAGGCTGCCTCACTGAGTTTCAACCTTGATAATATTTTCCCAGAAACACATTACACTTTTTTTTTTTTTCCTCCTAGGGCAATATATAAAAAGAAACTAACTTTCCAGTCTCACTGAAGATGGCGAATGCAGAATTTGACCCAAAGTGGTGTATTTACTAAAGCAGCCTACTTACTGAGAATTTTCAATTTCATCCCGGGGAACTCACGTAACATTTACAGTAGGCATTTTTAATAAACATATTCTGTGTGAAGTCTTGGCTCTGAGCAGCAAGCACATAACAAAGCACAATGCCTCTGCCTTGCCAGCCCTGCAGCGCAGTGCCGGAGGCATGTGTGAAAGTCATCTGAACGCAAGAAACTCCGCTTCCACTCTTGGCAGGGAGCGCTGGGTCTCACGACCCAGGTTCCGGGGCTGAACACCCGCAGCTTAGGGATCACTGAGTAAAAAGGGGAAGCAAAATTGGAGACTGAGAAACACGTTGTCTCCTTCCATGTTAGCGTCTCAGCGAGTATTGACATGGCTCTGCTACCAGAAAGTATCGGTGCCCTGCAGACAGCAGTGCTTCCCAGACTCATCAGAAGAGAAGAGAACCGGGCAAAAAACTAGGGGCATGCAGGAAAACAGCACAGAAACAGAGTTAAAACACTCCCTTTGGAGAAAGCTCATTTTATCTCCCCTATCACTTTTAAAGGTACAACTCTGCAGATCAATGGATGGAAATGCAGAAGCTTTGTAATTAGAAGCCAAAAGGCCTGACCCCAAACCCACTGAAACTGATGTGCATGTTTTCATCAGATCAGGGGATTCATTCCACTTAAATTCAGCCGTCTAAGAGTGAGGTGTTCCTTTTGGCACCTAAATCCCTAGCCAGTGGGGAAAGAAAGGGATTTCCGCAGTATGATTCATTCCAAATATGTCTTTTATTGGCTCAAAGAGCAGGACACTACTCTTAATTTTGCTGTTAATTAAAAGAATTTAAGCCTTGTCTGCCAGCATTTCCATAGCTGCATTTTTCTCTTCCATGCACAGCAGTTTTTAAAATTAAAACTGGGAGTAAGGGAAGAAGAAGGTATGCTACTGTGAGTTCCCATAGCATAAAATTACAGACCCATGGTACAGTTCCAGCTCTGTTGTTCACCCTGGTTCTTTTTTTCTTTTTTTTTTTTTTTTTTTTTTTTTAACCTCAGTAATCCTACCAGCACATCCTTCTCCTGGCAGCAGGACTACCTCACTTATCCTGTAATGTGCCTTCAACTGCCCTTGGGCAGATGTGAACAGTAAACAAGCTGTCAGAGCTGTAACTGGGATATCCAGTTAAAGCACTTTAAATAAAAACTTGGACCATCTAGAGAAAACAGACAAGAGTAAGGAAAGAAAAGCCTCTGGAAAGGTGCTCTTTAAACTCTCTGCACTCAAGCCTGCCTCTTCATGTGCTGTAAGAGAGTTCCTGCATCACAACACCTTGCCTGAGAGGGGACAGCAAAACCAAACACCGCTGCAGCAGCACCCTGCAGAGCTGGCCAACTGCTGGAAGTGCTGTACGAGTGGCAAAGAAATATTTTAAAAGACAGATTTTAAATCCCCGCTGTGCTGACTGATGTCTTCAGCAAAGTTGCTGGTGTTACATACGTTTGCGTCACATTAGCCAAATCTGCAGAACATGCCACAGAAGAGAAGGCTTGCAACAGAAACTCAGTATTCCTTCCTAAGCACTGAAACAATCAATGACAGTGCCCTAAACAAAGGCTTTTCATAGCAGGATGTGATGTGATGGATTTAATGTATAACTGTTTGGTTTTCCATTCTGTAAGAATGCAGAAGCAAAGGAAGCTCTTCTACTGATCATGAACAGACAGCACAGACCAGCTAAGAACTCTACTACTCCACTCCATTTCCTAAGGTAGAGCACTATTTCTGCTAGTTTTTCTCTGGGGCGTGGGACAGCCTTTCCCCAAACTTTGTGGTTTCTGCAGTTGTTCAGAAATACAGCTTGCTACATGTGCAAGAAAAAAACAGCCAAACTCTTCAGCTTTTATTAAAAGCCTGATACCAGTGCTAGGCAGAGCTATTTGATGGTGCTTTTAAGAGCTTAACCCTGAAGCCCTCACTCAGACAAAACTCCTGTTTGAGAACTATGAGCTCTCTAAGTAAGATTAACGGGGGAGAGATGGAAATGATCTGAGCACCTGCAACTCACATTAGGATCTTTGGTACCTTTCTAGTTTGGACCTTAAGTAATTTTATTTGTATTCACAGATGAGAACACACGGCTGCAAATGGCTGACTGCCAAGCCTTCCCTTTTCTGCAACTGCTCCACAGCTTCTGAAAGCTGAGAGACCATCACCTGCTCGGCGCAGCTACAACTCCTGAACTGTTCACACCCTAAATTCTGCTGCTCTGGGAAGAAAACATGCAATGACCGACCTGTACCTTCCAACCTCCCTTTGCTTTCCTCACCTGAACAAAGCACAGCTCCTGCACAGATCAGGAGAGAACAGATAACGTTGGTGCGGGAGAACTTCACAGCTACTTTTCTTTGCTATGTAAATCTTGAAACTCCCAGGACTTGAACACAGCATGTTTTCCCCTTTCCCTAGATTAAACAAAGCAGAGTATGAGACTTTGAGATCTTCTTGCCTGAAAGAGGCATGGAGGAAAGCCAGAGAAAGGCTCCTCTTGAGGTCTGCTGCTGCAGGAGAGCCTGCTGCCTCGCCTATAAGCTTTGTCTTCCAACTAGCTGTAAATGAAATTCCACAACTTGCTTTTAAAATGGAGAAAATTAAGGCTAATGACAGCTCACGCTCTTGAAAAGGTTAACTAAGTAACTGTTTTAAAATCCTTTAAACTTACTCTTTAAAGAAAAGGGTTACATAAACCGCTGAAAGTCAGGAAATTCGAGCTGAAACGTGTCAGTCTGTGGTTAAAAAATGGAAAGTGACAGGAGCTATGGGTTTAAGAACATTCTCTTTAGCTTGCAGGGCTTTTACCTTGTGTTGTTTCCTTTGTAACTGGGGGAAGAAGATATCAAAGCAGCGCTATTTTCTTAAAAGGCTCCATTTCATGGTGTCTTTTGATAGCCTGCAGGGTTAGGTGGATGGCCTACAATTTAGCCTACTTTTCTAACTGTTAAAATGTCTATGTTAGGATAGTTTGAATTATGTACTGCTACTTGTTTGACTGGCTACAGAACATAATGAGAAATAAAACATAACTTTTAGACAGGAACAGCCAGAAACATAGTTTTTATGTAACCACTTATTTGGTGCAATTCAAGCAAATGCTCTGTATAGATCATCAGTCTGCCTCATACGCTACCCCAAAATCTTAACCCTTGAAAAAATTCCTAGTGAGGCCAAGATCTCCCTGCAGTGAAACTGAGCATGGTACGAGTGACAAAAATATAGAACACCGGTTGTAACTAACTGCCAATATGAAGCAAAAATATTTGGGACCCGTGCAATGCAGTGTAAGACTAATTCCATGCTTAGGCAACACATGGGGATGGCAAGACATCTCCTGTTCCTGCCAGAAAGAGAATATCCAATGCACAACCATAAGATTTGCCCTGCAGGACAAAAATGCAGGCTGAATCTTCACACCTTACTAGAAAGGTCCTACACACAGTGCTTTTACTCCCAGCATTTTACAGAGAAGGGACCAAATGAGGATGAAGCCCAAACTCCTTTGATTTAAGGACATTTTCTCCCCTTGTTCTGGCATGTAATACTGATACTGCCACATTCCCAGTGCCGTTATATCCTGCCCTCGCCTGCCAAATGATGTCACATGCTGTTCCTCTCAAGTGATGGTGAATCACATCATGCCAACTGATACGGTCATCAGCTATCATTTACCCAGTTGCATATGATCAGTTGTGCATCCAAAATGCAGTAAAAAGTATCTTTAAGAGTTTGTTTTGAATGTTTGTAAGTAATCAAACACTTTGGTGAGCTTATGGTTAGCCAAGAATCTTTTTCTTTAAGTAAATGCAGTGCAAGTTACTAAAGCAATGAAAAATGTTGCAGGCTGGTAAATACACTGCTTCCTTCTTAAGTAAGTTGAAATTTAAAACAAAATGGATTTTTAGGAACAAAGTGTATTAAAAGAGTATTGGGGGAAAAAAAAGTGTAGTGTTCTTTCTCTCTTCCCTCTCCATGCACACGTCCCAGTGTGGAAAGAGTGCTATAATTTGTGCTTGGACTGAAGTCAACGAGAATTTGCCTCAGTAAGAATTGTTGGATCAGTCCCAAAGTATTAACAGCAGCAATGTAAACATATGCAGACACAATTAAATTTCACCCCGATGAGTTCCCTGGTGTTTCATTTCTACCTGCATGGAATCGATGGATTTAGTTCAGTGTGTGTACATCCATGTGTGTGCGTGTGAATACGTGTACATGGGCAACACAACAAAAAGCTGGAAAGCATGGAACAGTAACACATTAAAATCTGATCACGTACAAAACGCTACAAGTCAAAAATGAAGCGCAAATACCAGCATTTTCAATTGCTTTGCACCTTTGCACCCTTTAGACAGGCTGTGTACTCAAGATAGGCACACGGCTGCCCTGTGACGGATGGGGAGCACAGGGACACAGCAGCAGCACACCCGTTCTGGCATGAATCAGATCCAGACCACAGCTCTTTTGGTGCTGTATGACACCAAATTCCCCTCTTGGGGCCAAGCAAGCTTTGTTGGGGAAAAAGATTCCCCCTCGCAGCTGTGGCATTAAGACTGTGCAGCAGTGGACACCCAAGACAGCATTGTCCTGAAATGACTGTATTTCATTCTGAAAAACCTGTCTATGCTGCAGACTCATATGCCTCTAACCTCATTTTTTTTTGTTTAGGTTACATTTCAGTTGAAACACTCAGTGTTTCTTCATTGTCAAATAGAATAATTTTACCTTCATAGTGGTACACAAAGAAGCTGCAACTAAGTATTAATTTGGGGGCTTTTTACAGCTGCTTTTTCTTTCAGTTCAACACTTCTTAAACACTGAGATGAGTTGGGAAATCCTTTTTAACTCAGTTCTACCTAAGCAAAAGTCCTCTTTATCCAAACAATGAGAATACCTGACTTTTAGCATGCAAAACTAAAGGTTTTTCCTGACCAAGGACTAAAGAATGGGATCCAGAATAGGCCACAACCTTATTTGTATAAACTTCCTGGGCCAAAATCAGCATGAGTTAGAAGAGTAGGTTAAACAAGACCTTTCGTTTATAGCAGCTTGTAAAGAAATTATTTTTAGATAGCAGGAAACATAACATTGTTATACCCAAGATCAAAAGATCCTACTCTACAGGCACCTCAGATGCTTCATTTTTATTACAGGCAGAGCGCAGGCAACCACCACATAACAGGACAACCTACGCCATAATTCTGTTTAGCTACCTGAAAATTTTGCCCTAAGTCTACTGAGGAGCCTGGGGTCCGGCTGCTAGACATGGCCAGGCACCAGAGAACCCAGGCACTTGTACCCACAGAGTGGGAGCCCTGGGTTGCTCCACCACGAGATGGTTCAAGGTCAGGCCTCAAACGACTGCCTTAAATTCAGGTTGCAGAGAGAGGGCAAGTCTTCAAACCTTCCTCTGCCCCCCCCCTCCCGTGGTGCAGTTCATGAGCAAAGAGCAAATCAGGAAGTGTGAGGGTGAGTTTTTGCCACTGTGGACACCCCCCTGCAGAGGGGAGACACTGACCCTGCTCCCTGAAGCTGTTTTCACCAAAAGACTCTACAATGCAAAATGTAAACCTGCTCCACAGTAAAGTGTAATGTTTCATCCATCCAGAAGTGGTTTGCTTTGTTTAAATTTCAGGATATTTCATTCACATTTCAAAGGGAAAATAGGTGATGAAATCATGGAATTCCTACAAAATAAAAATCCAGTTCTCACACAGGTCTGTTACTGCCATCAGCATACATTACTGATGCTTGAAATGCAAAAACGGGGACATGTGTGAAATTTTAATATCTTTATAATGCCAGGCTAGAAAGGCTTAATCTGAACCAGGTTTCATTCATTCTTTTTTACTGCAAATAACCCCTACTGTAAATTTTAGAGAGAGAGGGGAAATAAAGGTTTAGCCATGTGGACTGTCTTTCTGAAAGTCAGGAACGGTGGAGTTATAATTTCCTTTCTGACAGTGACTCACTCTGGGGAATGACACGCTCTCCCTCAACTCACCCATGTGGAGAAGGGATGTAAAATCACTTACTCATCCACCTCAAAAATAAGGGTTGTAGTGGAAGTACAATTAATCATTATCTACACTGCATTTTGTTCTCTGAAAGAGGTTGGAGGGCCTGATCTGAAGTCTACACAAATTGACAAAAAGGCTGCTAATGACTTTGGTGGGCTTTGGATCAGGCCCTATATAATAGTGATTTATTTATTCAAAAGCATAGCAAATGTATACAACTGCTAACACTTGGAAGAAGCCTACCTGCCCCTAATCCAGCCTGACACCTGTCTCTCATTAAAAGTGTCGCACATTTAATTCATCTCAGAGGCCTCATGATGTACAAGGAGCATTTAGGAGTCTCCTGCATCTCCGGTGTGCTGCCGGAGCTAGTGCAGAAGGAGCCCCGGCTGCACCAAACCTGTGCACCAGGGCTGCTGGAGTCCCTCCTCCTGCCCCAGGCTGGCTGACAAGTTCTGGCCAGCGCCCTACTATCAAACCCTCCTGCTCTCCAAAACAGCACAACCGCGTCCAACAAGTCTGCAGGAAAGAGCCTCCGGCCCATGTTAGCTCCCGCACCGTGCCTGGGAATTGCTTTGGTGAGTAATGGTTGGCGTGGTGTGAAAGCCAGCCAGGGACTATCCCACCCCTGCAACACCAGAGCCTGCTGAGATGCAGCACCCCACGTGAAAGGCTTTGCCACACTCAGCAACCCAGCACTGCTCTGAGCACCATCTCCTTGCATCCACAGGCATGGCGCAATCCTCAACCATGTTCACCTGAACATTCTCCCTTATCCAAAAGCCTAAACTCAGTCTATCAGAAAGCATTAGGTATGTATACATATACACATACATAAAGGACATTTATATATAGACATATAAGGGTATTTTTTGTTACCTGCAGTGGACTAGCTAGTGGCCTGTTCCTAGGCATGGCAAATGTTTTATGAAAACTACCATCCTCTTCCGACACTGGCATTTTTAAAATGGAGCTGGTAAGAAGATTCTGAACAGGGAAAAAAAAAAAAAATGTTGTCAGGAACTCAAGAAAACAACCTGAATTTGAACGTATTAAAAGCAAACCTGGCCTGACTGTGAAGCAAGCAGTGCTGTGCACCGCCACAAACGCATGCTCAGCCTGGGAGCACAGCTCAGCCTGGAACTCCTGAGTGCAAGAACAACAGCAGCACCAAGCAGTCTGGTGGGACAAAGGAAACCATGAACATGCCAGGTCTCCTCTGCACAAAACAAAACAGAGTGTCTTCTTCTTTTCACAGTTTTAACTCTGTGACCCACTCATTTCTATACACAGGCACAGATGCCCTCCACGTGCACGCTTTTTATAAAGACTAAGGGCTTTTTCAGAGACTGCAACTTCTGTGGCCTTCTATACACATCACAGTGATCTAATTAAGAGCACAATTTTGCTTCTTATGTGCTTAATATAGGAAAACAATATGGATGTAATTAGTAATGCCTACTCATGAGGAAGGTCAACCATAAAAATTCTTTTCCTTTTAAGAACTGAAAGGGGTGCAAAACAGAAAAAAAAAAATCATTTAGTGGTGTGAAAGCTCGCACTTACTGGCATATCTTCCATAGTAGGTGCATGTGTAAAGAGCTGAGTGTTCAGGTTTTCCCCTTCCCAGTGATTCGAGCAAAAAAAATTTCCAGCTTTATCTGTTGGAGACTCCACCTAAAAGCAGGAAAGGAACCATGAAAATAACAGTATCTAACTGACCAGAAGGAGATATATCTGTCAGTTGTTTAACAAATCGAACAAATATTCTTCACAGCTGTGCACAACGCATTTACAGTACTTTCTTTTACAGCAACCTTGCTCTTTGTTGAAAAAGATGTTCAAGGTTCTCAAAAAAATCCCCTCCTAATAAAACTTTGAATACTTGCACTCAGCGCTGTCAGTATTCAAGAGTTTAATCCCCTAAAAAGGATTGAGAATATATGTATTTTTAGAATTTTAGTGACAAAGTAATATAATGCAACGTCCTCAAATGTTCAGGTTTCTAAGTCACTCCATGTAGCTTGGTCCCTGTGGGGTTCTTCTATAGTTTTCACCAATATTAGAAAGATTCAATCCAAATTCCTGTCTAATTTTTTTTCTTTTTAAGTTTCAAATGAAAACTGCATTAGAACAGCCCAAGCAAACCCCTGCTGAAAACAGCAGAAAGACTTCTATGGAAATCAATGGGAGATGAATTAGGCATGCCTAGTACACTATATAGAACCGACACTAAGATCTTGGGGCTCACATGAAAGAAAAACAGACACAGCTATTTAACAGAAAATGGTATTGGTCTAAGTTTCTCAGTAAAGAGGGCTGAATTAAATTGCCTCAGGTAAGTTTGCGATTTACCTCTTGTTTGATTTTCTTCAGCAAAGGGGGTCCACTTTCATGTAGCCCAGCCACTATTGCAGATTCCTCCGACTCCTGCTTGATAACGTCCTGCAGATCTTCTACAAGATGAGTCGGAGTTTGAGGCTGAAAGGAAGAAACGTTACATGCAAGTCCCAGAACATCCCTCTGCACTAATATCAAAGCAACTTTTATCATTGTTTCCTTCTTACCAGCATCTTCAAAGGACCGTATTTGATTTCCTGAGCTGCAAGTGCGTTTTTGAATGGAGTGGGTGTTCTCGGAGAGCTCTCCAATATCGACCTCTTGATTGCGGGAGTTCTGAAACTTTAGAAAGAGGGAGAAAAACTTTAAAGGAACATGCTTAGAAATATTAGCTCCTTACAAAAATACATGCATACAGGCAACGACAGCGATAAGACTCTGAAAACTATTTTCCAGCAATCATATACTCCATTTTGCTTTTCTGGAAGAACATCTATTTAACTGTGGCAAGGCAGAATGGCTTTGTTTAAAAAAAAACTTGAGTCTATGTGAATGACAATAACCCATCTCTGAAGTTATTCAGTGAAAGTTTTACTCCAAACTAAGAAAAATCTTAATGTATTAGAGCACATCTCCACAGGAAGCATACAGTTACCCAGAACTTTGGTTGTGTGCAAACCTGAAAAAGTTAACCCTAGTGAATCTGACAACAAAATGTGATTACAGACTTACACATGATTTTCCTTCTGAGTTTTGAATGTCTGGTCCCTGTGGAATGGGGTGGAAACAGCCATCTTATGGCCACACACTGGTGTGGAAGTTAGCGCAGGGTTGTCCAGGTTCAGATTTTCATGATTGGATGAGGTGTTTAAGAACTGTAGGCAGGAAAAGGAAAAATCAGCAAGACCATCTAGATTGCAAGGCTGACTTCTTAAGTTGACTTTATTGAACAGAAGAAAAAGAAACCATTTCTCTCTCACTGCTGCAAGTAAATCTCCTGTCTCTACAATATGGGTAGGTGCATGTGGGGTACCAGACTATGTGACAAAACTGTACTCGGGTCGGAGTACTCATGAAGCAAAAACTAGCATTTCCGGAGTGGGAAATTACAAACAAAATGACATGTCCCAGTCAGAGTTGATTTCTCCATCACTTCAAGAGAAAAATCTTAAAAACCTGCTTTGGATTTTCTGCACATATCCTGTAATTAATATTAAGAGCAGTAAGGTAAGTCTTACCTCTTGCTTGAGGTAAGAACCAAGTGAAAAGGAGTAGGGGATGTTTCAAAAAGAAACTCACAGGAGATGGGGCTAAACTCCACAAAGATTTATTAGGGGAATCGAGGAATTTTTGAAGTAGTAAATAAAGCAGTTATGCCAGTAAGCAAAATTTCCTATTATCTCTCTCTCTCAAAACAAAGTGCTCCACTGTCACAGTATAAAATGAAAACTGCTGCCTGTGATGGCTGCATGGAGTGTTTTGGAATGGAGACAGCTGACTGAAAAGGAGGCAGTGGTAACAGTCTGGAGAAAATTGCTTTTGCACGAGTTCTACTTAGTAACCTAAAATGTGGCTTCCATTTCTAGTGTCTACAAATCTGTGAGTGTCGTGGTATCATTTCACTGGGCAAATGATTTATGATTAAGATACCTAATGCATAACTGGAGATATAGTGGGAAGTCATTACTTGCAATCTTCTGGTAACCTTCATGCAATAGTGTTTCTCTGACTGTAAGGACTAACACCAAACCAAGGCAAACACAACAGAAACAGACAAACAAAACCAAAACACAACACTTTTAAATAGTGCCACAGCTGTGAAACAAAGCAACAATGGACAGGAATTTCAAAGTGCACACCAGGCAATTTTAAGAGGCCAATTTTCTCCTCATTCCTACTCCACCCCACATGGCTGGTATTGAGGATGGCGAGCCACGATTTGAATTTTCTGGTTGTTGTCAGTTTGTCTCACAACCTGAATGCTATTTAAATGCAGCTTGGGGTTTTCTATGTCAATGTGAATCATACTGTAAGTGGACAGAGATGGAAAGTATTACAAATGATCAGAAATGTTAAACTCTGGTAGTTGAAGGAGTTAACAGCAAAAGCAAAGCAAGCAATTGTACTCTCCTACAAAAATGATCCAAATCAAGCAAACAAACAAACAAACAAAAAAACCCAAGCCCCACAGATGAATTTAAAAGAGAATCAACAGTTAGCTTGCTGGTGATCTGAACCCAGTGGTGAAGACTAGGAGCAGTGAGAAGATTCAAACACAGAGTGAAATCAACAAGCACAACGGCAATTAGTCATTTGTTCCAAGGGATTAGTTTCTAAATTGTTAACACTGCGGTGACTTTTGAGAGTTAGTAACATCTGTGCAGAAGTCTTGATCTACCTGCGAGGGAGAGAAGGGCAGGCTTTTGACAGGGGAGCGCTTAGGAGTTGAGCTGCTGCCGTCAGCCAGGACCAAGGCGCTACTGTGGCCACTGGCTAAGGGGCTGGAGTGCCCTCTCCTTTTGCGAAGAAGCACCCACGGAGCCGGGCTGCCCTGTGAGGCAGACAAGGACTTTGGTGAGCCAGGAGGGCCCTGACTCGACAAGATTTTGCTCAGGTTTGTGGTGGGGTGTCCTGGAGGTCTACATGCACTGGCCGCTCTGTGCTAAAGCTGTGCGGCTCTGCCTGAGGGAGCTTTGCTAGCCGAAGTGTCTGTGTCTTCAAAGAATTCAAAACTGCTGAGATCACCCCATGATGAAGGATCCTGAAACAACGTGGGAGGCACGGAGCTATAAGACAGTGTATAGTGCCACCTCATGAAAATACAGCGCTAGGATATACCAGTAACCACCACCAGCAAAGTCTTTCCCAATTCATTTCCACTTGACCCTGTTTATTTGAGTAGTAATAATCTGATGGCTTTTGTGTGTTTTCAGTTGATACCTCAAGCATATCGAGCTATCACCCTAACAGTGTTGCTGGCAACTGAGCTTCTAAAGAAACAATGAGTCAAATGAGGTCCTTGCTATCTGCTTGTCCAGCATTTTCTGCAGGGTACAAAGACAGAAAATCATTACAGAGAAATGAGCACCTTGGACTCTAAACCAGGACTGGTCTCTAAACCAGCATGACTGCTCTGGACATGGGGAATGGGACATGGCACTGCGTGAAGCAGCCATCTCTGCAGCCGAAGCAAGGTGCCACCAACAAACCTATTTCAACGCACACACACGGTTTCTTGGAGACCATAATGAGAAAAAGCCGTGTCAATGTCACTCAGCTACCTATAAGTTAAAATCCATGTTTTCTTCACATATGCCAGGACAAGCTCCTTAAGCCCTGAGAAGCAGCTATTGATGCTACAACAAAAAGTTTTAGAAAAGGATGCAGATACATCAGCAGCCACACATAAACCTACAAAATGTGTCATTTCAAATATCAAAAAGTTTTGTTTCAGTGCTTAAAATCTTCCACAGTGTCTCTGATTTTAGTTTAAGGAGATGTAATATAGTAAGAGTCTGTTTCAAACTCCTATTGTGTATTTGCTAACAATCACACTCCCCATACCAAGATGCAGCAGGAAAGGGTGACACCCACAAAAAGCACACGTTTTCACAGCTGGGGGCTTCATTTATGAGCAACCATGTGTTGTTATACAGAAGCTAAGCTTCAGATCTCACAGCAGTTAGAAGTTACTCAGAAAAACGAAAAACAAAAACAAATTAAAAAAAAACACTTTTAGGATGGTCCCAGTTCCTCTCCCCTTACTCCTTGACCACACACAAATTCACCTGAGGAGGCAGTTCTACTTACGGAGTCTATTAACTGGAGTGTTTCTGCAAATTCTAAGAGATTCTTAACATTATCCAGGATGTTGCTCTGGTGAACAATCATGCACCGTGCGGGGGATGCACTTTCCTCAGGTAAGCAACCATGATCCACCGGTGGAGATGGAGTACAGTGGTGGTGTTCCCCCAAACAGGAAACAGGTGCATTGTCACCACTGGTCCTGGTATTGTCAGCAACCGTGGTGCTGTGCCAGCCGGGGTAGTTGGATGTGTGGTTCTGTGTCTAAAAGAAGAAGGAAAAAAAAAGAGAAAGTGGGGGGGGGAAAGGCAGAAGGAACTTAGCAATGAAATTGCACAAGGTGTCAGATGCTACTGGAGGAAAGATAAAAGTAGTTGCATCATCATCTAAAAACTTATGCCTATGAAACAATTGTCAAGATGTTTCCTTTCATCAGTGCAAGATCTTGTTTTAAGTAATATCAGCATCTTATTTGTTATCCCAAAGTTACCTCATAATTTACTTCCAGGATTATGAGCATGGATCATGACTAACATGTTATCAATTCATACTGCATTAACTCCAAACAGTTCAAAAGCTGTCTGCAAGTCATTTTCTGTGAGAAGCAAGAAACGGCAGGATTTCCCTAGTGAGCACTCAGCACTGTAAAAGGCTAAAGGGTTTAGAGTTAGAGTTGCTTTTGTTTGCTTATCTCCTTTTCTTCTTCTATCCCTGTCTAACGCTACAGCTTACACCAATGCAATGAAGAGGCTGTCAAATCAACGTGGTTAGGAAAGCAGAAGAACAAATTAACAGAAGTTTCTTTCCAGTGTGATCATGCAACAGAAGAAATTGCAAAATATTAACTAAAGTTAAAAAGTGGCCAAACTAACGTATCATGCATGCAGTTGTTTTACTATTAATTTAAATATTACCCAAAAATAGAAAAAAATATATATAAAAGAAACTGCTGGCTATCACCTATCTTCAAAAACGATTTGGGGAGATTCTTGGCTTTGGTGATGGTGTTAAATGACTAAGTAAGGTTTTTCACATATTAACATCCAATGGCATATACAACAAAGTGTTAGAATTCAGTAATAGCCAGCATTTGTTCCACACATGCAGTTATAAAGGATCTAACACTATTCGGAGAAGTAAAACGAACTGTCAAACATGCACCAGGTCTGAAGCTTACAAAGTATAAAACATAGCTGAAGAGAAGAATACAACAGAGAAGAAAAATCTAATGTACAGGCACTACATTTTCATCACATGAACCATTGCACACTTTCAGAAATGCAGATCCTATTGATTTAAGATCTGTGGGATTTTTCATTTTAGTATGATCATCATGGTTCCAATATTATGTAATATTACAGAGCCCAGCCCTGCTCCCACTTTGCAAAGTAAAATACCCGCAAATTGATTTTTTTTATCGAAGAATTTACAAGGCAGATACAGAGTATACATGTGCTATGTTTCATCCTTTTAAAACGGAAATATAGAGCCTTGATTAGTATCGAAGGCAAAGGGGGAATAAAAAGTTAAAAAGACAAGCACTGGGGTAATGCTGCTATCCCTCCATCCAAGCACACAGTGACAATCTTACTGGTAATGCCTGCTGCCCTTTCAGTTCATTCTCAGTCGACATTAGTAGCAACTCTAATTCCTTTATTCGTTTTTCTTTCTCAGGGTCTTCATCATTATAGTGTCTCTGAAATTAAGAGTTAAGGGAAAAGAAAAGATAAAGGTCTGATAGGATGTAGCAACTAAAATGCTTATGGCTTGCCGTCCTGTGGTTATAATAGCCAAATTAGACTCAAAGATGCAACAAATGTCAATTGTGTTTTCCACTATCAAAGTCCCTGCTGAATTTCAGTACAGACATTTGAAATGGAGAAAGTGAAAGCTACCAAACCAGAAGACAACTATTGTGTGTTAAATTCACTTCAGAAAAAGCAATTATTAGCCTTGTCAGAACTCCCCCACCTTCCCCATTTTCTCTCCACACATATTACATTAAAATGTTTCCTTAATGTAAGATGTTTGCATTTTGACTTAGCAAATGTTTAACAAATTGACTCTCAAAATGATGTTCAAATTATCTACCTGAATAGCTGCAGCAGCTGGCTGAGGAACATTGACAATATTTACATGCAGTGCTACTGGATATGGGATCTGACCAGGGACCTAGGCCAAAAAAACAAAAGACACTGTTATCTGCCGGCACTGTGAATTTGTGTTAAACAAAAATTTGCCTTTAAAATTTATAAGATATGGAGACAAAATAGCAAAAAAATCCAAAAATATTTACAAGCAAAATAAACAGCTTTTAGGAACATGACAGTGAGCATTACAGAGGAAGAAAGAAAATTCATATGTGAAGTATGTACCCTTCCTGAATGAGAAAAGATGAATAATTTATAGACGCATTTGTAAGATTTTTCTAAATTGAAGTGAAAATGCAAAAGATGCAATTTATTATCGTCTAAAACTCTACAATGTGAGTGTTTAAAGCAGTGGGCTGTTTCATTATTAATCACTAATAGGAAAGGAATCAGATTAAAAACAATACTTGTTTACTTGGTTCTGACAGGCAACCCATAAACAGAATATGACTGAAGTGAACGTGGGAGATTTTGACATACAAGACAGAATTAACCAGATTCAACTGATTTTCAAAATGCATATATATTCACCACTGTAAGAAACAGTACTCAAAACATTCCCATTGCTTACAATACACTAAAAACGCTAAACCTGATTCCACCACCTGAACACCAGCAGTCAATTTAAAGTGTACGTAGACCCATCAGTGCTTAAGTCAAAGCCATCCCTGCCTGACCTCAAACACGTCCTCAGAGACCAGGAAAAAACCCTTCGCTCTTTCTGGAATTAGATACAGCCAAATTGCACCCACCCGTTAAACACAGCAAAACAAAAATGTTTCTTGGGAGCTTACATTCTGTGTCTCAGTGATGTGGTAGTAGGGGTAGTCACTGCCCAGCGGGGGCTGGCTGGCCACTGGGAGCTGGGCAGAAGGCGGGTTGTGAGCAAAGGCCATCAAGTGGTTGCTCTTCTGAAAGCCGGTGGCTGCCGAGGCGTGGCCAGCTTTGGAGGACTCCTGCAGGTAGCCCTCCTGCTCAACCTTGCGACGCATGGTGGAATTCCAGTGGTTTTTGATAGCGTTATCAGTCCTGCAACAGAAACACCAATGTTAAAAGTGAGGGGTGTTAAAAGCAAGTGCTTCCAATTCAGACTGAGGTGAACGGGCAGGAAACTGCTGTTAGCATTTCTGTTTAAACCTTCAGCCCTTCCCTGACCTTCCTCCAGCCCTGACCTTTACAGACGCCATTCTCAGCCTCTCACAAAAGGCAGGGAAAAATACATATGGGGTAATGTTGTTTATACACTTTTTGAAGTAATCTCTAAGCCTGAAGTACTCAAACTATGAGACATTAACAACTTCAACTTCACCTCTTTCTCATGAGGTGAGGTGACAGAGAAGGCCAACAACCCTTTGAGACTGTCCTGAAGACTGCCAACAGCATCTTTGTAAGTCTTACTGTTTTATTGTGTTCCATTGCTGGAAAGAAAAACTATGGAGCACAGCTAGACTAACTCCCAAACAACTTTCCAATTGGCCACCTAGACAATGACAACATTGTCCTATGTACGCAAATCCAGTAAACAAAGCTGTTGTGATTTTTCTTAGCTGCAGGGAAACTGAGATTCAAATTCTCAAATACATGAATCAGAAAAAGCAAACTTAAATTCTGTGAGGCTGTAAGAATACACTTAGCAACAGGTCCTCTACTTGAAAAAAATCACCACCACACGATACTGTTGACATTAGTATCTGTGATGTGTGAAGGCTACAGAAAAACTTGCCAAGTGGCAACTGTTTTCTTGTTTTCTTCATGAAGGCAAAAAAAAACTTATGGAATGCCCATTTAAAAGGATCTCAGGCATTACAGTTACATCTTGAAGATGTTTTGCCAGGAATAAAATGGGAATAAAAATGGAAAGGGAAAACCCTCTTTTGTTACATTATTTGCTTGACTACACTTGATGTTGAGTCACTTTTACTACAGAGTGTGTAAGACACTGATTCTCTGAAATTGCACACAGCTTGTGCATATATTTTCAATGAGACAAGTATGTCTATGACTCTAGTGTGAGAAAGTCATTTTCTCCTATGTTATACATGGATTTTTACCAGGTGAAAACTGGATGATTCATGAGCAATTACAAATGCTGAAGCAGCCTTCTCTTAAACCATTCTGAATAAACAGACGGGATGTCACTTTGCAGGTATACCCTTAGCTGAATGTAAAGTTCCACTTGCAGAGTCTGATCCTTCACTGCTAAACCAATTGAAATCTTGTCGATTAATTGAAAGCACAAAATAAGACTGCACATACATTTAGGAAACTGTTGTGGTCTTGCTCTACTTACTGCTTTTTTGACTATGGCAAACATTAAAAGCACATAAAAATATCGAACTGTTCCTTGTACTGACCAAATAGTACAGTTCCCCACCGAGACAAACACACATTGATGTCATTGGCTTGCCACGTTCTGATTCCAAAATTTTTGATGTATAATGTGCAGGCCGAGGCAATTGAAACAGCCTGCTCAGACCTGCAGCTTTTCCCTTTTTTCCTATTTAAAAGCTGAAGGTATATATCATTACCGTCCAGGCAGCAACTTTGCAATTTCTGCCCATCTGTTTCCCAGTCTCTTGTGTGCCTGGTAAATAATTCTATCTTCCTCTTCTGTCCAGGAGGTTTTCTTCACTTCTGGATTCAAATGGTTGTGCCACCTCTCCCTGCACTGCTTTCCAATCCTTCCCTTCAAATGCTTAGCAATGACAGACCAGCGCTTTGGACCGTATTTCTGCACGAGTTCTATTACCTTCAAAGAAGGACATAAAAACTGCCTGTATTTAATGATGCATAATGAATCAATGAATTATTTTTTTTTCTGTGGTGGGGTAACAGTTTCAACAACATTTCTCAAAATTGCCAAGGTAAAACTAACACATGATTAAGGTTCCCCATTTCCCATTTACACGTTTACCCAAAAGGAAAAAAAATCTGGCAATAATTAAGACATTTCTAGATTGCATTTCTATGTGACAGTGCTGTAAAGCAACATTAGTTAATTTGTGTAGAAAATTCAGAAAGCACTATGCAAACAAATACTCAACATTGATACTAAAGGATCAGTCCTGCCTCAGACCACATTACAGCTGAGACCACTGAAGTCTCTAGGAGTTTTGCCCCAAAACACAAAATCCATTATTAAGGTATTAATCAGATGGAAAGGAAAACTGATTACCCTTTGATCCTCCTCTTTAGTCCATGGACCTTTGATAAGTTCTGGGTTTAGTACTTTCTGCCATCGGTGCTGGCACTGAACATCTGTCCGATTCTAGTGAAATGTAAAACATGCAAAGTAGATCATTCTTTGAAAAAGATGAACATAGACTGATAATATTCTTATCTAGGTACACTTGTGCCCGACATATTCCACTGCCAACTACAATGACTAAACACGTGGGAGTTTTGTAATTGAACTAAAGACATGTGAGCAGTACAGTAGGTCTGTACTGTACTAAACATTTAAGACTTGGGAAGTCTGAGAAGATGC
The DNA here is from genome assembly GCF_009819795.1 of Aythya fuligula. NCBI lineage: Eukaryota > Metazoa > Chordata > Aves > Anseriformes > Anatidae > Aythya > Aythya fuligula. Next base: position 82,821,255 of record NC_045561.1, on the reverse strand, counting down.
TGAACTATCAGCTTGCTCACTGAATTTGATAATATTTCCATAGTTTCTGCAGTTATGACTGTATTGCCACAACTACACAAGCTGAATCTTCACCATCTGGTACAATAGCTGTTTTCACATGTAGTATTTCTACAGGAGCTGATACTACATGTAATAATACTACATGTAGTTTTCACATGTAGTATTTCTACAGGAGCTGAAGCGTTCACAAAACAATTATTTTCTAAACCACTCACTTATAATTCACCAAAGCTACTTTTCCTTTGTGCTAAGACATTTTGTTTCAGTGTTATATTGACCATCTACTGTGCAACATCTCCCTACCCCCCACTGTAGCCTGTTTTATGTTTCCCAACCCTTTCTGAGAAATGCAAGGAAAATGAAGGTATGGGTTTCCACAATATTCTAACCAAACTTCTGAGGTCCCCAGATGCAGAGGTTTTATATCTTCTGCAAAAAAAAATGAACTATGAAAAGCCACTCCCCCTTCCCTTACTTGGAACCCTCTGATAAAGAGTTGTCACTAGAACTGGAAACAGAAACCAATGTCCACCTACAGGAAGGAAATTGGCTATGACTTTCCAGTCTTCTGTGCCGTTCTGCTCCACAAGCTTCTTCAGTTTCTCATCCTGAATCATTAAAAAACAAAACAAACAAACAAACAAATATAATTAATATTGCAATCTCTTACAATGCAAATGAAATGTATTCAAAAAAGTGTCCCCTTTTTAGCTCTTTATGCATCTATTTCTTTTGTTTGTTCGTGTCCTGAGAATAAGGAGAGGTGGTCTGTACTCTTCTCATATTTTTAATTACCTAGATCAGGAGAAATTGATTTTGGTGGGCTCTTTACTCTTTTCTAGGAGAAAGACTGACTTTTTCTGTGCTCTTGTTTGACGTGCATTGTACATTCCCATTTTACTGCTCAAAGCAATGTAACTGTTACTCTAGTACTGGATTTACAGGAGCGCATGGATGTTTAGATGCCAAGCATCAGAAAAACAATGAAATTCAGTAACACTCAGGCACCCAGCTGTCTGGAGACCTCTGAAAATCACAGCCTCAAGCTTTAAATGTCTTGCAAGTAATGGGAGTTCCAGTAATTTGCTCATTGCTGGTCCGCGTACAATGAATGCGCAATAAAATTAATGGCTCCTTTTTGCTCCTGATCGTTGTGAGGGAGTTTTGCATACTTGCAACAGCAAGAAATTTGTCCCAGTATTTTTAATAGTAAGGCCAGAAATATAGACCCTGAAGACAAAGGAAAGCAATGCCGTGTCCTGGGAAAGATCGAAGTCGTGCAACACAAGAGAGAAGTGCCCCAAGAGATAAGAGGAGGGCAGCGACCCTCCCTTTCCCCCATTAGTGCCTCTCAGTCTGTTCCCAGTTCATGTGACAGGAAAGTGGCCATTGGACTACACTGCCATCCTTTCCTCCCACACTGTATCAAGACCACATCCATCCCTGCAAGAGCAGGCTATGATTTAAAAAAATAAAAAACGCTTACAAGAGGTGACCTGCCACTGTTTATATATCAATATAGGTTGTCAGAGAGAAGAAAGTCAAAACATAACTTAATAACTGTATTAATGTATTTCACAATAAGCTCAAACCAGTTAAATGGCCACAGGACTTCCACCTGGCGAAGGAGTTTGATACCAGAATTTATCTGGAAAGTCAGCACAAGGGTACTGTGACTAAGACGCATTCTGACCTTCAGAAGCCAAACACATTCTGAATGCTCAATTTTGGTACCGCTGGGTTTCTTTCTTCCAGCTTTTAATTTATTTCCACTCAGAATCATAACACTGCAATTAAAGTGCAAATTTCAAGTGGCACAAAAGGACTGCAGCAGTGTCTGCCACAGTTGTTTGCTGCTGTGGGACACTGAGAACACGTCAATCCTCACATGGCAACCATTCTCAAACAAAAAGAGGCAGCGCTAACAACCCAGCAGTGCTGCAGGTGACTCCTGAGCTGTTTCTCCAACAGGGATTGCACTGACTCAAATACCTGTAACATAGACCTTGGTGGACATTTAAAAAAAAATGGTGCTTACAGATTTTATTTAAAAGAAAACAGTGGTCCTCAAAGCTAAGTAAAGCACTGAATGTAACTAATAGGTGGAAAACATCCTTGTTCATGTGCTTGGCATTGTCATTGAAGTTGGCATGCAAATAAGTACTCAGAGAAGAACGTGATCCGTGCTCCCTCTCCGGCTTTTCACACACTGGAGATGAATGAACTCATATGTACCTCTTCACGGGTCCACCTGGTTTTTCCTAGGTGACGTTTTCCAGTCTTAGGAAGCAGACCATCATAATCATGATCGTACATCTCGACATCTTCTTCATCATCATCGCTACTGTATATACTGCAGAAGGAAACACAGGGAGACACAGAGCGGAACATGAGGACTTGAGCTGCTTAATTACAAAGCACACAAAAAACACTACAATCTTTACAAAGGTTACACAGATAAAAGTTTTAAAACTTGCACAACAAGATTTTGTTCTGCATTCTGTTGTTCTAGTATTCCGAACTGGTTCTGCTGTTTTTGGTATCCACAGATACAAGCAAAGGGCTGGCAACCTTCTTATTACTGTGCATGTTTAGACCTGCTCATACTGTTAGATCAGTGGTGAATTACACATTTGGCAAACTTTCAACCAATGGAGGTTTCAAATTAAAATACAATGTTTGGGACAATAAAGAGAACTAGAGGCTGTGTCCATTACACAAGTGCATGCTCAAAATCTAACTCATGCCACACGTTCTGAAAAATATTAGGGGGTTTTTATGTTTAATAGAACAGATAGCGCTACTGTTCCCAAATAAGATAGACTGTGTGCAAATACAAAAAGCTGACCAGTAATAACATTGTCTGAGATTATCTTTATGGACCCTATCTGTGAAGCCAGAGGTTTCTCTAATTAAGTAAAGCCAGTAAGTGGTAGCATTAACATGTAATAAACTAATGTAAGACGTGCCTGCCATTTATGGGTCTAGACAGACAAGGGCCGAGGACGAGGATATTTAATATCCTGGAACCAACAGATGAATGACTGAGCCATCTTATACTACCCAGTTTGCTAACTTAAAACTTTATTACCTCTACTCCATTTCTAAATACCTCGTAGTGTTTTTGAAATACTCTGCTACTCACCTAATTCATGACTAAGGGATTTCCCCAGAGGCTATCCATGGGCAGAAAGGACTCTATTACTGCTTTCACAAACAGCTCTTGCTCTACCTCAGTTAACTAAAGGAGCGTTTTGCAACAAGAGCTGCCTCTCTGGTGGGAAATATTTTATTTCCAGTTTCTAAGATATGAACAGCAGTTTTGACACTTTAGCTGAGCAATGGAAACCACAGTGCTAGAAAAGGGACGATGCTATGCTATCTATGATGTAGCTGACAGTGGGGTACGGTGCAGCATGCTTAGGTGTGACTGAGACATTCAAATCAAGTCGTTTTGTAATAAAACAATCCACTGTACCCTCCGCCAGGTAACCACCGGGCATTGTTTCTCCTGTTATCCCGTTGTCAGGAGATCACGTTTTAAGTCGAGGCACGGACTGTTCAGCCAAGACGCCAACACCTCCCCAGACACAAGCTGCTGAGCGTAGACTCTCCGAAACTACGCGGGGCTAATCACGCCCTCAGCCCTCAGGCCTGCGGCATGTGCCACAAACCTTGCGTGTGGCAGGATGCTTTCCGGAGCCCGCTCTGACGCCAGCGGCCTCCCCCCTTGCCTCTGCGGGGTGCCCCTGCCTCACGCCCCGGTGCCACAGCCCCACAGCCTGCATGGCCCCACAGCCAAGGCAGCCCCGTGGGGCCCGCACAGACGGCGGGTTCGCTTTTCGGAGCGACACGCGGAGACAGCTGGGCGACTGCCCGGATGCCAAAGGAAGCTCTGCGGCTCCGTTTCCAAGTATCGGTTTGAAAACGAGTTTCGCAGGCGGTAAAAGCACCCGGGACGCGTCCCGCAGCGGGGCACGGCCATCCCGCCGCGATGCCAGCGAGGCAGCCGGGTTATTTAAATAACCGGGGCCTGGCGGGCACAGCCGCGGCACGCAGCGAGCCCCGCCGTGCTACCTGTGCTCTCCAGCAGGAGAGAGGGGCCATAGGGTTTAGGGACGCCCGGCACCTTCAGAGGAGCACCGGGCGCTGGGAGAGCGTCGCTTTGCGCCTCTGCCCCCCGCCCGCGGCTGGCCGCGGCAGGGGGTGAAGGGGGCAACGGTACGGGGGAGGGAGAAGGAAAGGAAAGGAAAAAAAAATAAAAAAGGAAAGAAAAGAAAATGAATGAAAAGAAAAAAGAAGGGAAAGGAAAAAAGTGGAAAAAGGAGGAAAGGGGGAAAGAATGAAAATTAAAAAAAAAAAAAGAAAGAAAGAAAGAAAGAAAGAAATGGAAAAAAAAAATTAAAAAAAGGAGAAAAGGGGGGGGGGCGGAGAGGAAATGACTCGCCGCTGCTCCCGTGATTGAAGGAATTCGGGCAGCGGCCCCGCGGGGCAGAGCCCGCGCCCGCTCCCGCCGCCGGCCCCGCTCCGCTCCGCGCCCCGCGGGGCTGCCGCAGCCCCGGCCCCGGCCCCGCCGCCCCCGCTCCCCCCGGGGCCGGCGGCCGAGCCCGCACCCGGCGGGGCCCTGCGGGAGGCGCCCGCGAGGCAGGCGGCGGCTGCCCCTCGCTGTCGGGAGAGACAGCCCGGCTGATTCATAGCCGGCCCCGGCGGCACCCCCCCGCCAGCACCGAAAGTACGGCCCGGCGCTCGCCCGGCGGCCCTGCGCCCGCTCCCGCACCGCGAGCCCCCTTTTCCCTTAGGGACGCGCCCCGAGGTCCCGAATGCCGCCCGCAGACGGGCAGGGAAAGGCGGGAGCGCCACTTTCTCCCCTGTCACACGCAGCCCGGCGGGAGGGGAGGGGAAGCGGGGAGGATGCCGGGCTGCAAAGAGAAAGAGAAAAAAGCCTCCACGTGTCCGACCCGCCGTCCCCGGCTAATTAGACAACAAGCCCGCACTGCGCGCCCGCCCCGCAGCGGGGGACGCGGCCACCCCATCCATCCATATCCCGTCCCGTCCCGTCCCATCCAGCCCAGCCCGCAGCCCCCGGGGCGCCGCTGCCCCCGGCCCCGGGCACGGCACGGCACGGCACGGCACGGCATGGCTCGGCACGGCATGGCACGGCACGGCACGGCACGGAGCGGCCGGGATCGCCCTCGTCCCGGGGAAGAGCCGCGGGTGACAGCTCCCGCCGAGCGCCCCGTCGGAGCCGCAGCTCCCGCAGCCGCCCGCCCGCGCCGCCGCGCCCCGGCATGTGGCGAGCGGCGTGTGCGGGGAGAAGCCAAACCTGGCGGGGCGCAACCGCACCGGCGCTCCTGACGGCAAAGGGACCGCGGCTGCAAAATCAAGTCAAGAAGAAGAAGAAAAAAAAAAAAAAAGGGGAAAAAAAAAAAAAAGAGTCCAACCCCGCGCCCGCCGCCCACCTGCCGTCCCACCCCGCCGGCACTGAATGAATGAATGGGACGGGACGGGACGGGACAGGACGGGACGGGACGCGCTACCTGCGCCCGACATCTTCCCGGTGGGCAGCTGCGGGGCGCAGAGCCCCGCCGTGCCGTGGGCACCCAGCCCCGGTCCCCCCGGCACGCGTGGGGGGCTCGGGGCCGCCCGCCCCGTCCGGGGGCCGCCGCTTTGCCGGCGCTTTCGGGGCGGGGGGCGCCGGGCGCTGCCGTGCCGCGGGGTGCCCCGGTGCCGGGCGGGGGTCGGGGGTCTGCCGAGCCGCTGCCCCCCGCTCCGGGGTGTCCGCGGCGCCGAGTGACAGGCGCGTTACCTGTGCCGGGGTCTCCGGGCCATCCTCGCACCGGCCGCTGGGGGAGGAGGACGGGGGGAGCCCGCGCCCTGCTGCCGGGCTGCGCCCAGGCGCTCCGCCGCCGCGCACCGGAGTGCCGAGGAGCCGCGGGAGGAGGAGGAGGAAACAGGTTGAGATTAAAGAGTAAACTCTGTAAACAGAGATGCCATCAAACAAAGGCCTTTTGGACACTCCCCCTCCCGCCAAATCTGGCGCCCCTGCAGTGCGCAGGCGCCTGGCGCCGAGCGGCGGCCCCGAACCGCGGCGGCGGGGCGCGGGGCGGGCGGCTCGGGGCGCTGCGCCCGGCGGGGCCCCCCCGTTCCTCCCCCCCCGGCTCCCGCCGCCTCCCGCCCTTCCTCCCGCCGCTGCCCGCCCGCAACCCCCTCGACGGTGCGGCCGCAGCCCCCGCGCATGGAGGGCTTGCGCTGGGGGGCACGTCGGGGGGGGGGGTGGACAAACACGGGGACCCCCGCCTGGCGTGGGGCAGCGGGGATCCCCACGCCGCTCCCGGGGGGGGGCTTGGTGACCCGCATTGGGGTCTCGGTGCCTCCCCGCCGGTCCTAGGGGCGCTTTTCGGGTGCACCTGCTGCGCTGCCCGCGGCAGCCCTCGCCCCCCGACGGAAAGTGTGAAATGCAAGGGGGGGGAGGAGAGGGGACAGGGGGGTGCTGCCCGTGCCGCGGGGGATTTTTGCTCTAGTTCCCCTCGCCGCTGCCAGGCGCCGTGGATGTGCCGCCGCCGCTCGGGAGAGGCGGTGGGTGTCCGCCGAGCTCCAAAGAGCACATTTTTTTGATACAGAAATGAGTCAGGAGGCGAAAAATGGCGAAACATGCAAAGTTCCCAGGCTCCGCTGCACTTTGAAAAATCGGGGCTCTGCAGCGCTGCTTTGGGCGCTCTCGCCCTTTCCTCAAAGGCTCGCGGCTCATCAATGAGCCGCCGCCGGGGGGGGGCCGGGCCGAGCCGAGCCGGGCCGGGCCGGGCCGGGGCGGGGCCGCGCCTCCCGCCGCGGGACCGCGGGCGAGCCCCGGGGGGTGGCCGGGGGCGGCGACCGCCCCGTCGGGTCACTGCGGGCTCCCCGTGTCGTCCTGCAGCGGGAGGGCTTTGCCCTGCCCGCCCGTCTCCCCGAGCTGCCTTCACGGGATCGCCGGTTGTCCCGAGGGATGTGCGCGTCGTCCCTGCTTCGCCCTGCTCACACCTCCGACGGGAGCTGCCCGCCCTGCCGGCCTCCATTTGCCTAGCTGTGAAATGGGTCTGCTGCGCCAGGGGACTCAGTGCGGGGGGAAGGTGCTCCGTGCGGTGAAATCGCTCCGTCTTTGCACAGCGTTTCTCTGCCAGGAAGCGGGTGCTTTAACGCCAATGGCACCGGGAGACCTGGGAAACTAATTCAGCTCTGTTTTGAACCCAGATTCAGGAGTTGGGCTCGATGATCCCTGTGGGTCCCTTCCCACTTGGGATATTCCATGACTCTGTGACTCAGATAACTTTGTAAAGTGTGTACTGGTATCAGCAGAGAAGTTGGGCACTCAGATCCCTCTATTTTGGAGGTGGTTTGGGGTTAAAGATTTGGGGAGTATTGGGTAAATTATTTGGGGATGGAGGAAATCAGAGAGAAAATATAAAAGCTATATGGGCTCCTTCAAAAAGACACCTCAGTGTCCACACCATAGCTGAGTGTTGGGAATATTGTCTTTCGTTCCACTGGGGGAAAAAAAAAAAAAAAAAAAAAAAGTAAATGATACAGAATCAAAGCCGATAATAATCCACAAGAGTATATATATTTTTGGTGTGCAAAATGTTGCTTTCATTATAGTTAATGGGGATGACACTTCTACAGCTCTGCTAGGATCTAATCCCGAATCCTTCACAGACAGCTATTTAAAGAGAGACTTCTGAGTGCAGCTCTGCAGGGGTGTATTGCTTACGTACATAGGAGGCCTGATACTAGGCCTGTAGTCAGTACAGCTACAAGGCTGTAGCAGGATGCATTAGATCTGCAGTTAGTAGGTACTATTTATTCTGTGTCTGAAAATGTGCATTTCAGTGAAATGGTGTGGTCATGTTGCCTACAGTTTCCCACAGAGGTACAAACTGAACTGTGCAAGCTTATTTCTTCCTGCTTCTGTGGGAAGCATTTTCCCCTGTTGATTTTTGCAATATTTCAATGTGAGCTGAGACAAATCCAACATCTTCCCGATTTGGATGTAAATTTGCTGAATAAATGCAAAGAATGTCTATTATTGCTCTCAAGAGAGCTGTTAATATGCACAATTTTCTTCTGAAGGTTTTCTGTAAGACGACATTTTTTTCTCCAGTGACTATGAATAAATACTTTTTTTTTCTTCCCAGATTAAAAAAAAATACATTTGGTTTATAAAAATACTTAAAATTGCAAATAAAACATATTTTTATTGTGTTCAAAATAAAGAGGGAAATAACAACATCACTCCAGGTTTAAAGATCAGTCTTCTCCAAGTCAGCATATATAAAAACCACTAAAATCAGTAAGGCATGTACATACACTTCACTGATGTTGCTTCATTTTTAATTTCTAAAGTTTAGCTAAAAATGAGCCATGACTCTACTATTTTATTTTCTTTCCTGAGCATGCGTATCCCGAGGCAATTTGGGGTGTGAGGGTTCTTTTTAGTAAATCCTCGCCAAAGCCCTGAAGAAAAAGAAATCACCCTTCTGCATCTGAACTTAAAGATCATATGCCCTAGATGTGCAGTAGTAGGCTTCTTACATTACCCTTCCAACTTCATTAATTAGTGATGTCTCTGAGCCTATTTATAGTAATTGCATCAACTGACGGAGCAATTGTAAACAGTATAACTGTGTGTTCTGGTGATCTTTTACTTACACAAATTATACAAGTAATTTAATAAAAGTAATTATATAAATGGTAAATACACATTGAATTACCTGATTTCCAGCACCTCCGCTGCAAACAAAAACCTCAAAGTGGAGTTGAAAGCATGTTAAGAAAATTTAGAGAATCCTAGTTAAACATCAAACCCACAATGTGTTGTGTTCATCCTTAGTATCTTCCTGTAGTGATCTGCTGTTTAGCTGGCATGACCTGGGCTGAGTATTGCCAACGCTAACTAGGCATAGCCAAATAGAAAAGGAACTTTAAAGGAAGTTTTTCTGGGAGAAGAAGAGTAGTAAGCCACTACACTGGGATTTTCCAGATGGATCAGAGGTAGCTGCAAAAACTCTTTCAGACTTTGGAAAATCCCAACAGCTATCTCTACCTATGTGTTATTCCTAATTTTTCTATGTTTGTCAAAGAATCTGAAAGGAATATTGCGAAATCAGTGTCTAACAATTTATGTGATCACACAAACATTTCTTTCTACCAGGAGTGTTAGAAATGCTCACCTTTCTTTCCGTCTGGTCCGAAGGCATCTTGGAGTGCCAGAAGCATTTTTATAAATGCATGTTAATATCTACTTTTTGTTTACTTTCTGCATTTCTCTCAGATTGTGCAGCGAAAAACAATAAGCAACTTTCACTTTTTTTTTAGTTTCACTTTTAGACTGTAGTTACTGTAAAGTTTCAAATGCAGTTGTGGTATTTTTATCATTGAAAATCATTTTTTTTCTGATATTCTGGCCAGAAATATTTTCAATAATTATTGTTAACACATTTGAAGCAAAATTTTAGAAGTGTGTTTCCCCTTAATGTAGACTTCCTAACACAGTGGCTCTTAAAATAAGATGAGGGTAGATTAAAAACTCTGGGGAGAGAGGCAGGGGATTTACTCTGGTTTAACACCAGTTTAATGCTGGTTGTGTCAAGCACCCAATCACTTAAAGGTGTCTGTGTAGCCAGGTTCCCTTACTCACAGATGATTATATCCAACAATGTTCATTAACATCTTCCTTCCAGTAAAATGTTTTGGTTGTGAGCACATGCCTGGCTCCCCTGGTGTCATGGAGGGTTCCTACCTCAAAGGCAGCTGGAGGTGTCACCGCACTGATTTGTGTGTCCATGGGGACCCTGAGGGCAGCAAGCACCTCAGTGGGAATGGCTGGAGGCTGACGTTGTGCAGGCCGGATCAGGGCCAAAATGTGTGGTGAACTGACGGGCCTCAGGAGATGTGGCCATCTCCATGCCACCAGATCAGCAGCTGGAAAATGCTGTCTGTGCAGAGCCTGGGGCCACGATCTCTCCTGCAGTACTGGGCTTCTGTTCCCCATCACACTTTGCAGCATGTCCTTGTCTTCAGAGAAAGGAGGAGCTCTGCTGACTCTCATGCTCCAGCTGTGTGGATGGCATAGCCTAGATCTTTAACATTCACACATGGTTTCAGCACATGCATTTTTAGAGCCTGCTACACCACTGCGTGAGCCACAGGTTATACCAGAGCACCTACACTGCAAATCTGCCTTGCATTCTCATACAGAACTAGAATAAGAGAGCAACGATGTAGGCTGATCCCAGCCAACTGCCTTATTTCTTCATTCATTTTTAAAGTGAACATTGGCCTTAGCCCAGGTCAGGTAGCAGTAAGTATTCAGTGATAAGGTTAGACTGAATCAACTGAAATTTTGTATGAAAAGGACTCCCAACAGAATAGGAGCACTGTTCTCTTTCAGGTATAAGATCTATGTTCTCCTGATGGCTAAGTCTTGGGTGATCATGTTGGTTTAAAAGGTAAGGGGAAAACAAGATGGACCTGCTGCTGGAAGACAACTGTAGGTTCAAGCTGCACAGTACCAGAGTGAAAGGAAGGGACACAACTTGGTGAAATTAGGATCTTGAGTGAGGGAGTGAAGGTAAACCTTCCACACTTCAGCAGAGGTTCTTTTTTTGTGGTAAACCCTCTTTGTTTGTGTACGGCTTGGAAGGAGAGCAATGCCTGAGGCCTTCCAACTGCAAAAATAGAGTACTATAGGAACTGAACATATGTTGTACAGAAGCTGTTATTTCATTTGTTCTGAAACGGCACAGTATAGTAGGTGCAAAACGAGGCTCGGGGCAAGTGGCACCAGTTCCTTAGGCATCAGCAGAACCGCGCGCGGAGCAGGCTGCCCGAGCAGGGCGGGCCTGGTGGTGCTGCGAGGGCAGCCCGCTGTGTGGAAACGTACCACACAGAACGATTTCATTAGTTTTTTTCTTGTCAAAACACAGCGCTAACACGAAGAAGCACTTGTTGCACCTACAGCTCCATCTTTTTTTAACCTCTAGCGGGTCACTAACATTCAAAGCAATAGAAAATTAACAATGTGGTGGGGTGCTGACATTGAATGTTATCAGCGCACCCGGAGCAATACATCCTTTCCACCTACTCTTGCCACACAGGAGACTATGTGTATTCTTGCCTTTATTTTACTGCTAGCAACAAGTATTGCAAAGGCAACTGCAGTGTTTATTTATTTATTTATTTAAAACAAGATGTGATAAAAATATTAGACAAATTTGGTGAATAATAGAGGGTAGGACAAATAAATGTAAACATAGGCAAATAAGTTTATTTTCTTAAGTGATTCATTTAAGCATTCTAATATGTCAAGAAATAGCAATATGCCTTTCAAAATGATAAAGTAAACCCTATTCACAAAAGAAGTGATTTGCTCTATGTACAGTTTACCTAGAAGGGTGTGGTTACTATAATGTATGCCCGGCTGGCAAGGAGAGTGGCTTTTGTTCTGTAGCTGCTTTTAAATGTGTCCTCTGAAGTGTACCTTTGCACTGCTTTAACAGAGGATCCAGCCTGCTGCTTTTCTCTCAATTTTGCTCTTGTAAATGTAAATTGACTCCTCTGATGTTTTTTTGAGGTACTCTAGTCTTGCCCTGCTGTAACTGAAAGCCAAGCTTAATCTGTAAACCATAATAGTGCTGCTGAAGGTAAGCACGTGCAAATAAGTTTAGCCACTTGTGCAATGCAGAACTCAGCAATGTCTCAGACGCCCACTGCTTAAGGTTTCCATGTCACACCACTGGCGTGGAAGGCATGATCCTCCCCTTACAGCAGCAGTCTTTTTATCATCTTGTCCTATTGACTGTGATACATTGTAAGGAAATACGTTGCATTTACACTGGTTTAAATAACAGTGTGGACTGCCTCTTGTCTTGTCAGGCCCATTGGCTATAAAGTCCAGTAAAAACAAAATCATAAAATCAAAAAAATTTGTACTGGAAGATACGTAAAGGAGATGTGTCTCCTATGGTCCTAACTCACTGGTTGGTGTGTTTTCTTAGAGGTTTTCTTTAATAGGCTGACTCGTTACTAACCCCGTCTTGTAGAACTGTCATGGACACTTACGAAACCCTGTTTTCCACTTAGTCCATTATCCTCTTATAAAAATCCAGTATTTTAGATGCTTATACCCTTCCCTCTCTCAACCTTTCTGTCAGCGTTGCACTAACTGGGTATCATGAAGTAGAATCAAACAACCCCCCCCCCCCTTTTTTTTTTCTTTTAATTTTCCTTCACACTTGCCCTGTTGCTGTGGTAGCCTAATGTAGGCTGCATGGTAAAGCTTCTCCTTTCGCACTGTGTTTGTTTTACATCCTCAGGCCCAATGTCACTCCTTTCTGTATTAGTCAGTAGGAGGTGCCAAAAGATTGGCAAGAAAAGTAATCATTTCAGGTCAAGGCGAAATTAATTACCTCCATTTTATACCTCGCAACCCTTGTTACCCACTGCTGTTTAAGAGCTAGTCAAATTATGTTTGCAGTAACACTGTGTATCCAAATAGCACCGTGCTCCTTCCTGACTTCCTTGTGCCCGTAACTGCTTCCATTTCATTCAATTAAACTTCTCCTGCATCACACCATTAGTTCTGAAAGAAGTGCTGGATCCTAACTAGTAGTAAGGTGAAGTGGTTAAAGAGGTGATTGCTATTGTTCTGAAGCAATCACTGTGTTCTTATTGAGTACTCGTGGCCAACAAACTTTGTGTGTATTCTGCTTCGAAGCACATTCACAAAGTGCTTTTTAGCAATAACTTTTCCAACTGGGAGCACCATTGCATCTGCATTCATTCACATGCACTGGTTTTCCAGTGTTGCAAATGGTTTGGGGACCTGCAAAAATATTTCCTGATGTACCCTGTAAGTGTTCATCGACAGCACTCGGAAACTTGTGGTTTGAGAGCTCAACCAGATAGGAAAAGGATAGTCAAAAGCATTGAACAGGCAGTATGCTCAGCTTCCTGAACAGAGAGCACCTAAACAGAAGCTGGGTGCTTGTTTTTCTTTAGGGATTTGAGCCTTAGTGCCGATTTTGAAGAGTTGTTCCAGTAAACCAGTGGCATAAGTGAAAGGAAAAGCAGGTCTACTGCAGGACTGACTTGCTGCAAGTGTTTGCTTTTTGTAGCTCCGTTGTGCAGGAACTACAAAGATAAATTGTGAAAATGAAAACAGCTTTAGAAGACAGGTGTCAAAATGGAATTTTCTGTGCTTTCCTTTACTTCTCCCTTCGGTGAAGGGTGGTGAGTTATATAGAAAACGATACTTGGAAGACTCTTTCATACACTTCTTATTTAGATACCCTAGTCTCTTGCTGTGCACTCTTTCACACGTGTAAGAGAAGCCATTAAGTTTTGCAGTCACACTTCCAGTGCTTTCATTACGTTCATTACTAATGATTGCACTTTCTGGACACACTGGTGTTTGTATCTCTATTCTTTAATGTTTTATTACTTTTGTGTTGTGCTTCCCATATGTTTCCGGGGAGAATTCCCTTCTTTCTTTTACTAGTCTTGTTTCTGCTTGCTCTTTCTGTGTATGCCAATTAATAATGAAGGCTATGCGTGTGCTTCCCCTCCCTATGGCACAATGTGGTTTTCTCTAGCTCTCACTTTTTGTGAAAAGTAGGCCATCTACTGTTGCTTTCTAGTATGTATTATAGATCGCCCAGTACATGTCCACATTTTGCATACAGCTTCAAAAGTGTGCTGCACAAGTGGAAAGCATATTCTCCTGTGTATATGCAGCTATTATTTTCCTATTATTTTCCAGAAGTATTGTGATGCAAAAGTCTCCATAGCAAACTGAATTACTTATTTATCTATTTATCTATTTATTTAGTGGTAACCAATACATTTGGGTTACGTGTTCAACTGTCATAATCTTCCAGTTTTTTATTTTTGTAAAGTAGTGATTTTATTTTATTATTATTATTTTTAATCTAAGAGTTTTCCCTGAATAGATGTTTTCCAGAATCACACATTAAGCACTCTTCCCCTTTCTAACCCTCACCCCTCACTGAAGTTAAATGCCAGGAGATGACCAGCTTATTTAGACAGTATTAGTGACAGTTTTTGTCAGTTTTGCACATTTTTGTTGTTTGGTTTTGTGTTCTTTTTTTTTTTTTTTTTTTTTTTTTTAGTGTGGTTCTGAACAGAAAAGTGACTTTAAAAATTGAATCTTGCTAGTACACATATCTATTCTCCATATGTCTTCTGAGTCATATCTGGATAGTATATTGACGAAAACAAGCTCTAGTGTTGTCAGCACTGTCAAGCACAAAGAGCTGTGAAGAGGGAGCTGGACCATCATCTGCCTGTTGTACCACAAGGTCAGCAGTTGGGTTCTGATTTCTCGGTTATTTTTGGAGATGCTACAGAAACTGAGCATTGAGAGTGCTTAACTTCTCGGAGGTGAACTTGCTTTGGGTGCAATTGTTTGGACTTCAGTTTGATGGGGATATGACTGCTAGATAAAGATCAGATATAGCCATATACAGCTTTTCTGGTCCATACATTTAGGTCAAAGGTGGATATTTTTTCCTTTTCTTCCTGTGAGAACTGGCTAAGGGAGTTGTCATGCAACATTATTATTGGAAAAAAATTTCCTTTACTTAGTCACCTATTAGTCTTAAGTCTGTAATAAAATATTTACTACTTTGTTCATTAAGAATAAAGCATGAGTGTACTAACTTCATTGTGCTGAGTTCATTTTTTGTTCACTTTCAATCATATATTATTTTTTAGTGTCTTGCCTGTCTGTATGTTTTCACGTGGAACTCTCACTAAAATTCCAGTTTCAGGTACAATGCAGTTTTCAGGGATATTCCCCTTTTCAGTGAGAAGGACAGGATGACGGTAGTTCCTCTGCAGCGCAATTTTTTTAACACACCTACTTTACATAAGCAAACATTACAATTCCATCTTCTTGAGAATCTGATTCTTTTTAAACTGGTCACTATGAGAAGGCAGCCTTGCACTGGGTGCAATTGCTGTGGAAAATAAAAGGAGGAAGAAAGGAGGCAAAACCTTTTGTAGCTCTGACAATGCTAAAATGAGGTGGATCCTTAGTGCTTAGTGGGTAGAAATACGGCAAGTAGAGGCAACTCACTTTTCTTAAACGAGACAATTAAGGCACCAGCTAAATTGCTGGGAGGTGCATATGAATAAGTAAAGCATCCCTCCTTATTGATCTATAACTTGTCAGATGCTGCTTTAACTCAATGAAGAGCCCAATGTCTGCTTATACCCCCACACTCTGCACAAATAAAACTGGATAGTAGGATGGCTGTTAGGGTGAGGTACCAGAAATCAGCTGTGGCAACACACCAACTAAGTGCCACTATAGACCCATGACAAATGACTTCTTGAAAGGCATGTTATAACTGTATGATTATACAGGAAGAGGCAGGAATTAACCTCAGATGTCCTAAATTTCAGTGTGGTAGGCTAACATACATACACACACACAGAAACACACACATTCTCTCCTCTGGTACCAGCATCTTCCAGAGATCCAGAATGAAGCTGAAGGCATTTACCCTGGCTCAGAAGAAATGTGCCTCTGGAGGAATCTGGACAGAACCAAGAAACATTTTGAATGTAAATGATGAAGTAGTAAACAATGACAATGTTTAAATGGTCAGTCCATAGTTTTCAGGCTTGGTCAAATAAGTGTTCTGAGCTGATTTCACTGCTTAAAGCTGCTGTAAGGATGTTTTAAACATTGGCAGAAATCTCATACCAGTTCATACTTCACAGGTTCCTTTGATTGTGCAGCTGTGAGGGATAAAAACATTCAACTGAAGTAGATACATATTACATGTATTTTTACATTTTGTACTACTAGAGGTTCCTTCTGTTGGAAAATCATGTGATTTTTTGACTTCAGATATCTTTGGGCCTTGCAATGTTGCTGTTTCTGTTTAAATGTGCAATTGCAGACGCTCCTGATAATACCTCAGCATTTTCTGTGGAAACAGGCTGATGATTTTGCTGAGACAAATTTTCATGTGATTTTGCAGATACTGTTCACCTTTGCTCCTCATCTTAAATTCCCATCTAAATCTAAATGGTTCCGAGACAACTGGACATTGTCATAATATAGTCTGTACAACCTCTGTCTTGTACAAATAGATGGATGAACAGACAGATGAGAGTTTTTTCAAGCGTCCATCACTGAGAAGGCAAGTGCTTCCCTGTGAAGTCTGTTTTATTTAGCTGACATAACAGGAGCTGATCTGTACGTAACTGTGCCAAGGAAGGATCATCTTGTCTGCACATTTCTTCCAGTCTCTGCCTTTGCTTGAGGATATTGAAGGCTGGTGATAAAGCGGTGGAAATTATATCTTGCCAAAAAAGCTTTGAAACCTTGCCCTATAAACCATGGTCATTTTTTTTTCTTTTTTTTTCTTTTTTCTTTTTTTTTTTTATAATAGTTCCTCTGGAATTCCCCAGTAAGAAAACATACTCTTAACCTTTCCAGTGACATTTTAGTTGTACTTGGCAATCACACAGTTCATAAGTATTTTGGCTAATATTCTAGCCCAACTGGCTATTTCTCTCTCTCTAGTGCAGAATGATTGACATCCACTGTTCTGGCCTTCCTCAGACAAAGCTGGCATTATCAGAAAATCACCCTTTCTGTACCGCCTTACTCATATGTCAGAATTCAGAGAGTCTCTGGCATTTTTTTTACGTGTTCCAGTCTACTATGGAAATAGTGGTGTTTTTTTTTTTTTTTTTTTTTTTTTTTTTCCCATCAGGTTCTAAAAGCCTCAGGGCCTTCCTGTCTTCTGTTCTCAGTTTCCTCTCCAGGTTTTAGGGATTACCCTTACCCTATAGAGGAATACAAATTTTCCTTGTAATTTGTGACTCACTACTGTTCAAGAAGGCATGGTATTTTGAGATTTTGTTCTCTACTTCATTGGGTTTTGGTCAGGCAAATGTAGTTTTGTTTGTTTTGACTTTCCCAAAGAACAATGGCCTGTAGATTTCCCTGACCTTGTGGTGGCCTTACTTTCTTCCACAGAATAAATATATTTAGATTTTTGTTTCTGTAACTGGGTGACATGCTGGAATATCCATTATTATGAACACTTTTTGTAGGACAATGCCATGCCTGACTTTGGAGTATATTACTCCAATAGCTTACTGGTGGAAATGTTGTGTAAGGAACTAGTCATGGAAACTTTACATGATTTCATATCAAAGAGGAAGAAAAGAGGACTGTTCTACTCTTACGTGGAAAAGAGCAACACCAAGAATACTTTTTGTTTTACAGGAAATATCTTTAAGGCATTTGGTTACAGAAACACCATTCTCTCATAGGGTGTTGGAAAAGACCCATCACTCTGTGTTCCTTTTCTATTTGATATAGATGAGCTGACTGCAGAGAATGACCTCAGGGTTGCTGTAGACAACAGTGAAACTCACAAGAGATTCATTTGTAGAATATGTGTCTTCATCTGGTCTCATTTCACAGGAGAGCAGCATGAAATGCACTAGCTACTTCCTTTTGCAGGCGGAAGATATTCTCCCCTTGCAGTTATCTCCTGCTCTCTCTGAATTAGTAATGGTGATGTAGGCCCTTGTTCAAGGAAACACTTTTGCACTTACTAACCTTAAGGAAACACTCAAACCTTCATGACCTCCTTTAATCACGCATTTCAGATTGGTACTCAGTACAGAAGTACAAAGGGCTCAGGACTTCCCAAATTAGCTTCTTGTGCCAAAAAGTGGGGAAATAATGCCAGTACCAAAGATTAACTTCAAAATTTAAAATATTGGCCAAATGGAGAAGTAGGAAAATAATTTTGAGAATTTGCAAGCAGGAAGGCCTACCCAAGTCCACTTGTGATACCGTATCTTGGGGAAACATATCTATCTGCATGATGGCTTTGGGAGGGTGGTTACCTGAATGCACTGCATTCCTTCCAGGATTTTGCCAGTTTGACTTTGGTCTACCTGTATGCTGTGTTGCTTCATTCTGCAGGAGCTGTTACTGTGACGCCGGGATCTCTGGGCTAGTTCTTCCAGACATTGTCAATAAATAATGTCTGGTGCTTTGCATTGCAGCTGCCAGAGCATTGATACCTCTAGAGCATTTTGTCCTTGCCTCATGTTTTGAAAGACACACGCTCCCTTTGAACTTCTGTAGCAGTTGTATTGTCATGACGGCGCAGCTCAACTAATTGTTACCCTGTGGCCTTCCCATATGATGGATCCTAATGAACAGGATGTGCCTTGTCCCCTCTAAAGTGCCTGTTCAAGGCTGGTTCCCCCCCTACCTATCTAGGGCAATGCTGGTGAATTTTAGCTTGGATAGTAATGAAGATCCTTGTATACTAGCTCTGGCAACAGAAACTAATTTTAACTGTTTAAAGCTCATATACTTACCATGGATCTGGAAGTCCACTTTCCAGGCTTCATCAGCTACTAACACAAGTAATAGACCCTAAGAAAAATGTTCTGCATGCTCCTCCTTAGTGCCTTTTGTTTGGCACACAACTGAAAAATGACCTTTCCTCTGGCATTTCCTACATTTTGCATTTCTAGCACATCTATGATAAAGATCAGACTTTAGGTACTACCTACTGCTTTGATTATATATGGTTGCTATGCTTTTCTGTGTCCTGTCATTTGTTGGAAATACTTTTTAAAGTCTGTATCAAATATTTTGCTAAATGCCTGACATTTCTTAGGGTCATATCAGTGGTGTTCTTTAGGATGCCAATGGTGTATGACTAGAAAGCCATCCATCAAACGTTTTCAGAAATAACAATTACCAGGTTGTCTCAACTTTAATTGTTCTTACAGAGTTACATCTTGGCAAATACTTCACAGCCTCCCTTTGGCTGCACTACCACTTTTTAGAGCTTTATTTGGACATAAAAATAAATTCAGTTCAGTACAATTCAGTTTCCTAAGGCTTTCAAGGCTTTCATCATTTTTAAAATTTTTTTTTCCCTCCTTGATTAGGAAAACTGTGATCAGTAAAGCAGTGCTCTCCATTTACTACCCTGTTGCAAACTAAGGGATTTCTCCTTTACCTTTAACTGTCCTTGTGTTAAAACTTGGTAGCCACGTGAGAATTCCTTCCAGTCTTGCTGTTCGGCAACTGTCAGCATTTTAGTGCTTTGAAGCGTTAACACCAGACTTAGGTTTTTGTCTTTACAGAGATAAAGTTAAAATTGTTTAGCTTGAAATCACACTGGAAAGCACATTAGTGAAAACAGTGCAAAACACAGTATGAAAGCTATTAATATTGTTCAGTGTGACTCATATTAATTTAGCTTAACTATCTATTTTGGATAGTTAAATAATGCATAAAATAATGCATATGCATAAAATGCATATGAATTGCACATGGTTTGAACTGATTTTACTACATCAACTTAACTGAAAATGTAATTTTAAGACTATATAACTTTTAATGTAGAGAACCCTTACTGGTGATACATAAATAATAGTATTTACAATTAAAACTATGTTTGAAATTTATCATTATTTACTTTTACATTCACTTCTTCATATTCTGAGTTAGTAAAAACTACAAGCCAAATTATTGGAGAAGGTGCAAGATACAGAGATAAGAAGTAGCTGACTTCAGTGTTTGTAGATCAGTTGCCTCATTTCTGTACTGAGGTTTGAGCATACAAACTGCAATTTAAAAAGCTCTCTTAAACTTTTGTGTGGCAGTTTCTGAGGTGGTGGGTGAGGATATGTAAAAAATCATGGAGAGGAGGTAAAGTTTTAAGTGGGGTAAGAAACAGGTTGTTAGAAGCGATAGAAAAATATGTGTATATATGAATATGTGTAAGTACATACATCGGTTTAGACAGACGAAATCGAGACTCAGATGTAAGCCTGAATTTAGTTCTCAGTTCTTTAACAGGCTGCCTTCATGATGTCATATGTCTGCTTCTGTTTATAGCAGAGTCAAAAGGATTTTTCTAGTAATCTAAATGAGAGAAGAACAAAGCCCAGAATATAAAGCATGAAGCTCCGTCCTACATGGGATGACCTCAGTAGCAATAGCCAGCAGCAATTTACACAGGTACAACTTCCTCAGGTGCTCAAGTGTTCTCCTGGAGTTGCTGAGATCACTTGTGGGGCTAAGAGTTTAAGTGAAGAGGATTGCATGCTGCCATGGACCCACTGCATGACGCAAAGCACATCATCTAGCTTAAGCATGTCCAGCTTTTGGACTGTTACAAGTGGTAATAACTTTTCCATTCCTTAGAGGACGTTGCAAAAGTTAGTCCAGTAATGTTCATAAGAGTCACTAAAATGATCGTGATATAAATCAAATGGAAAGTTACTGAAGCAAAAAACTCTCTGAGAGATATCTTTCTTTTAGAACAGTCTCTCCTGCTCCACTTCCTTCTTTCCACACAGGTCAGCAGGGGCAGACACAGCTGTATTGACTCTACACATTTTATTAAATAGTAGCTAGGCAATTTTCTAAAAGGGGAGCAATACTTATGCCTTTTTTTAAAGCCTTCTACATCTTTGGCCTGAGAAAGTTCAGCTTGGGTTTTTATATCAGATATTTAGGTCTGTTTCTTCCTGGAAGACAATGCAACATGGAGGATAATGGTATCAGTGTCACCCATACAAGTGAGACCCGATTAAATAAGGTGGGACTTTTTTTTTTAATCTTAATTTTTCCAAAGTTTATTTTCCATAACACTTAATCACCACAAATGCCTAGACTATTTGTGAGAAAAACTTCCTTGTTCATTTTTAATATTCTTATCCTTCTTCTGAGGCTGGAGAGAGCTCAAAACGCAAGGAGGATTGCTAACAAGGGAAGGTCTGATCTATAAAAGCAGGAAGAAAACAAAGCAAGCAAAAATTTGCATGAAGTATATGTTCCTTTAAAACAGCAGGGAGAAACATACCATGCCATATTTTTTTATTCTTACAGAACATGTTGTACAGCAATACTCAGAGCCTTCGTTACAAATGATAATAGCAACAATATTAACATGGGTCCTTATCTGAGACCTACTGAAGTCAGTTAAGGACTTCCATTGATTGCAGTGGATACTAGATCAGGCACTTTCAGAACACATTCTGGTCAACTCTTGTCCAACCGTTATTTCATATGAGAGAAATGGGTTTTATCTCCTTTGTGCACTCCGGGCTTCTATCAGCAGAGTGACATCCAAGCGAGCGATCCATGCCCAGGAGAAGCCCAGGCTGTTGCGCTAGTGAAGTGAGGAGGGAGTGGCAGCTTTTAGGGAGCATCAACATGACACGCGAGGGAGAAAGGGAGGGGAGACAGAAAGAGTGAGGGAAAATAAATCACAGAGGGAGACTGGAAGGTGAGGAGGTAGAGAGGTATGAAGGCAGTTCTTCAGTTTTTCTAAAACAAAAATAGTCCAGTCATGTTAAGACCTGAGCAGGTGGGAAAGTACAGCTTCACAGCTTTAACATTTTATATTGTTATTCAGCTGTAACACAAAGGAGAGTTTGAAAAAAGTGAAAAATGTTCCAGCAAGTTTCAGAACAGGAAGGAGGCCATGCCAAATTACTGCTGATGTTCAGCCTTTACAGGTGTGCTGTCTTCCTCACCTTGATGGGAAATCCCCACGTTTAATCTCATAAAATGTGGCAGAGTGATTGCAAGCAACTTCCTACCTGGTGTCCTTTTCTCGTGCATCCCAAGCTGCAGTGAGGACACAGGAGTGAAGACCCTGCAGGTTGCAGAAGACAGATTAAGTCCTCTTGCCTCACTCAGCAACAGTGGCAGCACGTGCAAGGGGCACTGAGTGGGGCAGGGGCCAGCGTAAGCTGCTCTCTGTGGCTTGGTCTTGCCCTGAATACTTTTTCCCATTTCTCTCTTTAGCAGGGAAGTGTTGACTGTAAGAGGAATGGGCAATTGCATGGTATTATATTGGAGTGAATATGCTTCACAGGGAAAAAATACTTTAAACTCTATCCTTGCTTGTCCTTTCTCCATTATACAAGAGGAACTACATATTAGTATCTCCAATTGCGTATTTTGTTGCCCCAAAACCAAAAAGGACAAAAAAAAAATATTGGAAAGGACAAACTAGAGCAAAATACATCACTTCCTAAGGATCATAAGATCCTAATTATTGGATTCCTTCAAAATACTAGCACATTTTTATCAGACAATACCATTCTGCTGTCAAAATACAAATATTTTAGAAAGTATTTTATTTATTTAATAGTTTGAACCTTACTGGCAGTATCAGCTTCTGTATGTTATTTCAGTTTTCTTGTGCTATTTCATTTTTACTTCACTCATTTTATATACATATATATTAAATTTGCATTAGCACTAATATGCTGTCTGTATTGTGTTTAACAATAAAAGAAAGAATAATAACACATATTGTCAAACTGACATCACATAGCAGAAACACTCTAATATTTAGAGTTTCAGTATAGTTGTTTTGGTGTTTATACAGAAACCTTTTGGAATTTGCTTTCTACAACAAACCTCAATATTTTGACTATTAGCCCCAGATCTGTAAATGCAATTTCTTTTTATCTGGCAATAAGATGCTAATCAGCACCATTTTCTTCTCAATTTTCATGGGGTGCATATGAGATCAGACATACTTCTTGTCTCATTTTCATTCCTCTTACCCACTCATTTCCATCCTAATGCTACAGCTGTAAAACCAAGACCAGCCCAAGCCTCTTCCCTGTGCAGTTGCTCAGCAGTCTGGGATGAGAGTAGAAACTCTTCTCCTTCAGTTTCTCCTTCTGTAGAAGCTTAGATGCCAGGATTCTGATAAAAAACCTAGATAGTTGAAGCAAACCAAGGCCACATCTTACTGATATAATTTGGGTGAGATGGTATCTTATTTATTTATTTTTATGACATATTAGTATGAGGGAAAGAATGGAAGATGAATAACTCGATGAGCTCTTGTAGTAATTATGCAAACATACCACAAGAAAATGTACACTTCACAATAGTTGGTAGCAATGCACATATACATGCTACTCCTGTATATGCAATGAAAACATACAACATGTTTCTCTAGCACTGTCACTGGAAAATGTGAGTTGTTGAAGAGCTTTTTCTAAATACAGAAAAAAATTTTAATTTATTTTTTATTATTGTTTTTCACTGGTTTTGCACAGAGTAAATAGAGTATTACAAATGAAGTGTTTGACTAAGATGAACTAAACAACAAGTTAGAACAGGCCTTGAGAAAAAAAATCTATTAATTATTTTTGAATAATTTATATCTCTTGAGATTTTTACTGTGATGAAAGATGTAATTATTTTTTCACCAAGGGTCTGATTCAAGGCTTGTGAAAGGTTATAGGTGATATCACAGTTTCATTAAAACTAATTGGCAAGACTCCTCCATCAGGAACAGATTTTGAACATGTAACTTGCTTGAGTTTTGAAAATTCAAGCCTTATATTTTGAGATTGAAATTCCTGTTCATGCAAGTACAGCTTGTAAAAAATAATGAATGGAAAGTTGGGTGGAAATCTTGTAGTGCTTGTTCAATTAAATCAAACTGTTTTCAAATTAAATTTTCCTCCTGTTGGAGGAACAACAAAATGTTGGCATCTCAGAGCCTCATGGGAGTGACATCACGAAGATGCACATTGATGTCCCACTTTCTTTAGTCATATGTCTGGCTTGCCAACAAGTTGTCTCGCTGAACCCAATCAAAATTTTACTATTGAGTGAAATAGGGGGATAGCTAGGAACTTTATTTTCTTTTACTTTTGATTAAACACAAACCTTTCTTAGCTGTTCTTTTTACCTCACCATTTCCCTTCCCTGTGCATCTCCACGGACATCTTTTGTTTTATACAGCCACGGCCTTTTCATACTCGATAGACCATGTGCCACATGGAGATCAAATTTTCTCACTCCAGGCAAAGGCCGCCTTATTGTGATGTCTTCTGGGCTGCCATCTCTCTGTGATCAAAAAACATCCCTGTTATGTGAATGTAAGCTGATTCTGACTAGCCAGGAGGAAGGACAAAAGAGGAAGGATGCTAGTGTGGTTATGGTGTTAGCCAGAGCCTCTGGGGATGAAGGTGTATTTCCTGCTTCTGCCACAAATGGCTGTAGTGGCCTCGGATAAATTATTTAATATGCTGTATAAGCCCCTAAAATGGTAATTAGGCAACAGAGAACACTTTAAAAAACAAGGCCCTGAAACACTTGCTTTAGCTGGTTGTGGTCTGAAATTCATCAGGCCCCTAAATTTTTGTTCCTATCTGCTTGTGTAAAAAAATAGTGCAGTGTGGACATGACCAAACAGCTCAGTGCCTGGCTCATGCCTGAGCCTGCCTGGCCAAAAAAGCCTTGGCACTTCTCCACCCATCTCCCGCTGGGGACGCGGTCTGCTTGGCAGGCTCACCTGCCGCCAGCCCACCAGGCTGAGTCCCCCATGAGGAGAGCCTGCTGTGAGGGGCTTCAGGTGGCACCCCCACAGTTGAGGTGCTGCTCCAGCCTTTGGGAAGATGAAGTGTGAGGCCCTTTCCTGGGTGTCTCCCCCCATCACCCAGCCCCATGTCCTCTGCTCCTGTTTGTGCTGCAGAGTGTCCCAGGAGTGCATGAGCAGGGTTTTTCCTTCCAGGTGGAAGTAACCTGGGTGTGTGCAGTAGGAGCACACCTAATGCACTGCTGTGCTGAGGAGCTTTCTGTGCGTAGTGCCAGCCTACAACTGCTCTCGATTAAGTCCTCCTGAAACACTCACCGGATGGACATGGGGACCCCACCTCCAACCATTCCATGCAGTTAATTCATTCCCGTTGAGCTGCTCTGCTTTCTAATGTCGACATAGGGTTAGGTGCTTAGATGCTCAGCTATGTCCCTTTTTTGTACCCAGCCTTAGAGTGCTCCGTATCTCAGCTCTCCATCTAGAAAAGAGGATGACTGTACATTTTTATCTTTCCGGTGTGTAATTACTGGATTTCACCAGTGTTTGCTTGAGAAAAGATTTCATGAAAATAAAAAATATTTTTTTCTCTTACAAAGATAAATGTTAGGTCAATTCTGTGCTTATTTAAATACAAAGAGCAACCAAGACCTTGGAGTTCTTTTCCTCTACTTAGACCTTTGCAAAGAGTCAGAAAACCCGTTGTTTTTTCCCTGATTTCCTTTAGTAAAAGGCAGGCAACTGTCCTGTTTTGTTTTTTTTTTTTTTTTTTTTTTTTCCAAGACTATGGCTAAGGAAGGATGGGAACTCCACAATCTGTTTTCAGTGTTTTGTGGACTTTTACATTTCCCCAGTGTTTCTTAAGTGAACTATTCTCCACACCTCCTTTTTCACAGGTGTAATTAACTGGTGTACATTTGACCTCCTTGCTTATCTCTCTTTGCACTTTGCCACTATCAGGTGGTTAGTCTAACTTCTCCAAAACTGTCTTTCTGTCTGTATCATTAAAATCTTTTATTTTCATATCCTGAATCTCCTAGTAATAACATAAAAAAGAAAAAAAAAAAACATAAAAAAAAAAGAAACAGCCTTTTTTATATTAAAAAAGGGATACATTTCAACCCATGCTAATTAATCTTTGATAAAATCTTGAGGAAGACAAGACAATTGGAGTGTTTAAGCCCTTTTAGCCAGTGAGGAAGAGCTAGGGATTTTAACAGAACTGTAAATACAAAAGCAGTTTAAGATGTTTTGAGTATTTAAATCTTATGAAGTAAGTTTTTGACAAAGATTAAAGCTGAGGTAGAAGTCTGGCATCAGAACACTTGAATGACTGGTATCCAAGTGACTCTGGTTTGCGACATATTTTTAAGCTCCAGAAAGTCCAAGAAAATTCAGAAGAAAGAGATAGGTACACTTCCTAGATACCAGTCAAAATGATTACAGTAGGTTCCTTGGGCACTTGTTTACTGCCAGAGAAAGCTTAAAGATTGTACTTTCCTTGGTTTCAGGATTGTAGCATAGATCATGAATGAACTGGATTAAAAACAGAATTCACTTTTTTGTGTGTATCTATTCCTTTTTAGAGAAGACAAGGTCTGTATATTAAGTAACTAGGCAGGTGCATAGAAAAGCAATATATAGTTTCAATATGAAAATGACCATCTCTCTGCAGCAGCACCCTGTAATATATGCTTTATAAAACATGATCCGGAATATGTTGTGATTGTCACTTCCAGAGTCTTCAGAGTCATACCAGCCTACTGTGCCCTAACAGTAAATTTTGGATCAGGCCCTTGGTTTCCTTTTCTGAACTAAGACCTGTCTCACTTAAAATCCTTGAACAAGGCACTTGGGGAAATCTTTTCTAAAAAGTCCCCCACATTTTGGGTTCTTCTTTTTTTAGACAGCCCAATTTAGACACCTGCTGGTAAGTGCTTAAAGCCAGACAACCGTAAACAGAGGCATGCAAAGTCAGTGAATACTTTTGAGCCCTTTCAGCCTTATCTCTATATGGCTGATTAATTTCTGCTATGATTTGGGAGGCCCAGATGAGTTACATCAGGGCTGAATTGTAAAATACAAGTTAACAATTAAAAAAAAAATATTGATTTTTTTTTTTTTTTTCCAAACTGGTCAAGATTTTTAAACTGTAAGGACTACAGGTAAATCTTCAAATCTATCTGCCTATTAAATATGGCCTGCTTGGATGGGGTTCTTTGTCTCTGTTGACCAGAGATGAACAAGACACATTTATTAGCTTCCATAATTTTAGGCACATTAGTTAAAGACTGAAGTGAACCAATCACTTCTGACCATTATTACCAACAAGAAGTCCTGAATTGCAACTTAAATTGAAATTACCAGGGATGATATAATGAGAAGAAAGCATATTTGATTGTTACTGATTTTCAGTGCTAAGCTCATCATTGTCATGTGGAATTAAAAGCATAATCAAGAAATAAAATATTGAAAACAGAAATCCACAAGAAAAAGAATCTGACTCATAAAAGGGATGCCCTTACTTTCCCTATTGGTAAAAATGAATCACCTCTATGTGTGAGCTAGGTGAAAAAAAAAAGATCAACTGTAAATATTGCTTTCTTTTTCCTCCCTTTTATCCTGTTCTTGCACATACAAGCTGTGGTTGCTATGAAAAATAAATGACATTTGCTGAAGTGACATCCACAGAGGCAGAGTCCCAGTGATACTCAGCCAGCTAACATGGAATTTAATCTACCTTCCCTTATTCTGTTCAGTCATGGGCCGGATAGCATGAGACTAATTTTTAAGATTCAGTTGATCTATATTTTAATTTAAAGACGGTACCTTGCTATTTGGGAAGGTTTGTACTTGGCTAAGATGTAGGTGTGTTTTGCCTGAGCAGGCTTTTGAGTCTTTGATGCAGAAACTTTGTGCTTACCATTTGAGTTTACTATGTTTGATCAATCTTTATGGCACCTTGGTGTCCATAAATAAGCCTAGTCTTTTTCTGTGTAATCTGTAAGAGTAAAATAAAGAGATTCAGAACTAAATGTAATTTGACTGTGAAGCTGACAAAAAACATGGGTATGATTCAGTACTTAATGGAGATCCTGCCCCTCAGCTTGACTTCAGTGGATGCTGGCCTATGATATAAAGCCTAAGAATGGGATGTGTACCAATGTTTGGTAAAAAAACAAAAACAAAACCAACTCTACTGATTAACTTTTTCTTTTCTTTTCTTTTCTTTTCTTTTCTTTTCTTTTCTTTTCTTTTCTTTTCTTTTCTTTTCTTTTCTTTTCTTTTAATTTTACTTTTTTGACAAAAGATGACAAGATGACATATAAAGCAGAAATGTATATTTCTCTCTCTCTCTCTCTTTTTTTTTTTTTTTTTTTTTTTTTTTTTTTAGAGACAATAAAACTCAAAAATGCTCCAAATAGAATAGCACCAACAATTCTGACTAACAATACTCATGTACTACTGGCTGTCATATTAGCATTTGAACAGTTGGGGCCAGACCACAAACCAGCTTATAAATCTAGCAAACTTATTTTTTCCAGGCAGGGTTATAGACAGCTTTCACTCTCTGAGCATCTGGACTACTGTTTCTAAATTAACATTAAATGAATGGTGGAAGCGTGGTGCCATCCCCAAAAGACTATTGTCATTGAAGTAGAAACAAGTGTAATTGTCAGATTATTGTCCAACCTGCTCTTGAAATACACCCATCACTCTGGCAGTGAAGTGACTGAAGTCTTCTGCAATACGTCCAGAAGACTTTAACACCCATCTTCATACCAGCACATAATCACTTATATTAACTGAAGTGGCCTTTAAGTCAGATCTGTAACATTTGTCAACTTCACAGTATTCCTCACCAAACCTCTCCAGCACAGGCAATATCCTTCAACCTCTTACATGTATTTAGCAGAAGAACCAGGATGGCTACCAGGATTTGCAGGAGGACTGAGACACAGAATACATCCACTATGCATTCTGGATGTGAGTAGCATACTTTTGGGAGCTCATAATACAAGCACATATAGGGCACTGTCAGAAATCTCCCTAGCAGAGAGTAAACCAAGATTTGCTTTCTGTCCTAGCCATGTGATGTTGTCTCTCCTCCAGTTTCTGGTCTGCCACACTGCCAAGATAGTTCCTCCTTTTGTGTTTGTGGTGTTTTGCTTCTGTGTAGCATTGGGCAGGTTTCTTGTTTGAATTTTGGTTCACTAAATTTTCACCATTCTTCCCATTTAAAAAGGCTAGCGTGAACTGTGATCCTACTTGTGGCTGCCCACAAGTTTCTTTATGTTGGATTTCCCTTGTACTGTGCAAGTCATTATTGAAATATTAAATACATCTAGAGTTGGAAGAACCATGGCAGAATCCACTTGAGATACTTTCTTTTTTTGTTGGGGAATTGCTGGTAACTGGATTTGAAACTAATTTTTCAGCCAATCTTATCTACCTGATGGTCACTGTATCTAGATTCTGCTTCCATATGAAAACACCACATAGACAATGACAAAACTACTGTGGTTGAGATACAGCGTATCTTCTCCTTCTCCCCTGTATGCTAGGTCTGTTAACCTATCAAAGAAATAATTTACTTTAGTTTGAAGTGAGCTGTTCTTGACACACCCTTGTTGCCTGTTTTTATCACTTTATTATCTTCAAGGCACTTGACATGGATTGTTTAGTAATTTGTTCCAGGATTTTTATAGACTGATTAGTTCATAATGCCTGGTATCTTCACATCTTCCTTTTCCCTTCTTTAAAAGGTGTATGTCCTTTCTCATTTTCAGGAGACTCCTTTGTCCTCCCTAAGTTCTCAAAGGAAATCACTCATATCTGGGAAAGTGTCTCTGTTAGTTCCAATTTCAGCTAGCTTGGCTACTTCCAAGTTTTGCTAGTTTTCTTCTAGAGTAATTTTCATCTTGCTCTGCCAGCTAGAATGCAAGTCACTTATCTAAATCTTCCTTAGAAAGAATACACTTGCTCTTTCTGTGCTCTGCCCAGTATTTTTCTGTCCTTGTTAAAATACATTTTCAGACAAATGTCTTGATTTGATTGCAACTTATTTCTGTGTTTGTGGTGTGAAGGCACATTTACTTTCCTCTTACATAAAGCAATGGATCTATGCATTTTTTTCCTCTTTTTCTAATACATTTGCAGCTACCTTTTTTTTTTTCTTGCCTTTTATGCTTCATGATAATTTAAATCTCTATTTCATCTGAGGTTTTCTGTTTTTTTTTTTTTTTTTTTTTTTTTTTTTTTCCCCCCCACGAATATGTTTAGTAAATATATTTGTAAAATAATATGCCTCTCAAGACTGCTTGCTGTAACTGTGGAAATCCTAACCTGAAGGCCAGGAAATACAAGTTTAAGTACTACTTACCTTGCAAAATAAAGCTTCAAAATCAATGAGAATGAAAGTGAATAAGAAACAGACTACAATCACTGTTCAAAAAAAAAAGTGACCTCTTCATCTGACTCGAAGCCGAAAAACAGTAACTATGTGTTATATGGCATTATGAACTAACTCAAAGATACTATATACACACACACACACACACACACACATATATATATATTTTTGCCTGTGTCTTCTAATATAAGGAAATTCTAAAAAAAATAGTGACTGATACTATTAGGAAGATTGTGCTAAGTGTATAGTGGGTATACATATATATATGAGCTATTGTTTTTTCTGTAGAAGATCATATTGTAGATTTGACAGGGGAATACCATAGCTATATTATGAGATGGGTTGTACTGATCATGTAACTGACCTAAAATGTTTGGAAAATATCATATATACTTCACAAATAGCTTCTGTGAATACTTATTGTCCCTTGCATGATCATGCACCTTTCTCTCTTGTCTTTAGAAGTCTGTGTTTTTCTAAAGAGGATGTGTTTTCTTTTAAAAGCTGCTGTGATATGCCTTTGAGCATGTTTCATTTGCTGTTTTGACTGGCTTGACTTCTCACTTCAACAATGCAGCTGAACTACAAGTCTTGCATTAATTTTAATTCATCCTTTTGATAACATTAATAAAAAAGAAGTCACTCTTATCAGGGGTGAGGATCAAGGAGGATTAAGAAGCTGAAGCTTATGGAATAGAATAGTGTGTGAATCAGGTTTGCCAGATGGGAAATGAAAAGATGAAGAAAGAGGAGTAGGGGAAGGCTCATGAAATGGAGGAGGAGGAGGAAATTGGGAGTAGAGTGTTACTGTGAAACTTCAGGCTTTGTGGGAATTGATGGTTATCAGACTTGCCTTCAAATATCCCAGAATTTTCTTAGGAGCACTATGATTATAGACAGTACAGTTCTGACATTGATTGCAACAGAGGAAGGTGGCTAGCCTCATTATTGTACTGCATGAAGATGGAAGCGGGTCACATGCGGCTGCTGTGGTGAGATCATGCGATATGAGTCTGTGCAGGGGTGTGAATCGCTAAGTACTTCAGGATGCCTAGAGTAAAAGGCAGAGAAGGTTCAGATGCAGGCTGCCCAATGACCCAGCTCCAAGCCCTTTCCCACCCATTTCAGAAGGCAGTGGTGGGGCATCTGAAGGAAAAGTTGCTTTACCTCTCACCTGTCATCACATCCTCCCCCAGTATCCCTCTGCCTGGTCTCTGGAGATACATACTGAGTTTTCTTGCTCTTGGCCACATGTGGATTATTTTAAGTCACCTGAAGGAGCAGGGAAATTGACTGCAATGGATGGGTATCAAGAAAGCCAGGGAGCAGACTGGTTATGAATTAATGAACACAATTGTGGCCACATTAATTTAAAATAGAGACAGAGTTATTAGCATGTTACTATTCATAAGGGAATTTGCAAAACACTGAAGGGCAGTTTGTGCCTACTC
The DNA here is from genome assembly GCF_009819795.1 of Aythya fuligula. Lineage (NCBI taxonomy): Eukaryota > Metazoa > Chordata > Aves > Anseriformes > Anatidae > Aythya > Aythya fuligula. Next base: position 82,789,954 of record NC_045561.1, on the reverse strand, counting down.
TGCGGTGAAAGTCAATGATGGCTAGACACCTGACTCTCTTCCTTCTGAATCACTTATAAGGGCTGAGAGAAAATAAAATTAGGGAAGAGGTAGCCTAAGGAGTGTTGCAGGGGTGAGTGGAAATGAAAAGGGAAAGAAAAGGAACAACAAAACTTACCCACATTTTGGGCTTAAAGGAGTAATATCTTGACAGGGAATGGCAATTGGCAATGGGTAGTATGTGAGGCAGAAAAATACATCTGCATGCATCTGCAGAGAGAACTATTTTTATTTTTATTTTTATTTTTATTTTTATTTTTATTTTTAACAAAAGAGTATTCCATGTAATTGCAGATTTCATGTTAAAATAAGTTGATGCTTCATTAGAGCATTTGCAGTGTGGCTGGTCAATTTGTAGATATATATAGACATCCTCTGGAGTCCAAGAACCTTTTCTCTGACTTCCAGTGCTATGTTTAAAATAGCACTATGCCTGTTACTATAACACAGCTTTATCATGTGCACTATTCAAGTCTGCCAAAATAAATGGGGATGCAAAGGGAAGAGGGACAGTGGCTGACTGAGTAATGTTCAAACTGTCAAATTCCTCATGAACAAATTAGCTGATCCTAATCTAGTTGACAATGGGAAACTGTCCAGGATTTTTTTTATTATTATTATTATTATTTTTTGATATAAGATGATGTTTTATTGGAACTGAAACAACTGCTTCATTGGCTTTGATTACATCCTTCCTCATCAGAGTGCTTGGAATGGCTATCAGAGAGAAGTCTTATTCCTTGCCTTACACATCTTGCATGTACATCAGTACAACAGGTTGGGGAAGGGGAGAAGGCGAACATCTTTACTGAAGGCAGCCTGGAGAGGAAAGCCTACAGTAGTAGAAGTGAAAATGCCAAGGGGTTGCTAGAAGGCTAAGCCAGAACTGAGCAGTTCCGCCATACAATACCAAGCAAGACTTTGTCCTGGTCTTTCTCAAATGGGGCCTTTCCTTATCCATCAGCTTGGAATAGTTATGTACTCATATTTTTTTCTCCTTGAGCCTGTTGGAATCAAACCTGACAACAAATGCAAAGACATGAAAGACTTCTGTTGTTGAGTTATGTGAGTGAACTGTGCCAGTTTTCTTGGGAAATCTCTCGGTGTGCATATGATGTGCTTAAATATGGTGCTTAGGAAAGCTCTTCAGAAGTCTGTTCTTCAAGTTTTGTTCCAGTTCCAGCAGGCTGGTCCACAAGCTCAGCTTTCTGCTTGAAGAATGAACAATTTGTTACTTCAAATACCTTTGGGTTATAGATTAAAAGTGAGGTTTGGCTAAGTATCAGTGGATGTTTGCTGGATGCTGGGGAACTAAAAGGCCACAACCAGAGGGAAGAGAAGGAATCTCACGTCTTCTGTTCAGAGACAAAGACAGAGGAAAAGAAAACCCTTGAAAGGGGAAAATTAAGAGTTACAGCAACCACATATTAGAGCTAATTGCCCGGACACTTTACGAAATTTGATTTCAGTGTGGGGGGAACTTAATTTGCTCTTGGCAACAGGGTAGAATGCTTAATTCAACTTAACAAAAATACGTTTTTTGAAAGAGGAAACAAGACTGACAGAATTTTGGCATGTCAACAAAAGGCAAGAATACAAAAAGAAAAGGATTAGTGAAAATGAAGATCAAGAAAGGATCAAAAATATATTGGCTAGAGTCCAGGAAACATTTGTTACATTTTATAAGCAGCGCTATTCTTCCCAAGTGTGTAGAACAGAGGAACTAGCTGATCTTTACCTAAAGCGATATTGGCCACCCTGCGTGCTAATGAACAGATGTCCCCATAGGAATCAGAAAAGCATTGATCTCCATACTGTAACTGAAATGGAATAAACTGCCAGGTCCACGTGCATTAAAAACAAATGGCAAATTCATAAGGGACTTGCACAATTATATTGATTAATAAGTAAATATTAATGTCTAATACATTAAATATGACACAATAAACTGGTTTTACACTTCGTAAAAGCTTTTCTTGACTTTTATTTCTGCTTCTTACAATACAAGGACTAGAGTCACTCCGTAAAATTATCTGTAGAATTATCAGGCAACAGGTTTAAGTGAAGGAGCATATTTTTTCCAGGTGATGCCCAAGTGCCATAGGATACCAAGATGTCCAAAGTATAGATGACTTAAAAGAGATCAGATAAATCCGTATAGAATGTGTCCCTCAGGAGGTTTCAGCTTTCACCAAAACTGCTCATTGCTGATAAATACCAGCATTACTCAGTACTTGGCCTTGTTCCTTATGTTCTCTCCTTAGCATTTTTGCTGGTGGCTGACACACAGGTCCAATACGGAACTAGATCGGTCTTAGGTCTGATCCAATATGAATATTCTTACAGTCTACAGTCTAGACTTGCATTCCTATGCCCTGATCATATTTCTGCCCTATTTTTCTAACAAACAATTTAGGAAAAATTGACACCCAGCTGAGATTCCCAAGTGAGACTTGGTAACTAATACGTAAGCACTCCTTTAAGAAGTTGAGTGGATTAGCTCAAATGAGGCTGAGAGTGGTTCAGTTAGCCTCTCTGAAATGGACTAGGAGTATTCACATGGTGAGAAATGATGTCTCAGTGCAGTGCTCAATGAATAACCCAAGACCAGCTTTTATTTCATGTGGTTGCAATCACTGATGTATGCCTTGGAGTAGAACGAAAATTTGGAGCAGAATTACTGGAAGAATTATCTGACTATTGATGTTTCCCTTCCCAAATTTTCATATTTCTTCTGTGTAATAAGATGCAATGGAATGAATAGACTGGAGAAATTCTTCCTGTGGTCTCAGCTAGGAAGTGTGTTGTTTATTTTATTCAAATAATTTATCTGCAAAGCAGATTTAACTTGAATGACTTTCTGAAACTATTCAAAGTTATTCCAAAACTGTATAATGTCAATTTTCAAACCTCTTGCCTGCAAAATTTGTCTGGATACTGTGAGACTGCTGGGACACTTTTTACCATGCCTAAATTCCGATCAAGAGAGGAAAGAAAAGGTTTAGGACAGAATACTGTGAGGACTGTCTGAAGGACTAGTAATAATAGAGCTGAGTCTGTCACTGCTAAACCCTGTCTAAATGGACTTTGCTGACTTACTTTGATTTAGCTAGTCTCAAACAACCCACAACCGTCTTTTTCTGATATGGAAAAACTTTTTTTTTTTCAGTTTATGTTATGTCATTTGGAAAGGGATTCATGCTTGACTAGAAGAAACTTTCTCATACCTGACAGAACGTCCATGGTTCTATTTTTATCTGTGCAATGATACTGGTGTAAGCAAGTGATTAAACATTCCTGCATAAGCAAGGTATGAGTCACTGGCTTAAACAGAGGCCATGTTAGCAACCAAAAGATAGAATCAGATGGCATTCCAGTGGTCTCTGAGCATGAGCCCTATTCCCAGTTCCTAGGAAATGACCATGACCACCAGAAGTAAAAGTAATTTATAGTCGGAGTTGGAGCAGTCAAGTTCTAAATGTACCACACTAGAAATGGCCTTCCAAGAGATGAGGAACAAGAAATGCAAGCAATCTTAACCTAATAAAACACTAATATGCTTGTTTTGGGGCTTACAAAGAAGATGCACGCTTGTGACATGAAAAGCTGTCCAAGCCATTTGTTTGAAAAAACGTTTTTGGAAACAACTAGAGATTGTTATCAGAGTTTTTTAAAAATGGCAATGAATCATCAGAAGTCATTTGCAATGACTCATAATGTGGTCAGAGTTTTCATATGTCAAGCAGGTATTTTTCTTAAAGAATACCTTTTGGTATTTCTTTTTATTTTCAGTTATTCAGGATATTACTTAGTATTTAATCTTCTGCAGAAGTTCATACTATTAGGACATTTGGCTCAGACTGCCAGACTAGCTCATCGTGCAACGCTACCTTCTGTACCCCTTTCAGTTCAACTCTTGCATGCTTCAATTGTCAAAACAAAGAGGGTTGAACTCACCTTTGGGTTCCATTAATTTGAGAGAGAAATCTACGGGTAGGTACTCAAGATTGCAAACTGCCACAAGATGGGTTTCATGGGCTTCCTCTCTTCCAAGGCCAGCTTTTGTGCAATTGGGGCCTAATCCAAAGCCCACTGAAAGCCCACTCATGTTTGACTTCACTGAGCTTTGAATCTGGATTCTCGCTTAGAGCTAGCAGCAATATTGTTCGTCGACGTTACTGCCTGTCACATTGCCAGGACGATTTAGCTGTCTGCTGGAGCAGTGCTTAAAACTCTCAAGGCAGAGGGATGCAGTTGAGTTCCAGACTTCCTTCTTAACTTCTGTCTTGTTAAGCACCTGTGCAATAACAGTTCTTAGAGGTTCAACAGCAGCTAGGTGGGTAGGATTTCATTTTCCTGTAATGCATGATTTAGTGTGGTACCATACTACTTCCTTCAGGATACTAGCCTAAAACCACTCCACCCCAATTTCAATAACACCTGTTAATTATTCGGTAGAATTTTTTATTTTGACTGTACTCGGTCTCTGGGGAAGATTTGTGCTGATGATTTTAAAGGTAATTTTCCATTTGGCTTGTTATTTAATCTTCTTTTCTCTATTGTAGGTGACATACATTGGAATTTTTCATTATTTTAGCAATTAGTGCAGAACTGTAGCTTATAATTATGATCTATAAATGTTATTGCTTGTACCTGCAGTCACATCAGGAAGATGTAAAAAATGTAATAAAAGTACTAGAGAGTTTCCCCACATTTATTTCTTCAGAAGTCAAAATAAAAACAAATGCACATATAAAATCTCTGTACGTATTTTTAAAGACATCTATTGTGTGTTAATTTTTAGGTAATTACTTCATTTTAGAGTGGTTTGTTGATCTGGGCAGAAATATTCTTCACCAGTAAAATATATTCTTATATATAGGGATGGATTCTTAATGCATGTTCAAATTAAAATCAGTGAGCTTAAAGCTGTAATGCAGTTTTGCCAGTAGTAGCCCCCACACTTCTCCCTCCTGGCATTCTTGGAGTGAAATCCAAGGGTTTGCTGTAGGTGGAATAAGAACATCTTGGGGAACAGTTCCTGGGGCACCAATACATCTCTGCTGGGCAGAGCAGCTGGGATCATGGGATAATCTGCAGCAGTATCCAAGCTGACTCCCCACTGCTCTTGTTAATGCTAATCTCGTTTGCAGACAGTTTTGCCCTTTTGTCCGACTCACCAAGGCTTGCACTGAGTGGTGCATGGATGGATTTGATGAAGAAGTCATTTTGATTCTCCTCTTCTGGCATACTCGAATAAAGCTGTGGAGGCATGTATGAAGTAGTGTGGTCTACAAATGTGTTATCTCCTTTCTGTTGTTTGACAGACTTTTGATCCCCTGCTGACTCATAAAAAGGCAAGTTGGCAGAGAAGCCACGGTGGGCCATGTGCCCCACTGGTGATAGCAATAAAAAAACAATGTCTTGGACTGGAAGTTTTTTTCAGCCTTTGTTTCAGAAGATATTTTTCATTATCAGCCTTTGCTTTGAAACATATATTCTTTCAATTAATTATATTCAGTTTTGGTCTTGTAACAGTTTTGAAAGTGTTGCTTTGGCAAATAAATAAACGTATATACAGCATACGAAAATACTTTGGGATAGTTTTTAATTTTTTAATTTGACTTGAGATTTTTGTCACTAGTTTTTGGAGAAAATTGGTAGTGTTAATCAAACTGAAATAATAATCAAATTTGCTGGGTGCCTATATTATAACAGCTGTAATTGTACATTGTATTTGTATATTCAAGTAAGCATTTGACTATATAGAATTGATGCATAAACATATAAAAATATTCCTCAGCTATTTTGTACACATATTTAATGGCATTTAAAGATGCATTTGGGGTACATCTTCATGAATATGCTTATTGAAAAGCCTACTGCATACTGAATAATTCTGGTGATTGCAAAGATTTTTTGTATGGTTAATTAATAGGTGGTTCTATCAGCAGAGTAATTGCTGGCTTTTTACAGATTTGAATCCTTTGTTCCTTAACCCTTTCCATCACAATAGTCCCTTCTCTACAATAATTCCCTCAGTACCTCAAGAGGGAAAGAGATGTTGATACTGTGGTTAACTTGGGGGTAATACTTGGAGGTATTGTAGTATATCAGTGGCCAGACACTGTGAGTGAGTACATTGGCCAGTAAGGTAAATATTTTTTGTAACTGCCAAGTTCTCCTTCCCTGTGCTCTATTGCAGTATATATGTAGAATGCTATTCCACCTAGAAGCTGAATTCCATGAAACACTGAAAATCATAATTATCATTAAGATGCTTACCACACTTATAAGTTTGTAGAAACTGGTCAACGAAATCAGAAGATACTGGGCAGGAGGCACACAAAAGAAGGGACAGAAAGACCTCTGGACAGATAGCACAGTCAAATCCTCATTACATTAGGAAACCAAGATAAAAAAAATGAAGCCAAGCTAAATAAACTGAAAAATGAGGGCATCTGACTCATCTGAGTATTTTCCCCAACTCTTCGTTAATTCTAGGAGTGAGTTTGCCACAGACAACTCTATAGTTGTCCTGAAACTAAGTTTTCACTGAAAAAGTACAAAAGCTAAAACAGCAACAACAAAGTGTTGCATGGTCTTAGTGTTGTAAGCACAGTCTTCCAAAGAAACTTCAGTAAATAAAGCTTTTCCTACTTTGTTACATAAAGTCTGGAGTCGGGAAATAGGGTAGGGAAATTGTACAACACATGAAGATAAGGGCTATAAATACAATGTTCTTGCACAGTATTTCCTCTGGTCTAGCTAGAATGACCCATAATTCTCTTGGTTTGGGTTCTTTTTATCTCAAAAACAATTGTCAAAACTTTTGGTGCTTTTGCATCCTCTTGGCCTAACTTTAGTGTTTCTTTCTTTTTTTTTTTTTTTTTTTTTTTTTTTTTTTTTTTTTTTCTTGCTTCTAGTCTTCAAGGTCTCTCAGCACCTGTTGACTGTCTCATTTCCCACACTTTGTGTCATCATGTGATAACACCAGCTGAAGGGCTTCTTCTAAAACAACAACCACAGAGGCAGTCTGTGGTTTTGAGAAAGGCACATCTTGCAGAGGGTGATATCCAACACTGTTGTGATGCCACCTGCATCTATGTTTGAGGTAGTCTCAAAAGTAATGTGAATCATGTGTGACTATATGAGTTCCAGAGGTCCAGTGTAGGACCTTGAAAATAAAATTAACTAGCTTTAGAGAAGTAACTTAGCAAAAAGAAACAAATTTTAAACACTGAAGTCAATTACCTCCATTAGGGTACTTTGGGGCCCTAGCTATGTCCTCACATGCCACAACTCCTATTTCTTAGCTCTTTCCCAGAAACTATGGCCCCAGTCTCTGTACCACATTCCCATCCTACCCTGGGATCCCAATAGAAGTTGTATCCATAGAAGGTCATTTTTATTCAAACTGCCCCTGATTCAAGGGCTGTGAACATCTACTTTCCTAAGACCCCATTCCCTGCCTTCAGACATATTGAGTGAAGAAGGAAGTGACATCTCCTGCCTATCTGAAAAGAAAACTCACCACTATCATGACAGAGTTATGATTGGACAAGAACAGTCAACAACTCCCTCCTTCCTCCACAAACAGATAAAACTAGGATGGTATCAGTAGCTGTCTCTCAATGTTCAAGCACCTCAGCTTGGAGGGTTTGGCTTTCTCACGTCACTAGTTTTCACTAGAGTATATGATGCTTTCTGAAAGATAGGTACCGCCAAAAAGAATACCAAATCATGAGAAATACTGACAAAAACCAATAGGGTATATGATGAGTAAATAGAAATTTCAACTACTTCACTAGCCCCCAGAATGAATGGGAACCTGAACCTGTGGAGAAAATTTAATGCTGTAAAGATTAACAGTGTACTCAAATTCATACTGAAAGATCGTCTGTGTAATAAATCTTGACTTCTCCTCTCACAGACTACAATTATGGTTGATTTTAAGACAGTCTAAGAAGACAACTGTATAGAGTTATGATTAGTTTGTTTCCTTTACCTTCACCTTTCTGTAAGTCCTCAGATTTTTCAATTATCAGTTTTTTAAAGATTTCTATGCCGTCTCATTGTTTTATTACATTCAAAATATCTTACCATTGCATACATCAAAGCTGTGACTTTTCCCTCACACACTGTTTTCGTTTGGATAAAACCAACCTAGTGTCAATCAAGATGGCTACCACCTGCCCATTTTCTCAGCAACTATGGTCAGGTTTCCATAGCTAAGGCAACTGCTTCATCCCACTGCTTTCAGCTAGCCGTTAGCCTGCTGTAGAGGATAGCTATTACATCACATTTTTATCTGAGGGAACAAACAGGAAACAAAATATGCAAGAACTGGGATGCAGGTTGAAACTGCAAGAGCACTCATCTCGGAGACCCTGAGGCCCCCAAACTATGATGGGGTGTAGCAGATAAGGTTTTTAGACACAGAAAAGTCAAGACAAATAGAAGGGAGGAGTGAAGGGATCATGACACAGAGAACTGAATAAATGACAAAGAAGTACACTGCAGATGGAGAAACCTAAGAGAAGAATGCTGCAAGCTTAGATAAAGGTCACTGAGCTTTTTTATCCTTGTAAATAAAACAGGGTTCAGGCTCATACTCATGCACCCTTCTGGAGTTGCTGATACTTTTACAGTTTTATCACACTTCCTAGCATGGCTTTAACCCTAGACAATTAGAATTACCCTGGAAAATGTGTGGGTATTACAAATTGGACAGCACGTTATATGAACGTTTCCATTTAGGACATTTGGATAAAATGGGTCTGGATTCAAGCCACATGATGTCTATGGTCTTCAGGGCAATCTGTTTTTCTTAGTTGTATTCTTAGTTGTAGCCTGTAAAACCTGTTTCAAAAATGGAGGTAGAAAAAAGTGGCCAGGAGTTTTTGATGCAGGCCTTAACTTTTTTTTTTTTTTTTTTTCTGATTTTGAAGCATTTACTCATGAAATTATCATAAAATAATACAGTCTAAAAGTCATGCACCAATTCATAGAAGAACTCATTCAGATAGTTGCTGTAGGAGGTCAGATTATGTGATAACAGCAGTCTCTTCCTGATTGATAATATGTAAAATGGTCAGTATTCCCGGACAAGACAGAAAAGAAGTTTGTCAGAAAAGAATAATAAACTTGCAGAGAAAACATGTACAGGTGAGTTTAACTAACTTGAAGATAATAGCTGCCTCAAGTTTAAAGACAGGAACTTACATGTGGGTCATAAAGTGTAACATGAACATAAAATATTGTCTTCTAGCTCTCACTGATGTTACCAGGAAAATCTCATGGTCTTCACCAGCTAGTGGATGAAACACAAATAAATGAAATATTTCCAGTTATATACTACTTTTATATATTATTCTTGATAGATTACTTTCTGTCTTTTGTACACGGATCAGATTTAATTGTTTTGTAAATGTTCTCTCACTTTTATGCAGATCACTGTTTCCTTTTAGGATTTTTTCAGGGGAGAGATTTTGATTTTTCAGAATCAGGTGGGTTGTGAGAGCAGAGATGGAAATAGTGAAATCATCTCATTTTTGTTTCCCAGTGGGAGGCCCACAGGGAAGAGTAAAAACTAGTTTCCTCAGCCCAGACAAGTTTAGCAAGATAATGTGTGGTGAGGGTTGAAATATATTCTCTGATCATCTGCAGGCCGTGGATTTGATGAGCATAGAGCCCTTATTGTTGATGCTGTACAAATCCCCCAAGAGTTGTCACACTCAAATTGCATAACCAACCATTCAGTGTTGAGTAGAACAAATTTACATTACTGAATGAGGAAACTCTGAGAAATATTGTTATGTGAATTCTCACGTCCATGAATCAAGCAGCTAAAAAAATGGTTCTTACGTATAGCTAATTTTTTTGATTGATGGTGGCTTAGCTGTAATTCCTTATCAGAAAGGAACGCCATAAGTCATGATTGCATGGTTAAGCCTGTGGTCTTACCCAGCTGCCTGCAGATCACTCCCAGACCCACGAAGGCTAGTGTTTGACCCTAGCTTCTTCCCCCAATCTCCTTTGACTCCCATGCCAGTGAGTCACCACCATTTTTGTTCTACTTCCAACCACCTCACCACTTGAAAAGCTCTGTGCTGGCTTCACTTCCTGGTTTTCTGTGCTAAGTTTAGTTCACGAGAAGCTGCTGAACTTCTGTACACAGGTAACATGGAGCAGGGGTTCACCACAATTGCTAAGGGTGAAGCCAAGGTCACCAAGAAACAGGAAATCACTAGCTGAAGGAGCAAACACCATTGACAGAAGAGCTATTTGTTCATCATTTAGGAATGTACCTGTAGATGTGTGTGTTCACAGAGGCTGGATCCTACTTCTCCAGCCCACACAGTGCATTCCCCAGCAGGAGCCCTGCACTCCAGCCCACCTCACCACTAACCTGCACTGCCCTGGCACAGTATGAGCCTTCTTCCAGCTGAGGACATTCAATTCCTACCAGCAGAAAGTCTAATGAAGAGTAATTTGAAGCTAATACTTGTACACACTGACAATAGAGCTCTACAGTTTGAAATATGTACTCTGCACATCTGCTGAGCTGTGGTTATACAAATCACTCTGTATTTTTATTAGACATTTATTCATCTTCTAAAGTCAAGAAGGGGAAAAGCGTAAAGAGTAAACAAAGACAGGCTACATATGGACTGCAGAGAACTGGTAGAAATTATTGATTTTTCAGTAATGTTTAATTGGCTGGCTTTCCAAAGGTCATTATTTAAAGATTTGGAATCACTGTTATTACAAATGTCCCTTTTCCTTGAAGATTTTGTCATGGGGAACATGAATATAGAAGAATCCATTATTCCCTCCTTCCCTGGGGCTGCAATTATAATGTTAGGCCAGATAGTACCTATTACCTGCCTGCTTCCTGTTATTTTTGGAAGGATCTTCAACGGGGTGAAAGTGCTTATTCAGGGTGTGGGAATAGGAAGGTTTTATTTCACTACAAATATAAACTCGGTATTGAGACAGTATTTTACATGACAAGCTAAGGACCAAAAAACATTGAATTTTATGTGAGTCTTACAATAATATCAAATAGATTTGGAAGACACCCTGAAATAATAAGAATGCACATCCTGTGAAGATCTGGAGACGATGTTGCATTATCATTCTCAGCAAATGCTCTACACCATGTGTCAGTGCTTGCAAACAGCATTTTTTTCACATAACCTCACAGAGTACTATTCACACAGTTAAGTGTGTTAGGTCTGTATCAGGCTTTCACTATAAATAATCACATTTGCTTATACCTTGAACAGCTTGTTTGTTTGAGCATTCTCATAGGAATAAAACTTGTTACATCGAAGCAACACTTTCATCCATTCACCAGCTAAAATAGTGTAACTTTCTTCTCAACCTTGGTGATGCTAAGAGATCAATTTTAAACTATATTAAAAGTCTGTCTGTGTTTTACTTCCTGCTACTTTATAAAGTGCTACAAGAGTCAGTGTTAGCTAGCAGTCTGAGAGACAGAATAGCAGAAAGACTAGCAATTTGTTTGGGTAAAACTTACATAGACCTACTTTTACGTGTTTTGCCTTTTCTGAAGGAAATATATGCAACCATTTTGACTTTCCTCAATTTTAATTTTCCTTTCTTGATATGTACACCTTTTTGTGGCAATAATTTTGCCTTCCATTTTCATTTGTTTGAGTTATGTCCCTGGTTATCCCCCAAAGACTCCAAGATATCATTTTGTACTTTGGAATAGCTCACAATCGGTGTGACTAATTAAGGCTTTTTTAACTTTCTTTGGTGAACAACACGATTTTCTACCATTTCACACATAGCTTTGGATACTTCTTAAAATGAATGCATGATGTAGAAGACAGGAAAATCAATTTATCTGGTCCTATAACTAAACAGGATTTATTTATTTATTTATTTATTTATTTATTTTTAAAGCATGTTTCTTGCATCCAGGTTATCAAATGGAATCCTGCAAATTTAATGTGCAAGCACGTTACAGGTGTCTGTAAATTCATTAAATGATTCTCATTTGAACAATGTTAATATACTTCAGAGACTTACATAATTCGTAGATCTCATACAAATGAAAAACTGCTCTAAGATCAGAAGAGGATTCTCAATACAATCTATTGGTATTCATATTTGTTGATATCTGCATTTGAAATACCACTGTTATATCACTATTACTTTTGTGGGCCAGACTTGGAAAAGGACCACATTGTACTCAGCAGGGTGCAAATACAGAAAAAAATAAAGATGATCCCTTTTCTAAAGTATTTATAACCCAAGACAAGCATTCTTTCTGGTTGAGAAATAGTTGCATTTCAATGTAAGTTATTTTTAAAAACTTCAAATCAATGGATCACAAACAATCTCTTTTTCCTCTTCTGTTCGAGAAGTGATCATTTTTCATGATATGCACTCAAAGATAATGTGTCAAGTCTGCTTTAAAATACTGGAAAGTGTCATGTCTTTATTCCAAGGTGAAGGAAGTCTTGTATAAGCACACAGTACAAAAGATAAGCTCCTATATTTTTGTAAACTGGCAGGCTCCCTCAGCAGCCGGGGAAAAAAATCCGGCACCACACCCAAGCTTCTTTACGGCCCTTCCCTCAGGCACAGTTTATTATCTGAAATGCAAACTTTACCAAGCAGCACGACACAAGGTTATTTCCCCTGACTAAAACTACCCCCAAGGGCCCCTGCAACCAGGAGTCAACGGATCCAAACGAGTTTCTTGGGCCTTAGGAGGCCTCAATTGATGCCTTGCCTTGGGTCGAATAACTGCTCAGGACAGGCTGGTTCCAGTGCTCCTCTCCCACCCTTCTCTGACTCAAAGGGGCAGCCGCAGCTATTCGCCTCCTCTTTTTTTTTTTTACTCAATCTTGTGTTTTCACAGATAACATCCATTGACATTTTCTCACTGCCTGAGAACACAGATAAGAAGTTTTCTATACCTATTATTATCTTTTGTTGCTCAGCTCATGGTTCCTCTAGCAGTAATAGGGTGCCTCTCTAAAACAATTTACTCCACTGGAACTCGATGTACAATTTTGCAGTTTTGTTCTACCAAAATCATCTCCTTTATATGTTTTATTGGTCCAGTTAATGTCAAACTGATTCATGAAAGCCAATGCAATTATCTCCATTGACTTTCATGAGGTTTGGACCAGGCCCCAAATGCATTTCTATAAAAAGATGACCAGAATCTTCTAGCTGGAGAGTATTAGAATTCTGCTGTGGCATTTATTGAGAATGAAATGTGGATTTCCACATGAGCACAGCTGAATTGAAATGAAGTAGGAATATCTTTTGTTTCTTTTGATAATAATGCTTGTACTGATCCTGCTTGTAACATCTCAAATAATTCTAAACTTTCTTTTAACAAAGCTAAGTGACCAATACAGGATGCTGGCATTGCATCACAGCTGTAAATTATGATGTCAAAATTATGGCCTGTAATCCAGCAAAGCACTGATGCATCTGTCTAATGTTTCACCAGAATAAGGTTTCTGAATGGCAAGTAGATACTAAAATTTATTACTACAGGTTAAATTCATTCCTGATTAAATTTCATTGAAGTCGCTTTTACCTGCCTTGCCAAATAAATTACACTGATTTAATTCATCTACTTTTAATACTGCTGAGTATCAATTATTAAACACTGAATAGAAGTAATTTCATTATCTCCTGAATATCCTACCATCAACTTAAGTAATGTGGATAGACTGTGACTATTTATATTAAATACTTCAGACTCCAGGAACAGTTTCTGCCAAATGAGACAGGCTGTTCAGCAAACTGCGAAGTGATGAAACCCGGATTCTTCTGCACAGTAACTGTTGCACCCCAGATGCCCTTCACAAATGAAACCAGGGCTGTCTCTGCATCTCTGTGACACTATCACTGGGCCCATAAAATGGCTGACTTAAAACTTGGTACATGCAGGACATGCAATTGTTCAGTTTTGGATGTTGTTTTTTTTTCTGCCTGAGTGAGCACTCATTTGTGTCCTTCTCTTGTATTTACCTCACCACTGAATTTTGTGAAGGAATATATGACAACCATTTACCCATAGGGATGTCTTCTACAGAAGCTTGTGAAAACAAACAAACAAACAACAACAGAAAACAACCAATCAACCAACCAAAAAAAAAAAAAAAAAAAAACAAACCACAACCACCCAGATTACTGATGTAGAAAGAAAAAAGAACTTAATTATTGATTTCTGAGAGTGAAGAAGATCAAAGAGAGGGATCAGCTTCAGGGACCAGCTCTGTTCATACATGATGTTGTTGTTATCAGAGCTCAGACATGTTAGCCTCTTCAAGGGTTGTCTGCAGGAATGATTTGTGCAAAGTACACTTGATTCAGCATGAAGTCTTGTGGGAAATGATTTTATCCATAAAAGAGGGATAGAAATAACTATTTCCATTGTGTACTTGCTTTTTTTTGGGGGGTGGGGGGGGAGTGAGGGGAATGACTTTAGCTTTTAGGAGAACCTAGCTTACACTACAACATTGTGATCTTTTTCAGTAAATTTACTGCATGAATACAAATATTAAAAAGATGTGGACTTCAATGCAAAGGTGAACATTGATACCTCCAATCAGCAATAAAATAATATAAAGCATATTATAATTTTAAGTATATTAAGCAAAAATTTATGTGTCGTTAGCCTATACTCAGAAATGGCTTAGAAAGTGAGAAAACCTTTCAGAACAGGATACTTTGGAGGTAGGACAAGCTATATCAGTTAAGCTTTTGACACCATTGTTAAAACATTGATTCATAGAGCCTAAACCATGTTTGTTTTTATAAACAGTGTGAGTATGAAGACTGGGCAGATGAGTAAGGTACCTGCAGTTAAACTGCCATTGCACACAACGTAGCTGCTGCAGCACCATAAGGCCACAAGTTAAATGTTCATTTTTGTAATATACGGTGTACAGACTAGGGAACTTTGGGCTGCTACTGTTGTTTTTAATTGGTGTTTCTCCTTTACACTTTGTGGCTAATGTTTTCCTATTATCAAGGTCTTGCATATTTTCTGCACCCACCCAACTCTGTGGTATTATATGTATTTTTTAAAGGTCTGAGTGACAAGTACATTGATATAAGTGAATCATCATTTTGCAGGCATAAAATTTTATCAGATTGGTTTTCAAGTAGATTTATACATTTAAGAAAGTGCATCTGCCATACAAGATTAGCGCATGGAAGATAGGACATTTGTTCTAATAGCAAGTGATAGAATTTTATACTTTATACATGTGAAACAAACTAGATAGTAAGTTAGCAACTTGTTAAGTAGTTCCTGGTTATCAGATACATTAACCAAAGCTGAACTTAAAGGACATTACTGTGAAAGATTAGGCCAAGTTTCCATTCCTTGCTTTATGTTCCAGGACTCCATTCAACCCTAGGGCAAACAACATATCCTAGGTTGATAACCTAATGACAAAACAAGAAAAGAAAAATAAAAGAACATCTGAAGTGCAGTATTTTCTTTAATTGCATGATGAATTAGCAATACCTGCTATGGGATTCTTTAGTCTGCAGTACATGAGAATTAATCAAGGGAAAAAAAGGAACTTGTTAATTTCATGTAGAAATACCCCTTTAAAGTGAAGATTCTGGGGTAAAGAAAGTGAAGACTTTAGTCAAAGACAGACTACAATCTCAGTCAGAATGACTTACTCATGTAGTGATGCTCCCTGTCACACTTCATAATACCATGTAAAGCTTTTCATCCTGACATAGCCAAATTACAAAGATTTTGCAAGGTGGACACATGCCACCATGGTGTGGAGGGCAGCAGGCCATACAAGCCCTGCCATGCTGCCAGTAAGGGGGTACTTGAAATGAGCCTAACAAACACTGTATAGCTGAGATTTTTTCTCTTTCAGGTCACCCTATGACTTGCCTAGAGCCCTAGTGTGAGTCTGCACTTCAAGTAAAACTGATACAGATTCACTAAGTTTGCCAGAGCCACAATTAATATATAACTATCAAATGACGATTCTTCTGGATGTCTTCCGGCAGTCTGAATTTATTCTTCCTCTGGGAGTCGTGATGTTTTCCATGTATTAGCCATGTATTGTTTGTTTGTTTGTTTAGGGCAATAGCCAGAAAGGGCAAAAAACAAGTCCCAGAGAGACTAGTATATGGAGTTTCCTTGACAACACATCCAGTCTGGTCTGCCCAGCTTATAGTTTATATAATGGAGTTTGCCAAAGGCTTGTCCCAAAAACTCAGAAGTGTAGGACACAGAAAACAAATTCAGAGTAATTATGAGATAATATTCTAAAGTTTAACAAGCTGCCTTCCAACAATTTAGCTATAATTATGCCTCCCTCAAGGATATGTGTGTCAGCATTTCTTTTTAATTTAAGGCCTATACGTCTATATGAAGAGATCAACAGTGGAATGTCCTGGTAAGATTTGCATGATGAATGACTGTAACCAGGGAAGTGAGGGACTTTTCAAACTATGTTAGTCCTACTTTGATTTGCACCTATGTTGCTTAAAAGATATTTTTCAGAATATAAGTTCTGTTTTTCTGTTGAGTGAATAGAATAAGATCCCAATGGTGTTACTGGAAACTTGCCTGAATCCCTATGTTTAAGAAATATATTGCACCACAGATGTATTGGTGAAGACATACAGTTTATGATAGTAGCAAGGATCCATGACAAACTTGTGACTGCTAAGTTAATGTACACAATCACATACAAGAGAATGGTGCTACACCATAAGTATATGAGTCATCATAATATGCTTTAGCACAGACACGTGCATCTTGTTTAACCCTGAATCATAATGACAGCCTCATGTTTTGTCTCTTCCTTATGTCTGTAGCTCTTAATAATTTATTCTGTCAGTTGCCTGTAACAATTAAAAGTGGACTGAATCATTTATATGAAAATTTCAATCCCTTCCAAAACTTTTATACACATTTTTAAATATTTGCTGTGAACATGTTTAAATACTCTCATCATCTACACAAGTATCTAAACTTTTTGAACCCTGCTGAGCTTTTGACCTTGATATTTCTTCTGGAAGTGAATTTTACAGTCCAATTCAGTGTTGAATGAAAATTGTTTGCTTTTATCAGTTTAAATTTGGCCTCCTTTTAGTCTTGAGTAATTCCCTCTTTTTCTACGAGTGGAAGAAACAAACAAACAAGCAAACAAAAAGAAATAAAAAGAAACAAAAAAGAAACAACCAATGGCTGTTTCTGAGCCACTCCCTAGCATATGTTTTGGTCATGTCCCATTTTCTACATCTCCTCTGTAAGACAAAGTCTTAATCGTTTCAATCTTCATGTAAGAAATTTCCCATGCCCTTGATGATTCTCATCACTTATCTCACCCTGTATCAACTGTACACTTCATAAACCAATTAGAAGTGAATGCAACTCTCCAATTGTAATCATGTAATATCTCAACTTTTCATTTGCATTCAATGGTAAAAACAATTGATCTAAGATTTTCAGTGAGTGCTTTACTGTGGCTATGTTTACTATGTTTTCAGCAACTGTACTTTAATTCAAACTCCTGCTTTTGTAGCTGTGTGGTTCAACAACAGCACCCCTCCTCACAGAGGAGCTGAGCTTCCCTTTCTGGACCATCATTTGGTTCATTCCACATGAGAATTAGATGGAGAGAGAGCTGGGAGACAGCAGGATGACAGGAAAATTTGGGCTTGAGCCCGAAGCGGTCAGGGAAATAAAGACATAGTGAAAGTCTCTCAAATCCTTACTACAACGCTAAGCTTATAACTTGTGAGGAACACAAAATGCTCCACATTAAACCATCCAAACAGGCAAATTTTCCACATCAGATTGCCAATTTATTACCTATTCATCTAACTTATTTGGATCCTGTTGAAATTGTATAAGGTCTAGACTAATGTAAATCACTTTAACTCAAACACAAAACTTGCTGTTCTGCAGATAGATCCATTCTCAAAGAAATAAAAAATATATTCAACAAGCTCATTCATGCTGTAGGAAATTGGAAACCCTTGCTAAGTTACCATATGTACAAAATGATCATTTATTAATACTATTTGCCTTCTGACTCTTAATCAACTTCTGATATAGACGATTTCATTTTAAACAAAAACAGACATATTTAATTGGCTGCAGTTCTTTTGATCTAGTAGGATCGTTTATCAGCTGGAAGAGTACATAGTGACATTGATAATATCTATATTTTAAAACCTAACACACATAATGCATATGACATCTGGAATTATGCTGCTCTTTTCCAAACCATGTCTTGCTTAACTTTAGTTTAAAAAGAAACAATATTGAAATTGGCTGGATATTTTTTAACTAAGAATGTTATAACTGCTAAAAAGCTGGCTAATTTCATAACGTCACATCAAGAAAAAGTAACACCATTGAAAGGATTTTCTCCTTAGCTAAACAAATGATTAAATATTAAAATTACTTTATTCTGGATTATTAAATATTGTATTAGTTTTTTCTCACTGTTAGGAAAAAGAAAAAAAAAAACCAACAGTGGTGCTGGGGATAGGATTGCTCAGAGACTGATGAAAAAAACAGATTACCAGTACTGCCGCCACCTGGATTGAGTCTAGTGGTCTTGGTACACTTCCTAATGAACACGCTTTAAAATAATATATAATCTCAGTGGGCAGGAAGGAAACAAATGCTCATAGTGCTTACCAGAAGTGACCTCGTTAGTCATTCCTCAGAACTGCTGGAGGCAGACTGACACGGTTCTCTGCTGGAACTGTAATTGCTGCTGAAGGAGTAATGTGTAGTCAGACTGCTTTGCTACCTGGTGAATACCTTTCATGAACCTTGCATCCACTTACAAATAGCACTAACTGAGCTATAGCTAGGGCTTGAGAACTAAAGCTCATTATTTCCTGAACACTTCAGTACCTCGTCACCTTCCATAAAATTAGAGTGAAGGAAAGGCAAGGGATGATCACTGTGTATTTATGACTCTTTGATGATACTGCTGTACTATGAAATAAAAGGGAATTTCTGTATGAAATTCTTGTTCTTGTTTTGCTTTGCAGATCTTTATTTGCTATAAATTACTATACTTTAAATGAATAAAAAGAGCCACCTCCAAGTTTACAGTTAATGTTGTGGAAAGACTGTACAGTATGTTGTCTCCTACACTGGGCTTAGATAATCTTTGTATTTTTTAATGCTATTATATTTTTTTCTTCTTTTAAATATTAATTTTGAAATCTTGAAAACAATGTTACATTTGAATATCAAGCAAATGAAACATGGGTTGTATCTGCAGAGGTCACAGTCACTGAAAATCAAGAGCGATAACATGCTGAATGTGAACATAAAATTCAAACATGAAAAAATGATTAGTTGATAAGCAGCTGGTGATTTGTGTAAAAAGTGTGATTAGAAAGGATAAAAGAAACATCTTTGGAATATGATGGTCAGGTTTTAAATGAGAAATGTTACTACTTGAGAGAGAAAAAAAAATCTAAATTTACGTGAGTAACTTTTATTGGACATTTAACATTTGAAAAATGGGATCTAAGTAATTTTGGAGGCTGAAAAAACTGCTATTTCCAAGTTAGAGCTGTTGGAGGCAGACTGGGAGGATGTTGTGAGGGTAGTAGTGCTACAAGATCTTAAGTTACCTTACTAAAGGCTCAGATAGTACATGCTGAAATCATTTTTTGAAATTGGAAGTGTGTCACTCAACAGGGGATGCCACCACAACTCTGCACACTGTTACACAAACCTTTAAAGGATGTGGATCACATTTTAGAATTTTCTACAAACATTCCTGTTGCAAATTTATTTTTAATGTATCAGTCTGCTCATCTAGTTGTCGACTTCCGCTGCTATCAGCAGCAATGGGAAACAGCTATTTAGAAATTTCACACATTTCTGTTGGGAATCACTACTGTTACAAATGGTTTTGGTACATTTTTGTAAGCAGCCTTAATCCTTTAATAACAGGATTTCAAAACACTCAAGACCTTCCAAAGGATGTTTTGTACCATGTAGAACTATCATACAGCAAAAGTGTAACATTAAATCATAATGTATAGTGGCAATTCTTCACTTCTGTATCTTTGACCCATATCAAGAGATTGGGACAGATAGCGATTAACACTTCTTCTGTCAAACCTCTGCCGTAGAGAACATTTGTGTCACTGAAGGTCATCAGTACACCAACTGTACTTAGGAATTTTTGTTTCCAGCTCCCCTTTAATCTTAGCGCCATGTGAAAGACATTGTATAGATCATAAGTTTGTGCAGCTGCATGTGCTGTTCTGTACAAAATAATTAGAAATATGCAAATAACACAAGGAAACAATCTGCACATTTGCATACAATTTGTATATGAACACAAACTTTGGCTTATGTTTAACACACCCTGCCTCTGGCGGTGACAAGGAAGGATGTGGGGCAGATAGTGACAGTTTTGGCTTGTGGGAGGGGACAAGACAGTAGCCAGTTGCCAGCTGGAAAACCAGGGCCTGTGTGCTTGTGGGGATGTGTGTCTGGAAGGTGGGATATCTGGGGACATCTGGGCCATGCAAGTGGCTGGAGGAGGCTGGATTTGTGGCAGTGTCTGAGGAGGACAAGAAAATGGTAAATAAAGTATTGGAGGTCTCAGGTGGAAGGTAGAGACATCTGACTGGAGAAATATTGGTGGGATCACCAGCCTAGCAGCGCGTGAGCACGTGGATGAGTGCAGGTATCTGGGGAACAGGTGAGCCGTGGAGAGAAGCAGCAGAGGCTGTGGGGCTGGAGCTCGGCAGAGGCACACCTGTGTTAGGGGCCTGGGAGCACCCGTGGGTCTGCGACCTCCCTGTGCCACTGAGGCTGTAGGCGTGTGCTTGTGCTACCTGGCCTCAACTGGCTTTTGGGTGCTGCCTGTCACCGCATGGCAATGAAGTCAGAGCACGAACACCACGGAGCCCAGCACTGAATTTTGGGCATTTAATGCTGCCAGTAGCGACGCTGAACAACGCAGCCTGCATTCACCGACAGCCGCCCATGTAAGCGGGTCAGGCACTGGGCTGCACTGGGTGCGGGTGGCCCTGTAAGCTCAGTGTAAGTGCTTAGACACGCACGGTTCCAGCAGCTCATCACCTTTGTGCTTAAAGAATAATGCCACAGACACTGAGGGTCACACCTCAAATGTCCGGACAGTGAGGTTGGACGGCTGCGTGCAGGCGGGCAGCGTCTGAGGGGAGCAGCACCCACCCCTTCCCCTGCCCCTCCACCCCCGCCTGCTGCCACCGAGGAAGCGGCCGCGACAGGCGGGAGTGGGGGGGGTGGAAGCACCGCGCATGCGCGAGGGCTGTCCGCGGGCGGAAGGGGCCTGGGCGCGCATGCGCAGGGTGACTCGGCCCGGCCCGGCGGAGACCAAGATGGCGGCCTAGTCCCGCCGTGCCAGCGCCAGCGCGGGCGAGCGAGGCGCCCGCCGCCATCATGTCCCGGCACCGCAACGTCCGAGGCTACAACTACGACGAAGGTAGTGGCGGGCAGCGGCCGCCGGCGGAGCTGCGGGGGCCTCCGCCCTCCTCAGACGCCGCCCCGGCCCCGGCCCCGGCCCCAGCCCCGTGGCGCTGTGGCAGCCCCGCGGCGGGGCCGGGCCCGGTGCCGGGGGCTGCCGGGGCGGGGGGGGGGCAGGGCAGAGGCGGCCCCGTCCCCCCCCGCGGGGGTTGGGCGAGGCCTCGGCCCCCGGCCCGGGTCCCCCCGGCCGCGGAGAGCGCGGCCCCGGCGCGCTGGGCCGAGTTGCGGCGGGCTGGGCTGGGCTGATCCGATCCGATCCGCCTGCCCCCGGCAGCGACCGCCTCCCGGAGGCGTGGGAGGGGCCTGAAAGCCGGCCCGGGGGTAACCGAGCTTGGGGTGCTGCGCCCGCGCTGGCCAAGGGGTGCCTGTATTCTGCCAGAGCACGGGGGAGTTGTCCTAAAGGTAGAGCTGAGCGTCTGGGGAAGAGCCACCTCCTCTGTGGTGTTTTACCCCACAGCTCGTTCGTTCCCTGCAAGCTGATGTCAGGGCTTGGTTCTTACCTGCAGTACGTTTACTTTATTTGTTTCCCGTCCCATTAATGTACGCAGACTGTCAATTGTGCCCTTCACTCAAAGGTTTTGTTTGTGTTGGCCCTGAGTGTGGAAAAATGGACTTACATTCACTTGATACTGTTTCAGATAACGCTTTGGTTTAGGAGCAGCTTTTTTGATGGCACTCTTGTCAGATACAAAACATTGCACCTGTCCACTGAATATTTCTTGCAAAGAGCGTAGGCCAGGTTTTGTGCCGTGTTTTTGCAACTTTTAGGGTAGGTCATTTAAATCCGTGTGAGCCATTACCATTGCATGGCCTGCCTTGCAGGTTATACTAGTGCAGGTATACCTAATAAATTACCAAATAATTCTGTGCCTCGTTTGGATGGATATGTTTGTAATGTCCCAGCTCAGTGGTTGTTAAGTTGATATCAGAGTACCAGAGTACAGAATTTCCTTGTAGCTGCTAGCTTTTCCCTTTCACTCTTTTTTTTTCTTTTTTTTTTTTTTAAAAAAAAACAAACTCAAATGCAATAACATCCTTTAAAAATGTTTTTCATGTATTTCATTCATACTTAATGAAAAGTGCAAATTTATTTTCAAGACTTACATAATATTAGAATAATTTATTTTTTATTTGGAAATAGATTACTTTCTCATTGTGATTCCTGATAAATTATTCTTGATATGATTTTTATTTCTTAATTGAGAGAGCATATGTCTGTGTGTAGGTAGTTGAATAGGATTCTTCCTCTTTGGTTGAGACAATTCTGCGTAGTCAAAGGGGATTGTGAATTGCATTTTTGCCTTATTGAACTTGAGTTGACAGGTGGTTGACCATGTGGATAGACCAGAGAAGAAAGGTGAGAAATTGATAAGTATGGAGTAGAAATACCAGTGTGAGTTACTGACGTAGGGATCTCTCCGTGGTTAGGCTACTGAGGTGTCAAGCAGAAATATCAAGAGAAGTGCCATGGATAAAAGCCTGTGGAACTGTAGAAAGTTGAGTTTGGCTTATGAGGACTGTCTTCCAAAGGAGATGATGAAGGAGGAGGTGTGAAGCATTGCTACTTTAAAAAAATTTCAGCTAAGGAATAGTGTATTAAACGATTAATTCTGTTCTCTAAAGAGAAAAACAATTCTATTGTTGCGGCATTGAATTTCTTACCTCGGCAGATTAACAGTACTTACTTCTGAAATACTGGAGATACATAATTTTTTAATACCGTATATGAAAACGGTCATTTGAACCAATGCATTAAATATTTAGAAATTGTGCAGACTAATCTTAATGGTTTTGCTTCATAGATTTTGAAGACGATGATGTGTATGGCCAATCAGTAGAAGATGACTATTGCATTTCTCCTTCAACAGGTTAGTTCCAATAATTACATGTAAGTACTGTCTACGTGTTCAATCATGCAATTTTATTATCTTGGATAATGGATGGTCAGAATGTACTTGAAGATATCAAAAACCTGGTTTATGGGGATGTGTTGATGGTCTTAAAACATATGGTGTCTTTAAAAAGTGTCAGTAGGACCTGGCTGGGCATAACAGCTGTGATTCTGCACCTGGTATTTGACATCTCATACCCAACTTTGAGTAAATGTTTGGCAAGGAGTCTTATTGTGGGATGCATCACTGGTCCTCAGTTCTCATGCAAGATTGTGTGGTGTTAAAAAGCCTCTGTGCTTTGGGGACATTGCAAAACAGGAGCAAATATAGTGATGTTGTGTGCTTGGGTAAGATGTGATTGGAGTGGCTGAACCTAGCTGAATTCAACTTGACTGTAAAACCATGAGGTTGTGTTCATCACACAATTCTCTGAAAGATTATTAGTTCAGGGTTTCCCCAGATTTGGTGGCAGTGTTTCTAGAGCTGAGTAAGCCCCAAAAATAGTATAGCTGATGTTAAGCTTGTGATACTGCAGGTAACTTGACTGGATCTAAACCCACTGCATCTGTGATGTAGTCTGTGGCCTCTGGCTGCAGGTACTTGAGTTAATTAGGTCTTTAAAAGTCTGCCCCTCTATCATCCTGTTCTTTTTAGATAAGCTAATCAAGTTGTGTGTTCTTGTTATTTGTAGTCATGCTTCCTGATTTAAATTAAGATGGTCTCATAGTCAATTTCTAAGTTTAACTGCTGGTATTTTGCAAACATTTTCTAAGAAATAACGTAGTTTCATATTTGGTGATGAACTCCTGTAATGTATAAACTACTAAATTGCAAAATTAATTCTGGTGTTTGTGCACAGTAATTTTCTTAAGGATTCTTTCTATTTAATTCTTTGTATAAGAAATAATCTCATATAATAGTCTTTTAATGTTAATAGTTGTTTCAGTTATGGTGATTGAATATGAAATAGTATCTGTTTGGGAAACAGTTGCTAAGGTAATACTACTTCTGGATATTGCATGTGGTTTTAGTAAGTATTTCTGAGCTCGGTAGAATATTAAATTTACAAGGACATCAGAAACATAAGGACATCAGTTGATGTTATGCTTTGTACATTTCTGAGAGTATGTCATGAGGTCACGTTCAGCATGAGCTGTACATACATGTCTGTATATATGTTAATGTGCTGTTAAGTCAGAATGGAGTTATGCACCTGTTAAAAGTTTGGTGTGAATGTACATTTTAACTCATGACCTGTGTTTCCAGCAAAATTCCACAAAAAGAAGAATGTGCTCAACTGAGCTAAACTGTTATCAATAGTTTAGTAGTGCAATACTGTAAAAGCAGCGTTTATTTTCATGCTTTTGTTTTTTCCTGGCACTGAGTTTTTTAAAAAAGAAAAAAAAAAAAAGTGGAGTAAGGCTATGAAGATATTAGGCCACAGGTGGTAATTCAATATGAAAAATACTTTTTCATATTGAATATATTTTTCTGGAATATATTTTTCTATTTGAGTACTGAACTCTGTAGAATAATTTTGTTACATAGAGAGATACAAGGGTTTTGCCCAGCCTGTCTTTTCACTTGGTGAAGACTGGTCAGCATCTTAACCTTTTTTTGTTGTAGATAGGTTTTGGTTTTGAAGGAAGAAATAATATTTGAATTGTTTTAATACTTTGCTTTTTACCTAATATAGCCGCTCAGTTTATCTACTCAAGACGAGACAAACCAGCAACATGTGCTGAGCCGTTAGAAGAAGAATATGGCTACGAAGGTACAGAAGATACTGCTGGTTATTTTGCATCCAATCATCAGTTGGATGATGTTGATAGAGGTAATTATAGAAAAACAATATTTCTCAGATGAATCTCTTTTATGACTTAAAGACTAACTAAAATAATCCTAATTTAGGGTTTATTACATGAAAAAGACTTGAATTCATTAAAATTCATTATTTTGTAATCTGGTACTAGAATAGCATTATTTTGTAAGCTGATGTTGGAGCAGCACACTTCATGAACAGTAGCATTGGTGGTTCTTCAAATTTGTAACTACCTTTTGTGTGCCACTTGTAACTTTCTTGCATACAGTGAAATATGGTCTTAGTTTATAATTGGAAATGATGAGATTTGATATGAAATTCAAACATAAGAACAGCTGTACTGTTTCAGACATCTAGCTCAATGTTTTGACTCTAAAAATGGATGACTAGGGGAGAGTATAAGAAATAGAGTATTTATCGAATAGTCTCTTGTATTACATTCAAAATTATTGCAGTTAGGAGTATTTAAGAGGTCTTCTAAATCATGCTTTTCCTTGAAACAATGTCTGTAGATTCTTTTATCCTCTACAATCTTCTCTAATATTGTTTTAAACCCACTAGGCTTTGGTTTTCATTCAGTCCTGCAGCTGTGAGCTCCAGGTTCCAAGCAGCGTTCCATGCTGATTGATGTGGGGAAAAAATCCTTGCTTTTGTATTTTAAACTTGCTAGCTGATAGCTTAATTAAATGTTTTGTGAAAAAGATTCACAAGTCTCTTTCCTAAGTATTAATAGATAATTTAGTTCTTATTTTTGGGGGAGTATTCAGGATTATTTTTATGATGTTAATAAGCACAAGGTAAAGTGTATCGGTGAATGAACAGACAACAAAATGTATGAATGAAATTTGTTATTTAAAACAGAACTTGCAGAAAATTTTGTAACAACAGACATCTAGATTCAATATCAAGTAAATTGGTAAAACCTACGATAATATGCAGACGTGGGTAAATCTGTTAAATTGGGGTGTAATACAGTAGCAGTAGTTAATGCTGCATAGGGTAACTTAAAAGAGAGTCAGTCAGTCTGTGGATAAAGGTAGTCTAGACAGCACAGTAGACTGGGTTTTTGAGACCAGAGGAAGGGGGGAGAATCACTTTCCTCACCCTGCTGGCCACACTTCTTTTGATGTAGCCCAGGGGCTGATTGGCTTTCTGGGCTGCAAGCGCATCTTGCTGGCTCATGTTGAGCTTCTTGTCAACCAACACCCCCAGGTCCTTCTCCTCGGAACTGCTCTCAGTCTGTTCTCTGCCCAGCTTGTATTTGTGCTTGGGATTGCCTCGACCCAGGTGCAAGACCTTGCATTTGGCCTTGTTGAACTTCATGAGGTTTACAAAGGCCCATCTCTTAAGCCTCTTCTGGTCCCTCTGGATAGCATCCCATGCCTCCAGCATGTGGCTTGGTGTCATCAGCAAACTCGCTGAGGGTGCACTCAATCCCACTATCCAGTGCTAAACAGCATTGGTCCCAGCAGTGATCCCTGAGGAACAACGCTCATTACCAATCTCCATCTGGACATTGAGCTGTTGACCGCAACTCTTTGAGTGCAACTATCCAGCTGATTCCTTACCCACCAAGTGATACATCTGTCAAATCCACGTCTCTCCAATTTAGGGATGAGGATATCATAGGGGACAGTGTCAAGTGCTTTTCACAAGTCCAGGTGGATGATGTTAGTTGCTCTTTCCTTATCCACCAGTGCTGTAACTGTGTTGTAGAAGGTCACCAAACTTATCAGGCATGATCTGCCCCTAGTGAAGCCATGTTGGCTGTCACCAGTCACCTCCTTATTTTCCACGTGCCTTACCGTATTATCCAGGAAGATCTGATCCATGATCTTACCAGGTACAAAGGTGAAACTGACTGGCCTGCAGTCCTATGGGTCTTCCTGTTTTCCCTTTTTAAAAATGGGGGTTATGTTTCCCCTCTTCCAGTCAAAGGGAACTTCACTGGACTGCCACAACTTCTCAAATATGATGGATAGTAGCTTAGGAACTATAATCAACAAGTTCCCTCAGGACCCACAAAATGGTCAGCAAACACATTGTCCAGGGTTCTTCATGTACTTGTTTTGAAGAGCAAATGTGGGAGAGCATAGGCTTCTGTTTGCGTTATGGATCAAGGCTGCTGATTTAAGTAACCTCGTGGAAGCTGGAGTTCTGTGGTGTTGAATTTGTTCAGCAGGGTTCTTTAATCCTCACCATCTTTGAGGAAGTGTTCAAATAAAGAACCTGCAGTTTTCTTCCTGTTGTTTAGTAGTCTTCCTGAAATCTGAACAACTGGCAGAAGGTATTCATGATATTCAAGATTTTCTTTGGTTGTGTTTGTATCTGATAAGAACACTACTTCCAGCCTCATGAATTTTCAGTCTCCAGTTGTGTGGAAAGTCAAGATGTAATAAGGTTTATTTTAGTTGGCAATTTTACTGGCTACTTTAACTTAAGAAAGTTTGCTTACCAAGTTGTATACTTTCTTTCATTGTGAGCTGTGCTCAAATTCTGAACATTAAAAATAGCTTCTATATATTTTTTTCACTTTTAAGATTTGATTATTTAAGTTTTGTTTTAATTTCCCTTTACGTTCTGTGACATTTTTTCATAGGAATGGAGAAATATGTTACAGATAAAATGAGATTTTGTGATCCAAAAGATGTTTTACAGTTTTAAGAAAGCTAAGATTGCAGGTAATTTTAAAGAGCTGACATGTTGATCCAGGGATGCTAGTATTTATTTATTTTTTGTTAGGGCCCGAAGGTCCCAAAAATGCTGTTTTATTTTAGATCTAAATTATACCATCTATAAACACTTAAAATGTGCTGTTAAAATTATTCAAAGTCATTTAGTAAGTCAATGCAGAATCCCATTTAAGGTGATTATTTGTATTTCTTCTCTGCGGTCAATTGTACATTAAGATTTTTCAGTGACTTTAATGAATATATAGTAGTCAGTAATATGTTCCTTGTAGCAATATTTGAAATGAGTCAAATATTCTGCAGGGTTTAGGGGTAAAATTTATCATGGCAAGAAATCAGGTGCATGGTGTTTGTAGGCTACTTTATTAAGACTTTATTTTGTGCCAGTTTATAACAGTTGTTTGTCTTTTGTAGCCCGTCTTAATTCATGCCTTGATCAAATGAGAGAAGTTTTGGCAGAGTCTGTACCAGAACAAACAATGGTGCAAGCAGTACTGGATAGTAAATTTGATGTACAGAAGGCTTTGGATCTCGTGCTTTCCCAAGGCAGTAAGCAAAATGTGAAGACCCACAATGAGGATGCTATGATTGTAGGAAAGACGACAAAAGGTATACTGCTATTTCATTGTTTGGATTCAAGATGCTTCATTTCTGTATACAATTTAATTTTGGCTTCACAAGCTGTGAAGGTGATTATTGTTGCATTAGTAATTTATTGTAAGTTTTAAAAACACCAACTTCTATTTCTGTGTTCTAAAAAGCATTTAAAGGAAGCAGTAGCTTTTCTTGGAAGTTGGAAGTCAAAACCTTAGTCTCGGCTTAAATTCAGACTGTAAGCAACCATCTGCATTTCACAGTAAATTTCTGTATTCTAATATACGACTTAATTGTGTGAATACATTTCCTAAGTTGTACTTATTGTTTGTTTGGTGAGCTGATATCTCCCATCCCAAATGCCTCTTTTTTTTTTTTCTTTTTTTTGGTAATGTTTATACAGTAACTCTAGTGTTTTTGTTTATACTTTAAATCTTCATAACCTTTGCTGGCATTTCTTTGCTGATTTGTAAAGTTTCTTAAGTATTTCAGTAGATAACCATAATTTAATTGTAGAACAGTGGATATATATGTGAGTAACACTTAGTAATTAAATGCCTTTTCATGTTTCTTCTTGATTTTTGTTGCTGCTGTCTACTTAAAAAAAAAAATAATGGATGTTTCGTTGTGACTGCACTTCCATCTGAAAATTATTGGCTATTGTAAGGTAAGGAGACTTACTTTGTTGTCCAGAAATATTTATTAATAAAGACAGTTTCTCTTGTGCAGTAGAAAATGTTGCTGATAACACCAGCAAACCTGGGCTTGGAAACTTGACAGCCAAAGCTGGTTCAGCTTGTTACTCCTTAGCTGCAAATGACAAAATGCTCCTTAATGTTAAAAAATCCAGTGTACCTTCATCTGAAAAGAAAGGATTGAAATCCTCATCACTTGTTCTGTCTTCTTTCAGTGATGATTTGTGTAAAGGATCACTTTGTGAGCTTGTGAATAATCAGGCAGAGAATCAACTACCAGAATGTGCTAATGTAGTAAGTTTGATTCCTGACAGTGAAGATGTTTGCTTTAGCATAGGAAGTAACCCATCTGGAAATTCTTCCTTTAAGAAGTTCAAAAGCAAGGAGACACAGGACTTGAAATCCTTGCTGACGCAGAATGTGGCTTGTGATTCTCTGAGTATTCAAGACAGCATTCCTCTTGTTTCCTCAAACGTTTCTGATGGTAATAGTAATGCAAATTTTTATAGTCCTCCTTATATATCAAGTGCTTTAGGAAATTTGGCTCTTGCTAATGAAGTCAGTCATACTGCAGATAGAAAGAATGAACTTCTTGAAAATTTATCTTCACTTGCGCAAAGTAGAAAACAAGAAAGCCCCTCTTCACAGATGGCTGCTTTGCCGGTGTTAAGGTCTGGAAGTACATCATTGGCTGACTTACTTCAGGAGCACCAGGAAAGTAGTGCAAGCCACTGTTACTCTTTGGCTGATCTTTATACCCAGTCGACAGCAAGTCTCACAGATAGGAGTTTGGGAGCGTCATCATTATCACAACTAGTAAGTCAACCACAAACTTCAGGTGGGATGCCAGAGTTAACAGGATCTTTGTCTTCGCTAGCCCTCTCTACGGTTTCTCCACTAAAGGAAGTTGAGAACTTATCACTCTCTGATTTAATAGCAGAGGCTATTGAAGTAGATAATGCTCAAGAAAAAAAGGACGTCTCCATGCTCAGTGTAACTGAGCCCTCTAAAAGAACAAACATTGATTTAAGTGTCCTTTTAAAAAATACAGATGCATCTGCAGAACAAAATATAGTAGGACAGTCAAATATCTTAATTCCTGAAACAAAACATTTAAAAGTAAAGCAGGGAAAAAGTTCTGGTTTTGCTAAAACAAATAAAAAGATCAAAAGAGGGCTTGCTTCTAAGAGGCAGGACTTGTCTCTTTCATGGGTGAAGGCTCTGTGTGCAAGACCTTCAGCTTTTGCTTTAACCTTATGTCTTCGTTATCCTCCAAAAGGATATAAGCGACACACAACTGGTAGGCACAAAGCTTTCCTATACAGTAGACAAGTACAAGATGTAAAACCCAAGGAAGTAGCTCCTGTAACAGCCATAACACCGTTTGACTTCAAATCTGCATCTCCTGATGATATTGTGAAAGCTAAACAACAAAAAGCTTTTACAAGACAGTAGTGCAAACAAAACTGAAATAATTGATGTTTATATGTTGGTATGTTGAAAAAAAAAAAAATAGGACCTGTTTATAATCCAGAATTGAATTTTTAAACTTTTTAATTGACATAATAGTTCTCACTACTAAATTGATAACAAATTTGTATGTGAACTTCTAAGGTGTTGCACTGAATATTTTTATTTTTGCCTAATTTTCACTGACAATTTAACATTTTTAACTTTTATGAAGTCTTGAACTTGAGTGTATAGATAATTCATGTACAAAATTCTGTAAACACGCTTAGACTTCTTGAAACACCCCTCTAGGGGTGTATGTGTATATAGTTGGGAAGAACACTGACTTATTTTTGTAAACAATTTAGTTTTGGTATGTGGTGTATAGTTTGGGAAGTGGGAACCTCAGTTTATATTACAACTGTTCTATTGAATAGTCTTAAAGCTAAATATTCTCCTAAGGTATGTTACTGAACTACCACTTGTTACTGATTTATTTCTACTCAATGTAGCTATTCTCTTCTGTCTTTATTGTACTTAAAATATTACAACAGAAATACCTTCAGTTTTTAAAAACCTCACTAACCTCAGGTTTTAATTAACGGTTGTGATAGGACATATATAGCTTTTTGATAGGACCAAATTTGTTGGGGAGCAAGTTAACAAAGTTAAAATTGTGTTCCCTACTCTTTCCACTCTCCAACCAGCTGTCAAAATGTGAGTTTTTTGTAGATACATTCCTGGCATGTGTTTCATAAAAAGATTTAGTAGGATTCTACAGTTTATTCTCAAGTATTTCAGAAAAGTATTGGAATAACAATTCTCCTTTCAAATTTAGCATGAGAGTCTTTGCTTAATGGAAAAAAAAACCATTTTGGGCGAAACATAGGTGCTGTTTGTATCTGCATCTTGCATGTTTTCAGGAAAATTCCCATATTAGTGAATGTGTGTTCTTTTCTACTGTTGGCACCCATCACTGTTATTTAAAGTTTTACACTGAAGATCAGAATCAGGACATTTTGGACTTAATTGTTTAGCTTGTTACCATATTCTGATGCCCTCGTAAGTCAAATCAGTAACTGCATGTATGTTTCAATTTTTCTATTAGTATACATTAATTCTTTTAATATACTTCCAGTGTCAGTGTTTTAGATCCTGATCAGCAATATTTACAGTAAGGGTACTGCTGCAACTAAAAAAGAAATAAAATACATTTGTATATGTACTGCCATACATTTATCCCTACTAAACTAGGCAGCTAGTATGGAACAGGAGATAAAATTTTAATCTATTTCAAATCTAGTTTTCATTCAGCATGTTGCATCAGAAAGAATGCAAAAACTTAGGCTTTTTCTTGACTTCAGGTTGCACTATAATTTTCTTTCTAAATCAAAACAAATACGTTCCAGTGCTCTCAGGTACAGATTTCATGTTCTGTATATTTTGATTGTTCATCTAGTTGATGCTAGCTGTTGTCTTTTAGGACTATGCTGACTATGTTATGTTGACTTTTAGGACAGTTTGACCTCTGACCTCTTGAATAAAATTGATATTTCTTATCCTTACTAATAAATGTTTTATCCAATAGCAGTGCTGCAGTGTTTATGTTCTAGATTACTTCTTAAATGTAGCTGTCTGTATCTGTACTTATTTCAAGTGCCTTAAAGCATTGAAGAGTAAGTAATATCATCCAGCATACATACTATGTTCTCATAACTTCACCAGGAACAGACTTGATATGCATTTTTTCACTTTTTTTTGTTGAGGATCTAATCCATAAACTAACATCCAAAGAGTTTCTGGAGCCTTCTTGGTTAGTGTCACGTGCCTGTTCAAGATCTGTTTCAGAGTTCTGGCTGATACAGGTTGTACATACACACTGTTTGCTTCATTTGTTAGTCTTAACAGCAAATGCTGATTTTTGAACAGCCCTAAATATTTTTTAGCAATCTGTTTATCTGGAGTTAGTCCAACTATTAACTTCATACTGCTATGAAGTTGAAATGTATTTTTCCCGCTTGGGCAAAATGTCTTACTTGAAGAAGTTTAATAATTAAAGTTCAAGTTTTCCGAAATGGTTCATGTTTTTCTAGTAGGGGAATTATATATTTTAGAAGTAAAATACTAGTCCAAAGCTTGATGTAGGCATGCCTGGCTATGCAATGAGTTGTTTTTGCTTTCTTATGCTCCAAATACTATTTGGGCTCTAATTAACGTTTTTGTAGGTAGAGTTTTCTAATAACATGCCTTTTTTAATTTTATTTTTTCCTTCTAAATCTTTTCTCTTGTTCTTGTTGAACCTTTCATTGTTTTTGGTCTGTTTTCTCATTCCCTTGACTGCTGTTCTTTGCCTCAGACTTCTTAGCATTTGTAATAATCTCAGAGCCAAATACTGGATATATACCAAGATGTATGTTACATGGGTTCATTTGGGTTGTTTGTACAAGTAGTAGGTAGCAATGTGTGGTACTTGGAAATCAGTTCTGGTATGGGTTTCATGTAGATTAGACTTTGAACAAGTGAGTGAAGCTAAAGGGCATCAGCATTATATGTTTATAGGAGATCTTACTAAGGATTGATATTGTAGTAAACAATTTTGGATCTTGTTTGGTAGCTAAATTTTCATATATAAATATCTTTTCATTTGCATGTATCTCAGTGTTGTCAGTGATCTTGAAGAAGTAATACATACTGTTCAGTGTATAAGGAGGGGGGGAGGGATTTTTTCTTCAGTTTGTAATACAGAATCCTGAAATGAGCCTTGAATTAGTACAAACCTGCAGGCTGAACGCTGCAAAGCTATGTGATGGATAAACCTGAATTCCAATGAATTTTCAGCAGAGATTTATTTTGATGCTTGCAAAATTTTAGTTTTTTTGTTTTTTTTTTTTTAACTAAAGGTAATATGTTACTATATATGTTGTTCAAATGAAAAAGGTATTTTAATAATTTCCTTAGTTATTCCTTAATTTTCTTGATATTTTTCTTAATGAGAACCAGGTTTGTTTGATCGGTGACAGTTTAAATTGTCCTAGAATCACAATGCTGCATGATATTATTGTGTATGGTATTTTTGCATAGGAGCTCTGTTCTGTCTTTGCACTGAACTGTGTCTGCTTAATGAACATTAGATTTAGTTATCAGTCTGTCTGTTTTATGCTTAAAACAATAAGCTTATTTTATTGATTTGTGTATATATACATTTTTTCCCCCATTGTGCATCTAGTATGTGTTTGTGTCTAATATGAGTTAGCTGTGTTATTTGTTTTGGAATTCACATATTTACATTGTAAAATATTTGTGTCTATGTTGACAAATACAGACATGCAAAAGTTAATATTTAAGCTACATAGACCTACTCCTGCTGGTATTGGACTGTATACTCTTAAGGTATTGTGTACATTAAATTTATTTTGTACATATTTTTTAATTAAGTGGTTGCTGAATATTTTTTTAATATAAAATTGCCTTTTGGATATTGCTTTATGTGCTTAAATAAAATGTATATTCTGAAATATTGACTTAATTACAATTTCTTATTCCTTTACCTACTAGAAATGGAGTTGTAATTTAATGTTCTATGATGAATTTTTCTGTTGTGGAAACAGACTGTAATTCTTATCTAGGTTTGCACAGCATTATTCTTCTTGTGGAGGATTCTTCTGCAGAAAGTAAGGCAAAAACTGGTATATGCTAGTGCATCTTCAGATGGGATACTGAGACTCCAATTGGCTTTTGGTTACAAATGGGTTTTTGAAGTTATTTAGATGCTCTTAATAGCTTTTTCAAACCTTATCAGGGTCATAGAAAGGAAAGGATATCAGTGAAAAAAAATAAAAACGCTCTAAAAAAAACTCTAATACTGGTTGTCTAGCTCTTTGTTAAAGTAGAAAGTCAAGCTACTACAGCTGAATAAAACTTTCTAAATACATCTTTGATTTTTCTAAGTTTCCTTTTCTAGCTGAACTTGTTTTGGAAAGTTAGGAAAGTTAGGGTAAATTGATTTTGATTTCTATCTGAACTTGTTTTGGAAAATCTGGGCAAATTGAAAGTCAAAATACGAGAAGAGTAGGAAAACAACAGCGCTTGCTGGGATATCAGAAACGATTGCTGCATTGTACACTCTGGAATGTGATTTTAATGTAGTTATATTTAGATTATTTTTAATCACAACAGAAAATGATATATTTTTTTCAAAGAACAGGATGTTTGAAGCATAAAATTCAGATTTTAAAACCATGACGTTAAAACTTCACATATCTAGCTTTTATTTGTTATTCAGAAATATCTATATGAGTAATTTCTCATTGAATTGTTCAGACAATTCTAAGGATCTTAAGCTTCAGAAGCAGCCAGGTACTTGAATTTCTGGAACTATTGTACAATAATATTTCGAAGAGACTAGGTGGTACAGAGAGTTAGTCTTTGTAATTTTGTGTTCTGACTTTTTTACTCTAATCATATAATTCAAATACACTTTTCAGTAATCAACAATTTCTGAAACTTAAAACGTAAGCAAAAAGTTTCTGAGCAAGTACTACTACTGCAAAAATGAATAGCTATGCAAAATTGTTGTATGAAGACAGGGTATGATTTTTTTATGGAGTATAGGTAGTTAATTACAGTACCTTTTAGAAGGGCACTGGTCAAATACAGTCTTCTGTGTTTCTGAAATCTTAAGTGTTCAGTTTTGCAAAGTTCTTGTTTAAATATTTTTTATATTAAATGTTGATTATGAGTTGGGGTTAGGAAGGGAAAAAAGCAAAATTTCATCACGTTATAATTCACTAACTATTGAAAGTGGTTGCTTATCTGGTTTTGTTTCTTTGAGAATTGAGGTAATTTTTAATTGATAATGTCCTTTTTTTCTGAAATATAGACAGTTGATAAATTCTTAAGTGGATTTTATGTTCAATTCACAATGTTTGATCTTCTGTTTAGATGATGAGGAAATGTCATTACTCCAAATTATCTATACTTTTATGTGCTAATGGTTTTGATGTTACAGGATTTTTTCCATGGCGATGTAAGAGATTTCTTTTTCTGAAATTGTTGTTTATTGTCTAGTAGAAGATATGGATGAAACAACAATCAAAGCCACTAGCAATTTATTTACTTCTCAGCAGCTCTCTTGCGCTTCCTAAATCACTGGATATAAAGGGACGGTTTAATGAGAATGGGTCTGAATTTTAGTAATGCTGTACTCTGCAGCAATTGAGTAATTGCTCCTTTACATAGGCTTGTCTTTTGAAGTACTTTTTTTTTTTTTTTAATAACCAACAGTTAAAGCTAATTGCAATTTGTGAATTAAGGTGATTTTGGGAAATGATTCTTATGAAATGGTTCATAAGTTTCTGGTGTCTGTGTGGTTACAGAAGTATGTTATCTGGTTTTTGAAAACATTATGTTGCATACTTAAAAATGGCCTGTTAGAAACAACAGTCTCTGACTTCAGAGGCATGTCTGTGGTTTGATCAGTTAATAGATTTGGATATTTAGTGTTGGTAAGATTCCTTTAGGAAGCGACTCATTGCCCTTCTCTACAATGTTCTGTTAATAAAATGAATGCGAGATGACCTTGTAAGAACTTGTAAAGAGTTGTTGTGAGCTTCAGAGATTACAATGGTAGATTTAAAAGAGAGTTCATGCTTCATGAACAATTTGATAAAAATTACAGATTTATGAACACACAGTGCAAATTGTGTATAATGAGAATATGGGTGCTCTAGAGAAGTTTTTTTTTTTTTTTTTTTATTGTGAGGTGTTCATTTATTACATCAATAGCAGATTAAGATGGACCTTATCTTCATATTTCAATTGGCTATCTTGAGTCTCTTTGCATTTATAAAATCAGAGTGAAATCTTTGTGTTTTTTTTTTTTTTTTTTTTTTAGGTGATGTTCTTCACATATATAGCATTGCTCAGGTGTCTGCTTTCTTCTGAGCAGTGACTACTCTGTGATATTTAGAGATTCCAACTTGAAGTGTGCTGTTGCAGTGTGTTTGCTCACTGTAGTCAGAGAAGCTGTAAAGTTGAAATTTCTCAAAAATGTTTACATAAAAATGGTACCTTCTTAGTCAAAAGGATCTGCATTCTGTGCATATTGGTTTAATTTCTGTTTGCTTTTTCTGGCTAAACTACATTTTCATTTCTTTTTACCCTTGTTAGTATTTCAGAACAAATACAGATACTGGTGAGTGAGCTAGATTCTATTCCATTTCAGGCACTGTTAACGGAATTGTTAACCACTTTATGACACTAAGATTTTTGGTTTTAGTGATGCATGAGCAAGAAGGAGGTCAGATCTCTGTAAATGTGCCATCCTTGCAGGAAATAAAAAAAAATACTGTGAACTGAGTATGGTTAGTTTGATTGGTGGTAGGTAGCAAGGGATATAATTTTTTATTTTTTTAATGAAGCCATTGTCATAATTGAACTCTTTGGGGGCACCAGCTATTTTGTATTATGGTTGCTTCTCAAGACTAGCAGGGACCTTTACAGGGCTATATATATTTAAATACCTGATGAGAAACAAGCTTTGCAGTAAAGAGGCAAAATTGAAAGTAAGGCACCGGAAGGTGAAAAACCTTACTCATGGTGTGCCAGATAATCTAGGAATAGAATGCAGGTCTCAAGCTCAAGTCTACTTTTCTAAATATTGGACTGTACTGCTTTGTGGCTGTTAACAGAGAAATGTGTATTTCTTCAATGGTGTTTATCGATGATTTATGATTTTTATTAATAGTCCAGGTATTCAGATTATTGACATAGTTATGAAGACAGTCTAGGCAGTTTCAAGAATACAGCCCACAAGCAAAACAACTAGATGCTTAGCTTGCATTTTCTTAACATTGTTTATCTTTCAATTTTCTAGAATTCTTTCTTCGCCTCTATAAATATCTTCCTTCACTTTTGCTTTACACAAAAAAAAAGAAAAAGAAAAAGAAAAAGAAAAAAAAAAGATGCTACCACAGTGTGACTTAATGTAATTAGCTTTTTCTTTTCAGTCAGTTGAATGCAGCAAGGTTTGTTTTTGATCCACAATGATGGGGGTTTCTCAGTCCAAGGACTGTCCAAGTTTTGTCTTCTGGCATTATAGCCAGAATATCAGCCGGACATCGATATTAACAGGTAGCTTTGGTGACTTTTATGTTGTTATGGGCAGGTGAAGTTGGGGATCTTACTGAAAAAAATCATGAACTGATATTTTTCGATTTTATTTTTAGGGACAATTCCAAAGAAAGCTTGGAGGAAAAAAACATTCTGAAGTTTAATGGTGATGTCCAATATATTTTCACTAGCCAAGAAGAAACCCTGAGGTTTTACTTCCACTTATCATGTTATCATGCATGAAAATCAGTTGGCTATGCCCATATGGCTCAGAAGAATTTTTTCCCCCAACTTCTATTGACTTTGCTAATTATTCAGTAACAGCAGTTCTCAAATGCCTGCTAAGCCTATTGTACTTAGTGATACTCAGGTACTGCATGTATTCAGGCTGAGACAAGGAGAGTATGTTCTTTACTGAGTGGAAATGTATGAAATCTGACATGACTGATGATAGATCTTAAATCATGGAAAGTAATGAGAATTTAAGACTTCCGTGTTTTGGGTAAGAAAAATGTATACACAGACTTTAAGAGAAGTTACTGAATCTTGACATAAGGTACTGTGTGGGTTTTAGAAAGGAAGTGGCTTATTTCAGGGAAAAATGTGTCATCAGCAGTGAAAAGCTTTTTAAAATCCTTTGAGATACCTCTTTGAGCTTCTCCTTATATATATTGCACACCTACACTGGAAAAAGTGACACTCCAGGCCTTTTCTGAGTTTTCTTTTACGGTCCTTTAACACTAGCATGGTTTACCTTTTTCAGACAAAGTATACATCAATGTAGAGTTGATCATTTTCACTGTTGACTACATCATGTATAAAAGTTGGATATTTTGGTTGGAAACTTAGAGTGCTTAGACTAAAAATGGTTGCATCCTTTTTAGAAATTCAGGATTCCAGAAGGACCAGATATATTGGGGGAACAGTAGCTCTAGTTGCTCTTATAGTGGCCTTCTATGTCAGACCTTTCAGATTATGGTAAAGATCAACCACCATTTGCTTTTTCTGTGTCTGTAGAAGGTCAAATGAAAAATGTACAAAAATCTCAGATGTGATTGCTGGAGAGCAAGGACGGTATGGTTGGAGTCACAGTTTTTAAAAATCTTGCTAATTGGAAGTCTGCAAGGTAATATACTCTTCACTTCCTATTTTGGTAAAACATATGTTTTTCTGTCATATTTATGACAAATTCTTATGTATGTGAATTTTCTCCATTAACATGTGAGAACTATATATCTGTAGATTCATTAATACTGTTGAAGGGCAGTTTTCTTCCCTTAAGAAGATCATTGGAAAGTCAATAGAGCAGTGGGTGCAGGAAGTTGAAGTTCCTTCTTTCCTTGTGTTTCTTTTTAGTCTGGGTGGACCGTGTTTCTAAAGTTGTTTCGTAAACACTTTTAGATAGTATTAAATGTCCATTATCAATATGTCAAGGTTTTAAATACTTGGTTTATATCGCATCGCACTGTCATATTTGGATAAATATGGTGCTGCGAGCGCCAGTCAGTCTAATGCTGCTTCAGCTTCAACATGAGCATTCTGAATAATCAAAATCATTAAAATAGGAAGCAGGCTGGTAGGAGGAATTCACACTATAATGGTTAAAAGATGTAAGAAGTTAGAAAAGAAATAAAAAGTTATTTTCGTCATAGGATTCCGAAGTTCTGAAAAATGGTTGTAGAATTATGTACAACTCATGAAAACTATATGGTAAATAAAGAACCTCGTCTTGGAAAACATAACTTAAGGAAGTAGTCTTTCTGAAATTAAGACTACAGAGACGTCTCATACAAGGACTAGTTTATTATTTTATACATTTTTATCAGGTCATTGATCAGATTTTTGTATTGTCTGTGAGAAAAGTTTTTTTTTTGTTGTTTTTTTTTTTCTAATTTATTGGATTGACAGTTGGAGTTCTTCAATAACAGTGAGTGTTCAGCTTTACCATTCCCAACCAACACTTACCCCACAGCAGGAAACAGAATTCAGGGACATTTGCTTTAATGAGATATTAATTTGAAGGCAGTTTAATTAGATTACTTATATTTTATTCCTCTGTTTTCTGAGGTAGAATACTGTTCTTTCCAGAGACAATCCACTCTTTGCACAATGTACCACTTAGCAATTCTATGGATAAATGACTGCTGCTGTAGTGCTGTTATATTATCGATTTGGAAGTTGTAACTTGCCTGAAGTTTACATTTGAATACTCAAAACAAGGCTGTTGACAAGACTTAAACAGTGGTATTTCACAGGTGTACATCAATACATTTCAGCTCTAGAAAGTGGTTAACCTAAACATTAGAAGTATTGGTGTATCGAATTCAAAATTGAGGAAACAAATGAAGCAGTTTGAAATATAATCAGTTACCAAGAAAAAGGAGCTTGAATCCTAATAGGAAACACATTTAAAAATTCAGAAATGAAATTAAAAGGCAAAAAAAAAAAATCCCTCAAAGATGTTAAAATACAACATTGCATTACATTGTATGTTTTACACTAGATATCTTTCCCTGCAAAAGCTATTGTTCCCTGTAAAATTTACATTATCAGTAGCTGCTGTATCTCTCTACTGTCTTCTGGATGTGTTTCTGCAGTATCATAGATTTGCTTATTCTGTGTATTGTTACAAAACTTTTTAGTCAAACTCTACTGTATTATGGCATCAACAGAAATTCTGCCCACTCACTACTTGTGTGCCTCTGTTTTTACCCAAAGTGTTTTGGCCTTGGGTGTTAAAATATTACCCCTTTTTAATCATCCTTCTTGTGTATACTTTCATGATATTATGATTCTTTTATGATGTCTGACACATTTCAGTGTTCAGAGTAGACACTTACAAATGCTTTCAGTCTCAGGTTCTTCTCTCCCTACCCGTGACATTTAAAATTTGCAGTCAGAATCTCTGGTAGAAATTTATGCTTAAAAAGCCATAAGCTTGGAAAAGTAGGGTTGTTGGTAACTTTAATATGAAAGATACCTGTGTTTGCAGAACATGTGATGCCCAGTTGACAGAGACTGGGAAGAGCTGTGACTCATTGCTTCAGTTCTTCCATATTTTTACTGCATTTAAAAACTCATATTAAATGGAAATTTTATATCTAATAAATTCCAGAATATGAGTTGAAGTTGTTTTGGGTACTCCTTGTTTGAGTCCCTTTTTGTGGTTTTAGAATCACATTTTCCTATTTTTCAAGTTTTCCTTTTCCTTATTGCTGACCTATGTAAACAGGAAAATGACTAACTTTGCTTGTCAACTAGGCAAGATGGTGAAACTGAGTATACGCGAAGCGCTACTGCATATGTAAGTTTAAAAAAAAAAAAAAAGGAAGAGTATTGCCACTTTTTAAGTAAACATTATTCAAGACAAAAACATGATTTTAATTGTATGATTTAAAAGCAATTTTTCTGGCAATATACATATGTTAAGAAATACTGTGAGGTGGTGGTGGCTATCTGTATGCATGCAGTTACTACTACAAGCGTGAAGTGTTTTAACTCCACTTTCACTGCAACATGGAAGAAGAAGAAAACATTGAAAAAATGAACTTCAGTCCACACAGGTTCCTCTCGGAAGTCCAGGTAAAGTGAAACGCACTTCTTCAGACTGGCAAGTGAACTCTCCTCTTCCCGATATTCATCTGCATCTGATAAAGTTTACAGAATTTATTTGAAACTCTATATCGTGTCCTACTATATTCAGGTTTTATACTAGACTTGGATACACAGCTTTTTTATAAGTCATCTTGCATCTCTGAATGGTTTTAGCAATGAAGAATGGAGCCCCCAGTGCTGTTTCATGTCACTTTTATATTCAGGGTGTCTTTTCCACATAACGGGTCTCCCTTATTCAGAGTATGGTAACATTCAGTCTCTAGTCTTTTTCTAGTCTTAATTAATCAATTCATCTTTGATAACTCTGGAATCCTGATCTTTGACTTGGGGCAGAGGAGTTCATTGGAAACTGTGGAATAGTTAGAAGGAGTTATCAGAGGAATAATGTATGTAAATTAATGCAAATGTAATATAAATAGGTAATGTAGATAATGTAAAACGGGCTTCAGTTATAAAGGGAAAAGTTTATGTAAATGAATTAATTATGCCAAAGAGTAGGGCAAATTTTATAAACTTTTCCTAAATTTTAACGCAAAACATTTTTTTTAAATGTATCTTTTGCTTCTTAAATGTATGCTACTATGTATATATATACATATATATATATATATAATATATATATATTAAAAAAAAAAGTAGGTTACATTTTGCCTTGCTTACTTCTACCTTCTTACCTTAGCATGACCAGGGTCTTCTCACAACAGTTTCCCTGATAAATACAATTACTGCCGAATACTAGGATATTGTATCAGTTAGTGAAAGCCCTACTGTCAACTTAATCAACTAATTTATGTTAGGTTCACTAAATTCCTAATAATGTCCACTGTTACTGGCAGCATACATAATGTGTTCCCTATGGAATAATGTCTTGTGTATAATCTGTTTTTGCAACATGTTTGCACAAACGACATGGTGTGTAGTGGTGGTGCAGGAAAACTGCCTTTTTAGCTTTCTGGATAGCTTAAGATTTGTCTCTAAAGTTGTACTAATGTTTATATAATAATTGACTGCAGATGAATTCAGTATGCTTGATCAGCCTACTGCACTGATAGAGCTTGTGTTTGTTTTGCAAGTTAGATTCAGAGATCTTTAGCAGTTTCACACCTAGGTTTCAAAGATCCTTTGTCTGTAAATGTGTTGCCACTAACACATTTAAATAACAAAGAACAGTAAAGCTTTTATTTTTCAATATGCTTTGTATTTTGAATAGCCATTGCTTCCTCTGCAATTTTCCTTTTTCCCTTCCTAAGGTTAGACCAGATGATCTTAGAGGTCTTTTCCAACCTAAATGATTCTATGATTTAAATGCAGTCATGAACAGGGCAACATAGCAAAGTGGCAAACCAATTGTGTTTATTTTGGAAATGAGCAGGGTGTCTTAAATTAGAATTAAAGGAAATGGCAAAAGCAGATGCTGAAGCCCGTTGATCTGACAGATGAGACAACAGAAAAAATAACAGTAACTGGAAGAAAATAACTTGGCAGTAAAGTATGCCTCAGTAGTTTCAGACTGCTTTATCTAATCATTTCCTTCTCAATCCATGCGTGGAGAATGTGGTTGTCCTTCCCTAGGAATGTGTTTAGTAATGTCTGCATTTCTATGATAGACGGTTGATGTTGATCTATTGAACTTTAATCTGTGTAGCACTGAGGACAAAATTGAGATTTTACTTTTTTGTTTTCAAATGACAGAAGTTGCTAGGGTTTAGGAGGTACGTAAGTTTAAAAAAAAAAAAAAAAAAAAAAAAGTCCTTTACAGCACAGGAGTATCTGGAAAATGTACCACCAGAGAGCTCCTAGAGGTGATGTAACTACTTATATCAGAAGAGTTGTGTCAAGAGCTTTGAATTGTAGTAGTAAGATATAATTATACTAGCAAATCGGCATTTTTATTCTGACCAGTTAAAGGCTTGTCCAGTGGAGAGTTGTGAACATACAGAATAATATCCCCCACTGATTTGGATGTCCTATTGAAAACTGGTAGATTGGTTTGAAAAGACCCTTAAAGGTTTAATTGATGTTGAATGTTTTTGAGTACTTAAAACTGCCCATCTAAATAGAAAACATTTTAAAATCTTATTTCTTTTTAATTATTCTATGTCA
Source organism: Aythya fuligula (assembly GCF_009819795.1). Lineage (NCBI taxonomy): Eukaryota > Metazoa > Chordata > Aves > Anseriformes > Anatidae > Aythya > Aythya fuligula. Next base: position 82,746,395 of record NC_045561.1, on the reverse strand, counting down.
GATTGTATATAAGAAAATCTGTTAAAAATTAAGTATTGTTAATGAAATTTCTATAGAAGAAATGTGATGCTGCAGTATTTTTTTTTAAAGCTACTTAAATTAATATCTTAGTTGAGGAATAATGCCATAACCCTCCCTCCCCCTGTAATCTAAAATCATCATATAGTAAAGGAGTGGAAGAGCAGGTATTTGATCAATATCAGCCTCTTACTGGGATTGAAAAAGAAAAAGCAACACCTTGTTAATTACTTCACTTGGTTTTGATAAGCGTGTGTTTTGCTTCATTATTTTACATTTAGTCCTAGTAAAACAAGTACTATAAAAGGTGTATGTTCACTCAGCAAATTTCATTTGAACAGATTTTGTGTGAAATGTTTAACTTTACCTAATTTGCATGTGCAAAGGAGAACAATGCATTTTTAATGTCTTTTGTTTCCCACTTGTCCTTTCTTAACAGTTATTCTTTCTGTTACATTAAGAATGATTAAAAAAAAATTGAACCTGCTTAACATTATACTCTTCAAAGTAATTGCTTTATTTATAAATTGACTTTTAAATGTGTGTATTAAACAGACACACAGCTTTTTGAGGTCATTCAATATATCATTTACCTCTTTACAAGGTTATACATTTCCAGTATCTTCTTAGGTTTTGGATATTAAGAGAGTGGTTGGAATTGCAAAAGAGGCGGGATTTTCAAGTTACAGTTCCACCTTTGAGCTATGGTGTTTTACAAAACCCTGTAAAATATATCTGAAGTACTTCTACTCTGTCCTTGTTCTTCCATAATTGGGAGCTTATCAATTGTGGACTGGGAGTTATTTTCTGGCTTGAGATCATCAGCTGTGAGGAACCTCTTGCATCATTCCATCAGCTGTATGATTAAGGGATGACCTTTTTAGTCCCATTTCTGTTGGCAAATACCATTGTTACCATCTCTAGCTTTACCTTTAATGAAATTGTAATGAATATTGTCATTTCCTTTCATCTTCTTTATAGGTAAAACTTTCAAAATTGTAGTCAGTTGCTGACTTTTTGTAAAATGGGTAAGTAGAGAACATCCATCTTTTGCCATTTAAAAGAAAAAACAAACCAGAAGGGGGCGTTCCTGAGGATTTACTATTGAATTAGCATAACATTGCAAGCAGAAATGCAGAATTTGAGTTAGTGAGTTTGTCTCCATTGTACTCATGCAATTCCTACTAGTGTGATTAAATACATTTGTTTCAATTTGCTGTAAGCTGTGTGTATATTTGTGTGTATATATAGTTTTCAGTAATTGATGTACTGCTTGACCATATCTTTATTTTTTTTTAATTGTACTTAATCTGTTGAACATTTTTTTTAATGATGCCTTATGTTGCTAAACTGCTTTTTTCAGTAGCTGATGAATTCTTGACTATATGATTAAGTTATTATTTTGGTCCCTTGAAGCCACACATCTTTCACTCTGAAATAAGGTTAATGTGCCCTGTGCTATGACATTGCAATCTCTACTGTGATCCCTTAAACCACAGAGTGGCACCAGTAAACGTATTTTTTCTTATACAGGGCTGACTTTGCAGAGAAATAGAAAAGTGAATGTGTAAAGTTTTATTTGTTTTAATATACATATATACACATATATGTGTGTGTGTGTGTATAAAAGTAAATTTGCCTGACTTTTTAAGAAAGCATTGATTAATTTTCACAGACAGGTTATCTCTCTGACCCAGACAGGGTCTAGTGTGGTTGTAATGTTACCAGCAGAGTGGGAGAGTTGCAGATTCAGAGAACCTAAATTAAATAAGGTTTTAGCTAATCTTACCTTGGAAGTTCTCACTGCACTAATAGTTGACAGTCTGGAACTCAAGCTGAAAATACTTGCAGTTTCAACATGCTGAATTGTGCAGAATTACTAAATACATTTTTTTTTTTCTTCTGCAACTTTAAAAGGATACATCATTAAGTTTCTGGAAAAAGTATGGAACAGTTGTGGAAGAGCTGAACATATATAACATGATGCCACTTTCTGTGTGCTATCGGTTTGCCAGTATAGTTTTCTTGTATATTATTTTCCATATTTTTAACTTCTTGCTGAGGATTTTAATTTCTTGCTGAGGATATTTTGGTGCATAAATAATAGTTGCAGGTTGGGAAAGCTTCCTCTTGTAAGATGACTTGCATTCCTGTAATACAATCAGTGGGAATGTACTTGTGTAGATCTAGTCTGTGTGTGTGTAAAAGGTGTGATGTGTCTGAATTACCTTGAGGATGTGCAGGCAAATAGCACCATCCTCTGGCATTATAATATTGGTTAAGAATTAAACTTGAAATTACTGTCTGTTACTTTTGGAAATTGAATTCTAATTGTAATAGAATGTACATATTGTACTTTCAGTTTTACATACTCATTTTGGGTCAAGCTTTTAACAGAAATTCTGTTAATTTGCATGGGCTGTGTGTATTCTGTCGAATTAAGTGAGCAGCAATGGATGTATCTTTTCAGGGTTATCCTGCACATTGTGCTGACTCTGCTCTTTGTATTACCATTTATGGTAGGAAGTTGCACTTCAGAAATACTGGACTGAGCCTTTTCTAAATCTGTGAGAGACAAATCACAGTCATTTAAGAAAAATTCGTTGAATTAGAGAACACCACCAACGACTCAATGTTGTGTCTGTGTGGGAGAGTAAACATGCGTGGTACAGAACAACTGTAAATGTCTAACACACAATATTTTTACAGCAAATTGTAACTTTGATTGCAGATTGAGAAGGAACATTATTGGCATTGCTAGAGAGTAGAGCAAAGAAATACACCTCCCACAAATAAGGTTTCGGTAGTTACAGGATGAGTTGTACTGTGTTACGATTACATGAAGGATTGGATTTTAGTCCATTTAACTCTAAGCAATAGGCATGAGAAATACCTCAGGGACATTCTCATCAAGAACTTGACAGATGAGAAAATCACTGTTTTGACAGTTGTGGATTTGTATTGGACCTTTAAATGTTTATGTGTCAGAAACATCAAAAGGAGACAGCTGATACTTGTGTAATCTCTAGAAGATGACTGGCACTCCCCCCCAGCCCCTCCAGGTCTGCCTTTTTGTACCGTAGACCTCTGTTCCTTTTACGCTGGAGGTGTGATGGCTTAACGAAACTGGAAATCTTGAAATGAGAGTTTTACTCCAGCAATAGTGCCTTTCTTTCCTCATTAGTAGATAAACTGTGAATGTAAACCTGACTAATTGTCCGTGTCTGTGGAAAGACCATACCAATGACCTGTATATAGAGCTGAACTATGGGTTCTGTTGTTGAAGTAAATGACTTGAAACATCACTTCTTTGAGGTGGGTGCTGGTTAGAATGCCATATTAAGCATCCAGAAACTGGGAGAGAACGGTTTAATTTACTAAGATACTGAATGTTTACAGTTGTGAGAAATTTTATATGTAAAATATACTACACCATTCTCAGAGACATCGTTTTTTTCTGGGACATCAGGAATTCCAAATTACTTCCTCATGTTGGGTAAAGACAGTGTGATTAAAAAAAATGTACTAAAGTGGTGAAAATAAGTTTTCTTGAGGAGCTTGCAGGTACAGTAACAATGGAAAAAAAAAAAAAAAAAAACAACACGTGAAAGGAACATGGAAAAATGAACAATTTGGCATTTTAGAGGGCAGATTGGAAAAGAAAATATTCCCGACTCATTAAATGAAGTCAACGGACTCATTGCAATAAAGGATCAGAGAAAAAAATAGCTTTAATTGGTAATATTAATTTTGTAATATTTAAGTATTCAAATACATACAATTAGAAGCCCTGATTGGTAAGAAGTTCCATCAGAAGGTATTTATTTCTAGTAAGAAGAACTAGAGTATGTATCAGTAACTGACTGCTATTTCTGCATCATTTGTATTCAGTTGGAGATTAAGTGTCAGTGGCAAGGGACTGGTGGGACTACAGCAATTTTGGCTAAGTTCCAGACAGGGAAGAAAATGTATTGTTGCCTAAGTATAACACAGTCCACCCCATCCACTTCAACTTGATCTACTTTCAGTGCATGCATCTTTCTCACTTTCTCATTCTCAGATTTATTTAGTCATGGTCAAAGTTTTTCATTTGACTCCTATTTCTGCCTTAAACGTTCATGTCACTCTGAGTTTTTTATTGCATTTCCATTTTTTACACTTCATTTTTCCAGTCTCTGTAGCTAGCCATCCCCACTCTCCCTATCTATTTTCCAGTCATTGACCTTGATTTTTTTCCTCACATTCACTTTTTTTTTCTGCCCATTGCTTGTATTGCTTTTCAGTGTTGATCCTCTTCTCGTTTGTTCATGCTTAGCTTCTGTATGTGATTTGTCCCTGAGTATGTGTCCTCTTGCTTTTTCCTTAAACACGTTTTTTCCACGGGTTAAGTCATTAACATTGTCAATTTTTATTTATTTTTTTTTTCAGCTCTCACCTGCTTTGTGTTACTGATTTCTTGTAATTGTTGATAATATGCTTGCCTTTCTACTTGCCAGTGATCACTTTGCCATTGGCTTCTTCTCTTGCCCTCCAGTTGGGTTTAGTTTTTAATGATTACCCCAGGCAGGTTCACGCCTTTGGTTTACTCGTGTGGTAGGAAACCCCAGGGAACACAGGAGAGGTTGGATTTGCTCTCAGGTGTCAGGACTTAGTCCAGCCTGGCCAAAAATAGCCAGAGCAGTTATATATTTAATGTTGAAGTATTTGGCTGATTTAGTTGTTAAAATTTAGGCCATGTGAGCATGTGCAAACTGTTTTCTAAGGCCAAGAAAAAAAAAAAAGACGTAAGCCTTAGGCAGGCACTTCACTTGAGCAGATGACTTTTTTGGACAAAAGAGTTCAACTAGCCAAAAGTTGTAAGCATTGACAGCAAAGCCTGAACAGTGACAAGTGCCCACTAACTCTTAACAGGTGAAGCTGGCAGCCTTTCTGCCTGTGCCTGCTGGGCATCCAGTTGTTGTAGTAAAGCAAGATATTCCTGCATCTTGGGTCACGGGGTAGTAAATTGTGGCGGTTGCATGTTGTGGGGACTGCAGAGAATTGGCCGATGTTGGAGACACAGCAGGCTATTTTATGATACTCCTGAGCATCATCTCTTCCCCCCTGCTGTATCAAACCTTAAAACCAAAACAAAAAATTCATGTAGTCAGGTGTAAGTAAGGATTTTTATTTTCATAATTTTTCAGTGAAAATACCTGCTCCTAGTTTCATGAAAAAAGTTATATTCACCTTCTGAAACTTTGCAGAGAAGGTAATAGTTAGAACAACAAGCCCAAGTTACCTGGAAAACCCCTGACTGTGGTTTCTATTAGGAAATAACCTTTCTTTTAAAAAGAAAAAAATAAATGTTCTTGTTTGGGGAATTGTTTTCAAGTAAGATCTTTAGAATGGCTGTGAATCAGTACTGGGGGGATGACTTAGCATATTGCCTTTTATTTTTATAGACTTTTATTACTTTTGTAAGTGATGGATGCATCACTTACTACATCAACAGTAGCATCTGTTGTACATTGCAGTTTATAATACTACAATCCCATATCTTTTCATAAAATCAGTACTTTGAGCTGATGTAGTTTAAATACAGGAGAGTAACATTTTATTTTGAATTTTCACAAGTGACATATTTATTAGAGCTAGTTGGTATTTCTTTTTTATGCAGGTATTTCTGTGGGTGCTGAAGTTTTTGGGATTACGGAAGAGTAGGAGAGACTTTCCTAAATGATCTTTATTTCCTTTCTGTATTATCCTTTATTGCTTATATATTTGCAAAAGAAAGGATTTCTGCATGTCGAACTTTAGCCACCAAACTGTTGCATGAGAAGGAACTTAAATATTGGACTATAGGGATGAGCACATGGCAAATTCTATGTATGTAGGCAGAATGATAGCAAACTGTGAATTTGGGAAATCTGGGGTGTTTTAAGTTTGGTGGTTGTGTTACGTGGCAGTGTAGGACATGGCTGGGAGTCCTGGGTTTCTGGTGCTATTCTCAGTGCTGTGATGTGTTGATAATATTAAAACTGTGCACCACCACCACTGATGATCCAGTGTGCTCTGGGGCAAACTTAACTGTGCCAATAGATGCCCCTGTGTTCTAGGGCATTTAATGGAATTTTTGATATTTTTAAATAATTCAGTTGGATTATACAAAGAAACACTTTCACTACTGTGCATGTCTCTAACTTGACAGGTTTTTTATATTTCCTCATATTACTGTTTTCACTGCATGCTGTGAAATTTGAAGGGAGAAAAATAAAACTATACTGTTTTTTAGTAAAATTAAAGGATAAGATCTGTTGAGTTTTATGGTGTATATGGATAGAAACATTATGAAGCATGTTAACTGGGGTATGTTATGGTCAGTATTTTGAAAAAAAGATGACTACAATGATGGATGTGTGTGTTAAATGTTAATATAAGCCCACGTACATGTGGGCAAATAGGTGATAGATGCTTCTGAGCATGAGATTATATGTGATGAGTCTGGCATCTCTTCATCTATTGTCTCATAATCCATATTTTGAATATTTTTTGCAATTTTAGGACCTTGAAGTTAGTTTTAAATTGTAACATAGCATATAGGAAGGAAATTATTGGGATATAGGCCTCAGTTACTAAATCTGTTTTTCAGACAGGACTGTGTCTTGTCTGTACTTTTATTGCTAATATACTCACCAGTTGTACTGCCAGTAAGATGTGCAAAAAAAAATAATATTTTTTAATCAGTGAGTCATGAAACACTTGGAACAAGCTCATGACATGGTAGCACACAGCGCAAAACCAGTGCCTTGCCTTTTCGCTTTTATGCAGTTGGTGGATGTTGCTGTATAATCAGTTGACAAAGGTTTAAGTGACTTGGTTGTGGTTATATAGAAAGTCTGTAGCAGAGCATGGGATGCAAACCATATCTTGTAGATCAGAAGGCATGGTTGTGTGTATATTTTTCCATGGTACTGCTGATTTACACAGTACCTAACCCCTTCCCACTCCTTTATTATTGCTTTTTTTTTTTTTTTTTTCGCTTGTATTACTTTGTGTGGTTTATCTAGAGTGGAAACAGTTTAATGCAATTTATTGGGAAGTTTTGTAAAGCATAATTTCTAGTTTGAGGATGAACACTAGAGTTGAATGCACATTTTACTATATATAATGCTAGAAAAAATGTTTAAAAGTAACTTCATACTGAAAAATCATTTTCTGATTCTAGCAACGGGTTGGTGCTGCACAGAAGGATGAAGATTGGATTATCTGTAGTATTACAATACAAATTTCTTTGTCGCAAAAATGAATATAAATTTATTGGGATTCTTAGGAACACGCAGTGTTCAGCTCAGGGGGCACTTAGCTTTCAGCACAGAGGTGTCTATCAGAAATAGTAGTTCCAGTAATTTCATTGGGGGGAAAAAAAACAAAACAAAACATACAAAAGCATACAAAAACCTGAGTGGACATTCTTGTTTGAAACCTTGTTACTTGAGATTAAAAAACTCAGGCTGTGAGTAAAAGGTAAAGATTGCATGGATGCTGCATTTATTATGTGAATAAACAAATTTCATTTTCAGAATGACCTGCATATAAATGTAACATTTTTGAGCACCATTTAAAAATAAAGTAGATGACTGAGGGAGGGCCTGCTTAAGGTAATGAATTCTGTCTGTTGTCAGTAGCATCTAGGCTCCCAGCCACATTCAGAATAGGAATTGTATGCAACTTCTTTCTTTAAATGCTCACACCACCTTTGCAAGCAGAAGGATTAATATGCACCAAGTAAAAAATACCTGAAGTATGTAAGTGGCTTAAAGCTTTAAAGAAAAACTGTGATCTGGCCACAATTAGTTAATACATAACTCCTTTGATGGTGCTCTCCTTTGCCAGTGCTGCCTTTAGTTGCTTGGTACATGGACTTTCTTTTGGTGGACTGTCTTTTTTCCCTGGTAAAGCTAGGTTTAGAGGTTCCTGTCCCTTGGTGCTTTAGTACTCTTCCAGTTGTAGTAATGCAGCTGTTACGAAAGATACTGAAACAGAATTGCTGAAATAAAGTTTAAAAAACCCATAAACAACGAACCAAAGCAAAATTAAAACTGCAAAGTATTAACTGCAGATGGGTGAGCAGACCTGTATTCATTTAAAGGAATTGCCATCTGAGAAGGCATAGGCTTCAGGCATGCCTGACACCATGATATTTTATTCCTTTTGTGTGTGTGTGTGTTTTTGGTTGTTTTGTTTTATTCAGACATAATGAAAATTCTAGTTTATTTTATCTTAATAAGGATTCTCTTTGTAATGATAAAGTTGAGTTTAGAGTTTCAGTGCCATTGAAAATTGTATAATTTTCAATTTTTGTATACAAAAATTACATTGTATACAAAAATAACAATTTTTGTTTTACAAAAATTGTATAAATTTTATCATTTAATGAAGGGAAGCCAAATTGTGAGGACCAGTCCCTGTGCTTAGGAATTGAAAATGATGACATTTTTTCATTGTCATCTGAACTAAGACAGTGTGGTTTTAGACACCCAATACTAGTGTTCATTTCTCCAAATTTACCAGTATAAACACTTTTTGCTCCCCACTTCACTTGGCATCAACAATTCTTAGGTGAGATGGCAGCTGTTTAGCAAACTTGTGGTGTTTTTCTGCACCTCTAATTTACCTGGGAACAGAGTAGACCAATAATCGACTGTTTTAAGTAGTGAAAAGTAACTCCCCCATACCTCCAGCAGAGTTAAAGACCAGTTCTTACCTTCCTGTTACTTTCAATGTAAGTAAACAAACAAAAACTGAAAAAAACTCAAGCCTCAAACTTTCTATGCGATAAAGAAGCTGAAGTAATCTGTTGGTTTGTTTTTTACAGGTAATCTTTACAAACATTTTTTACAAAGGAAGCCCAGAATTTGGGGAGTTGCTTATGGTAAAGGAAGATGGTTGACTTTATCCATGTGCTTTTGCTTTTCTACCATGAACACACAGAGGTGTTCTGATGTTTCACTTGGTTCCTGTGTATATGTATCTGCCTCCTGTTTTTCAGACTGAAAATACTTTATGTTGCCATCAGGTTTTAGGGTTGTACTTTTAATTGCAGTCACAATAGTTGTCACTTTTAGTTTGAAGTTGCAGAAGGTGCCACTAGTAATATTTTTTGAGCAAATCAAAAGGATCATCAGTTGGAAGACCACAGAGCAATCACAGGGAAGGGAGAAGCAAAGAGAAGAAAGAGAAAAGATATTTGGTTGTTAAGTTGTCACACACTGCCATAGTGAGACTGGAGTAACTTCAGTGCAGGACTTTCTGTTACGTTTTGTATTAAGCTCATCCTCATTTGACAGTGAGGCAAAGTGCATCAATGCATATTCTGCTTTGTGTTACTGTTTTGACTTGTAGCTACAGTATACAGGTGCAGTGATGTCAATGTAGTCTTCAACAGCAAGTATCTGTCTGAAAACTACTTTGCTTAAAATATTAAAATACACTGGAAGTTTATTTTTTTAATCATTTTGAGTTGTGGTAACTATCATGCTGACAGCCTTTGTATTTTTATAATTTATGAATGATTCACTCTAATTTTTGCTTTTTGTAAAGCTAAAGTGAAGCGTAGCAAGGAGGAATTGGAGATTCTTTAGTAGTTGATTAAATATGCAAAAGTCAGTATCTCTCCATTTCTTATGCACTCTTGGTGTAGGAAATATTGCCATTTAGTTGCTTACATTTGCACTTAAGAAGGTCCAAATTGCACAGTGCATGAAGAATGTTTATCAAGACTTTCTAGGCAAGTTTATATCCTTTCCCCTCAGAGACTGATTTCCTTGCAGCTGCTCTTTTCCTAATCGGATTGGGATTACCACTCCTATGCTTTTTTCAGGGTTTTAGCAGACCTCAATTGCTATAGGATACTCTGCTTGCTTATTCAGAAGTGTTTCTCTTAAGAATTGTATCAGCATTGTGCATTGACTTCCTTTTAGTTCCAAGGTGCAATGTAAGGATTTGCTTTTGATCTGTTAAGTGTTGAATAGTTTTTGCTTTGTCTGCTAAAGCAGATAAGCATTTATCATGCAGTTTTCTCCAATGCCCTATAGATTAGATAGTAAAGTATACTCCTTTCCTGGGCTTCTGTCCTTCGTACTGAAGCTCGTAATTATTAATCTTTAATGGCACCTGCAGTACAAAAACGAAGGTTGGTCCTTATCTCAAATGAACTGTTTGATTTTATTGTACTTGGTTATAAAAACACTGGAGTTGATGCTTCTGTCAGTAATATACTAATGATTCTTGTTTGCAACATGGTTGTTGCATCTGTTTTGAGTGCAGCCTTTCCACAGTTATCTTCTGTGGGTTGGTTTGCCCTTATATACGATCTTGGTTTCTTCTTCAATCCACCTATACTGATCTAAGTGGTGTTTTTTGTTTTTTTCATCTTTAGACAGCAACAAACTGTTTTGTGCTGCGAGTGGACAATTATTTTACTTTCTCTTGTTCTTTGTACTTTTATTTTTTAAATGTTTTTTTCACCTTTTTAGTGTTTCCTATTTTTTTTCCTCTGGTTTTATTCCTTTTTCTCTAGTTTTAGATTTCTGTGATTTCATTTGTCGCGTCATGTGTTTAGTCTTCAGTTGTTTCTGCTCAAACCTGTTTTCCTAGCCATGTTAAGTGTTTTGCATATGGAACCTTCTCTCCTAACAGCATCGCTTCATTGATACGACAAAATATTTCCTGAGGGTTCATAATTTAAAATGCTCACTGCAAACTGAAGAATTACATTGTCTTATGACAGAATTATGCTGTCTCAGTGATGCAGTTTTTAATGAGTCGTCTGGTCTTCTAGATTTTATCTAGAGAGTGAATAGCGTAAGTACTTCTGAAATGGAAGTCAAATTCTAGATTCATTAAATGTATTTCATCTCCTTGTACATTTAGTTTGGATCAGTCTCAAACACCCCAACAGTTCAGAGTTTAATTTCTGTATTTACAAGATAATATGTATTTTTTTTTTTATATTCATATGTATTCAATATGTATTATATTCAATATGTATTTTTTTTATATTCAGTGACTCTTGATTTTGGATCAAATGTAGCAAGTTTTGCAAATAAATTGCAAGTTATATGCAGGGTACATGATAACAATTGTTATCTTGTTTTCTTTCAACTAATCTAAGTTCATGTTCACTATGTGTTTGTTTTTTATTTGCAATTTTGAATTCCTAGCAGCCAGACTTCAGATGTGGTATTTTCTGAGAATTGACTGTCATTCAGCTTTCAAATGACTTGTAAAACATTCATGTTTAACTGGTAGTTGAAGGTGATGTCTGCTTGGAAATTGTTAGAATTGAAGTAAGAAGAAAACATACCAAGTTGGCAACAAAAGTAATGCCTTTTTTTTCTGTAACTCATGTGAGTAACTTCTCATTCAAAAATAGGTAAAGGTGACCTGTGTAGAAGCTTGAATGTGAAACAAAATCTTAGTTTAACTGGTAGTCCTCGTCCTTTAATGTGAGAATTTTTTATCCTGAATCCTTATGATTTGTTTGGCAGTTTTATCATATGTAATTGTTGTTAACCATCATTTGTGGTATTGCCTTTATTTCCTTGTTACTGTTTTTTCTTTATTTAGTATAATTGGTATGTAACTATTAATAATATGCATACAAAGTACTTCTTCCAGAGATCTCTAGGCATTTTATAACTAAAATAAGTATCAACAGATAAGATAAATGAAGGAGGTGATGACCAAAGTAAATAAACTAAAAAAAAGTTGCACAACAGAACAGCTTTTTTGGTGTGCTATATGTTGTAGACATGTCTCTGGTATGTTTCTGTACCTGAAACATACCTTCAACAGGCTTGACCACAACTTATATATAACTTGCAAAGCACTACAAGCATGAGGTTTTAAAGGTGTAGTTGTCATGATTTAGAGTGCAATAAAGAGTTCATCTGTATGAGTAAGACCAAATGACTCCAACAGTTCATCTTACAGTAGGAATCTAAAATAATTTAAATTAAATAAATAAAAATTAACTTGTTCTTCAAAATAAGTCCTCACTTGTTTGTGAGTATTCAGAATCAGGGTATTGCTTGAAGAGTATCAGCATATTTTCAGATGCATCAGTAGGTAAAGATTATTTCAAACTTTCAGTTTAATTCTGAATTCAGGTTATTGTTTTTGCTTTTCTGTGTATATGATGTCCTTCAGAACACAAGATACAGTCGTTGTCACTCATACTGTATAACGTTGGAAGTATTTTCCCATAGAGAAGGGGAGAAGGGAATTATTTAACATATTAAAGAGGGGGTCATGGAAAGAAAAGAGCTAGTTTACTATTTTTATTTATACTACTCTTCCCCATAGTAAATACATAGCTAGTTTGGGTATTTCTTGGCTTCTTAGATGTAACTAGGTAGGAGACAACTCTGGTCACAGGTCTCAGGAAAGGCCTGGTAGCTTGTGCTGCTGTTAGCAGTACCTCAGGTAGACTAGTGTTTTTTTGGTTTGTTTTTTGTTTGTTTGTTTGTTTGTTTGTTTTATTGGTTTAAACTTGTACCCTTGAGGCTTGCCAACGTTAAGGCAAAAGAAAACCTGTAAATAAGAATTAGCTTAATCAGCTAGTGAGCAGCTGCAAAGCGTTTCTTCATCCTTGTATAAAATGCTTCTGGCATTCTGCAGAACTGCTATCAAAATAGCAAAGCTCTTAAATGGTGTGGGTGTCAAGCTGATCCTTGGAGATACTGATAAGATTTTCACAATAAATACAAATGTTTGTGGATTAATTTGAATAAATATGTAACAGATAAAAGTAAAAGACTGAAGTGTGAGACTTCATCATTATCACAGACTGCTATCTTTGGGTTGATGAAAAGGAATGTAACTTGTTAAGCTTTATATTTAACACCTGTTAGTCACAACATTAAGTTCAAACTTATTTTTGTCTATTACTAGGAAAATCAAGGGATTCCCAGTCAGCCAGAATGGAATCTGAAATTGTGCCAAAAGTTACCAAAATGACAGTGTCTGGAAAGAAACAGTCTATGGGATTTGAAGTTCCATGGTAAGCCAAAGCCCTCATACATCAAGGTACATCAGCAGCCCTTCTTTCAGACTGATGCACCTGTAGCAAGCTTTCTTCTTCTTTTTTTCTATTTTTACAGCAGTTTTAGTGTCACTCTCCAGAACTAACCATCTCAGCTTCTTGTTTGACTCACAATTACTTTCAGAAGATGGTACCTCACGTTTTGAGTTTAACAAATCCTTTCACTATGAATAGTGCAGAGAGATATCAGCTAGTCAGATTATTTAAACATCCGCTTCATAGAATACTGAACTTTCTTGGGGTTCGTTTATTTTAAATTTAGTTCTCTAAGTGGAATTATGAAATCAATAAATCTTAACTGCAAATGCTTGTTCTTCAAAGGAAGTAATACATTTAAGAATAATTTATGGGGAAAATAATCATTTATAGCTAAACTTTGCCTTCCTCTGCAGCTTTTATTAACTTTAACAGGTGTTCGAGGTACAACTGTTATAGAGAAGAATAGCGTAGTTGAGTAGTAGTTCTAATTTTACCCTAACTTGGAACTGTTGGGGGGATGCTCTTGTAAGAGCATGAAAACAGACATGCTGGATCAGAGTCCATCTACATCAGTAGATGCAATGCTTCAATAAATGAATAAGGACATGTTAAGCATGCTGGGAATACATTCTATGAAACGTCACTGCATGAAGCATTCTGTGCCCCACCGCTTCTTTTGCATTGGTCTGGTTTCAGCTAACAGTGGCTAATGGATTTTTCTTGTTTGGATGTGCTTATTCTGGTTTTGGGTACAATCTTGCTACTCTGTGGCAAGAAATTCCATAGTTATGCTCAGGAAAAAAAAAAAAATTGCAAGCTTGAGCATTGCCATCATCCTTGCCTCAGCCTGCACTGCTTTCAGTTCTGATCTGGAAAGCATTTTTGGGAGCAAGAGGGATAGCATGGTCTTTACTTTACAGTATCTTGTGCATGTTTGGTGAAACTATGTGGAAAGCATTATGATGCATCTACATAGTCTCTTCAGTGCATTTAATACAAGGATGTAAGACCGATGTCATTATTTTCTTAAAACTTCTAAATGCAATTGATGAATGACAGTGATGTCTCTTAGCTACTTAGATGCAATAAACTAAATGAAGAATTCCTGGGACTTTCATAATTCTTTCTGTGCTATTTGAGATCTGAAATGCAGAGAGAGAACACAATGTTTTGTTTTCTTTTCTTTTTTTCCCCCCTCCTCATCTCTGCTAATTAGTGACTCTGGGTGTGACAACTGGACTTGATCATTAAATTCCTGTGAACTTAATGTAATCTTCATCTTTTGTGTTCCTATTACACCTCTTACAAAATGGAGTTTTTTTTTTTTTTTATGGTGACTTGTGTGGATTACAATGATTTACATGAAATTTTATAAAAAGAAAGGAGTCATGAAGGAGTCATGAGTGAAAAGGATCTGCCAATTAGTCCTTCATAAGATCACTATTGATTACATTTTTTTTTAGCTGTAATAATAACTATTTAAGATATTTATATAGAAGTCCAAAATTTTGTATCTCTGTTATTGATTAGTGACTGCCACACCTTGTGTGTGTGTGCTCCATAGGGAAGGATGAAATGAGAAGAATGCTTTTTCCTTTGCAGACTGGAATAATTCCTGGATATGCTAATGGTGACTCAGTCTTTGAGGGAAAGTAGTTGTTTCTAACATGGCTCTCTCAACCACTCTACTTCTCTTCATGGACCTAGAAACAGTTTGTATCATGCTTGCTTCTATTGTAGTGACATGGTCTTTTTTTGTGACAAAAAGTGTTTAATTCTCCTCGCTTGTTTCAGCAGTACTGCTAAGTAAGAAGAAACCTCTCTTCTTGTAGAAATTGTATCGACATTAGGCATTTATTTTTAAGCTAGAACAAATAGGAATGGAGTGGTTTGGAAGATAAGAGAATAAGATTTGGAGTATAACCAGTGACTAGGAAAGAAAGCCCAGCTGAAATTGTGAAGTTACCTGCATGCGTAAAGACCCATGCTTCAAGGAAACGGTTATGGCCTCCGTTCTTTGACTGATTATAGGCCTCCAGAGGCACTATCAAGTCACTAGGACTTTGACATGAAGAACTGGGGAAGGAGGCCTTGACCATACTTGTATCTTATTTTTCCTTCTCTGCTCCAGGACAGTCTAATTTGCTCTGTCTCATTCCTTTCCTAACAGATGAAATTTGACTAGCTCCTGTCTAGTGTATGCGTAAAGTCTGTGCTAAATTTTATATTGAAGTTACATGAAGCGCTAGCATTGTCTTGCAAGCTTCTAATGGCTTTATAGCTTTTATTCATCCACTTATAAACTAATAAAACAAGGAAACAAATGGGGGGGGGGAGAGACACGACATGGGGGACAATACACACACACGATATTTCTCCCTGTCCCAATTCCATGAGTGTCAGTGTTGTTTTTTTCTTCTGCATTTATCTTCTGGATTATTGACGGTTTACATGAGGATGAGTTGTCAGGGAACACAGTGAATTTGTTTATTAATGCCTAAGAGACTCTCTTTCTTTTAATTCTTTTCAAACTCTCTTCATGTTACTTATGCATTGATAAGTGTACTGTGAAGGGTTTGTAATAATACAGATTTCTAAGTACATAGTTTTGTTTCACTCACCAAAAGCACAGTGCTCATAGCAGTTTTGATAAAATCTAAATTCTAAAACACCTGTAATTTATTAGCCTTTTCAGTTTATGCCCCCTGCTCACATTCCTGAATGTTTGTGTGATGTTGGTGCAGACACCATTGAAGGTGATTGTACAGCATGTATGAATTAATTTTTGTTATCACCTCTTATGGGATCTTAAACACGATTCTTGGACAACGTTTTTAAAACCACTGGCCTAGCATTAGCAAAAGTAAACATTCTTTGACTAGCTACTCAGTCTTCATGGTTAAATCTTGTTATGAGGCATGATCTCATTTTAATGAAGATTCAGTTATTATTACGTAAATGGATTATTAGAAGTCATGAATTGCTTTGAGCATTGATTGCCTTTGCCATGTGTTCTTAATAGAATTGTCTCTGGAAAATGGAGTTTGCTTGTTTCTGACAAGATGCCTTTCTGGTGCTCTAGCAAAACTAATTACCAAGCTTTTTCTTCTTGTTAAATCACGAAGGAAACAAGAAAAGGTTGTGAGCAAAAAGGAGTGATTATTTTAACCAGCCTGACCAATATTGTGTAATTAATAATTTTGAAAGGGGAAATAAATGTAGACATTCCTGTAATGACTATAAGTACTCCGAAAGAGTCGGTTGCATAAAAATAATTCACTAAGCATCTAGACTAGAAGATTGAAAATAATGTTTAAAACCTAAATTATGCAGAGTTAATCTTTAGAAGATAAACTTTCAGGTTCTTCTTTGAATGCCTGGTTGTGTGAACCTCAGTAAACACAGTTGTATGAGGATTAGTCTTTTAATATGTCTTTTAACAGCGCATGTTGTATTTCAGTGTTTCTTACTGTTCCCAGAAAACAATGTAACCATAATATTTTACTCAGTTTACTCTTACTGTCTGTCTTGGCAAGACAACATAGGATATTTCTAGCCTGGCAATTCTAGTTTCAACTAAATAGTAATCCTTGCCAGGCTTCTGTATGTCTTCTGATTTGCTAACAAAAAGCTTCAGTAAGTGCTTTTGACATTTGTGACTGAATTGCTGGTGGTCAAGCCTACTGTAATACATGAGCTCAGTGTAAGTAGAGGTGCTTAATTGTTCTGTTAGTTCAAAGAAGTACAGAGTTAATCAGTTTAATGGCTCCATTAGTGAGCTAGTAGTGATGTGGCAGAAGGGCACGGATGTTGGCAAACCAAATCTGCTCTTGGCAGTTTGAACAAGTTTGTATACAAAGATGCAAGCAATTGGCTAGGAATTGCTCCTCCTCCAAGTAGAAATTTATCCTGGTATGGTGGTTCAACATAATTCAGACCACATTGGAACTTGGCTACCAGAGATGTTTGCTAATACATTTGACCCTTATTTTATACCCTCAACTGCCTGCAGTAGCAACGTATCACATACTAGAGTGCTCTCTTATATGCTCTGTCTTTTGACAAATTTTCAATTAACTAATTTTGAAAAATCTCAATGGGAAAGACTGAAAAGAATTTTCAATGTCATTCATTCTTTAGACTGTTAGAAGCAAAGCTTCTTAGCAATTTTCTGAACTTCTGTTAGTTGTTATCAAGCTTTCAATAAATTACTTATCTAGTTGCCATATCAAAGTCTTTTTTCCTGCATCTAACTGCATGTGCTTCTGTGAGATGTGAATTGTATGTTTCACCTGTGCATCTTCCTGTTCAGGTATCTGGTAATAAACACCCTCTCCTTTTCCCCAACACAGCTCAGCAAAAAGCTGAGATGGTGTAGAAGTACATCATACACTCTCTCCATTCTGATGTTTCTCTTCAGAAACAATGAGTCTTGCATTAGCATGGAACAGTTTTTTTCAGGTTTCTAGAACATGGTGATATCTGAAACCTGTAGAAGTCTAAATGGAGCGGTCTACTAACATTTTCAAATATTATACCATTGAAATAGTAGCAAGGCCTGATGTCATGACAGCTAGAGTCATGTTTCACTCATTATTTTACTCGTATGTCTAGCACTTTCTCTGAAGCACCCAAATGCAAACTATTTGACAGTATTTAGCAGTGGTAATCACACCAGAAGGTACTTGTTAGTAAGAGAATAGTTGTTTCATCAGGCCTTGTTTCTTTGAGGTCTTTAGTTTGAATGTTGCCATTCAGTGTCCATTGTGTTTTTTTGGAATCCTTCCTGACCTAGGCTTACAGGATCTTAGCATCTGAGACTAGAAAAAAATATTAGTTAAATAAATATAATTTAGAAGCTTACTGACTACCTGTCTTTCAAAATACATTTTCATCTTTTATGAGGCTTAATGTGACTGTCTTTAATGTATTTTGAAAGGTATAGAGAAAACATAGTTTTGGGTTACATTATTTGCAGTTTCATCTAAATGTCTTCCTTTTAATTTTTTTCATTTTTGAAAATTTGGTTTTAGAAGTAATGCAGACATTGAAAAGGATTGAAGGGACTGACAAATGCAATGGCTGTTTTGATATTGCTTCTTATACAGATGCTTCTCTCTAGAACTTAAAATGTTGGAATTTCAAGGAAAAATAACAGATATTGATATAAAATATCATATTTGTATTACAGTATGACTTTTGCATATAACAGTAGTGTTTCAGTGTGAAAGTGTGTTTCAGTGTGAAAGTGATAGATGTTATGCTGACAGTGAGCTGAAGGGTGTCTGGGGGAAAAAAAAATGAGTCTTGATGTAAAACTTCGATCACAACTGGGAAGACTTCTAACACAACTGAATTTTAACTATATTAGGTTCTCTTAATACATGGTTCAGGACAAACTGGTCTGGTGTGCTCTATATAATGTAGGTGCTTTTAAATATGTTGCTAGAATATGTAGAAAGCTCTGTCACTGCAATTCTATGCATATTGCTTTCTATCAACTTGATTGTTTTCAGTCAGTTTTTATGAAGTAAAATGTCTGTGAAGAAACATTGGATAATAATGCCATTCCACAGTAGATTTTTAGCTTGAACTTAATGGAATTTAAAAAAGAGACTTCTGTTCAGACTGATAGAAATGCACTTTTCTTTTACCAGTAAAAGAATGCATGAGCAACTAGTGACTATTTTCCTTGGAAAAATTTTCCTTGTAATTGCCTCTTTCCCATAACTGCATGTAAGACAATGATGAGTCACTGATTTGGGAAGTTTAGGAATTTAAGTATATCCTCTTATAAAGTGCATTCAGCTTGTCAATGTGCAATATTATATATGGGAGCTTGTCAAAGGCTATGCTTGATGGCACAGTACAACTGGTTTCTGAGTGTCAAATCAGAAGTGTCATGACTGTGTGACCGAAGGTGTAGATTGATATTGACTTGTTTTCCCTTAAAAGGCTTAGAAAATGTTGATAGGGTAACCTTATGTAAATAAACATTATACAGAATTGTACATCCACTATGCAGCAGCACAGGTACTAACCTTCCCCTGCAACCATCATGGCTGGCACTAATTAAGTTTGATGTGTAGCTAATTTAAGAAAATTGTGGTTGTGTGTCCACCCTTGATGCAAGATTTCAACCTTGGATTGTGGAACTGTAGCCAAGAAACCAGTGTTCACATTTCTGCTTTGGGGTCTCACAATCTAGAGCAAAGACTTGGGTTTGGGCCTTACAAAAAAGATGTCAAAATTAATCATTCTGCCACAGTACCAGATACTTAGGTAGGTTCTGAAACTGAGTTAAAAAAGGGAGGCCTTATAAAATGACCAGCATTGGTTCCTGGTAGTAGAGAGGCTAAATTTGCATTCGATCTGAATATTTCCTAGGTTTAATGTTTTAGATTGTAACTCATGAACTGCTTTGTTCAGTAGGCTGACATGGTTGGACTTCTTTGTTTCCTGAGATTCAGGAAATGGAAAGGGACTAATACAATGCAAATATTCCTATGAAGGCCGATACAATGCAACATTACTATTCACTTTCTGTCTGTATTATCAAATGAAGATTCTATGAGATGGGATTCTGATGTACCAAAATAAGTAGTTTTGGTTATAAAAATTGAAAAGAGGAAAACTGTGAAGTTAACTGTGGTATGTAAATGGAAAGCGGAGAGTGAAAAATTCACTCTGGACATGATGACAGTTCTGTTTCCTTTTGGTAGCTCTCTGAAAGACTGCTTGAATCAGTTCCATAGAAAGTAGCCTGCACCACAGTGGTACTGCATTGAAGAGGGTTCCAGTTTTCCAGAGGAGGAAGTTTCTGTTTTTTTTTTTTGTAGAAGGCTTCTTGTAGAAGAATTTTTAGAAAAACTTTCAAAATACTGGAATGGCCAGTGGTTTGTGTGTTAAAGCTTGCCATAACATGTTCTGATGCCTGTAGTAGCTGCTTCTGTTTCTGTCTTGCTGTACACATTAATGACTCACCGTGGAGCTCTGTCAGCCAGCAAGAAAGCTTTTGCTGTCTTGAGGATGTTATTTAGGTTTTGCTTTTAGTGGTCATCTTTGCCATAACATGTTAAAAAAATCATATATCCTCAGAACATGTACGTGAATTATGAAAATAACCTTATTAATAAATGGGAGAGAAAGAGTGTGAGAATAATAGGAGAATAATGCATTCAAGATATTTAGTATTAGCGTTAGTATAGTAATTTGTGGTAGAACAGGGTGGAAGAGAAGGTGAGTTGGGAAATCCAAATATCTGTAGTTCTAGATGCCTTGTTTTGTACGTAAAATAGGTTTTCTCAGTGTTGATATGTGGCATATCTGTTATGGCTGTATGCAAACATTGCTCCTTAAGTTTCAGCTCTTAGTATCTAAGTATATACTTATGCTTAGTATGTACTCATTGTATTGCTGGTATTGTCTCAGTAGAATATCACTGCATTTAGCTGTAGTACTTTTAATTTAAGTGAAAGCTGTTTTAGGATGCTTCAAAGCTGACTTGGGCTCTTACTTCAGAGACGACCATGTCTATGGCAGTTCATCATTTCTCTCCCTGTCAAAAGAAGTGGCTGTGAGAAGCTTTTGTTTATGAGTTTCATGAATTTAACAAGATTATTTCTTATCTTGTTTGTGTACACAGTACGTCTCTTGCAAGATGTTCAGAGCTGGTATCTGTGTAGTTTGCATCCAGTTGCTTATCACTTCCACCTTAATGGGCTTGTTTCTACTTATCAGATAATATTTGTCTGGGCCTTTTGTGATAGTGTAAGGAGAACTCCATTTTTCTCCTGTATTTCTGCAGCTTCTTTAACATTTGCATTCACTGTTCCTTTGTTTTATTTTCCCAGCATGATTGCTGAAGAAAATGGCCATGCTAACACACCTCAAAAAGGACTGCTAAATGAAGATGCTAGCATAACTTCTGGGGTAATTGAGGCAGTCTCAAAATCTGCTCTTTCACCCCAAGTAGCGCAGGTTTCAGAAGAGCAGAATGCCATGCCTACTCCAGTAAAAAAGACGAGCAAGACAAAACCACAAATAGATGTGAAAGCAGAGTTGGAGAAGAGACAAGGAGGAAAGCAACTACTAAATTTGGTGGTAATAGGTAATACAGTTAATTACATTTTAGGCATAGAGATTTAAAAACTCCATTGATTGAATCTGGAAGTGATAAAGAAACAAAAATATCCTCTCTTTAGGAAAGAGAAATCTTATACTGTTTTCAATTCCATCTGTTTGACCATTGTTATGTG
The DNA here is from genome assembly GCF_009819795.1 of Aythya fuligula. NCBI lineage: Eukaryota > Metazoa > Chordata > Aves > Anseriformes > Anatidae > Aythya > Aythya fuligula. The sequence goes on along the minus strand of NC_045561.1, from coordinate 82,725,053 downwards.
GACATTCAGACTTCTCTAGACTGTGAGGTTGACATAGCTTGGTTTTGACAGACTAGTAGTTGGGTTTGATTTCATTCCTACAACTGTTTTTAGTATGGATTTGCATGTGGTACATGGCTATTGCGCTAATTACCTGTTTCAGGAAACTGTCAGTGAGTCAAAATCTTATGGATTACATGAGCATTATTGGTGTATGTGATTTGCATATGTTTTTATTTACTTATTTATTTATTTTCATGTTGTACATTTATAATTTGTAAATTAGTTAAATTGAAATAAATTTTATTTTCCTCCGTAGGACATGTTGATGCAGGTAAAAGTACTTTAATGGGTCATCTACTCTACCTTTTGGGAAATGTGAACAAAAGAACTATGCACAAATACGAACAGGAATCTAAGAAGGCTGGCAAAGCTTCGTTTGCTTATGCATGGGTCCTGGATGAAACTGGGGAAGAAAGAGAAAGGTAGAAATACATTTAATGGGAATTATCATCGCTCTTCTGAAAGAAAAGCATATCTACTAATAATGCTGTGGTAGAAATATCCAAAATGCATAAAGATATTTACTTAACACTTACTAGCAAATATTTTGCTTTGTCTAAGTATGCATTATCAAAAGAAAAATAATATCCTGGTTTGGTACACAAATATGTACAAGAAATTGAGTATTTCTTCACATATTTCTGTGCTGGGAAGTGCAGAGAATAACTACAACGTACAAATGCTTGAAGTAGCCACATTCATTTAGAGCTGTTTAGACCAGTTCGTTTAGACCAGTTTATTTCACACAGAATCACAGAATCACAGAATTTCTAGGTTGGAAGAGACCTCAAGATCATCGAGTCCAACCTCTGACCTAACACTAACAGTCCCCACTAAACCATATCCCTAAGCTCTACATCTAAACGTCCTGCCAACTTTTTCTCATCTTGGTTATTGCTGTATGCTGTATGTATTAAAATGTTTGTATAAAAGGGCGTCAGAAGTGTAAATTAAGCACTGAAATTTTGGTACACACGTGACTTGGATTATATTGAATATCAAATTTATCCTAATATATTATGAATTATTTTATTTATTTGAAGATCCAGAGGCAACTAAACATAATCTTTAGAAGTAGCATGATATCAGTTAAGGCGTGTAATTAATTTTTGGTATTTTATTAACTATGGGTGGTGGTATTTGTGGAAATACTGTGATGAGCCTTAACACTTGCATCCAGTTATCTATGATTTTTTTTTAGTATCTGTCATTATGCATTTAGATCCAGACTTCACTGCAGAAGATAAAATTGTCATTTTTATGGAAAAAGTCTCTGAGTTGGTATTTTTGCTTGACTTTTTGTTCTTTGTGACTAGAGTTACTCAAAACAGCTCTAAAGGTCTTTTGCCAGCAAGCAAGTTTTCTTTCAAACATTTTTGGTGCAGGCTGAATCAAATGAAAGCTGTAACATGTAAATTTCATTATTGTTTTTATCATAACTTAATTTATATCTCTGAAGCTTTTAAAAACATTACTAATGGTGTTATGTGTATGCTTTGTTTAAGGGGAGTAACAATGGATGTGGCATGACCAAATTTGAGACAAAGACTAAAGTAATTACATTGATGGATGCTCCAGGGCCACAAAGACTTCATTCCAAATATGATCACAGGAGCTTGCCCAGGTAGAGCGAGTCTAAACTGCCTTTCCAAAAAAATTAACATTTTTTTTTTCTTAAATTGGCTTTCTTCTTCTTTTAATTTCTAAGATAAAATGGAATTATTGATGATGCTAAAATACCTTACAGGTTTTTATGAGCTTACTAAACTTGAGAATTAATACATTTGTTTAACTTTAAAAGTAGTTCTTTTTGGTAAGCTACCTATTTGGAGGAGAGTTATTAGGGAAGTAGTTTGAACACTAAGTTGCAGTTTGATTAAATCAGTTGAGCTTTTAAAGCTATTCAAATCAAATGTGTCATATGCCTACTCAAGAATTTCTTTGAACTTGGTTTTGCAGGTAAAGATTTTTAGTGGTTTTGAGCTTAAAGGAAAAAAAAAGATTTATTAGGTTTAAACAAGACATTATTCTATTTAATATATTTATAAGGGATAACTAAACATAATGCAGACAACAGAGTTCACACACAATGCATCTGTATTCTTCAATAGGACCGCATGCCACCATTGTTTTGGGAATGGGAGGTAAAATAAAAAGCATTGGGCACTATACATTGAATTTAGTATGGCACCTATATTCTCATATAGGTCAATTATTAATTTATGGTAATAATAAATGAAGGAGGATAGCACATTGTTAAATGACCATAGTAATGTGATTTTTATTTCCACTTAATAAGGCACGTTTTTTAAAATGGTAGAATGAATTCTCTGAAGTTGAAAAGTTGGTGTGTTGTGACAGATTTCTAAGTTACCATGTGGAGGCTTTTGTACAATCTAAAAATTGAGAGTGTTATCTTAAAATCTCAGAATAGATACTATTACTGTAGTTTTACAGAGAGGGACTATGCTGTAGGAAGATTGGTTTGCCCCAAACCATGTGCTAGCTCTGTAGCAAAGCCTGGGTAAGATAAGAGTTCAGATGTTGTAACTCAAGGTTAGGCCACAGGGTGGTCAGAAGTTCTCAAATTATGGTGTAGGGTATGTGTAGTAAACTATATTGTGGAGCATACATTGCAGGGAGATCAGGATTTTTACAATTAGAATAGACTTTTTAGTTTCATAAGCAGAAGATGGTGACTCAGCCTCATTATTTTCTTTACAATTATTTAAGTTGGTTTGTCTTTTTTTGAAAAAAAAAAAGTAGTACAGCCAGCAAGTGTTATGATGCAAATTCCAGATCTACCAGCAGTTGTATCAATTCAGCAGAAGATGAGGCTGGCCAACTAAGACTTGATGTATCTCTGTTCCCTCAGCTCTCAGAATTGTGAAGGGCCAGTCTAGTCTGAAGCCTATCGAGGAAATCACAGAAACAGCACATTTCTGGTGCCAATTAGAGTAGCCTCAGCACTAAAGAAATGGGTGGAAAGAAGCAAATATGGAAATGTCCCTGTGCCTTTGTATCATGGGGAATTCTCTTACACTGTGAATCCCCAACTGCTGTTAAACTAAATGCAAATCAGCCTTATCAGGGCCAGGCTCTGGCTTTTGATGCATACGGTTAATTCACTTAGGTCCCTAGGTATGGGATTTTTTTTTTTTTTTTTTTTTGATTCAGAAAATACAGGATGCCTTTTTCTTGTGGGAGAAGTTTACCACAATGCAATTCTGAGGTTGAGAGCTGTGGGAAAATCATCCCTTGCTGTTTCACCGTTTTCACACATGCACAGCCTCTCTGTGTAATATGAGGTGTGGGGAATTTGCATTTAGGTCAGTGGGAGGAAGACTCAGGACTAGGACAACATGCTATCTTTGTTCCTTCTGCCCTGAAGCTTATCTATGTAAGGAAAGAGAGAAAGCATGGCTTTTTCTCTTCTCTTTTCATTATGTCCAATTCAACTATCCTGTGAAATTGACTGTCATACAGCTGTTTTGACAGCAATACCTTTAATATTCACATCTGTTGCTGTTGCTTGGTTTATGGTGATGGTTTAACTGGCTGTTACTTACTGAAGCATGAAAAGTGTTTTGTTGTTGTTGTTGTTGTTTTTTGTTGTTGTTTGTTTGTGTTGTTGTTTTTTGTTTTTTGTTTTTTTAGCAAACATATACATATTACATAGCAGCATTTAAACTGACAGCAAAATCCCCTTCTTTTTTTTCACCTGTGCTTACATGCTGACTTTTCTATAGCACCATAGATTGTATGGTACCTATTTGCTTTTAATGTCCTGACAGAGATGATAAAACTTGTAAAAAGCTACTTAGTCTTTTCTACCTTATGAGTAGAAAACTCATTTTCTACTCAACACATGTTCCAGTGTGTTGAGTAGATTGTGAAATATCAACATCTAACATGCAGCAGACTGCTTGTCCCAATTGTCTGCTGAGGTGATTTATCTGTTACTTCCGCAGCTTCTCAGTATGAGTGTGTCCAGACTCAGGCAGAGTTTTGGGCTTACCCAGCAATGAGAACTGGTCATTGTGCTCCTACCTGTTCTTAAACCTCTGGAATATCGTCAGCTTTTTTTTTAAGCAGAGGTCTGTGCAGCACAAAAGGTACTCTGAAGAAGACAGGTTCCCCACACCAAGTATTGGCTTATGTTTAATATAAAGTAGTGGTGTATGACATTAGATGACATAGTGCCATAATACCTCACCAAAGTAGGCATGAGATGGATAGAACTAAACAATTTCAGTTGCATATGAAGCACAGCAGTATTGCTTCCATGTAAAGTGCACTCTGTGTGGAGTATTGCTGATTGACATATTTACTTGAATTATTACCACCTTTTACACAGTTTTAACTGTATGTTTTTATTATTATTATATATATATATTTAATCTAGGCTGATGTAGCTATTTTGGTTGTGGATGCCAGCAGAGGAGAGTTTGAAGCTGGGTTTGAGACAGGTGGACAAACTCGAGAACATGGATTATTAGTGCGTTCTCTTGGAGTGACACAGCTGGCTGTTGCAGTCAATAAAATGGATCAGGTACTTATCTAATTTTTTAATTATAATTGCAGGACTTTCACCTAGGCTCGTGTACCTAAGTGTAAGGATCAGTATTGTGAAACAATAATATTTTGTTTTTCTTTCTTTGATTCTCAGCTCTCAGTCTCTTCTGTACAGATTTTTCTACACTTTTCTTCCTGTTCATGATTATATTTTCAAAGCATGCAAGAAGGGTAGTGTAGGTGCTAAAACGAGTAGGGAGATTGCCTCTCATAGGTGTGAAAATTTGGTATAAACTACTAAGCCACTGACATCTGCAAGGGCATTGTGTGGAGGTCATTCAGGTCAAATCCAAGAACTTTATTTAAACCTGTGAAGTGTGTTAAGTATTACTTGTTGCATTTTAGATTGTTACTCTGTCCTATATGATATTGTCAAATCTGAATGTTCTGTTTTGTGTAAATACTAAAACAAAACAAACAAAAAAAAGATCTTTAAGGACAAACCAAACTTAAGGAGCTTGCAAGTTAGTTAGTGTGTTGATTGCTGTCATTAATTGTTAATGCATATGCTTTTACCTATTCAGCTGTCAACCCACCTGGAAATCTCATATTTACAACATCACTGGGTCCTGTGTGTGAGAACACCTACTAGTACTACAGACCTGATGACATGCAGCTGTTGTTTGTTGTCATTAGAAATCTAGTTTTATTGTCATAAACTATTTTCTATTTTAGGTCAATTGGCAGCAAGAAAGATTTCAGGAAATTACCAGTAAGCTTGGCCAATTTCTTAAACAAGCTGGCTTTAAGGTAATGTAAATTTGAGGTCTTTGAGTAGAATGAGCTGTTGTTATGGTCGGGTTATTTTGGATCACTTTCCTGCTGTTACCATGTGCACGTAGTATAACAGATTCCTTTTCTTACTGGTAGGGTGCTTGCTGAGCCTTGGATAAGGTTAGTCAATTCTTTACTGCTTATTCTGTCATTGTTTTTGTTAGGCCTGTTGAATCTTTGGGATAATTCACATCATTCTTAGTCTATTGGGATTGTTTTCTACAAAGCAGGACAGACCAAGGATCGTTTAATCCAATGTTCAGGATTACATGAATGGCAGTAGATGGTTTTATATTGGAGCAGGTCTTGGTGTGGATTAAGAACTAACAAGACCTTTGTCCATTTGCCATTCTTAATTCTACTTCTCATGTTTCCTTAGTTCAAACCATTTGGATTGATGACAGTTTACCTGAAATCATTGTGCGTAAAATAGCAATTCAAACTGAAGCATGCTTGTCAGATACAGAGTTGGAGTTTGTTACCCAAACCTCAGTTTCTAGTTGTTAATGTTGCTGTCATCATGTTTAAAATATCTCTTAACTCCTTGCTGGAGCATTGTGATGAGGAATGAGATGAACAGAGCGGAAATGTATTCACCAAGTAATCTGCCTTCTCCAGGGGAAGTGGAAAATATGCCAACTGTTCTTTTAGTATCTTAGATATGTAATACTGAAAAATGCATCCCTTGTTTTTTCTAGAAGATGCTGTTAACAATATGTAAATAAATTGTTTTATTTTCATAATTAGGAATCTGATGTGGCTTATATTCCAACGAGTGGTCTTGGTGGTGAAAATCTAGTGACAAGAAGTCAGTCAAGTGACCTTACGAAATGGTATACAGGAAAGTGTTTGTTAGAGCAAATTGGTGAGTACAATTTAAAAACAAATACATCTTAGTCTTGTGTGTACTAAGATATATGTATCTTTTGGGGAAGATGTGGGGAAAAGTTTTTGGAACACAATATGATTGATTTATCCTTAAGTGATATGTTTATGAGATAGTGCTTTAAATACAGAAATTCTAAAAGGTCTTATCAATTTCTTTGCAGATTCTTTCAAGCCACCACAAAGATCAGTAGAGAAACCATTTAGGTTGTGTGTTGCTGACGTTTTTAAAGGTTGGTTGTTTTTCTAATGTTTTCAGCATGTCATTGTTATTTAACACACGAAAGTTGAAAAATTATATAAAAATAGGGCTTAAATAGGAGCTTTACAGCTATCAGTAGACTCGATCAGGAATAGTAATTTCTTAAGCACTGTTCTTTTTGGAATTTTAGGTGGTAACACTGTAGGAGAAACACATTTGTGTGTTTAAAAACAAAAAAACCTTCCTAATTGGCTATGTAATAAGTTGGTGATTCTGTGTACAAGATTCTGAAGTTCTTCTTTCCCAAACTCTTTCTTTTTAACTAGACTAATGTTTCTCTGATTTTTTGCAGGTGCAACTTTGAGGTATTTTATCCTCTAGTCTTAGATTATTATTATTTTTTTTTTAAAAAAAAAAAAAAAAGGTTGACTTTTAGGTTCATTTTTATAGTTGTTAATAAGACTTTATACCCAGCCAAGGAAAAAATGGAAGGCTGTTAGCTATTCTCTAACACTGATATAAATATGGACAACTAGTAACTAACTATAACCTATTTTTATGTCCGTTGTCTGGAGAAAATAGAATGCAGTAACCAATTAAGGTTTTTCATAGTAGACTTGATATTTTCTGAGTTAAATGCACTGATCTTGTTAGAAGCTTTCTGCAGGTACCTTGAGAAAATGTTGCAAACCAAATGACAGACAGGCATGATATGAAATGTTGTAAATACATTTAATCAAATAATATTATAGAAATCAGTATTTTTAAAGAAATTTGACTTTATGTATAAGGTGTTTATAGGGGAAGTACAAACAAACCAGATCAAAATACTGATTGTAATTGGAAAAATCATTTCCATGATGTTCTGATTGGGGTCTTCGAGAAAATACTACATGTTATGCATGCCCTGGGATAGCTTACTTAGCATACTGAACCCATAATGGTAAATAGTGAAACATTATATGAGAATGTACCCTATTGTGTTACGCTAATTTTGTGATTAAAGCTGTCACTGTATTTGTGAGCTGTGGGAAAGTGTGTTGGGATTGTTGATTGAGATCTTTCAAAATAATATCACAACTCTTTTGTTGCAATAATCATTTCTGTGTTGAGTTAAGTTTCACAAAATGAGCAATTTTGATTAAATCTGCTCTCTGGAAAAATCTTTTTTTTTTTTTTTTTTTTTGCTAAGTAAGCAAACAAATATTGGCTTTGGAAAGAAACTCAATTTACAGATAAAGGGTTCATCACTAAATGTGGCCTTTTAGGTACTTTTTTTTTTTTTTCTTAGCATGTGATCTCAAAACTTAATTAACTTGGATGCTACCAGAGGAAGTAGCTACTACATGGAAGCTACTACCAGTGGAAGGTGCCACTACATGAAGCAACAGTTGTTCTCAGCTCTATTCCAGTGTGCATTCATAGTCAGGAGAAGTGGTCCATAGAAGCGTGTAAAAAAAGAGAGTGCTGAGTTTGCTTTATAGTTTGGAAAGCTCTTTTCTTTGTTAAGGTTATCACAGGCACAATTCATCTAACTTGGCCTGGTTTTGGCTGCTGTCCTCCATAGCTGTCCTAATATTATCTCCAGGCAAGTTATCTCTTGACCCAAGAAGTATCTGTAAATTCATTTGCCTTGAATCCCCACTTAGGTCATTATATAGTGCTGTCTAGGATGTGATTTGACATGACTTTAGAAAGCATTGCCAAGTATTCTGGACAATAAATATATCCTGGCAGAACCCAAATACTATGGTGTGTAGAAATCAGGCCTTTTTTATGCCCTGACTGTGTCGGCCATTATGCATTTTGTACTCGCATTGATCTCCTGGGGAGGGGAGGGAAGCTGGCACTCTGCAAGAAGCAATCAGCTTGTGCAAGGGCAAGGCTTCAAACAACACATTAGTTTACCAAGCCTGAGCTGGTGATGGTGTGACAGAGAAATTGGCTCTTGATTGTGTCTAGGGATGGTTGGGAACCAGGAACCATGATTCTGGTTGCCTGCATATGCTTGCAGAGCCAGCTTCAGGTTCTTTTGTATACCGTATCGAGGTGGCATGTGTACCATGATCTGTGGATTCTTTTTTATCTACTTCTCCAATTTTCTATTCTTTTGACATCCTATGTCATCTGCTAATTGACTGCATTCATCTTGTTTGCTGGAATGAATAGAGGAGATTAGCTCACAGGCAAACTGGTAATATTTTTACAGCTAGATAGATGGAAATGTTAATCAGTAATAGTGGTAAATGGAAAAGAAAGAGCTGGTGGTATGAGACTCAAGATTAATAGGACACACTAAAAAACTAAGACACTTGCTGATCACTGGTTTCTAATAATTGACAAAAGGTGTATTTGCTTTTTGCATTGATACTGAAAATGTCTGCAGAATCACTGCGGAGGATTCTTTTTAAACACACCCACAAACATGCGACACGGATGGGGAATTTCTTAAGGTTTGTATGCATAAATGTGGGTGTGTAGGACATCTCTTAAAAATAACTGATTAATTGCTGATCAATGAACATATTGGTAAGGTATGTGGACATTCGAGAAGAAAAATAAATCGCAGATCTTTTACTTAGAAGTGCATAAGTCATCCACAGATACAACTACTGTTAAATAGGACAGGATTATTATTATATTTATTTTTATAGGAGTAAAAGAGACATGCAGACAAAGCATGTAGGATTCTGACTCAGTTAAAGAGTAAATGACATAGGAAGTTGCACCTGTATGCATGGGAATTTTAATGACTGTGGTGTATTTTTTTTAATTTGGAATTATAGTGAGGAAATCCTGAATTAAACAAAATCCCTAGAAATTAAGGGGCTTAATCTAATATTGAAAAACTAAAAAATATTTCTTCATGTTCCTACATCTGTGTAACGAAGGATATTTCTCCCTTAGTTCTCAAAAACATAAGATCTAGAGGTTTTGAATTTAATGTTTCATTTTCACTATGATGCACAGCTGGCTAACTTGCAAGTACTGAACTCTACAGTGGAAAAAAAAACCTTCGTTATATTAAAAACTTATCTATGCATTTCTCAAGGGCTAGCTTGTGATGGGAAATTGACTTTATGAAGTTGTTTCAAATTATTACTGTGTTTATTGCAGACCAAGGATCAGGATTTTGTGTGACTGGAAAAATAGAAGCAGGCTATATTCAAGTTGGAGAACGACTTCTGGCAATGCCTCCTAATGAAAACTTGCACTGCAAAGGTACAGTCTTCAGAAGCATGTTTACTTTCAGGTCATACTGGGCTAGAAGCAGTTACTGAAATGGTAACAGACTGTCAAACTGATACTAACTGTCAAACATAAAATGTGAAAGCATAAAACGAATTTCTTTAGATGTGACTGTGTCTGTATAAATATGTCTATGTAAAGTATGCAAAATCTTGCATGTTTTTTTTTACTTTTTTTTTGGCCATAACAGATATTCCAGATGTTATGGCCTTATAATTTTGACATTGTTTTATGAGAAAACTTTAAAAACTTATGAATTACAGCAATATCTGTAATAAATAAATAAATGCAGTACAGGAATCATTAATATTCAGCTTTGCTGTGCAGTGTTACTGCTGCTAGGAGGTGTGAAGATGCTGAACAACCTTAGAAATGAATCTTATGAATTAGATGTGAAAAAGCATGAGAATTAATTTTATGCTGTTTGTTCTATGAGGTTTGTCACTAATCCTTTCATTAATATACAAACTTTCAGGATATAATTGTCTTGAACAACAAAAGAGAAGGAAATTGGATTTAAATTTTAATACAATTGATTTCTGAAAAGAGAAATAGCTAAGTCAAGATACTGAGTATTCACCTGTTTTAGCTTTCTGTCTTTGTGCTGCAAAGCTGGTTTTGTTCCATATGCAAACAGAAGGATAAAATTACGATTTTTCTACATGGATCAATGAGTAAAAAATGAAGCCCTTATAATAAATGAATAGGTAACTATATGCCTGAATTCAGCAGTGTGCTGTTGTCACTATTCTGCTCTGTTCCAGAACCAGCTTGCTCAGTGTTAATCTGAGCAGCTCTTCAGTGTGCCTGTTTATACTGTTGTATGCTTGTTGTTTGCAATGCACAGGAACGTTACCATAGTGTGTGTAAGAATAGGTGTTGCACTGCTATAGTCACCCAACAGTTTTGGGAATGGGGGAAGTGGCATGGAAAAAATTTTGGGGGGGATCATATTTGGTTTGAGAATCCCCAATGGTACAAGTCTATGGTTTTCTTGTGTTCCGCCCTCTCATATGGCTAACATATGGGTGAAGATAAGGAGTATTAGTTCATTAAGCACGTATTATTTATATTTATTGTAAAGAAGAATTTAATTTATTGTAATATATTAATGTCGTGTGCACATTAGAATCTCAGTTTTTCATTTTCAAGAAACTGTACTTCGTTTATCATTCTGTGAGAATGACACATACGTGTGAAATATATTATCAACGCTGTTTAAAAAAGCAGTACTTAACATGCTTGTAGTTGAATGATGCTTTCTGGCACGGCTTTGACAAGTGTTTTTGGAAACATTTGCAAATAAATAAATACAGTCTGTAGTGAAATAGAACTAGAGTCTATAAAATGTATGCAGTAATTATGAAGTGTTTTTGCTGAGAAATATCAATCTTCGTGTCTACCAAAACCTCAGAATGTTAATCGGGAATAATTAGTTTTATCCTCACCTACCAGCCAGGGTATCTTTTAAAATGTTTAAAATACATAGAAGTCAGAATAAAATGACTTTCAATGATGCTTTCTAATAGATGCAATGTTGTGAACGAAAGGCATCTGTTACGCTTTTTTATGAAAGAGTCAGCAAACCCACTTAAGTTAATGAAAGTTGACATAGTACCATTAAAGTATATGAAAGATGCGGTCTAGGGTGTGCATGTGCCTCAAAGGAAGGGTGGGGCAGGCACGGAGATATTAGTACTACGGCATTTTCAGGACTGCGTCATCTGCGCTCTGTGACAAGTGCCAGGTCCCCTCTTCTGGCTTAAATAAAGCCATGTTATCGTGCAGGGTGGGGTGAGAGAATAGTGAGTCCTCACCAAGGAAGAAAAAATGCTTCCTCAGTGTTCTCAGTTAATAAGCTTTTACTCTCAACCCATTCATACTGAAAATTGATGAGTAATGGTTGATGAAGCACAAATGGCCCAAACAGAGCTGTTTGTTTGTAGCCCAGAACCTAGGTACTTCACTGTGAGGTTCTGTTCTTACTCATTTCCAGGAATCACACTGCATGATGAACCAGTTGATTGGGCTGCAGCAGGAGATCACGTTAGTCTCACTTTGACCGGCATGGATATCATCAAAATCAAGTGAGCAAAACGGAGTTTCAGTCTAAGTAACGGTTTGTTTTTAATGAAAAGCTTTATAACTATTACACTTAACAATCAGCGGTTTACTTGAAGAATGATGTGGCTACCAGGATATTTAAAACCGAAGTGATACATATCACCTGGCTTGCATGTACAAACGTTGGAAACATCTGCTATATGTACAACGGCAACCTCAGAAGAATACTGTTAGCTGTCGTATGTCGTGCTGACACTGGCAGCCTTCAGAGCCTTTTTCCTTAAGCTGTCTCCTTGGGTATCTGAAGTGCTGAAACTAAATAATCCTTATTACTAAATGAAAGAAAAGATTTTTGAAGAGCTTATGAAAATCATAAATCATTCTAAAAAACACATCCAAACAATTGCCATTGCATACCAATAGGGCAAAACTGCACAAGCCAAGTTGGTGCTAAACTTTGTTCAACACATTGAGATGCTTTTTTCTTTTAGTTGACCTTTTTTTTTTTTTTTCCCTGACAATATTTAATGAGGACACAGCAAATAATTTTGTGTCTATTTCAGTCTGTAGGTTTTGTGCTAACGCCTTAAACTTTTAGGTAAGTGACCAATTGTTATTCAGGCTAGATAATTGGATCCATAACTTGTACAGTTTTTTTACATTCCTGTGGACTTCAAACATGAAACTTTAAAGCTTCTGTTTGGAAAACACCTTGTCTTGATAGTTTGCAAATTTGTACTCTGTTTTTAAAGAAAATAAGTCGGGCTTTTCTGTATTTCTATTTCACAATGGTGAGTGATTCTCTTCGGTAAATGGAGGAAAAAGGCTTGATTCAATTCTTGATGTCATTTCTCTTCTGGAGAGTAATAGATTTGTCAAGAAGAGGTACAAGTTTTAAGTCCTCTTGATTTTGATGCAAATAGATTACATCTGATATGTAGGTTTAATCATGCAGCTCACTATCTGTGTGGGATTAATTTTTTCTTTCATTTTAGATGGTTAAAATTTGCTGCTCTTGAAAAGCTGTGTCTAGTCTATCTTAATGAGCCTTCCTGTGCTTGAAGGCATCAGCCTTCTTGTGACTCAATTTATTAGAAGTAAAGCTCTTTGGAAGTGAGTGCTGCTGAGAGAGCTTAAATTTTGAGAGTCCTGATCATGATGTTCATTTATCCACAAAATAGTTAAATTACAGGCAGCAGCACTGCAGTTTTAAGCACCTGGAGGTATTTCATGCTGTTGATCTGGAACAATTAGTCTCTGAATGAAAGTCTAATTCTTCAAAGTACCTACACACAGGAAACGGTGACATTTTTAGAAACTGATTAGCAATGGATGTAATTGTTCATTGAACTAGACAGACCTCTTCATGCATGCCCACAAAACAGCATAGACATTGTATAGAAATTAATTAGGTGACAGTTTTTAATACAGTGTTCCTGATTATTTTTTTCAAGCTACTGTTAAAATGTTGTCTTTGCTTTGTTTTTCTTTCCAGTGAAGCAATTAATATTTCTAAATCAAGATGTCAAATTTTGTTCTCATTTCTCGTAGCGTTGGCTGTGTATTTTGTGATCCCAAGGAGCCCATTAAAGTTTGCACTCGATTCAGAGCTCGGATTCTCATTTTTAATATTGAGGTTCCAATCACTAAAGGATTCCCTGTAAGTCTCTTTGGAAAATTCTTACTTTCATTGCAAGGTTGCTCAGGGCTTTTCCTCTCTGCATTCTTTCCCCACACCCCCTAATACAGAGTCATTTATTGTCCAGATGTACTTCCCTCCCTCCAAGCAGAATATCATTTTTCCATGCAATTTGAAGAGGATGTAAGTCGCTTTAGGGTTGCTTATGCACATTCTTACTGACTTCTGATACCTACCTAAAAATTTCAGAGAACGTGTTGTTCTACCACAGTCAGGCTAGGCTGTTCTTTTGAAAGCACGTACCCTATAGGACTATAATGATGCATTTGATTATAAGATACCTTGGGGGTAAGGGGATGGGGAATCAGTTCATGCTACACAACTGCAATGACATGACACAAGCAAAACACTGAAGAATGAAAAATGTAGTTATGATGAACTAATACATGACCTTTTTGTCATTTTGTCATATTGGCAGAGAACACAAAGTGTAGTAAATTACTTTTGTAAGTTCCTGAATACAGTAACTCTTCCTGTGAGAGGATTTCTATAAGAATTTGTTTTAAAGATCACTCTTAAAGAAACTTGATATTTTCAAGTATTAACACCTAGGATTTCTGATTATTTTATAATACTTAATAATTGAAAAAATATTTTTAGGTGCTTTTACACTATCAAACCGTAAGTGAACCCGCTACTATTAGAAGATTATTGAGTGTCCTGCACAAAAGCACTGGTGAAGTGACAAAGAAAAAGCCTAAGTAAGTGTTTTAAATAGTTAATGATTACACAAGAAATGGGCTGATTTTTAGTTAAAATATTGGTAGCAAGAAGGTTCTATTAAGAAGCAATAATATGTTTATAAGGACATAAAAATATACTTTCATTGTTATAGTTGGTTCATGTTTAGATTTCAGAGTGCTTTTCAAAGTGAAAAACTTTATTCCCACTTAATGAGTGCTGAGCACCTGAGAAATAAAATGACATAAAATTATCTCTTTTCTTCCTGAAACAGTGTGGGAACCTTGTTGCAATTCTGGATATGGGTTACTTTCTAAAGTAAATTCTTCTACACAGTCAATCAGAGAAAAACAGAGAATCTTCCCATACAAGTTAAACTATGGGAACGTTGCTCTTGTTGTTTAAAGCTGTATTTGGATAGAGGTGTTATTTGATATATGCAACATTATCAGAATAATCATTTTCCAGAAATAGCATGGCTCAGACTGTTACTGAAAAGTAATGGGAAGAAAAGTCATGACTTCCACAGAATAATGAATTGGATCTTCAGTGTTAGGATTTGGGTTTAAAACAAGACTGATTTCTCCTAGATGTAAAAAACAGGTGCTAATGGGATAATTACATCCTAAATAATTTTCTAAATGTTGCAGTGGATGACCTTCTCTGGAAGCTTTAAAATTAAAATCAGATACCTTTTTAATAGGTGTGCTCCAGGTGAATGAGTTTTCAATCTGGTTCCGTGGATTACACTTGAAATCAAGTTCGATCATTATACTTTTGGCATTACAAGTTTATTTTTTTTTTCCATTTACTCACTATTCTTGTTTTCATTTATACATGCATATATTTTTAATAGTTGTCTCCATATTTACCTTCAGGTTCCTGACCAAAGGCCAGAATGCTTTAATAGAACTACAGACTCAAAGGCCTGTTGCTCTAGAGTTGTATAAAGATTTTAAAGAGCTTGGGAGGTTTATGTTACGCTACAGTGGTTCAACTATTGCTGCAGGAGTTGTCACAGAGGTATGTCATTGTTATAGTGGAATTTCTGTACTCTAAAGGAATAGTGTTGACTTCATTTAGCGTTTATTTTTTATGACTACGACAAAGTTGATTTTACACCCTTTAACTTTTAAAAAGTGAATTATTTTGCTGAAAAAGAGGCCAGGCTTCAGAAAGGTATAAGGAAAACTCGCCATAGTTATGTTTGATTTATTAATAAAAAAATTTATCTATTTCTAACTTTTGAATCTTGTACGTTTTTCCCCTCTCAGTAGTTAAAAATAGCTCTTCACAGTTTTAGTATACATTAGTCTTTTTTCCAATCGTGTAAGTGGGAGGAAGCTGTGGGGCTAAATAAATATACTTTACCTTGTATTAGGAGCAAAAAATAAAAATGTCCCTTTATCTGTCATGTGAAAAAAATATTGCTATGATCTTAAAATTATGATTTAAGTTCTAATTCTAGACCTGAGGGAGAGAAATTTAGTCACATTAACCAAGTTCTGGTACTGACACTTAAAGCTAAGTCACTTAATGTCAAAATGTGCAATTAGAGCTTGAAAATTTTGGGCTTCTCTCTGGTCTACCAGAGGCTCTCTGCTTTATGATGCTTTAATGGTATCTGGTTTTAAGTAGGATCCAGAATGAGGGCTTGGATCTTGCACTTCTTTCTCTCTCTCACGCTCCCCCCCCCCCCCCCCCCCCCCCCCCCCCCCCCCCCCCCCCCCCCCCCCCCCCCCCCCCCCCCCCCCTTACTAATTTGAACTTGTAATTATTACTAACTTGTATTTTGAAGTGAGTAGGGTGATATTTAGATCTATGATGTCTGGTATTTGTGGAACTGGGGACTAAACTGTTGTTTAGATGTTAACTGTTTTAGTCCTTGTAAACTTGTTCCAGAGAATTTCAGAGGAAAAGGAGTTATTTTTCCCATGTTTAACAGTACCATGTTAAAAAGAGGTGATCATTTTACAATTAGTACTTCATTTTTCACCAGTTTTTCTTTCATTTGCTTTTATTTTTAGATTAAAGAATGACAGTGGTGCCAGGACTTCCATAATCCAACCAAAATGCAATCAGATAACCAAACATCTGTTTAAGAATCCAGTTACTTCAGCTGAAGGAACAAGTGCAATTAATTTGGGGATAGAAGATGGTGACAAAAGTTACTTTGTGTTAGACTTCTGGGGAGCCCTTCATCAGTCTCTCCCATTACAGAACAAGACGCCAACTGACAAGAAGTTGCTAATGTTGCACTTAGTGATCACAAGAGTCCATGTATTACTCCATGTGGAATTTACCCTTAAAGAGCTTGATGGAAAAATGTTAGAAAGTTGAATTAGAGAAAAAAAGTGGTGAATCATCACAAAACAAACTTCTTACTTCCAGACAAAATTGTTTACATTTTCTTTGATTTGCTTTTTTTGCTGCACATTAATTCAGTAAAGTAACTTTATTGGTCTAATATATTTTGAGGTTTGAATTGAATGCATATTCAGGGAAAAAAGAACTATCTACTCTGGTTCCAAGAGACTGGCATGTAGTGTTGTCCCAGGATTGTTTTTCCTGTCCCAAAACTTATTTAAAAAAAATTAAAAAAAAGTTTCTTTTGCTGTGTAGTGGAAGCTGTGCCAACATTGGCTAATTTTATTTTTTAAAATGTAAAATTAATAAAATAACTTAGAGCATAATTTTGACTCTTTGTTTTTTTTTTTCTTATTGAAGCACTTCTAAATTCTTTTACATCTTTCTTTGCTTTCCCTAATTCATAAATTTCAATGTAAACTTTCAAACTAAAATGCAAAATTGGCAAGTGGCTTGTCTTTCTCTGGAAATAATTTCAGCTTTTCTCCCGCTGCTTCTTCGTGCAGCTGCTGTGTGTATACGTCCTTTTCACGCAGATGTAGTACTCTTTTGAACAAAAGCTGGGAGTTTAATCTTGAGATATATGCTGAAGCCAGCTTGTTCTGGTTACTGAAGCCTGTAACTCCTTCCCACTTTTCAGGCAGAGGGCAGGTGAAGCCACCCAAGTGATGAGAGTTCTGTAGAGTTCTTCTGCCACCTCCAGAATAAACTCGGGTCAACTCCCCTTTACCACAGTTTGGAAGGTGTGTGGGTTTTTTTCTGAGAGGTCCTCAGGAACTCCTGGAAATGTACACAGCTGCAGCATGGAAAGAACTCTGGTTAGATCACAGTGTGGGGGGAAGAACTAGAGTACTCAACTGAATGCATCAGTCACTTGGTTTAACTGAAGCCTGTAAAGCTGTGTTCTGCATAGTAAACACAAGAAAGCTATGATTGTTATTTTGTTCAAAATCATGCATTTGTGCTGGTTCATACCTACTCTTCACACAAGTGAAAGGCAACCTGTTTTGTAACTGCATGCTTTAGCCCCAGTTCAGTAGGTATTCGATACACTTGACCACATATATAAATTTTATTCCTTGTTGCATGCATGTCTGTAGAAGTATCAAGAGATTCTTTATGTGCAAATGAATAATGCCAAATCAAATGAATACCTGAAAACTGTTATTGCCAAAATTGAAGCTTATGATATATCACTACTTAGTACGTCTTCTCATAGTCCAGAAATTGCGTTTAAATATGCAGCAGTTTCAACATGTCAATCATGAATGTTTCAGTGCATTTGTAAGATTCTAGAAGTGCATACTGCCAAGCTCCTGTTTTGAACCTGTTCCACTTGAACTTGTGTTCAGTCCTAGAAAATGTTAAGGTTGATTTTACGTCAGTTTATTTCTCAGTTTATTTCTGAGGTACTGCGAGCAGAAGAATGTGTCTTCCGTTTTAAGACTTTGGCATGTTTCTTGCTGCTTGTAGACAAGGAAGTGTGATATGGAATGAACCTCTGATAACCCTTCTCACACATAGTTGCCATAAATTTTGCTACTCTGTATTCTGTGACTGCAGAAAAGCTTTCCCCCTGCATAGCTTGGGAGAGCCAGAGATATTACCTAATCCAGTTTCAACATGACTGCGCTACCTTTCGACACTGATTTGAACCCTTCCCCAGAGGCTCCAATTGGTTGACGAATAGAAGATCTGTTGTTGAGCAACAGAGCCATATCACCTTTATTCAATCAAGATTTGTGTTGATCCACAAGAAATTTTATGGCTTGGCAGTGGTCTAGGTTTCAACACCTTGCTAGGCTGCTGACTGAGATGTCCACAATCTCCTGGTGATCATAGAATGGCTTGGGTTGGAAGAGACCTTAAAGATCGCTTAGTTCCAACCCCCCTGCCACGGGGGGCATCCACAACTTCTCTGGGCAAGCTGTTCCAGTGCCTCTCCTCTGAGAGAAACTTCCTCTTAACCTCTAATCTAAATCTCCTGTCTTTTAGTTGAAAACCAGTCTCACTTGTCCTGTCATTGTCTGCCCAAGCCAAAAGCTGCTCTCCATCTTTTTTTATAAGCCCCCTTTAAGTATTGAAAAGCTGCAGTAAGGTCGTCCCAGAGCCTTCCCTCTCCAGGCTGAACATCTCCACCTCTCTGAGCCTTTCTTCATAGAAGAAATAGGCATTCTGCTCTTCAGTATGGATGTAGCAGTTTGATTAAGTGTGGAGTGCAAAGAGATAACATGCAATATTAGAGCCATTTGATAGTCTTAAGCGTTCTTTCTTGGAGTAAAATATATTTGAGACAGCTGTTACTGGAAAGTTGAGGTTCTTGGGAAGTTGAAGCAAAACTAAATTATATATAACAGGCTTCTCTATAGTCCCTGGCTAAGTATTTGAATCTTGATTTTATTTATTTATATATATATATATATTTTGTATAGCTGTTGCAGAAGGACTTTCTGCAGACTGTAGCTTGAAAAAGTCAGGGAGAAATTTTCTTGTGAGACAACTGTTTTTCTCCCTTTCTTCAGTGCTTTTTTTTTTTTTTTTTCTCACAAAGAGAGAGGAACTCTCTTCATAGATCTTAATCTGATCCTGCCTCCCTGCTTCAGCTCCTGGGGTGGGGGAAGTCACAGAAATAATAATTTTCCCCCTTTACTCTTTGTTTCTGTTGTTGCCAGAGTTTCATCTGACTTATGAACGAGCAATGCAGGGAAGACGGAGAGAGAGGGGAGGAGTTCAAACTTGCTGTGCAAATACTTACAGAACTACAAATCTAAATTGACACCTCTTAGGAAAAAATCGCTGATGAAGCAAGCAGCTAACAATGGCTCACTCAAAGGCTCTCTTAGTGCTGGAAAACTTTATAGCTGGCAAATTTGTTCCCTGTTCCTCCTACATAGACTCCTATAATCCATCCACGGGAGATGTCTATTGCAGTGTGCCAGACAGTGGCAAGGAAGAGGTGAGTACTATCCAAGGGCACAGAGAGGTAGAAATGTTAAATGCGTATCGTGAGTGGGAGAAGTTGGAAGGTGAGAGATCAAAAAAATAAATGCTGAAGACTTCAACGTTTAAAAGAGTAAGTTCTTGATTGTGTTGTAACAGTGAACAGTGTAATTTATTGCTGCGGCAGCAAATACTTTTTTTTGTTTTTGTTTTTTTTTTTTTTTTAATGTTGATATTCAAAAGTTACAGGCTAGAACCTAAGCCAATGTAAACAAACTTAGAGGCACTGTATACAGTGTTCTACGTTTGTGTCTTGATCATTTGCAAAGGATTTTGGCATTCTGGCTCTTCCACTGAAGTGTCATAAAAGAAGAAAAAAAAAAGCTGCAGAGAGTGTGCATTTCCTCATGAAGCAGTCTGTCCTCTGCAACAACGTAATGCTTCCTAGACCTGTGCTCTCTGATGGGATGAATATCTCCTGGTACCCTGAATGTATTCTAGTGTGGAAGGGTAACATAACGTTTATTGGGTGATCTGCAGTTTCATTGCTACTGCTTTATAAGGGACCTAGAAGTGTCTACCATATTGCTTCAGGTTTGGCATGGAAAGAAACAGCTGGAAAAGATAACATAATGCAAAAGGCTCAAAGCCTTGGAAAACAGTCACTAGTAGTGACTAGTACCATTTTCATTTTCAAAACATTTATTTTTTTTAAAAAAACAAACTTCTACTATGTGTACCTGTTTCCTCCACTTGTATTTCATCCCTGTTGACATCTAGCTTCTTTCAGCAGAAACCTTTGCACTGTAATTTCAATTGAGTAAATATTTGCTAGATGCTGATGACCAAGGGTTAAAGTGTAACAGGTTGGGTTTGCTAGAATTCATCTGTGTAAGTTCACTCTAACCTTTAACTATGCCTGAAAAGACTTCTCTTTGATGTGCAGGTGCAAATCTTCCTGTTTGCAGAATCATAAAAACAAGAGAGATGTGAGAATGCCAGAACAACTTAACAAAACTAGGCTACTGGCCATGCTGGAGCTGTAGTTCAAATGTATGTGAAGAACAATGGCGTTTCTCTTTCAGCTTGGGGATTGTGCATAGTGTTTGGGTCCTGTAAAGTCAGCAAGTGCTATACTCCTGCCTTCAGACAGCTATATAAAAAGATTGGGCTTTGCAGAGCTGGCATCCACTGGTGACTAGTGGAATGTGCTGGAGGAGAAAGTGCAATCTCAGACTGCTTAGAGGATATCCAGAGATTTCAAAATAAGCATCTAAGTCCAGGTTCAATGAAGAATTCATGTTTTTCTCATAAGGCTCAACATCCTGTTTGAGATTTTGTGGTTGGTTTTTGTGGAAAGTTAGGACACAGAATGGAGACAGAGGGGAAACCCATTGCTGGCCATGGTATTCAACACCAGGTCAGCTGCAGGGGCCAGGTGAGCTGGTTTCTGCCAAAACCACGATGCAGGCTGCACAAGCGCCCTGTATCTCCAAAAGACAGGCTGATGACTGCTAATTAGGCCTGGCAAAAATCTCTTTAAAAAAAAATTCTTTAAAGAATCTTGCTCCTATGCATCATACCTTGGGGAATGCATATATAATGTCCTCCTCAGGGCAGTTTTGGGTATTTTGATGTGAACCTTTTATGATAGCTTTAAAGTGTGTTCTTTCTGCCTCTTTCTTGTTCAGGAGAGGAAAGCAGAAGGAAGTGTTTCAGACACAAGTTCATAGCTGAATTCTTATGCATGTCTTCTTTATGGCTTGACTTTCTTCACTTCTTTTTGCGAGTCAAACTAGGTGGCTGCTCCCTCTTACTACTTCTGTATGAGCCTTTTTTTTTTTTTTTTTTTTAGACTAGTCTACTGTCACTTCATATTCCTTCCTTTGCTAATTTTATCTTCTGCTGTCCATGAAAATGTGACTTCTTCCTTTTAAACTTGCTGGAGGGTTTAAAAATGCAGATAGCCTTACCTTCACATCAGCCTCTCTTGGAGCATTGCAGCACCAGGTGGAAAAGACAGCAGAGGAGAGGACAGATGAGAAGCAGCACCACAATGGCACCTAATGACGGGAGGGTGGAAGAACAAGTTAATTAGTGAAGGTGGTATCGTTTCACAGAGGATGAATCTTTTCAGGGTAGCCTGCCTTCCACACCTGACTCACTCCAGAAGCTGCAGTTCCCCTTTCCCAGGCCTGCTTTGGCCCTACTCCAGCAGCTTGGTGGTTGAACTACAATCAAAAGGGTAGAGTCTGGGTTTGTGGGCTTGGCCAATGATCTGTATGACCTTGCCTGAGCTGGTTTATCTCCCAGCCTGGCCTCCAGACCACTAACATCCTGTCCCTCAAACTCTGTCTCTTATTTTGAGGAAAACTATAAATTCTCCTGTGCATTTCCAATGCTGTGACATTAGTGGGGGCCAGAATCATATAATTTATATTACACGGACATCTTCCTGGTTAATGACTTGGTTAGGTTACACAAAGCTGAAGAAATTTTTGAGCAAAAATGATGGGAAACCAACTAAGCTTTGGCTAAAAGCCCACCTTGATACATACATTAGGCAGTAGAAGCAATTTAGTGATATATAATCAAAAGTTGGTTAAATAGTGCATTTAATTAAAATATGTAAGGGTGTTGGTAGCCATTTTAGCAATCTGGGAGACTGGTAAACAGCATCCAGAAGGA
Organism: Aythya fuligula; assembly: GCF_009819795.1. Taxonomy (NCBI): domain Eukaryota; kingdom Metazoa; phylum Chordata; class Aves; order Anseriformes; family Anatidae; genus Aythya; species Aythya fuligula. The sequence continues at coordinate 82,702,887 of NC_045561.1, read as the reverse complement.
CCCACTTATAAATCAATAGACCCAGGTAACTACTTTAAGTGCCCAGAGAAAAAGACTGATGAGGGAGAGTGCTTTCAGTTGAATTTTAATTGTTTTAAGCCTATTCTGCTTTAGAAAAGTGCTGGTATTCTGCCAGTATTCAGAAAAGTCAGGCTGAAGGACCATGCAGAAACTATGTATATCTCAGGCAAAACACACCAGCAAAACAGCCACTATTGTTTTATATTTAAATATAAATATATTTTATACAATAATATATATAAATTATTCTACTATAATTATAAAATATTATGTGTTTATAGTAAAATGATATATTTATATTTATGAAGTGCTTATGACCATATTGATGAACACTGGAACCACACTGATGGCAGGGGTACAATAGGAGTAGGCCTGTTAGTGCCCCAGCATTTCTGCTTTCAACCGATTTAAACAACAATGACAAAAAAAGCCACAAGACTTTGCTGCCAGCCTGGTGGGCTGATGTTTAGTACTGCTGCTCCATCAGGGGTGGAGGGAGACCTATTGTGAATGTGTTTGTGCTGTGCCTCCTCCAGCTGTGCTGCAGAGCAGAGTCGCAGAAGGGCAGTGGGACGTGAAAGCTTAGGCCTGCTGCCAGCCAAAACACCTCAGCAGCAGTTCTTTCCTAGGAGAGAGCAAACTAACCATGTGCACAAAGCTCTTGCTCCCCATGCTTAAGGCAGTGAAGCTTCTGAACTCTTCCCAAGTTTCAGAGGATCGGCAGACAGAAATACATGTCAGTTATAAATGTATTATGTCAGTTGGGGGAGGAAATTTAGAATGGGTAAAGGGAAGAGAGAAAGGAAGAAGACATTTCACATTTCCAGTACTGCAAACCGCAGTTTTGACCTCACACAGTAAGTCACTGGTCCTTTTCAGTAGTCTTATCTAGCTAATGTCTAGCATCAATATAAATGCATATAAAGATATTTTTTTTTATTATTTTTTTTTTACATCTGTAGACTTCACTAGGTATTTAATGAGAGAAATAACTAAAACCCAAGAGTTAAAAATAAATAAATAGTGCTCCTTTCTAATGTGGGGACAGTATTGAGTTTCCAGCTGTGATCAGGTAAGTTTTTTTCTCTGAGTGGCTCTTCCATAGGCATGCTCTCAGTCCTTGATTGATCCAACTGGGCAAAGGGGAAAGGGAATCAGAGGTTAGCAGGGTATGCAATCTTTTCCTTCCACAACCCCTTACTTTCATCACTTATATCCTGTGTTGCAAGGCCAAACTGTGGACATTCAAACTGAGGCTCCATTTGCTCCAGGAAACTCTTGTACCTTCCCCCATGAGAAACCAGATTCTGCATGGGTTGGACCAGTGGTGCTTGCTGGTGCCAGGTGACTGGCCTGACACTTTCTCCAGTCCTGGAGGGTTGCCTGCAAGTTTAGAGAAAAGCCAGAGTGAGAGTGAAATGCAGTATCAAGAAAAGAAATGTTCAAAAGCATTTTTCAGTTATGGGATAGTGTCTTGAGAAAATGAAAATGGAGAATCTATCAATAGTCACAACTCTGGAGAGATACAGTGTTCCCAGCAATGTGATTTGGATTATTAATCCAAATATGAGCAGGTTGGATTGATTGATATTCTCTCTAAGGCCTTTCATTAATATTCAGCACTGCTCTTTTGCTTTTTTTTAGGTGGAAGCTGCTGTCAGAGCTGCCAAAGATGCCTTCCCAGCTTGGTCCTCAAAAAGTCCATTGGAAAGATCTCGGATCATGAACAAATTGGCAGACCTTATTGAACATGACCTGGAAGAATTTGCCCAAGCAGAGTCAAAGGATCAGGGTAAAAATGTGAACTGTTCATCTCAAATACATTGTCTTGATGAGCACTGGAACAGAGGACATGGTCCAGATTTTTAGCTGTGAGCTGTTGTTTCAAACTGTTGTAGACGTGCATGAATTTTGTAGAAGTCCCTGATCTGGGATTCCTGTGGCATCTGAAGTCTTGCTTCTCTGACTTGCAAAGTGTTGACTTGAGCTGTTACATATTTGTGATGCAATATTACAGGGGAGCTGTTATTGATGGTGATTATGCTGTGCTGGGGATTACTTGGGTGCAGGACAAAAGACATTTCTCCCCAAGACATGAAAAAACATGCATTGTTAGCAGTGGTGTTTAGAGGAGCTATTTACTGCCTGTAATAACACAGCACTGTGCTTGGTTTTGTTTCAGGAAAAACTATTACGTTTGCTAGAACAGTGGACATCCCCCGGGCCGTGCACAACCTCCGGTTCTTTGCCTCATCTATCCTCCATCACACCACAGAGTGCACCGAGATGGCAAGCATGGGCTGCGTGCACTACACCTCACGGGAGCCTGTGGGAGTTGGTACGATGCTCCTGAAACCCCGAAAACCGGGCAGTGCCTGCCTCAGACAACTGGGAGATGTCTTTTTTTCCTAAAGCTAGCATTTATTGTTTCCTGGCCGCGTGCTAAACATGACTTGGCTGCTAGATCCGGAGCCACCCCATGTAAATTCAGTTATGATACTTTGTCGTTGAAGTGCAGCAGCTGCTCGCAACGCCACGTCTCAGCCGGGGCACGGGGGGCTTCGAGCCGGGGAGATGCTCTGCTCGGCCACTAGATGCTGCTCTTGCTTCACAAAGTGCCTGGGCCCACTTTACGAGCGATGGAGTGGCGAGGACTCCATTATTAGTTTTATATGATTAGGTATAAATGTTCCAAATTCACGTTTCAATTGCTTAAAAGCTAGAGGACCCTTTATAAAGTTTTATGAGCAATGGAGAACAAGAAATCTGGTGAAATTGCTCATAAAATTCACTCTTTCTGAAGCCCCATTCCTACATCTGCTCAGTCAAGCAGTGAGGAATCCTGCTGTGGCTTTTATGAGCAGTCACACCGAACACTTACAGATATTTTTTTCCTTCCATTTTCTATTATTATGTAAAGTAGAAGTATTCCCAAAGGCAGTTACTGAAAAGGAAAAAAAAAATTGGTAATTCAGCAATTTGTGGAAACAGCAGTTAGCACATTGATAAACTTTGGCACTCATAAGTTAGACCAAAATTTATCAGGAAAAAAAAAAAAAAAAAAAAAAAAGAGTCTCCAAGTCTCCAAAGAGTAGCATAAAGCAAGAGTGATCTAGGCTAACACAGAATGTTACCACAGACCAGTTGACGTAAATAGTTTTTATGGCTTTGCCATAATGTTCCTAGAAAACCCTGAAAAGCAGTTGTGAATATGATTCTGTCCCAAATAAACAGCAAAACTCAGAGTATGGCTGATCACTTTTAGGATCATTTGCACAGATCTTTTAAAATTATCTGCCTGTGAGAACTGGTTCTAGCTGCAGCTTTATTGTGCAATTGTCTGGAAATGCAAGTCATATCTAAATTTCCTTCATAAATTTGAACTGGTTTATAACTGCTTGAGGTTACAGGATCAAGTTTTGTATCCCATTAGACTGAATTCCTGCTTTTTATTTCTATTTATTTATATATTTTTTTTCCTTGTAGCTGGTTTAATCAGTCCTTGGAATTTGCCACTGTATTTGTTGACCTGGAAAATAGCTCCTGCCATTGCGTGTGGAAATACTGTAGTTGCCAAACCAAGTGAGATGACATCTGTTACAGCTTGGATGATGTGCAAACTCTTGGAGAAAGCAGGTAAGTCCCTTAATGTGTTAGGCTGGATGAATTGTGTGGACCTGCTGCACCATTTCTGTTGCAGAAATCGGAGTGCTAAAAAAAAATGGGAAAGATGGTCTACTGCAACTGATTATTGCACTGGAGAGTGAAAAGCTCTTCCTGTCATCATACTACTCCATCTGTCCACCCCAGCTATTTCCCTATTTTTTTCCACTATCTTCTCATGAAAAAGTCTTCCCATGTCTCCCTCCCCACTCCTGCTCTCCCCTTGAGAATTTCCTATGTCCATTATGCCAGCAGAGGAACTGCAAGAGCGGGAGATGGTGAGAATCAGCTCTTGGTGATTCTCATGGTTGCATTTGGTGTGCTTTTTAGAAAAAAATGTGAGGAAAACTGCTTTTTCCCTATTACAGAATAAATGAAAATTGAGTTACTGATGATGAACGTCAGGCAAACTGATGAGTGGAATGGGTTTTATTGTTTAACTCATGACTATGCATGTCAGCCGCTGCCTAAGTTGAGGGTCAGTCTTTGTCTCTAGTAATTTTCGATCTCCAAGGACAAAACAGACAAAAGAAACCTACAAAGCAAGGGAAAGGGTGTGATCACTTTGTGCCTCTCTTCCCATGAGGGATGCCCCACGGGGTAGTGAACGTGGTGTTTGGAACGGGTGCCAAGGCAGGAGAAGCCCTCGTCTGCCATCCCGACGTGCCCCTCATCTCCTTCACGGGAAGCACGCTCACAGCCCAGCGGATCACGGAGAAGAGTGCCCCACACTGCAAAAAGCTTTCTCTGGAGCTGGGAGGCAAAAACCCCGCAATCGTCTTTGATGACGCTGACTTGAGCCAATGCATCCCCACGACCCTGCGGTCCAGCTTCGCCAACCAGGTGCCTCTCACCTTTGTACTCTGCATTTGCAGCAGGAGGTTTATGTGTGTTTGAGAGTGAGCACATGTGTCTGTACTTTTGAATCCAAATCCTAAATTGTCAAGGGCTGTTTCCAGATTCTTTGTTATGAGCAAACCCCAAGTGGAAAAATATGAAAATATTTTCATTATTCCACAAACAGGGAAACAAAATAATAAGGTGCTCTTCCTAGGGCTCTCCATAAGAGGTAACAAAGTAGCCTTATCTCTCTCAAAATAGATATATTGTTTATCCCCCCAGGAAGCAGTTGCTTTAAATCCCTTCCTGCAAGTTAAGTGGAAAACTTTTGTTGGAATTTAATTAGTAGACTTCCCCCAGATTCTACCAGTGTTCCCGTTTCTTCTTCACCATCCTCAGGAGAGATCACCAAAGCCATGAAATCACCTCAGGACTAGCATTCAGAAAAAAAAGTAGTCTGGCATCAGGAAGGAAGGGAAGGAAGAGAAAGATCATTCAGAAATGGAAATCACATTTTCTATGAAAAATGTTGGGGAAGATGGCATGTAATCAATGAAAAAATCAGATCTGCTTGGGTTAGTAAGTGACTGAACAATCCTGTTATTATTGTACTTTTTTTTTTTTTTTTTCTTCCTTTTTGATCTGGGAAAAATCCTGCTTTGCAGTGTTGGTGATTGTAGCTTGCACTCCTGAGGCTGCAGGGACCCAAGTCTTATTGTGGGAAGTAACTTCTAAAACCTGTGAGTTGTACAATGTAATATGAACTGATTTTGTTTGCTTGTTTTGATAGGGTGAAATCTGTCTCTGCACCTCCAGGATCTTTGTTCAGAGGGGTATATACAGTGAGTTTGTGAAGAGGTTTGTAGCAGAGGCCAAGAAGTGGAAGGTTGGGAACCCCTCAGATCCTACAGTCAACATGGGAGCACTAATAAGTAAAGAGCATCTAGAAAAGGTAATGTTACATGGAGTTTACTTGATCTTATCTCATCTTCTAGTGCATTACAAAAGGTGTTTTTAGAGGTATATGCCATGTTCTCTCCAAGATTAGATGTGAGGGATTAGGATTCAAAGCCAATATAAGGTATTTGTTTAGTAAAGTTTCTGTTGGCTGTGCCCTGGGATAACGTGATTACTCTGGAAAAATCAACTGCATGGGGAAAATAATTTAAAATAAAAGATTTCCCATTTGAAGTGAAATAAGTCAAAACGGGTATGCCCAAGTCATGAATTTATACTGACCAATGTTACAGCCCAGCAACATTTTAATGTATTTTAATGTTGCATTTGCTGAGACCACTTATTTGCCTCATCAGTTAATGGCTGAGGTAAAAGTCTTATTTTTATAACACTCTGCACATTCTGGTGGGTACAAGTGCAGTTGCCTAGGAATGTCAGCAGGAATTTGGAATTGCATGGGTGTAGAGAGCTGAGAGTGCACAATTAAATGCTGTCTGCTTCAGTGGCTTACATGAAATGATTTTTTGTGGTCTTAGACAGAGTTCAGGACAGCAGATACTCATGTCCCCAAACTATCTGACACGATCAGTATAAACAAGAAGCTTCCTGAAAACCGCAGACTGAGAGAGAAAGACAAACCTCTTCCTGAGGCCTTGGCACATTCACCAGCCTATTGTGAAGTAGAGTGGTAGGAATGCCCACTGCTTGAATGCCCTCTGTCTGTGGTACCACAGAGGACTTCCGAGTCTAACCTACAAAGGTGCTTAAGAAAAGAAAAAGAGAAAGAAGCACAGTGGTATCTCTGTGGTTTTCTATAGGGAGATAAATGAGGAAATGATTTTGGACCAGAAGATGTTCAATAGCATAACCAATGATAACAACATAACCATAACGATAACAACAGTCATGGAAATAACTTTATTAATGAGATTTTCTGTAGACTTCATCATGGCTTCATCATTCTATTGGTATGTAAACTTTTAATAAGCCTGCCAGTAAAGTTGAAAAATATTACAGATCACTCAAAGTAAGTGAGTGAACCATGGCACAAGAGATATGGCAAATTGCCCAAGCTCCTGGAAAAAGGGAGGGATGTTCTGGGACCACTTGTATTTTCACCATGGGTCCTACCCTTTTAAGAATACTTACTGAAGGGCTGAAAGTGATGCCTGCTAGGTTTTTACAGGAACGTAACAACAAAAGTTGGGGAATAACCAACCCTCTGTCATTAGAAAGGAAGTAATGGCAGTGTGATGCCATTAGAGATATTCCTGGACTCTGGTTGGTTTGTCCAGACTGGAGAGATGAACTCTGAGAATGTTGTATCCTTTAGGAATGATGTTTTCCTGCTGTTTCCTCAGGTAAGGAGCTATGTGAAGAGAGCCCAGGCCGAAGGGGCTAGAATCCTCTGCGGAGAGGGAGTGGATTCCTTGGATCTCCCAGCTGGCAACCACAAAGGCTATTTCATGTTGCCCACCATTATTACAGAAGTCAGGGATGAATCTTGTTGCATGCAAGAAGAGATCTTTGGTCCTGTGACATGTGTGGTAGCATTTGATACAGAAGAGGAAGTGGTTGAAAGAGCCAATGGTGTGAAATACGGCCTTGCAGCCACTGTGTGGTCCAGCAATGTAGGACGCGTTCATCGGGTGGCACGAAGGCTACAGTCCGGATTGGTGTGGACCAACTGCTGGCTTGTTAGAGATCTGAACTTGCCGTTTGGTGGGATGAAAGCCTCAGGTATAGGAAGGGAGGGAGCAAAGGATTCCTATGAGTTCTTCACTGAGGTCAAAACCATCACAATAAAGCACTGATGTAAGTCAATGGAAGAATTTTAAGGTAAAATACATGACAGTAATTAGTGTTACCTTAAATGGTTTTCTGGAATACAGACTACTGTTGTGGCCATCTTTTTCTTGAAATTTGTTCAGGAAACATCAATGAAATCTGAAAATAACCACCCCAAATGGTAATGTTGAATGTGGTCTTTCATGCTAGATGAGATGATTGGTGTGGACTCCACAACCAACCCATCCTAAACCAGATTGCTTGGTTATCTTACTGAACTTAAAGTAAGATTTTTTTTTTAGAGTAACTATGTCTCAGAAATCTTTCCCTCTAAGGCAGAAGAAAAAATGATGCATAACTGTACCTGTGTCTGGTGAATTACATTGAGGGACAAAGAGGCAAATACATTGTGAGGTTGATATTGTAATGAGAATGAGCCCATTTCCACTATAAATAGTACATTCCATGTACCAATCCATTTTACACTTCACTGATGTCAGACAAAGATTAATGCTATAGCACACTGAATGCCTGAGGCAGTACCTTTAATCTATTAAGTGGTATGAAATCATGGGGTCATGATATTCTCATGATATACAGAGGCAATAAACTTTTTAATTATAACTTGTTTTACATTACATTGTTAAAGCATCCTAACACTTGTTCTTTAACTGTTCTGAAATTACAGCTTTTTGTCAGTTGTCGGTCTCAGTGGTGATGTTTTTCACATCCCTGTACACTGATTTGTCTAGAACGGACAGCATAATTCTTCATTAGTAGAGGCTAGAAGTGACGTCTGTGAATCTGCTGTTGGAAATATTTGTCACAAATACATAAAACCACTGGAAAAATTCCCCATTCATTTACAGAGCTTTTTAAAATTAAGTGTCTCATAAACTTGTTCACATTCCATAAAAAAGAAAAATAAATTAAGATGTATGTTTTTCTCTGCTGAGATGACTATGTTGCTATTGAATTTTCTACAGCAGCCTTTTGTGATTTGTTTTCCAAGTTTTGAGCTGAGTTTCACAGCACACAATACTGCATGGGGTTTCATAAACTCCTGTATTCTGAGAAGAGATAACTATGCGTTGCAATATTTTTCCAGAACTGTTGGGAAAGAAATGCTCCTCTAAAATATAAAAGAAATGATGAAAATTACTACTAATGAGACATGGGAGAATGGAGTAGCAAATTACTCTGCTGTTCATCTGCACCTCAAAGAGAAAATAAAGGAAGAGGTTTGGGATTCATAGGACATGCAATTTTATTATAATGTCTATAATATTTTTAGAGTTATGAAGTTATGATATGCAGGGCAGTAATGGCTTGTAAAGGTGGTTTCAGTCAGTCTAGAGTACTACCTAGACCTTTGATGCTAATCCATTCCTTTATGTTTCTTCATAAAACTTTTTCTTCATAGCATACCTTTCAAAAGCATATTTTCTAGAGAGGATGTATTTTTCTTTCAAGAGTTTGGCCAAGCTAAAGCAAAGATTTGCACTTTCCTTAGTAACAATCAAAATGCCAATAAGGTGTTTTAAATTACCTTTTTCCTATGTGCTTACTTCTTGCTCTCTGTAAGTGCCTGATGGTGAGAAGAGTCACTGGCATAACAGCCATGCCATTGTCCTGTCCTTGTGTAAGCCATGCCAGGGACTGTTCGCAAGGTCTTGGAGTGGCAGTGGGTCTCACCTGCTCTTTCAGGTTTCACTCCAGAGTAAGTCATTGGATATGTGGTCCCTGAGATGTCTGAAAAGCTAGTTTTCTCTCTCAAGAGGCTTTTTGAAAATAATGGGTACCTTAGGACTGACACCCATGTGCATAATGAACCTTGAAATCTCTGGGTCCGGCTCAGCCCTAGCGCAGACCTACGAGGCAGGCTGGGAACTTAATCATATCATGGGCTTGATACAAGTGCCCTCAGCTGGAGATGAGTTAAAGAAGCACATAAAAATGATAAGCTTAATGAATCAATGTATTCTGAAGAAGCATAAACATTTCTATTTTAAAGCTCCTGTTTTACATGCCTACATGTATCCATGACCGTATGGTGGCAGCAGAACCCCTGTTTTACTGTTTTAATCCCTCAGTTACTCATTTTGCTAGGAGGTGAATGAACAATTATATAAGTGCATGTTTTACTCCATTTTTTAAAATATATATAATTCTATTTACAAATCCAGTTTGAAAGAACAAAAGAAACTGTGAAACACTTCATTAATTTGGGGGAGTTTTCAGCAAGAGCAAAAGGATATTACACAATTTGTAGGATTAAAAAATTCCTTCACCCACCTGGGTCTGGTCTGGGTTCACTTTTAATGAGCTGTTTTTTCTTTCAGGTGATAATTTTGGCTTAGTGTTAGATGAAATAGGAGATTTCCAGATATGTTTTGTGTATAGGAGACAAAGGCCTGTGTATCATCCGTGTGTTTCTGGCCCAAGATGACAAGGTATTTCACAGTGAGGTGGAGAAGTAGGTGGGGAGGTGACAGAACTCTGCAGGACCCCCAGGTGAGCTGTATGGAGGTGGTGGCTCTGTGCCCAACATGGCTCTGCAGGTTTCCCTGAGGTGAACTTCTGGAGTGCCCAGTTTTGCCATCCCTATATCCAGCACCATAGAGAGGTAAGGGAGGTCTGCTGATGCTAACGGTGATACTTACATTTGGGCAGGAGGAGAACCCATGTGAGGATACAAGGTTTTCTCTCTCTATATATATTTACCACCTGCAATGGACTCCTTTTTACTCCAGTTAAGGTGCAGTTTAAGAGCTTTGCTAATTCTCCTACTTGCCTCTTTAGGTGAGTAGAGTTTTGCACAGGTATATACACATGTGTATTGCCTGGCGGGGAGATTTCCTGTTTGTATTAATGGGTAATTCTTGCATTTCAGATAGCCACTTCCAGCCTCAGGGCCCTTGCCCACAAGAGCGCTGCTGGTGCTTGTTGCTGGGAACATGAGTGACACAAGAGTGGTTGCTTGCTTGTACCAGGCAGCTCTCTGTGGGGATGCTGATTTCTCCCTACATATGAAAATTTATGAACTTTCCTATATTTTCTTTATTCAGATTGACTTCCAGCATAACAAGGTGTGAAGGTGCGTGGATAACTTTCCATCCTACAGATGAAGTAGTCAAATAATTTTTTCCCGATGAAGGCAACTAGAGCTGCCCTCAGTCCCAGTGTGCAGTGAGAAGGATATCCTGAAGGATGAGCCAGGTTGATCCAAGGCTCATGGAGCTGTCTGGGCTGGAATTTTCCAACCCAGCAGCAAAGCTTTGACTACCCTGGCTTGTGTGTGAAATCATGTGGCCATTGTGAGGATTTGTTTAATTACTGTTATGTAAAGCCTGAAGAGTTGCTCCATCTGTTAGTTGTTACAGACCGAGACAGTACAGTTCTTTTTAGCACCAGAACTGTTATCTCACGGGTGTGAGATGATTGCTTTACATGGGTAGGTAGTAATATATTTCCTGAAATGTACATCTCTCAATTAGCATAGTGATTTTTGTTGTTGCTGTCTCTTTCTTAGCATGTTTATATCTGTATCCAGCTATTGTGTAACGCTTGAAAACAGCTTTGCTTAGGGGAATATTGGCGTACTCTGGAGAGGAGACAGATCAGTTTTAATGTTTATATTCAAATCAAATTATGTCCCTGTTCCCACAGTGTTTGTAACTTTTACAAATACTTCTTGTTTTGCCTAACTCCTAGTGATGAAAATGGAATTCAGACTCTTGCCTTATTGGGTCAAACACAGTTTAATGTCTAACTTAACTCAAACATACAGAACTCAAATATAAGCTAGACTATTTTTAAAACTTTAGCTTTGAATTTCAATGCTTTAAAAACTATATCTTAAGATTCAGATTAATGGGTAGAGACAGATCTCTTGTCTCTTCCAACTAGAAGGAAAAAAAAATTAAAAAAAAAAAAGGAAAAAAAAAAAAGAAAGGAAAAGAAAAAAAGAAAGGGATGGTGTGTTCCTGAGGGAGTTATGAGAACCTTTTCATCAGCCTATCCACTTAGCTGCTTAGCTGAGGTATAATTTTTTGCCCAGACTGACAGGATGTTTGCTCAACACCTGCCTCAGCTATAGAGGGACGTAATCTGAAGTGTCTGAGTACTTTATTTCAAGTTTATCATTAAGCCTGTGGACTTTCTGTGTGGTGAGAGAGTGAAAAAATCAAAACTGAATGCAAATTTCCTGAGCTGGGGGAAGACCTGGGTCCCACTTTCCACCTCAGTTAGTAGTTAAGTATGCTATAAAAAGCTGAATGTAATGACCAAGGGAGGCTAAGAACAGTCCCAGGAAAGGTGGCTGGGGGATTTTCTTGGTTGAATTATTTTTCCCTTCTTTTCAAGCATTTGCTTTTGCAAGCTGAGGGTGCAGCTTGTGCTTAGAAGCCATGATGCACTAGTTTTGTTGATCTAGAATATACAAAATCCCCACTGGTAACACCTGAGAACTAAGTGGAGAGTGTTGAGTAATGAGAAAAAAGGGAAGTCCTGATGGATAACTGGTTCAACTGGCTATATTTCATTGCAGCTGAATTTTAATTTATGCATCCAGAAACTATGTGTACAGCACTGCCTCCTGAAAAGGACTAGTTAAAAAGGATTTGGAGGTCATGAGGGAAAGCACAATCAGTATGAGAATACCAGCCCAGGTGAATCAAAAAAGGAGAACCCAACGTGAGCTCTGCTACAACAGTGCAGCTAATGGGGGAGACAGCATGGTCCTGGAAAAGATAAACAGAGTGTGCTGAAACAGCAAATAATCTTTTATTTTGTATGTATTACTGTCATGTCATACGTCTATTTCTGATATCTTTTAAAGTGTGGGGAAGAAGGTAAACAATTTCCAGGTTTGAAAAAAAAAATACTTAGGAGAATCTCCATCCTTTACTGGATGCGGGGGGAAACTTAGTTACAAGAGATGAGGAAAAGGCGGAGGTGCTCAATGCTTTCTTTGCCTCAGTCTTTAGTGGCAATACCGGTTGTTCTCTAGATACTCAGTACCCTGAGCTGGTGGAAGGGGATGGGGAGCAGGATGTGGCCCTCATTATCCATGAAGAACTGGTTGGTGACCTGCTACGGCACTTAGATGTGCACAAGTCGATGGGGCCGGATGGGATCCACCCAAGGGTACTGAGGGAACTGGCAGAGGAGCTGGCCAAGCCACTATCCATCATTTATCAACAGTCCTGGCTATCAGGGGAGATCCCAATTGACTGGTGGCTAGCAAACGTGATGCCCATCTACAAGAAGGGCCGGAGGGCAGACCCGGGAAACTACAGGCCTGTCAGTTTGACCTCAGTGCCAGGAAAGCTCATGGAGCAGATCCTCCTGAGAGCCATCATGCAGCACTTGCAGGGGAAGCAGGCGATCAGGCCCAGTCAGCATGGCTTTATGAAAGGCAGGTCATGCCTGACGAACCTGATCTCCTTCTATGACAGAGTGACGCGCTGGGTGGATGAGGGAAAGGCTGTGGATGTGGTCTACCTTGACTTCAGCAAGGCTTTTGACACCGTCTCCCACAGCATTCTCCTCAAGAAACTGGCTGCTCTTGGCTTGGACTGGCGCACGCTTCATTGGGTTAGAAACTGGCTGGATAGCCGGGCCCAAAGAGTCGTGGTGAATGGAGCCAAGTCCAGTTGGAGGCCAGTCACTAGTGGCGTCCCCCAGGGCTCGGTGCTGGGGCCGGTCCTCTTTAATATCTTCATCGATGATCTGGACGAGGGCATCGAGTGCACCCTCAGTAAGTTCGCAGATGACACCAAGTTAGGTGCGTGTGTCGATCTGCTTGAGGGTAGGAAAGCTCTGCAGGAGGATCTGGATAGGCTGCACCGATGGGCTGAGGTCAACTGCATGAAGTTTAACAAGGCAAAGTGCCGGGTCCTGCACCTGGGGCGCAATAACCCCAAGCAGAGCTACAGGCTGGGAGAGGAATGGTTGGAAAGCTGCCAGGCAGAGAAGGACCTGGGAGTGATGGTGGATAGTCGGCTGAATATGAGCCAGCAGTGTGCTCAGGTGGCCAAGAAGGCCAACGGCATCCTGGCTTGTATCAGGAACAGCGTGACCAGCAGGGCTAGGGAGGTGATCGTCCCCCTGTACTCAGCTCTGGTGAGGCCGCACCTCGAGTACTGTGTTCAGTTTTGGGCCCCTCGCTACAAGAAGGACATCGAGGTGCTTGAGCGGGTGCAGAGAAGGGCGACGAAGCTGGTGAGGGGCCTGGAGAACAAGTCCTACGAGGAGCGGCTGAGGGAGCTGGGCTTGTTCAGCCTGGAGAAGAGGAGGCTCAGGGGCGACCTTATCGCTCTCTATAGGTACCTCAAGGGAGGCTGTAGCGAGGTGGGGGTTGGCCTGTTCTCCCACGTGCCTGGTGACAGGACGAGGGGGAATGGGCTTAAGTTGAGCCAGGGGAGTTTTAGGTTAGATGTTAGGAAGAACTTCTTCACTGAAAGGGTTGTGAGGCACTGGAACAGGCTGCCCAGGGAAGTGGTGGAGTCACCATCCCTGGAAGTCTTCAAAAGACGTTTAGATGTAGAGCTTAGGGATATGGTTTAGTGGAGGGCTGTTAGCGTTAGGTTGGAGGTTGGACTCGATGACCTTGAGGTCTCTTCCAACCTAGAAAATTCTGTGATTCTGTGGGATTGAGACCTTGGACCATGTGTTGTGACATCCTTCGGCTTTAAAAGTATCTGCTTTACTAAGACTGGTGGGATCAGATGAAGGGAAGCAATTACAGGGATCTGTGATGAGTCCAGAGGGGAGGATGCACACTGCTGGACTCATATTTGGAAGACCAAGTTTTGTCTTCTAGAACAGGGGAGGTGGTGGAGCATATCTGGCAGACTTCCTCTCTCTTGAGCAAGTGAGTTAACCAGAGCAGATCCTGGCCTAACAGTGCCTCTCTCTGGCACAAGGTGTCCTTAATTGTCTCCTAGAAAACATAATGCTCCCATGGAAAGGAGCACGAGGGTGTCTCAGCTTCAAATGCTCTATGGCCTGTTGTTAGAAGTGTTCTGCTTAGGGAAAGTGAGAGATGTGGAGCTGTGACCTATCAGGTAGATCTGGCCAAGGTTTCTCACCTGGCTACGGCTACTCTGTCTCTGTGCTGGGCCTTGGGAAGATGTGATGGACTTTGCAGCCCTACTCATGTGAGGGTAGGGTTGCCTGGTCTGAGGAGCCTGCTGGGATGTGGGTAGGTGTGGGATAGATGCTAAACTGCAGCTGAGACTGAGACACAAGTATTTGTGCAACTTCACTGCAGATGGGTAGGCATGTGGAGCTCTGCACAGTTAGGTGTAAGATGAAATAAGAATGTTTCCCTGTGTATGAGAGGTGCTCATTTACTATAACGATGAGGCATATATAAGACCCCACAAGAGCAAAATGTTTCTTTCAGGGTAAGGCTAATAAGAACTATCTCCCAGTTTCAGAAAAATGGAAGTAATTATAAACCATTTATTATGGAGAAGTAAGGACACATTCATTCACAGAGTGCTAAACTTGTCCAATTAACTCTAGGTTCCTGAAATAATAACATAAAAATTATGCTGCCGTTCTAGTAATTGAATTTTCTCCTCCTTTGGGAACAGTGCATATTAAAATGATGGTTTACTCTCTGTTACAGAGAGATTTCTTCGTTTTCTTCAATTTTGGCTCCCTCAACACAAAAGTCAGGCAAAAGTTGCATTTTCTGCAGCTGTAAAATAGCATTACAAGGGTTTATTAAAAAAAAAAAAGGAAATAAAAGAAACATTTTCTAATCTTGTCTTCAATTTTTAAAATGGCCTTGTTTACACTGGCTTGACTTGAGTGAATTGCTGTGTTTACCTGCTGAAAATGCAAACTTTTGTCCTCAGGAGGAATATCAAAATATTTGTTGGTGGAGATGGCTGGATGTAAACCTGATATTCTGCTTGGGATTCTTGTGCTAAAATATCCATGTTTTCCCATGAGTACTTGCTAGCTGCAAATAGACAATTTCAGTTGTGCTTAATGGTTGTATTTCAGTCACCCTTTTCCAAGAAAGTACTGGAGCCAGTTTGCCATGTAGAGGACATTGAGTAGCTATGATAAGATAGTAATGGAAATTTGATTAGGAATTTATCTCCTTCCTGTGCTGTTTTGCTCCCAGAACTCCAATAAACTGTCTGAGAACGGAAAGAATAGTTCTGGAGCTCATAATTACATTTCTATGTTTAATCATATTTTTTTTTTCAGAGCTGTCAGCTCTGACTCTTCAAATGCACAGTGTGGATTTCTTTGTTTATCAGGTACATCTTTGGACTTTTTTTTTTTTTTTTTGTGGCTTTGAATCATATGGCACAGTTGAAAAAACAATATCCTGCAACAGCCATGTGCACAAAAGTCAGTCAACTGTTCCAATAGGAATTTGCTCTTAGAGTACTCTGAGATTCTTCTAAATCAGTACTCTGAGATTCTTCTAAATCAGTAAACTCCTGTGAGAAGCTTCAGGCTGCTTCTTTTCTTGGTGAAATATTTTGAAACCTATGTTTTGCTTTTGTACAATAAATACGTGTATGTGCATAAGCATTCAAGTATGTCATGTTCTTAGAGTGGTGCTCCAGTAAGGAGTGTAAGCGGAGGTATTGAGTCATGTGCTACTAAAAAGAATCTGTCTCTGGTCTGAGACCTTGTCTTCCTATTCAGTTTCTTTCCATGAACAGCCTAAAAGAAAAATAGTTTTGATTCCTGAGCTCTTTAGAGTACAACCTGATGTTTATTTGTAGTGCTTAGTCCCGTAGGCTCATCTAAATAATAAAATTCCTTTATTTTAAGAACAAGGGTTCAGAGGAGGTCACATTCCTCTCAGCTGAGATACACTGATGTCCACTTTTTATCAGCTGATGGTCCTGTGGTTTAGTGGAGGACTTGTTAGTGTTAGGTCAGAGGTTGGACTCGATGATCTTGAGGTCTCTTCCAACCTAGAAATTCTGTGATTCTGTGATTCTGTGTTGCTGTCTTCCTTTCTAAGACTCTATTTTCTTTTCCTCCCAGGGTCTAATCAATATCACCAACCCTTGTGAGATTAGAACCAAGTCAGTAGGAATGTGAAGTAGTGAAGGTAGGCACATGCTTTGCTAACCAATGTGCCCTGCACTTTGCCTGAGAAACATGGCTTTTTACCCCGGGTAGAAATGTACATCTCCAGTTACTCTTTCTGAGGTTTGGCAAGGTTACTGCAGCTTTTTGGACAGGAAGGCGAGAATGTTCTATCCAAGAAAAAAAAAATCAATGAGAGGTTGTATCTCTGATTTTTACCTATGCCTAATCATTATTTCCCTCTTAATTGATATTTGGAAATGAGCTTTCATGCACTCAGATTCACTTGTTTTGCTTCTAGATACCAGTTCTCACTAGTGTTAGTCAGTGATATAAATTATTTAATGGGCACACTGTGCTTCAGAAAGAGCTTTTTATCTGGGCTGCTATGTACTTGGACAGGCACAAAAAAGATCACTTTTGGGAGAAGCTGTCTAAAATATCCTGTATTTAACATCAAATGTTAGCTCTGAATGTTGAAGAAAATGTCACAGTGTTCTAGCAATATTTACTCTAATGTCCCACTTGAATTGCCTGTCAAAGATATGTAGTGAACTCACATTTCCAACTGAGATACAGCTTGGAAATACGAGTTTCTAAAGAATCCCTGAGGCTTCAAGCAAAACTTTGATGAATAATCCTATGATTGGACAATTTTTCTGGCATATATTTTCTCTGCAATATCTATCTGCTTTTTATATTTTTCTACCAGAAAACATGGATACCGGCTATCTGTTTTTAGAACTTCACTTGGAGGTCTTCTCAACTTCAAAGCTTTAATATCAAATTTAGCTAATTAAGCCTCCTTGCACATCTTACATCTAGAAGTGTGAAACATATTTCACTTTGCTGCTGAGGCAATTTGTGTGAAGAATATAATCTAATACCTGCAAGATATTTTCTTCAAAGACTGTCAAGGGTGTTTTTTTTTAATCTTGTGCAGTCATGACCTGAAAGGTTTGGATAGCCTTGCCAAAGAAGAAAGTCTCTTTGGAAAGGGGAGGCAGAACGGTAAAATGGTCCTGTCTGGAATTGTCTTGTTTATTCCTTCCTTTGGTTGTAATGTGGTCTACAAGTTCTCCAAGCACCCTGGAAAATGCTCACTGCTGAAACAGAGGGAAAAAGACACTGGCTGTTGTGTATCCTGGCTGCTGTGCATCTGCTGGGGATGAATTGGAGCATAGATGAGATGGGAAAAGAAGGAAAGCATTCAGTATATATTACTCAGAGGACCGACTGCTTTAATTCAGGCTATGCCTGGGTAGTATTTATTTCACTGTGGATGGCTCTTGTAGATCCATTTATATACTTTGAAACCATAAAGAAACCATAAAGTACTAGTAGATGGTATTTACACCACAAGAGAGTTCATAGATGTAAAGATGCCAGAATTTAAGTGAGAGAGACTCCAGTGAAGGTCAGAAAAAAGAAAAAAAAAAAAGTGTTGGTACTCAAATCATGCAATACAGTATTACCTGAACACAGAGAAAAAGTGACAGCTGGCTCACATGCATGCACAAGACAGGAAAATCTCTCAAATTCTACAGCAATATTCTGAGCTGTATTGAATTTTCATTTGGGTTTCACTGCCATTAGTTGTGTAAGAACTCAGTTTATTTCGTATTAAGCAAGCAGACACTAAGGGCTGGACTTGAACTTTGTGGGTGTCATTGGAACTGTCAGATTTTGACAGCTTTTGAAAAAGCTCTGTTCCCTGAAACTAAGTCAGATAATTTTGGAGATTAATTCACAGCATTATGCTACTTAGCTATTCTCCTGGATAAATTTAAGAAATGAGGTTGTCTTCAAAGCAGTGACTGTACATAGACTAAGCCTTGCCTGGCCAGAGCAGCAGGAGCATTAGGCAGGCCAAATCAGGATTGTGCTGCCTTATCTAACCTGGAAGTTGTTCAGGTTTTCACAAACCTTGTCTAAAATCTTTTGGTATGCAGCCCTGAACAGTTTGCTGTGCTTTGAACATCTACAGGCCTCATTTTTGAGCCTGCATGCTTCTGTCTGAAACAGCAGGAATGGGAGTAACTCTTATTTCTCTGTAGGGGAAACTGGTCCATATTTGCATGTTGTTAATGGGAAAGTGTAAATGAGGAAAGTGCTCTCCAGTCCTAGAGAGGCCTTTGAATGCAACATTTTATTCTTCCAACATAAATGGATATATCTCTACTGCCGAGGGCAGCTCTGCTCTGCTCAGGGGAACACAGTTCTGGAGCTCAGACCAGCCCTGCAGAGCTGGGGACACTCGGCCCATTCCCATTACTTAGCCTTGGCTCATCACAAGAGGAATTTGGCTGAGCACTTGTTAAATCTGCAGGCCTCTTAGCTTTCCACTCAGAGGCACAGTTCTCCACTGCAGACAGCCATGAGATGGTGTGCCCAAACTATCATTTAAAGGTGACTCTATATCCTGGATCAGCATCTGTCTCATTTTCCCCCTTTGCCTCCACAAGCTCCTAGAAGGTTAATACAGTTCATGTTTTCAGACAGCGTGCAGAAAGCGCAGCACTGCACCCTTTCCTCAGGATGTATCCAGTGCAGGGTAATCTTTATAAAGACTATGTCCTGAACTGGGAGGTGAGGGTCATGTTGCCACACATGGAAATGAGAAATTTTTCCCCGCACTTCTTGTAAACGTCAAAACTAAGTGATGAGCTCTGTGAGAGGTGAGGGGAATCTCCCCACCCCATCCACGGACCTTTTGGCACCACATTGTGCAGCGTGAAGTCCACTCCACCTCGTATGATAAAAGGAGTGCTTCTATTTCTGCCTCTTGGCACTGCTGTCCCCCTGCCACAGGTTTGCAGTGATAAAAGGGCTGTCAGGTCCTTAGGCTGTGTGGCTGTGGCCAAGGCTGCACTTTGTCCCATTGTTGTAATGCAAAGCTCGCAGTCCGGGAATGAGGAGTGGCTCTGCTTGGTAGCAACCTATTCGTGATACGTTCCCATCTGTTCTCAAGAAGAAATACGGGCAGGGTCATACACTCCTTCCTCAACAACACCCTTATTACCTTGAAATTACAATTTCCAAAGGGGCATTACTCTTGCTTTGTGTAATTTAAAAATTATGGCTCCACACTCTTTTTAGGGTGGTACTTTTTTCTACTGTAAAATGTTTGCGTGCAGGCTTGCTTCCTCCACCCATAATTCTGAGAAAAATATGGTGAAATTATGAATAAAAGCAATCAGATTTAACATCCCAAGGGGACCTAAATGTGTTCCTCTGCAAATTGAGGAAGATCAGACAATAACTTCAGCAGTAGGGCCTCTTCTCTGCCCTGCTGAGGCTAAAGAGAAGAAACTCATTCTCAGCATGGACAGAAACTGCCAGGAAAAGTGCCAGCAGTCAATGTTGTTGCCAAGAATCAGATCTAACTCATCCACTTTGTGCCGCTCAGCAAAAAAGCATCGGGCAGCACCAGCTTTTGGGCTACGACCCTGCTGTGATCCACGGCTGAACCACGAGCCTGGCCTACTGAAGGCCCTGCAGCATGTGGCTGGCTCTGAGATATTTGGGGAGAGGCAGCAAACTTGTTTTTGTCACGGTGACAGGAAGGCGTGCACACACAGGTACACACAGAAACAATTGTTCTATACAGTGAAATTGCACCAGGATCTTTGTAGTCTCCCTTCTGACAAGGAATCTGCTTTAGCACCTGAAGTGTCAACATATCTTTTGCCAGGGCCTGATGTGGTGGTTAGCCACTGAGGTATGTATATAAACACATGTAGTCTTCCTCAAATCCCATTATCTTACAATTTTCCAGAGTAGCCTAGACCTTGTTTCGTGCTGCTTTATCTCCTATCAGAGTTCAGAGAGAGCAGCTGAGCATGAAAATAAGATCCCTGATTTTTTTCAACACTACTGATGAGCTCCCTGGGAGCACAAAACTGCCATGCAAGCATATTTTTCCTGTAATCAATCTTGAAAACAGTAAATATGATGGTTGAGTTGCTATTAGCCCATCATATTTTCTCTTATTCTGTCCCTGTCTACCTCCAGTCATATTTGGCATGTTTGAGTTTGATCTGTAACTAGTACCCATGCAGTTTTGGCAATTTCCTTGGTTTATACTGATTGGCAGTTTGTCCTTGTTCATTGGAGTAGCTCAGAAGGGACACTAAAAGGACACAAATACTCTGGCGTGTCTTTTAAAAAGAGTCCTTACTCAGTCTTTTGTGTCTGCCAGGACTTGTGAAGCTGCATGGGCTTATAGGGCCAGATTCACCAAAGACTTTAGGTGGACAAGGCAAGACCTCAGTGCTATTTAGACAGTGACTTTTCATGTCACCATTTCTCAAGCCCTTGCTTAGAGGCCATGTAAAATTGCAGTCTCCAAAGGACTGTTGTCCTTTCTGCATTTAAATTAAATTTTGATGTTACAAACTTTCCTTAGAGGTAGCTTATGACAGAGCAGGACTGCTGGGTACACAAAACTTTCATTTTCTTGCCTCCTGTCCAATTTATCTAATGAAACTTAAATGCAATTTTTAATAGAAATATCTGTGAAGATATTCAGCATGGGAACACAGACTATCTTTTTCTCTGTGCTGAATGTTTCTGTTCACTTTCTCTGGGCTCTTTATGCATGCCCAGGACCACAGATTTTACTTAGGGAACAGGCATGTAAAAGTTTGTTGTTACTATGTGTAAATTGCACAGGGCTGTTGGTCTTTGCGTGACTTCTTGAATGTTTTTGAAAGGTTAAAGCTGAAAGGAGAAAATGGTGTCATTATCGAGGGAAAGGAAGATCACACTTTTCCTATCACTGTGTATCTGATTGCCTGCTCTCTCCTTCCTCTGCCCAGCCCAGGCTATGAATAGGGAGTTCGGAGGTGTTTCCTGCAGGCCAGCTGCAGCATTGCTGCTGGAGAGCCTCAGCCGCAAGTGAGGAACACAGGCCAGATTGAAAGCGACATTTTACTGATGACTGATCTCAGCTGATGGGGGAAAAAATGACTCCTTGGTGAACTGGGCTAGCTCCCAGAAAAAGAATCCATCGCTTTGGAAAAGAGATTAATGAAGGACATTCAGCTGCTCTGCTGGCCAGTGGACAGCAGCTTGCACTGCAGCCACCGGATTAGGCGTTTCGTTGTGTCACTGTGTGATTGTTTATATCTTCCGTTGACTAGCACATTCACTTCCCTAAAGCAGAGTATTTTTTATTCTTTATTAAGTTCTAAATATAAATCAACCCTGAAGGGCATGCAGAGCTGACTGATTTGTATGGGATGGGAGGAGGCTGGGGAACTCCCCCAGCCCACAGAGGTCTCCTCTCCATCTCAACTTTCACAGACTTCTGAGCCCTAGCTAAGAATTTTCATTTCTGCCTAGTTGCTGCTTATTCAATGAACAGTTTCCCTTAGTCTGCAGAATTAAGACCATTTGATATCTCTTCTCTCAAATGCCACAGAGAATTTTACCCATAAAATCATTTGCAGTGTTGAATGTGTTCCTGATTTTTGCTTGTGCAAGCATATGTTCTGATATTTATAAGCCTCTTTGTCAGTAAGTGGCTGAGAAAGCTAAGATTATAGGGTATTTTAGTAGTGTTGAACTGAAAAGTGAAACCTTCTTGAACAAAAGTTGTTGATAAATGTAATGCTTTTATATATACACATATTTTATATAATATTTATATATGTATATAAAGAGAATGGATGGAGCAGTTCTGCTACTTCTGCAAAACATTTTGAATAATGTCAAAACAAAAGGGAATATGAAGTTCTCATAGTGGTAACATATACCCACGTACAGCATGCAAGGTGTGTGGCTGGAAGGCCCCATTAATTTTAAGCAGGAGATCTAGTGTCTGTGAAGAATGAACTCCTGAGGCTTTCCTGTGCCACTATCAAAGATGTTTTCCCACCAGGGAATTGTTTAACTTACCTCTGGACAAGGAAGAGATACTGGTTTTCATCTTATAGCCATTGATCTTTATCAGACCACTGGGGTACATGTCCATTGTTAAAGAGAGTGAAATACAACATTTTAAATTCATAAATAAGAATTTAAAATAAGTAGTTGCCTAAAGCTCACCAATTTCTTGAAACAGAATTTGATTCAGATAGTTTCCTCTAGTCTAATTTTCATCTCTAGTGACAAATTATAATTTTATTATGGGATTTTTTTTTTTTTTTCAACCTCCTTTAGCTAGGATGAGACTTAAGCTAGTGTCTTTAAGTGGGAGGGTGTCGTGGTTTAACCCGGCCAGCAGCTAAACACCACGCAGCCGTTCGCTCACCCTCCCCTCTCCCTCTCTGGGATGGGCGAGAGAAACGGGAAAGTGAAGCCCGTGAGTTGAGATGAAGACAGTTTATTAAGACAGGAAAAGAATAATAACAATAATAATATTAACAATAATAATAACAACAACAATGACGACAATAGTACTACTACTACTACTGTGTACAAACAAGTGATGCACAATGCAATTGCTCACCACCCGCTGACTGATGCCCAGCCTAACCCCGAGCAGTCTGGCCCCCTCCCCCGGCTAGCCACCCCTAGATGTTGTTTAGCATGATGTCAGATGGTATGGAATAGTGCTTTGGCTAGTTTGGGTCACCTGTCCTGGGTCTGTCCCCTCCCAGCTCTTGCTGCTCCCCCAGCCTGCCCGTTGGCAGGACAGAGCCAGAAGCTGAGACGTCCTTGGCGTAGGATTACTAGCGCAACAACACATCATCAGTAGGGTAAAACTAACCTGTCTCATGACGGTCTAAACCAACTCATGTTCCCTATTAGTGGTGTAAGTGTGTAAGCACTGCTCTGCAACAATTAAAACATCGGGGTGTTATCAGCACTCTTCTCATCCTAAGCCAAAACATAGCATTCTACCAGCTACTAGGAAGACAATTAACTCTGTCCTAACTGAAACCAGGACACCCTGAAAGACTGGCTGACAGCAAACTGTGTTCAAATGTGCAGTAAGCTCTGATATCCTGAACGAACAGGAGATGCTCTCTGTGGCTTCCCCTCCTTTGCAACGGAGGGCTCTGTCTGGGCAGCAGGAGGGAGATGTGATTTATGAAACCACGGCAGGTTTATTTTCAAGTTGATGTCCTTTGTTGTCTCCAGTGGCTGGGGGTCACACTTTCCATCAGGATATCTCTGAAGTGCCCCGATAGCCCCACAAGGACGGTACTTTGTGCCTGAGAGTGCAGGTACCAAGCATGAGCCAGGCAAGCTGGTGCTCTATACAGACAGCCACCGCAGGAGCTTGCAGCAACACAAGGACTGAGCTGCAAGGAAGCAAGCGTACCTTGTAAGCAAGCTCCTTTCGCTGGAGGAATGAGTGGTGCTTCTGCTTGTCTGACAGCAGCAGTCCCAGCAGCACGGTGGGACAGAAAGAAATTCAGTCTAAGCACTGTAGAGCCCCTGTCAGAGTGTTTTGTGGTCAAAGAAGGAACAAATTGCTGAAAGAGGGAGCAAAGTGGTTTCCAGAGCCACGCCTGCAGACTCTGCTCTCAGATTAGGACACTTAATCTCCTTTGAAATTCTCTTGGTGCCAGCAGCTGAAGAAGCGGAGGCTGGTGCACTTGCTCCTTGTGCAAAAGGCAGAGCCCCCCGAGGTTTCTCCAAGAAGGGCGGGAAAAAGCAGACGATGAGGTTGTGAATCCGAAGCTTTATTTGAGCAAGGTTTGAGAGACGTGGGGTGGGGTGGGGTGGGGTGGGGTGGGGTGGCGCGGAGGCGTGCTGAGCTCTCTTGGTCCATAGCTGCGGGGCCTGTTGGTGTGCTTGTAGGCCCATGGCCGGGTAGGGACAGGATCCTTGTGTGCTTCCTGCTCCTTTGGTGGCTGTGGTTGTAGAATGCTGCCCCAGCCTTCAGGTCAGCGGCCGCGGAGGAAGAGGACAGTGGCAGACGTTGTTGTGCTCAGGGCTCTGTGATGGGGTGCGAAAGGAGAATGATCCAAAAGAGCAGCCCCAGCCTGTTGCCAGGGTCAGCCCCTGGATCCCCGGGAGAGGCTCTGTGAGACTGACAGCAAGGCTGTCCATCCCGGGTCTCCCTCATGGCCAAGAGTCAGCCGTGTTGGGCCAGGCCTTCCCGCAGGCAGTGAGACTGTGGTGGGGAAAGGGTTGGGGAGATCTTATCTGTCCTGGAGAGCGTTGGCAGCTCTTCCTTCCAGCTGAGTGGTCAAGGGCAGTGAGGCCAGGTTGTGCTGTGTTCTGGTCCCATCGCTGTGTGTGTTTCCAGCTCAAAGAGAGAAAGCCAAAGGGCAGCAGCCTTCCTCTGTGGCCAGGAGCAGCCCCTGCCTCCCAGCCTAAGGCTCTCCCAGCCTCACCACAGTGCCATCCACCCAGTTTCTCCCTGTGGGCCTAGAATTATCCATGTTTAACCAACTCCACCGGCCTTGTGATCATGGTGGGGAATGGGTTGGGGGTAGCTTATCTGTCCTGTAGAGCGTTGATACATTTTTCAGCTGAGGTCTCAAGGGGAGAGAGAGGCCAGGAGTGTGCCGTGGTCTGATCCCATCGCTGTATGTGTCTGGCTGAAAGAGGAGAAGCAACAAAGGGAGCAGCATCCCCTTGTGACCACGGGCAGCCCCTGCCTCTGTGCCCGAGGGTCTCTAGTGTCTCACCAAGGCTCTTCGTGTCCCGTCGTCCTGATGGAGTGGTCACTGCTGTCCTGGCCTGAGCGTGTCACTGTCCTGCTTACTATGAGACCGTGGTGGGGTGTGGGTTGGGGCAATCTTACCTGTCCTGGAGAATGTTGGCACATTTCTAGATGACTTCTCAAAAGGAGAGGCCAGGAGTGTGCCATGGCTTCATTCCCTCGCTGTCAGTGTGTCCAGCTGTAATAGAGGAGGCAACAAAGCAAGGAGGCACTCCCTGTCAGCATCAGAAGCCATCCCTTCTTCCCTGTGTGAGTCTCTCCCAGCCTCCAAATAGTGCCATCCATCTCACATCTTCCTGATGTCCAGGAGATGTTTGTTGTAGCTTCAATGTGTCCCATTCCCACTTAGTGTGGTGAGACCGTGGTGGGGAATGTGTTGGGGGTAGCTTATCTGTCCTGTAGAGTGTTGGCATTCTTTCTGTACAGGTTCTCAAGGGGAGAGCGGCCAGGAGTCTGCTGTGGTGTGGTCTCATCCCTGTGTGTTTCTAGCTGAAAGAGAAACACCAAAGGGAGCAGCATCCCCCTGTGACCACAGGCAGCCCCTGCCTGTGTGCCCGAGGGTCTCCAGCTACTCACTGAGGCTGTCTGTGTCCTGTCGTCCTGATGGAGAGGTCACTTCTGTCCTGGCCCAATTCTGTCACGTTTCTGCTTGCTGTGGATCATGTTGGGTGTGGGTTGGGGTGATCTTACCTGTCCTGGAGAGCGTTGGCAGCTCTTCCTTCCAGCTGAGTGGTTGAGGGCAGTGAGGCCAGGTTGTGCCGTAGTCTGGTCCCATCCCCAGACACACATCTTAGAGCGTGTGTGTTTCCAGCTCAAAGAGAGAAAGCCAAAGGGCAGCAGCCTTTCCCTGTGGCCAGGAGCAGCCCCTGCCTCCCAGCCTAAGGCTCTCCCAGCCTCACAACAGTGCGGTCCATCCAGCTGCTCTGTGTTGGCCAAGAATTACCCACGTTTTACCAACTCCACAGGCGCTGAGACCATGGTGGGGAATAGGTTGGGGGTAGCTTATCTGTCCTGTAGAGCGTTGACACATTTTCCAGCTGAGGTGTCAAGGGGAGAGAGGCCAGGAGTGTGCCATGGTCTGGTCCCATTGCTGTCTGTTTCTGGCTTTAAGAAGAGAAGGAACAACAGAGCAGCATCCCCATGTGACCATGGGCAGCCCCCTGCCTCTGTGCCCGAGGGTTTTGAGCATCTCACCACGTCCGTCTGTCTCCTGTCATCCTGATGGAGCGGTCCCTGGTGTCCCCGCCGGATCGTGTCACCTTCTGGCTTGCTGTTAGAGCCTGGTGGGTGTGGGTTGGGGTGATCTTACCTGTCCTGTCGAGCGTTGGCAGCTCTCCCTTCCAGCTGAGTTCTTAAGGAGAGAGAGACCAGGACTGTGTTGTAGTCTGGTTGCATCGCCATGTGATTCCAGCTGAAAGAGAAGAAGCACCAAAGGAAGCAGCATCCCCCTGTGACCACGGGCAGCCCCTGCCTCTGTGCCCAAGAGTCTCTAGCAACTCACCAAGGCTGTCCATGCCCCATCATCCTGATGCAACGGTTGACTCCCGTCCTGGCCCGATTCTGTCACCTTCCTGCTTGCTGTTGGAGCTGGTGGGTGTGGGTTTGGGGCGATCTTACCTGTCCTGTAGGGCGGTGGAGAATTGTCTGGCCCGGTGCTGGCAAGGAGCAGCCAGTAGCGTGCCACGGTTTAGTTGGGTCCGTGTGCTGTAGGGCACTGAGAGCCATTTTGAGGTGAGGGCCTGAAGAGAGAGGAGAGAGGAGCTGAGTTCCTCTGGTGGAGTTTGTGTCCAGAGCTGAGGCTGAAGCAGGAGCAGGCAGCCTGAGCAGCCTCCCCGTCAGCACGGGCAGCCATGGCAGGGCTGTGTGGCCGTTGGGACCAGCGTTCTGGGCCAAGGCTGTCCCCGCCCCTTTGTGACATGGGGCACCCCCTGCCTGCTGTGACATGGGCGCTGCATCCCCATCCCCATCCCGGGGGGTGGCAGCAGGTGATGCGGAGCCCAGGCCCAGGCCGGGCGTGTGAAAAACGTGTCCAAGTGTTTGGGCAGGGCCTGCGGGGCGTGCCAGGCAGCTGTGCGAGTGTGCTGGGGTCTGGCTGGGGCTGTGCTGCCTGCCCTCTGAGGAACCTGCTTTGGCAGCTGGGTTGGACCCGATGATCTTTCCAGGTCCCTTCCAACCCCTACAGTTCTGGGATTGATTCTGTGATCCCCACAAGCAGGGCAGGGAGGCACTTTGCACCTAGAAAGAAAATGTGTGGAGCCCTTTAGGAGAGCTGGAAGCAATTTGTAAAGAGGGCAAATGTTAACGTTACTCTTTTGTATTGGGAATGTTGTGCTCTCAAGAGCTGCTTTCATTCTGCACCTGTACAGCAAGAACCCAACAGGTTGGGGCCCCAGCCTGGGCCAGGTTGCCTCAGTATCCCTGGTGAAGAGCAATCAGAAGATCATCCCTCTTTCAAGTGAAAAGGCCATAAAATATTCTTGCTGAGCAATTCTTACTGTCACAAAGACTTACAGTTTATGTGTTTTTTTAACCCTGTGTCGTGGTTTAACCCGGCCGGCAGCTAAACACCACGCAGCCGTTCACTCACCCTCCCCCCTCCGTCTCTGGGATGGGCGAGAGAAACGGGAAAGTGAAGCCCGTGAGTTGAGATGAAGACAGTTTATTAAGACAGGAAAAGAATAATAACAATAATAATATTAACAATAATAATACACAACAACAATGACGACAATAGTACTACTACTACTACTGTGTACAAACAAGTGATGCGCAATGCAATTGCTCACCACCCGCTGACTGATGCCCAGCCTAACCCCGAGCAGTCCCGACCCCCTCCCCCGGCTAGCCACCCCTAGATGTTGTTTAGCATGATGTCAGATGGTATGGAATAGTGCTTTGGCTAGTTTGGGTCACCTGTCCTGGTCTGTCCCCTCCCAGCTCTTGCTGCACCCCCAGCCTGCCCATTGGCAGGACAGAGCCAGAAGCTGAGACGTCCTTGGCTTGCTGCAAGCACTGCCTCTGCAACAATTAAACCATCGGGGGTGTTATCAGCACTCTTCTCATCCTAAGCCAAAACATAGCATTCTACCAGCTACTAGGAAGACAATTAACTCTGTCCTAACTGAAACCAGGACATCTGTGCATACTTATCCATACTATTTATTTCATGCTCAGGTTACACTCTTTCCCATACATTCTAATTAATCACCATTTCATCTAGGGTATGTAGTAGTAATGGTAGTGATGACATACAGTATTATATAGTAATTAACATGATACAATTCAATTCATGGGCTATTCTCACCCAGTATTAAATCACCTTGAGTTACACACCGGACCTCTCCGTTCTTTTGCATCACCCACCAAGTGTATCCAGGTCCCTGAACAAAAGCAATTCCATGAATGGGTTTGCGTTTTCCTGAGGCAGGAGTAGCCCAGACTGTTTTACCCAGCATATTTTTTACGTGTACTACAGGAACTTTATCCCCTTCTACAGTACGTAACAGGTTTGATTGGGCAGGTCCAGCTCGGTTGGCAGATCCCCTAGTATTGTCTAACCAGGTGGCCTTTGCCAAATGCATATCCCAATTTTTGAATGTTCCAGTGCCCATTGCTTTCAATGTAGTCTTTAACAGTCCGTTGTATCGTTCAACTTTCCCAGAGGCTGGTGCATGATAGGGGATGTGATACACCCACTCAATATCATGCTCTTTGGCCTAAGTGTCTATAAGGTTGTTTCGGAAATGAGTCCCATTGTCTGACTCTATTCTTTCTGGGGTGCCATGTCACCATAGGACTTGCTTTTCAAGGCCCAGGATAGTGTTCCAGGTGGTGGCATGAGGCACGGGATATGTTTCCTGCCATCTGGTGGTTGCTTCCGCCATTGTAAGTACATGGCACTTGCCGTTGTGAGTTTGAGGGAGTGTGATATAATCGATCTGCCAGGCCTCTCCATATTTATATTTCAGCCATCGTCCTCCATACCAAAGAGGCTTTGACCATTTGGCTTGCTTGATTGCAGCACATGTTTCACAGTCATGAATAACCTGTGCTATAGCATCCATGGTCAGGTCCACCCCTCTATCACAAGCCCATCTGTATGTTGCATCTCTACCTTGATGGCCTGAGGTGTCATGGGCCTATGGGGCTATAAAGAATTCACCTTTATGCTGCCAATCCAGGTCCACCGAGCTACTTCAATCTTAGCAGCCTGATCCACCTGCTGATTGTTTTGATGTTCTGCAGTAGTCTGATTCTTGGCACATGAGCATCTACGTGGCGTACCTTTACAGCCAGGTTCTCTACCCGAGCAGCAATATTTTGCCACAATGCAGCAGGCCCAGATGGGTTTGCCCCTGTGATGACAGTGTTTTGCTTCATTGCTGTAACCATCCCCACAGGGCGTTTGCTACCATCCATGAATCAGTGTAGAGATAGAGAACTGGCCATTTTTCTCGTTCAGCAATGTCTAAAGCCAGATGAATGGCCTTCACTTCTGCAAACTGACTCGATTCACCTTCTCCCTCAGCAGCTTCTGCAACTCGTCATGTAGGACTCCATACAGCAGCCTTCCATCTCTGATGCTTCCCCACAATACGACAGGACCCATCAGTGAACTGGGCATATTTCTTCTCATTCTCTGGTAACGGGTTGTACAGTGGGGCTTCTTCAGCATGACCCACCTCCTCCTCTGATGAGATCCCAAAGTATTTGCCTTTGGCAAGTCCATAATCACTTCCAAGATTCCTGGGCGACTGGGGTTTCCTATTCAAGCCCGCTGAGTAATCAGTGCAATCCACTTGCTCCATGTAGCATCAGTTGCATGATGTGTAGAGGGGACCCTTCCTTGGAACACCCAGCCTAGTACTGGCAGTCGGGGTGCTAGGAGGAGCTGCGCTTCAGTACCGGCCATCTCCGAAGCAGATCGAACTCCTTTATACACTGCCAATATCTCCTTTTCAGTTGGAGTGTAGCGGGCCTCAGATCCTCTGTAACTGAAACCAGGACAGAGGGTATCTGATATTCAGAGTTATGTAAGACCTGACTAATATTGCAAATTAGACTATGGCCAGTTACAGTGAATGAAGAAACACAGCAGTATTAAAGATGTAAGTGGAGAAAATTAATAAACATTTTATCTGATGAAAACAGGGAAAGTCTAGAGTATACAACTGATTTAATGAGATGTTCCTGACAAGACCAAAAATGGGTAGCAAAACCAAAAGAATTTTCCATGTATGTGGTCCCACTTCATTTCGAAGTAGCACTTATTAATATGGTTCAGTCTTTTTACTTAATTTCTTGCATTAGCAAGTTATTTTTGATTTTACATGAAAATTGCCCAAATAATACCGATTAATTTGAAATATACTGTGGAAAGTACCTACCGTGGTTTTTGTTGCTGTTGTTGTTGTTGCTGTTGTAGGTGTTTTGGTTTTTGTTTTGTTTTGTTTTGTTTTCCAACTATACTCTTGGACACTTAGTGTAGGCCTCTTGCTGTCCGAGGTGTATTTGAATTGGATTTCAGGGATGTTGTTGGTACTGTACTTTTAAAAGGTCATCAGAGACACACTCAGGACCTCACTGCTTCTGTTGATGTCTTTCGTAGCTATCTGCATTCAGTTACAAATCCTGTATGCTTTTGTGGTAAGTGATATCAATACCCTGAGTAGGAATTATCCTAAACTGATGTCAAGGAAAGAGATCTGACATTTTTCTACTGGGCATGGTCACTGAACAGATGGGATAACTGTAAGCTGCAAAAGCTCAACTACGCTTCAGCTCAGTAATGGGGACACTCTACTGGGGAACCAAGTTTTCCCTCACGAATTCCAAAAAATATAGTCCAGGACCAGCCTTCAGAGTGTCTCCTAAAGCAGGCAATTTAGGGGGTCTGAGGTTTCTCAACACAGCAAATTAATTTCAAAAATTTGTATAAACTTACATGTGACCTTCAAGCCAGACAATAATTTCTCTATTCTGTCCTCATCAATACTTTTTTTTATTTATTATTTCCCACATATCTATTTTTGATTCTGGCTAGTTGTTGGTATTTCTCTGCTTACACTGAACAAGATGATGCTGTATTTGTTTCTTTGCTCTACAGGGCTCTGATTGAAACTGAACTCATATTTTGCACACAGTAAACTATGGGCTTATGATGATGAATTGGATATCCCCTTTTATACCTCCTTCCGTCATGATTAGCATTTGCATAATGTAGTCTATTAGGTGTTAAATTTTGAGGAGGATGAATTTTCCTTACCAAGGTAAAGATGGTTGCCTTGTAGATTAAGTATCTGTTCTACAGTGTCATCTTTGGTCAGGGAGGCAATTTCTTGTTTATTCTGCAGTATCAAGCTGTCAGAGCATGCTGTAGACTCATTGACTTGGTGCAGCTTATCAGAGCTAATAAAGACTTGCTGTGGTTTGTTGAGCAAACAGGAGGGACATTAGCTATTAATGAAACAATTTAATTCTGAAGCTTTAAATTTCCATTTAAAAACCAAAGCACACCACCTTTTACCACAAGCACTGTTCTACCAATTGTTGTCATAGCAGCTATATTGTATTGGAAAAATAAAAGTCATTATACAGAGTTAACCACAGATTTATTTTTAAACATATGCAATTCTGGCTGACCTCAGAGGAAAACTTGCATGCTTAAATATCTTACTGAAGTCAAAGAAGTCTCAGAAATACTATTATGCCTTAAGACAAAATCTTAAATTTAGTCAAGTTGAGGTGCTCTCTTAATAGTCAGGGTGGCAATAAACAATGGAAAACAAAATCTGGCATTCAAAGTTAATAGCCTGAAGTTAATGATTGCTTATTTTGGTATTATATTTAGAAACAGTGGAAAATCAGGAGCTATGCCAGAATAGAAATATAAGGACATAATTACCAAATAATGTGAGAAATAGCAAACTTATTGCACTATTCAAGCAAGAGCATTACTGTTGTTTTCAGTGGAAAGTTGTCTTTGCTTGTCCCTATCAACTATGGGTATATGAATAGCTTCACCATGGTAAGTCAAACTGTCCTGAGTCTAAGCCATTGGTGGTTAAAAGAGGCTTGAGCCTGAGCTTTTGATGTCCATAGCTTCAGATGGACTTCTCATTTTACCTTGGCCTTGTCTTCAAGTTGAGCTGGATAAACTTTGCTTTATTAGCTCCTGGCATAAGAGTGCCTTCTTCCTGCTTAGTTAGCTCACATTCAACATTGTCTTCAAAAGTGTGTTAAACAGGAAAATGTCATTGTTACTTCTAGGATAAGAGTGTTAAATATAATCACTACTACACGCAATACCCTGTGGAAGCTAGGTCTTTACCATCCCCCTTACCCCTGAGCAGAGGAGATTTCTGATGCGCAGTAGCTGATACAAGGCTTGTCCTTGTCAGTGAGTAAGTTGCCTTAAAGCTGATGGTGTACTGACTACCTTGCCCATCATGGTAAATAGAAGGAATGTTTAAATGCTCCTGTATGTAATGAAAACTGCCTATGGATGTACAAAGAGCAGTGGAGTTTTTTGGAAAGTGTTGGGTAAGTGATTTCCCTTGGGACAGGATGCAAACACAGAAGTAAAGGTACCTATAGGACGTTGTCAGTTGTGTTGGTAAGAGTCAGGCAACCTGGAGACAAAGTGGAAAAATGTGAGTTAATTCTGCTGAGGCTGCTGGGAGAGTCATTAATTGATTTCAGCAAGGGAAATCACACTGGATAACAGTGCTTATCTAGAAATAAAAACTAGTTCTCCCAGTAATTTTCTGAATTCCACTGGAGGTCCAATAAGTGGGAATTCATTTCTAAAATGAGGTTTGATATATCTGCTATGATCTCATTTAATTACCTGGGGATATGCAAAGCACCCTACAAATGTAAATGAACTAATCACCCAGCAGACTTCTGGGGGGAGAAAAATATGATCTCTGTGTTATAAACTGGAAACAACTGGGGCACAGAGAAGATCAAAGATTTAGATAGGCCTTTTGGTTCTCTTCATAATTAATACACGTACCATGTATAAAATTAGCCAGTTAAAAAAAGAAAGTTATTTGAAACTGCTAGCTACAGAAGTCAGAAAAACTGGTTTATTAAGCAGAGTTATATAAAAAAATATACTGATCTCCAAACCTTACATCAGTGAGTATAAAACATGGTTTAGGGGCGTCAAATCATCTTATTTTTCTCCTGGCTAATATTATTTTCCATCTTGTTACACTCCTCAGGTGCCAAGATAATGAGGTGATGATACTGTTGTAGTTATAAAACCCAGAATAGAACAGAACAAAGAAACTAATATGGGTATAAAAAATATCTTGAAATTGCTGTGTGTTACACTAAAATCTATTAGATTAAGGATCCTACACACCATTTTTATGGGCATTACAGCAGCACAATTCCACAGCCTTTAGCTTAGTGGAATCTGATTTAGACTAATGTGTGTGAAATTGGGCTGTACTTGTAATTTGATTCTGTGTTTGCATTTGGAAGGAAGCTCATTTTTTTTCTAGGCTAGAATTTTAGTACTGGAGGCTCATATAGCAATGAAGAACCTTGTGAGCTTGTCTGGGCTTTGCTTCTGCTTAAGGCCAGAGCAATTATATCTATAAGTTTATTAAATTTGTCCTTAAAGAACTCTGATGATAGTGAGTCCGCAGTTTCTCAGGTACTCTATTGCAGTGTTGCTACCCATACAGCTAAAATGCTGTTTGCTAGCA
This sequence comes from Aythya fuligula, assembly GCF_009819795.1. Classification (NCBI taxonomy): domain Eukaryota; kingdom Metazoa; phylum Chordata; class Aves; order Anseriformes; family Anatidae; genus Aythya; species Aythya fuligula. The sequence continues at coordinate 82,669,197 of NC_045561.1, read as the reverse complement.
TCCAATCTGAATTCTCCTAATTACAAATGAAGGTCTTACAACTTCCTCCCATCCATGATGGGACAGGAAGACCTCTACTACTTCTTTATTATTTTCAGTAGCTTTTTTATATAGTGTTAGATGATTTTATGGCATTCAAGCCTTCCTTGTGTGTCGTATTTTCTAGATCACTCGTGTTGTTCACTCTTTTCAACTGGATTTCTTCACACCCTTCATGAAGGTGGCACCGAATACGAGCTACTACAATCCAAATGGGAGCTTTCCAGGATGGAATAGGGCAAAGGATGGCCTTGTGTGCCTCGTGTAATCTGTAGTCTGTTGGTACTTATAATATGATATTTGTCTTTTTGACAATTACATGACAGCACTGAACAAAGATTGGATCTCAAATATTTCAGCTCCCAGGATCAGTTCCTCTATTGTTCAAGAAACCCTTTTCCCCACTGTTTTTCAACAGACCTTTCACATTCCGTATGACCATGCAGTTACTATGGCCCAGTACAAAAACTATAATTTTCCAGAAAGTATTCAGTTGAAGGAAAAAACAGTCAAAAACACACAGAAAACTAGCTCAAACACAAATGTACACTAGTTCCTATCTGGTTCCATATCAACAGTTTGACTTGTGCGGGATATGTTTTAATTTTTCACTAAAGAACGTGGGAGAACAGTTACTGCTAATCCTTGCACAATTGTGTTTCTTCTTTATACAGCACTCTCTTTACTACAATTAGAGAGAAGAGCATGTTCTTGTGGAGACCTCCCTCCCAGTATGGGGTTAATCCTGAAGTCCTAACACAGATGGTAAAAATGCATTAACATTCCTGGAATGTTTTCCTAAGGCTTTGAGGAAAGCCTGAGGATCCATGTTTTGAGTTTGAAAGAAGTCTTTCCTCCTTCATTTACACTGGTGCTGTATTAGCAAGTTCTAGTAATGGTTAAGTTCAGTACTTTGACTTTCATCATGAAACATGGCTATTGTGATAAAGATAAGGTACTACTGGTGTTCTGAAATACCCTCAATGGTCTTGAAAGGTAATATATTGTTGAATGTTCAGTATTTTAGTGCTCTCACATTAATTTTTATCTCTGAACATAAATCTAATCCTTTCTGATGTGAATCATGAAATTGTTGGCAAGGATATTATATGCTCTTTTAAACAGTAATTTTCAGTGTGTGTGCAGTTGTCAGGAAAATTCTGTTACTCATTTTTGGTTTCATAGTACTATTAGACAAGCTATGATAAAGACAGTGCTTTTTGGAATGGTACATTCAGCACAGCAACTGAGCAAAAATAAAACAATCCTGTGCAGATCTTGATTGCATCTAACCCTCTGACTCCTGAGGAATGGCAGTGCTTTATGTGCTCATTGCATGCTGATCACACATTTGTTGTGGGATGCAGTGACTGACAGGACCAGTTCTCAACATCTTCTGTTATTTACAACTGGAAATCCACACAGAAGGTCTAGTTTGATATTTCTTGAATTCCAAGTAGGTAGGAACACCCTGATTAAAGGTATGTACTTTACTCAAGCTATTTTTTAATACATATTATATCTATCTAGTATATCAGTTATCTATACATTATACATATCAGCTAGCTACTCCTGATTTGCTGGTGGAGCCACTCATTCGCCATGGGAGGCACAGCTGCCTGACAGGCTTCAAACCAGTTTAAGATCTCAATGTTCTGATCATTGTTTGTTTCCTTATTCCCTTGACTGGCTGTCTTTTCATTCTGGTCCTTGTTTTCCCTATCTGTAAAAGAAGATAATATTATTAACTTCTCTCATCTCACAGGCAGAGATGCCATGAGATAGCAGGCATCAAACCATCCATACAAAGCTGAAGTCCACATTAGTAATTTGTAGACTTGGAATTTGTCTTTTTTTTTTTTTTTTTTTTTGCTGATAGTCTTCACAATTTTTAGAAGGTTACTTACTTCAATTTCAACATTAAGCACTTTGGCCCAGACAAAACAAAAACAGCCTAAAACAGTGCACACACACAAAAAAGCCCACCAGACCTGGACTGCTGAGCTGTAGGGATTCTTGCCTCCTTGAGCCTCCTAGTCTCTTGCTTTGGTCTCTCCTAGATGCGATGGCTTTCTTTGTGGGAGAAGGGGGAACAGGGGAAGAGGAAGGGTATGATTTACTGCTGGGTCGTACCTCAGAGCAAGGACTGGATGTTGCCAAAGAGTGCATTCAGAGTGGAAGTTGGGTGGCACTCCTGCACCTCTTGTGCTTAGGGAAACACAGGGTCACTGTGCTCTAAGGTGGCATAAGAGCTGTGTTTGGCACTCCCAAGTCCCAAGCTGGTAGGCTAGTATTCCTCTTAGTCATTTTGCTTTTGGTTAGCAATGAAGAAGATGAAGCATGGATTTAGTGGTGAGTGAAAGGTAGTAGTCCTCACCCACATCTGCTGACACAGGGGTTGTCACATATTGATGTTGAGGCCATGCTGCTGTCCCCCAATCCCCACCTGTATGAGCAGCTTGTAGTGGTCTCCTGGTCTGGGGCAGCAGTGCAGCAGTGAAAAAGGGTGGGTTTCTTCAGGCCAGATGGCAGCAGAAACAGAAATATGTGCTCTTCACCTGTACCCAGCCTGGTACTTTGTTCATGAGAACATGTGGCTTCTGGACAGCACCAACACCTGAATCACATCTCACAAGGACAGGGATAAATCAACTTTTAAGTAACTGTCAGCATCAAGAGATCACTGTATGTTCCCAGAGTTGCCTGTGCTGAGCAGTTTGGGTTTCACTTTTCTCTTAAAATAAGAAAGTTCCTTCTCGGTTTTGTAGTTTTCCACACTTGTAAAATAAGTCTTTCAGAATAAAATACCTCTTTGATATATTTATTTGAGATAAGTAAGCACCAGTATTGCAAAGCTGATAGCTGGCAGTATTAGATATTATTCTCTAGGACTTTGGAATCGTGCAGTAACATTTTAATCACTGTTTGTTGTTGTTGTTTTGAACAGATTTCCTTGGTTTCCTTGTTTCTTTTTTTTTTTTTTGTTTGTTTATTTATTTTTAAAGCAAACAAACCAAGCAATCCTGTTCTCATGACTGCTCAGAAAAACACTGACATCACGAACAAATTGAACAGGTCTAGAAGGCAAAGAGTACACTCAGATGCTACTCACAGAAAAAGCTCATGCCTTCAAGCCCAGCTGACAGCCCAAGAGGCAGCGGGTGAGGGAAGAGGTCCTTTTAACTGGTTCGTGGTTGCAGCGCTCCTGCTGGCATTGAGCTGCAGCAGTTCTCCACTCTCACACAGGCACCAGCTCTTGGCACTGACGTATCGCTGCCTCTTGGGAGCTGTTATTTAGTACAGCAGCAGCTAATTAAACCCTGGGAAGCAAAGTGCTGGCTAAGTGAACCCCAGCTACATCTGCCGAAGCTGCACTGCCTTTTACATGGGCCTCGGGGACCCTTAAATTTATTATTAAAAAAAAAAAAAAAAAGTGTGCTTACATGCTGGCTTGCCTGCAGCTGGCAAACCGATGATGAGATCCATTGCCCACCAGTTCTCAGTGTCCAGGGCCAGGCACTGAGGCCCGAGGTTCCGAGGTTGCTCCCTGGTCCCTGTCCCCGCAGAGGGTGGTGAAGGGGGCGATGACTTTCATGCCAAACCTCCACAGCAGCTGTTGCCCACTCACCCCACACCCTGCTGTGGGAACAGGCTGCTTGCCAGGCTCTTTCTCCTACCCTGAGATGTAATTTAGGTTTTTCTTAGCTGAAGGTGTAATTTAGTGGGTTTTTAAATTTTATTTCTATTTTTTTCCTTGAGGGAAGGACTCGCTAGATGGCACTGTGTCACTGCGGGACATGCAACCTCCCTCTGTCTCTCGGATGGGTGAATGACATTGCCTACGTCTTTATTTTCAGCTCTCTGCTTTCAGTCTTTACTAACGGTGTGTGCGTGTTATGGGGTGCCTAAGCCTCTGTTAATAAAACTGTGCTTTAGCACAGTTTCCCTTTCTAGCTTCAGTAGCCCCAGATCATTTGCCTGTAGGACTTTCTTGTTAGAATAGACTGTATATGACCTGATTTTCTACGTTGTTCTTTCAACCTGTTTCCCTCCCTCTGGTAATGCCAATGCAACAGGCTCTGAAGACAGGGTGAAAAAATGGGACTGAAAATTTAGTTTTAAACTGAACTCCCCCAAATCTGGGTGTTTGGCAATGCTGATCCCCAGCTAGGCTTATAAATTTTGGAAAATGAACAAAAAACCAAAAATGATAAATGTGTGTGCTTTGCTACATGTACATAAATGACTAACAGACAGCCATCCACTGACACATGAGCACAGATAACATTGTTCACCAAGCTGTAGTTTCAATAAATTATTGCTTTTATGTGCTGAAAATATTTGGGTAGAAATACCTTTAAGTAGGGGCTTGACCAAAATTAACTTTAGCCACCGAGCCTTCAACATTGGGCTGAAAGTCTCATGACTACAGAGTTGCTTGGAGTAGTTCAGTATTTCTATACCTTGTTGGGTTCCATAAATTCATTGCTTGGCAGAAAAGGGGGATGAGTTTATGAAAAAAGCATTAAAAATGCATAAAATGTTTACTTTGGTCTGAAGCCTGAGTGAAAAGCTTATGGTCATTTCCTATTGGCTCAATGAACCTTAATATACTACTGTTTCTGCAAGAAACATTGCCAAATAGAAGCACTTGGAAGGAGTGGGTGTTGGAGCTCTTTGCAATGTCAGGGAATCATTCTCACTACTGTGCTGTTTTGATTAGTAGCTGGTGTGGCTGCAGCACAATTACCAGGGACAGAAATTCCATTGTTGGTGGAGAGACCAACAAAATTTGTGAGAAACAACACTGCTCACAAAAATGTGATTCATGGCTTAACGCTGCTTTAATCTTTTTTTTTTCTTTTTTTTTTTTTTTTTTCTTTCTTGTGGGGGGGGGGGGTTGCAACACCATTAAAACAAAAAGTGTTTGAGTTTTTAAACTGAATGGCTTAAAAGGAGAGGTGCCCAGTTCCCTCTCTTTTATTAAGGGAGTTCGTTATGAAGGGGGTCTTATGATAGTTATCAGCCTACAGGTAATGAAGGATGATAGATGAGATTTGTCAGATAATTCATGTTTGCCAGCAATCATTAGACGCAGATTTTAAGTTATTTTGTTGTATTTCCCCTTTAAATTCACAAATAGATATTTAATTCTGTGAGATTTTGCTGCCACTGGAGGATGTGGTACTTCTGCACGCTCCAGTCTCTCCATAGCAACTGTAAATGGGTCAAGTACTGGTGCAGCTGAGCACACAACAGCTGTGGGAAGGCAGCTACAGGAGTCGCCCCGTGCAAAGCCCTGTGTGACCCTCTCCTGGAGCTCCCACGTATGTTGCCTCTTGGGACAGTGGATTGCTGCAGCCAAGAGGTATCGAGGACAATGTTGCTTGATGGTCACTAAACCTTGAGCATCCCCTGGCTATGCTATGGATTTTATTAGAGGCAACTTGTTTAGACATCATGATTTTAGGCCCCATTTGGTGTTGCACAAGCCCATATTCCAGGTAATTATTGAGGGTACTTTCCCATAGCAGTGCAGAGCTTGTTTAAAGCCATGTTCCAGACTCACAACCACGAGAGTCTGGGCCTAGGCAGCCTGAGGGAAGCACTAGGAGGAAAGAGGAGGTGGTGGTGACACTGTCATGTTGTGGAGAACACATTGAGGGTAGAGACACTCAAGGAAGCAGCGTGTGAAGGAATGGTATCAGTCGTGTTAGGCAACCCCATTCGGATCCCATGTTATATGGCTTGTGAGGCTACTTACCTTCCGTGTGGATAAACAATTATGTGGTTTGAAATTAATGTGATTCAGTTCTGCAGCTAGAATGGACAAGATGAAACAAGAATCGGAAATGACCCAACTCTGCAATATCGTGAGAGTAATTCTAGATTGATTGTTGAGGGAGAAAACCCAGAGATGTTTAGCCATAAATTAGAGTAGTGCTAAACAGATGAAATGGAGACACGCATTAGGGTTTTGTAACTCAGGGACACTGAGGGCAATTCTCAACGCGAAAATGCAATTTACATTTCTGAACATCTGCCCATGGAAACTTGGGTGGGGAGCTTTAAACCTAATCTCTGGTGCCCGTAAGTCTTATTATAGGATCTTTTCATTCCCACAGCAGTCTTGATCATTGAGCAGTGGGAATGGAGTCATTGTCCTTCTCTGCTGATCTGTGACATGAGGTGTTACATTTTCTGAATAGTTTCTATCATGCAATATGATCATAAAATGACAATAAACCCTTCTGAACAACCATTTCCATTGTCAGAGGAAGGTGTAGTCTTGTCATTATGTTCTTTGTTAGTAGTGGTCTCTGCCAGGGAAACCGACACACTGCTAGTAGACTACATTAATTGAATCTTTGCCAGGTATACATTTGCTATGAAACAGAGACATATGATTTCATTAAAGTACAAATGAGTTTCTATTCATCTTCAAAAACAAAACGACAACAACAACAAAAACAATGGCAATCACAGACCTTCTGGAACTATTAATACGCAACCTTCACTGGGAGAAATAATGTTTTTGTCTCTTGCATGTTGACATAAACAAATAACTCTGTGCAACACCAGCAGATCAGTGCACTGAGGTAGATGGATAACCAGCTGATATATCAAAGTTATTGATGGTTTGGGTATTTTACTGTGGATTAGATTTAATCTGGCCCCCTGATATGCCCATCTCAGACATGGTTTGGAGCTGTCTGAGCAGTCACCAATCCAGTCATTGTCTCCATTATTGACCGGGATGAGCTTGGTACACAGGTGGATGGAGGAAAGCTTTTGGATGAGTTTCCTCCTCAGAGAATCTAGTTTGAATATCCTAAGGCCACTTTGCAAACCAAACTGCCAGATGGTAAAATGGGATTGGCAGGGGCTTCACTTCTTCACTGTGCTACTGCTGTGAACCAGAAGAGCAGTGTGAGCGCAACACAGTGACCCTGGGTTTTGGGGTCAAACACTTCTGGTGTCTAAGTGGAGACTGTTTTGTTTTCAAGTCATTAAGAACTCAGCAAGGAACAAGTTTCTTTGTCTGCAATATTGTCTAAATGATCACTTAGCTCACCATGGCAGTAAATCTTTTTTTTTTCTTTTTTTTTTTTTCTCTTTCTAAAATACATGTCATGCCACAATAGTTAGATCATTTGCCCTCCGGATGTTCTTCATACTGTTCATCTAACCTGTTAGCACAAACCTCCTTCTCTTCTGAGTCTTTAAACACACAGGTGAACTTGTCTGAGTCATACATGCTTGCTTGTTCTTCAGCATCATGTAGTGACTATAGTTATTCTTTAATTTAAGGACAGATAATGACCATGCTTTCAAGTGCTATAGTCCTTTTGAATATTATTGACTATTCCAAAGGAAGCAGCTCTATTTTTTTGTTTTGTTTTGTTTTGTTTTTAATTTAGATGTGCAAATGAAGAAATGGCTTTAGATGTTCTTCAGCAAGCCTCACCATCACACAGTCTGTGGATGTCTGAGTTTAATTAAATTAAATTGTATCATTACTGGTGGTGGAAAATGAGTTAAAATGAACAGCAGGTGAAGAGATCAATATCAGTATTTTCAGTTTAGGCTGCTGCTTTCTGTCCCTTGCTACCACTGTGTCATCCTTTTCACAGTTTGTTCAGCCTTCATCTTAAACCTAGCTGGATTTCTTTTCCCCAGTTTGTCCAGAGTTATTTGAACTTGCTAGGACTTCACTAATTTGCTGTTTAGATACCTTTTGTTTTCCAGATTAAATTTATTCAAAGCCCTTTGTTCTTTGCCAACACATAAGCTTTATAGTCATCCTGTGATTAACTGAAACATCTAGGCCTTCAATTTTGTCAGTTGTTCTCAGATATTTTTTCCCCTCTGTGATAGCAAATCTGTAAGTATTTAAATGGTTTGTTTATATTTGTTCTATTACTTACCCAACTTGGGTATCTCTGGTCATCGCAGAATCTCTCTGTGATGATATTCTTGGCCTTTACTTCATTAACACTGTCTCCCAGCTTTGTCAGGAGTAAATTTCTTTTCGTTATAAAGGTCAGTGAAAAAAAAAAAAAAAAGGAAAGAATTATCAAAGACCAGAGACTGAATTAGAAACTCTCCTCTGACTCAACATGTCTGGTCTGTGCTGGCTTTTGGCACATACCAGCTCCTTATAAATGTAGTTATTCTTCCCCAGCTGAAATACTAATCTCTTGGGTAGTACTGTATCACTTGCTTTTCTAAATTAAATCTGGTGCATTTATACGTAATCATGGAGTTGCTGGGGGAGGAAGGAACCTCTGAAGATTGTCTAGTCCAAAGCCCTGTTCAGTGCAGGGTCATCCAGACAATCAGATAAAAATGGTTGGGTTAGTCTAGCCTGACATGCACTTGACAAATACAAGTTGCAATTCATCCAGGTTTAGTTTAATCTTTCCATCTTTAACAGGTTTCTGATTGGAAATATATTTTAGGACCTCTACCTTGGTTAGGCATATGTGATGAAATTCCTTATTGTGTGTGCATTTGTTAAGGAAAGAAATCTCTACTTGTGAGTAGGAGGGAATTCTAAGAGGCTGGTGTTTCATCTGATCTGTGGAGTACAGTTCAGCTGATAAGAACCTGTAGTGCCTTTCTGGATTTATTTTTTTCCCCAGTATTTTCATCAGTAATAGCATTTCAGATAAAATGTCTTTCTGAGCCTGCAACTCAGCTTGCTAATCCTCACCTTTGCAACCGAGGATGTTTCTGAGAAGAAGGACTATAGTTTCAATTAGAAAGCACCTACAATGTAAAATACATATAGTTTGGGTACATAAATATCCAAAACTTTCTTCTAGACTTTCTACACTTATTTCAATTTGTTCTGGGTCCACATAAAAGGTTTTGCAATGGATAACAAACAAGCATAATATCCTCTTGTCTGCTTGGGGAAATTTCACATAAAAGCATCTGTAAGAAGGAAATGACATAAAATGAGATGACAGAAATAATGGAGATTTAGATGAGGAAAAATCAGCTCTCATTATGAGGTAATAAGATTGCTTATTTGGCTGTGTATTAGAACAGATTTCATGAATGAGATTTCTGGTGGTGAAGCTAGATAATGGAATGAACATCATTTTCTTGCCTTTGGAGTTGGTAATTTCTATCCTTAGTGAGTGTATTACTTGTGTGTTTCCAAAAATTATGCATATCATAAATAACACTCATATGGAATTCAGTAAAGCAAGCATGATGGATGTGAACATAAAGAAAAACAAATTCCTTTCCATTAAATGAATTAAATCCTGACCAAAAAACAAAGCAGATGACTAGAGCAATGGTGGATCAGACAAGCAAATCTTAAGGAACAGTTTGTGGCAACTGCATGTTCTGAGATGCAGGAGTTACCAGCAAGATAGGTTGGCCATACTGTAGTACAGTATTATATACAATTCTCTAACAACTTTATGAGCTGTGTTGAGAAAAGCTAACTAAGGTGACACAGTCTTTGATATGCTTATGGAGGAATTTAACTTTAAACATTGTTTTTTACTGAAGTCAGAGCTAAGAAATGCCTACTTAATAAGGTCAAAATACATCCAAGTATTTGTGGGATGAGGGGGTAGCTTTTCTTCATTGACACTAAATCATTATACTGTCCATTAATGGTCAATGGAAAAGAATATATTTTTGATGACTGGCATAATTTCCAATACACACATTTTTATTTTATTTTATTTTATTTTATTTTATTTTATTTTATTTTATTTTATTTTATTTTATTTTATTTTATTTTATTTTATTTTATTTTATTTCCTTTTTACTCCAAGTTATAGCTCTGCATATACAGATCTGGAAGATACCCCACAGTACTTTCTTGGCAGTCCAGTCTTGATGTAAAAACTTCAAGTCAGTAAGTAACATACCCAGGAGGCAGCATGGGGTGCACTCTTCTCTCAGATGCTCTGGCTCCCACTGGTCCCATGGGTGCACTTTAGGGTGTTCTTTCTGACACTAAATAGGTTGGGAGTGGAGCCACATTTCCAAAGCTGAGCACTTCTTTTGGTTCCTCTTCCTATAAAAGAAAAGGGAGGGGAGAGTGGATAGGGAGTTGTCTGCCATAATACCTTTGTTCTGAAATTCACTTTCTTTTGCTAGACCCAGACTGAATTAGTTGAAAATGGGGTTTCCAGGTTTGGCTGTAAGGGAACCACTTCTCAAGGCATCAGCAGTTGCCAGCTTTCAGGACAGCCTGCACGTCCTTGCTTCCTAAACAAGTACTCTGCTCCCACCCACCTTTCCTTCCCAACCTTAAGCTCCGTACTTCTACACACCCTTTTTAAGCCACAGTTCACTCCCTGGCTCCTATTTCCTCCTCCTCCTTTCCTATACGCCAAAATGAGGACTCCAGGACTCCAGTCCTATCCCTTTTCCTTCTTAATTGCTCTTCTCCCTTAACCCCTGGTATAAACATGATCCCAGGACTTTTTTTTTTTTTTTTTTTTTTTTTTTTCCCAATACCGGTGTTCTCTAACTCATTCTACAAAGTTCCTGCTGTTTGTGTTGGAGTTATGTGCATGGTTGTGTTGGGTGTTCCTGTTTGCACTCTGGGAACCACAGGAGATTTACCCAGCACCTTTTGTGGAAACCTCCATACAGCCATTGTCAAGAGCAGCTGCTGCCAGCTGCCCCACAAATTCACATGTAAGTTTTCCATACACCTTCTGGCATGCAGACCGTAGATCAGGAATATCATATCTTGACATGGGACTTGTGGTGTTGCCAAGAAAACTGAATGACTGGGTTTTTAGGTGTGACAGGTAAATGTTGTGCATATACACTTGGGAGAGAGGAGGGAAGGAGAGTCTATACATAATCTGCAGGAATGTGAACTGGGCATCCATAGTATTTTAGTGCCTCTAATGATTTGTCCCATAATCTCTAATATTATATGAAGCATTAACTTCTGCTTAAAATTAAATTAGTGCAAAAATAAGTTGTCACTAAACCCAATTCAATCTTTTGTGAGTCTGTGGCTTGAAGTGATTGCTTTTTGTCAGTATCAACTTTATGATAGCTTTATGAAATCTGCTTTCCAGTTTTCACGACATAGGTGTATTGCTTTTTTTTCCTTCTGAAATATTTGAATAAGAATGGTATTTCAGAAAGATCCCAAGGAGCTGGCAATTGCTCATATAGCCTACTGAGACTGACTGGTTTAAGAAAGTCAATCCAGTTAAGGGGAAGAAGAAAAGAATTAAATGTCTAAATGTTAGATATAGTCTCATGCACATTTGAGAAACTCATCATGCTTCGTATTTAGACTATTCTTAGAATGAATGGGTCAATTAAACAATCAGGGGACATTTAAATAAACAGTAAATCGATGGTGAGATCGCTGTTAATTCTGTTATGTTAGCATGTTCTTTATAGCCATTGCCTATGCCCACGTATAAAACTTACTGCTAATGCGCTTCTAATGCTCAGGAGGCATGTTCCCTGATAAGTCAATCCTATATAAAAAAAGCAGTATGTATCATGCAGAAAATTGATTGAAACCTGTTGCCTATTGTAGCATAAGATCCAGTGGGATGGCTTTCAGATGCCGTAGTGAAGCATGCCCAAATAGCAGGGAAACAGGATTTTTCAGAGCTTTCATAGAAGCTTTGTCAGTATGTATTCATAGAGCTATTAATAATGTGGATGTGTCTGTGCCTGGAATCCTTATTTGTAGCCATATTTTAAAGGTAAGTAGTTTTTTTTTTCTCCCACTGGGAACATCATTTTTAGCAGGTTTGAAAAAAAAAGAGTCAGAGGCTCTCTAGGATATCCAGCTGAGTGATCCAGGCAGCTGAGGTCATGTAGGCATTGACCTAGGAACAAGCTGCATTAAGCTCATCTCTCCTCTCTGCCATTGTTGTCCTGAAAGATGGGAAGCACATCTATTCCTCCTCTTGGCTTTCTTTCTTTTTCAGTATTGTCTATTCTGATTGTTGCATCTTTGGGACAGAGAGATTCAAGTCCAATCCATCAAGATCTCAGGTGACTTTCAGAGGGGTAGATCTTCTTTTCATCCACTATATCTTTCTAGACTGAATATAAAGGAAATTTATCTTAGATGACAAAGTCAATATTCAAGTTTGCTTGAGCTGGATAGTAAGTTGCTATGTATGAGTATGCCACAGCTGGACTCTCTAAGAACATTTGTAACACAAATGATCATTATGCCTGGAAGTGTCACTGTCTTACTTCCAAGTCTATATGCTGGCTTTACTGTATTTTAGTCTTTCCTGTTGATTAAAGGTTTTAGATGATATAAATACATTTATTCAGAAGCCATCTGCACATAGTCCTTGGAAGCCAGACCTACATAACCCTGCTTGAGTAGGGGGATTGGACAAAATCAACTCTAGAGGTCCCTTCCAAACTCAACCATTATGTGATTCTGTGAAATACAACTGAAAATTAAAAACCATGCAGAAGAGGAAAAGAAAGAGAAAACCTATTGATGGAGTGATGGGATAGCTAGGAACAATTGCTGCTTGTTCATGAAGACGTTTGCTTTGAGGTGAATGCAAAAGGAATACTTTAGGCGTTTGGCCAGACTGAGCTGTGATACACCTCTGTGGCGAAGTGGCAATGGGGATGAACACAGCTCATTTTGCTTTTGGGTGGAAAAAATATAGGCAACAGCTTGAGCCTTTACTATTTGAGTACATTGGTTCTGAAGTAGAATCTCTCCCTCTTTTTATGCCATACTTGCCCTTTTTTATGCACTTTGTGAGCGTGACACTGAAACTGAGAAAACATTATCTTACTCTAATGATACATGCCTTAGGGTAGCTGTTAGTGATAGCAGCGCTTTTTACATTTTAAATCTGTTTGTTATCTAGGATAAAAATCTATGGAACCAAACCACTATCTGGGACAACTTCCACTCCTTTGGATTAACCTTACCAGTTAATTTCCTTACTTCATTTTTTTTGCCTTTCAAATAATTTAATACTTATAGTCACCTCCCATTTTAGAGGATGTTTGGCCAAGCTAAACACATTTAATGATTTTAATCTTTCTGAGTAAATCAATCTCACATACTGTATACTGAGGTTATATCAGTTGGACAAGGTGAAGGAAGCTAATGTCACAGATTAACATTCCCACCCTATGTGTGTTCATCTTGTTGCCAGATGGCATAGAAAAGAGATTTTTAATATATTCCTGGATAAAAACAGAACAGGAATACTTATCTCCTTCCAGAAATCTATGTGGCTTAGCAGTGAGGGTAGTCCAGCAGCTAGAATATTGGAATTTATGAATAAATGCAGGAATGCCTGAATTTCAGTCCCGTCTTTACCTTCTTCCACACTTTTTCCACTATAGGCATCAGACTACTTAGGACCAAACCCAGAGCACCTAGGTATTCTCCTCAGCACTGGAAGACCTGACTCCTAAGTGGTCACTCCAAGAAAAGTGCAGGCTTCCCATGCCATGCATAGAAGCAGCCACCCCCAGAGAGGCAGCCGTGGGGAAATGCACAAGGAAGGTTTAGGCACCAGTTTAGCAGGCCTTGTCAGAAGTGAGTACTTCAGATATCACAGGCTTCTTATCTGTGGACACTTCCCTCTGAAAGGGTTTAATTTCTCAAATGGTGTGGTTTTGAACCAGATTCACCAGTAGCTGCATGGAAAACATCCAATATGTAGGAGAGAGGGATTCATTGCTTTCCTCTGCTTAATTGGGAGCAATGGCCTTCCTCATCCCAGGGAGGTGCTACAGCCACAGACGGTGCTTCCCATCTCCTTTGCTGGGGCAGATAACACTTGGATTTCTGATTGCTTAGGACTTAGCTCCTGTGTAATTGCCAGGGACTGCTAGGGCTCAAACAGTGCTTTGGGAGTATCCTCAGAGCCCTGTGGCCCAGGTAGTTTGGTGAGAGCTTGAATGAAGACCAGTGACACCAAAGGCAGGCGTGAGGTTATGCAGCTGCTGAGCAGCAATTTTAAACCTTTCCTTGCAGCCTGCCAGGGGGCTCAGGCACACCACTCGACAGAAGGCAGAAGGGGTGAGGGACTCACCTGGCAGATGGGGATAACAGTGCTCAGCTGGCACTCGGGGTGCTGTAAGGATAAATAGATTAAAAGATTGTGTGGTGCTTGGAGGTGTGTGATGGGGGCTTTGGAAGAATTTGAGATCGATAAAGGCTCAGCAGTACAATAAATACTCTCTTAAGGTTTAAGCACTGCAATATTCTTGCTGTCCTGAAAAGAGGATCTATTTCTTTCTAACTGAAAAAAAAAAATCATTTTTGTTTAGCAGTTTTTGTAAAAGAACCATTTCCATTTAGATAAAATGCTTCCCCTTTCCTCTCTTTTACTTATCTTTTTTTTTTTTTTTTTTTTTTTTTTTTACTTACTTATCTTTTTAATGGCAATCCGGTATTCAAATGTTGGGATTATAAAATTCTAATTTCTCTCTCTTCTTTAGGGGACAAAACCAAATCTGAATTGGTCAGCTTTTGAAATAAAATTCCAATCTCTATATATTTTTTACACTTATGTTCCTTTCTAGTATGGGAAGTGTTCAATTTTTACTTGATGCCACCTGATAAATCAGTAGGAGTTGGTTTAACAGCTTTGGTTTGTATGTTTCAGTTTCACATCTTAGCAACTGACCTAAGGAGAGCTATTGCAATCTGTAGAAAGCTTACTGATATGCTTGTGATCTCTCTGTTTTATAGAGCATTGCTGTTATTAAGTGTATGGTTCTTATTGTGTCGCAGTTATATCTATGGTAAAGTGTACTAACAGTTAAAATCCTTTCTTGGTTCCAGGATGATTACATTGATTCTTTTTCTCTCTCTCTCTCTCTCTCTTATATATATATATATATATATCTTTTATATATATATATATATATATATATATATATATATATATATATATCAACACTCTAGAAGAGGAATTAAGCAATAATATTAATAACACAAAGTGCATAGTTGAGTAAAGTTGCCAATTTTTGATTAAGATCAAAATCTGGACTTCTTTTTCTCTGGTGTAATCTAAAAGCAATTAAGAATGCTGAAGCCCTCTCTGTTTTTCCTAGTGCTCTCCCTTGTGACATTTATTTATTCTAATTCTCAGGACCTCAAAGACTTTTGTTTGTTCTCTGTCACTCATTAGCATGTGTGGGATTGGAATCTGTGGGATTTCTCTGTTTAAAAACACAGTGTTTTCTTCTCCACAGATGTCAAGCTCAAGAAAGTTTTGATTTATTTTAATGGCATACGTTGAAGGAGATGGATGATGAACATTACTCTTTTCTTTTCAGATTAATGATCAATTACACAGACGTCATTTATATGCTCTGTGTTTGCTCTGTTTCATCTGCGGTGCCCAAGCATGGTACCACTTGCATTTACTGGCTCTCTGCTGGTAGGGCACTCGGTAGTTTACTTTTGATGGTACAAGTCAAATTCAATTTAACTTGTTCTTTTTAACTCTGAGGTGATATCTTCAAATGATTCTAACTAATTCTCATTGTTTTTTTTTTTTTTTGTTGGTGGTGTTGTTGGGGGTTTGTTTTGTTTTTTCTTTTTTTTTTTTTTTTTTTTTTTTTTAAACAGCATGTCTAACAAACAGAACTTGTTTGCCTTAAGAGTACCTGACATGACTGCATGGTTTTATTTCACCCAGCACATTGCACATCACATTTTAATTTCTATCTAGAGAAGCAGAACTTGTCTCTGCAGATCTTTGCAACAATGATTACACTGACATAAGGCAAAATGAAAAGTGTGCTCACTGTTTGTGCTATGCTGTCCTGGGAGGCAACTTGCTCCCAAGTAGAAAGCTTCCTGCTTGATGCGTATTGTGGTGTCTCTGTTAGTTTATCAACATAGTTTGTTCTTAAAAATGAAAAGCAGACCTGAAAAAGTGATGTGTAGTATAAAATAAGTTGAGGTGGTCATTGGGGCTACCTTTGTAGAGTAGTGTATGGGGAAATGGATAAAGAAGGAAAAATTGAGAGGGAACTGGGAGCTTAGGCTTCCAAACCAATGGCAAGGAGACAGAGATCTTGAAATCTGGTGAATGAGTTGCTGTTTATTATGGTAGAATGCCCTAGAAACAGATGTTGGAACCTTTAACATCTTTAGATGCCCAGCAGGAGAAGTGACAGGACAGCAGTCAAGTTCCTGACAATTTCCTGTCTTTCACTACAACTTGGTCAAAAAAATCTTGGGTTTGGCCAGTTAATAGCTTCCAATGAAATTCTGTTTTATTTGGAAATTCCCCAATGAGTGTAATAAAATCCGTATTTAATTGTATAGAGGATATATGAGCCAGTAATAACTTGTGCTGAAAAGAATGAAAGGACAGAGAACATCTAGAAAAGGCTCCACTGAACTCAATTGTTCATTTGATGTATGGCCTGAAGAATATCAATGTTATTATTAAAGACTTGCTGACTTGAATTGAATGTAGCTCTGTTGAATGATCCTGCCCAAATGTCTTCACAGTCTTTCCTGTTGCTTTCCCTTTGTTTTTAATTGCACATTAATTACACATTTAATTTTCATGAAGATAGAATAGGTTTTGCCCATGAGTTCATCTGCTTCTCTTTTTGGTCATTGGCTGAACTTCTAGTCCCCTGAGACATCATTGTGTTCCTCATTTCAGCTGTCACCCACTGGGATCAGAATGTCTTTAATTGTCTTCTCTGGATCAGACGGGGTGGAAGAGTGCTACAGTTCCACTACAGAATCTACTTTTTAACTGAAGTGACATTTAACATGTGTCCTCATATATATATATGTTATATGAGTATGTATTTAGCAAAGTTCAAACATTATAGGTACTGTTAGTAGAGACTGATAAAAAGAAAGAGATTCAAAGAATTTAATCATCAGATCATTTATTTCTAGGTTTTTCCTCCCCCGACTAGGCAGAAAGTAAGAAGTGCTAGTTTAAGGGATGTTAAAAGGATGTGTAAAGATCAGGTGACATAAGCTACATGTATCTTTGCCATATCATCTTAATTCTCATAATAAGGCACCTGGGATGTATAGAGTCTTATTAAGACATTACAAGCCACTCCTTATTTCCTGCATGGCAGAAACCTGGAGCTGCCTAAGGAACTCTCAATTAGATTGGTTGTGTAAAAATATCAGAAAAGAATCTAATATGGGAGATATTGGCTTATTACAGCTTTTGCTTTAGTGTTTTTTGTTTGTTTGTTTGTTTGTTTGTTTTTTTGAGTGGGTTATATTATTATTATTAATAATAAAAAATAATAACAACAACAACAATAATAATCAATAATATTTTTTCCTGGTGACTTCCCTATATACAGACAGGACTGAGAAAGAAGCACGAGCTTCAACTCTGACTAGACTTGTATCTTTCCAAGGAGCAGATGGCCACAGCTTTTCCTCCTCCCTCCTCTGCACCAAATGGAGTTTGGGACTGGGCAATTTTCAGAGATGCTGCAATTTAAAGCAGAAGAATCTGTTATTTTAGACCTGTAATGTAATTATCAGTTGTATAGATATGAAAGAGGAGAGATTTCAGGGTATTGCAGGTGTCAAATGGACTTTCCAGGAGGTAGAAATCAAGTCAGCAGAGGTGTTAGGCACAACTACAGCACAACTAGTGACTTTGAAAAGCTGCTGGTACAAAAGAACCTGTTAAGGAGGTTTTAAAACTCACCTCTTGAGTTATTCAACATATGGTGCTAGGAAGAGTTTAAAAGGTTAAGAGCTACCCAAATAAATGAGCCCTGGAGCTCATTACCAATAAATACTATAGTGTTTATAAGCATTCTGGGGGGGCAAAGGAGATGAAATGTACTTCTACCTTCAGAAGGGGAATTAATGTAATAGCATTCATTCCTTTTATAGATAATACTGCTATTTAGGAAGTCCTAAAGTACATGATGTCTTTACTGATTAAATTTCCTGTGTAAGCAAAGTGTGCATAAAGTTACATAACTGCATTTTTCTTCCTACTTCATTGCTGGCAGCAGCAGTACAAGCTTCTGGAGTTATAACACTCCTTGCTTTGCCTCCACCTCTAAGAGACCTAATAGCAAGGCTGAAAAAAGCAGAGGGGGGGCATGGGAATTGAGAGAGAAAGAGTGGTGCTGTTGCTGTAAAACCTTCATTCACTCCCATATACTTTTCTTCCTGTCTTCCTCTTGCATCTCTTAGCAGATCTAGGCTCCCCGTGGTCTGATGCTTCCCACCTCAGGCTATTAATGCAGCCCTGACCCAACAAAGTGGTTAAAGTAATTTGCTTCTTTTCCTCGGTGAGCTGAACCAAGAAACTGAGACCACCATTCTCACTGGGCTCAAGTCTGCTAGACAGCTTGCTCCCTCCCACTTTTGCTGCACAGTCTCTTTTCCTGCACTTTTTCCCATGCTGTAACTTTTAGGTGATTGGTAAGTAAAGAGTGTCAAGCTGCAGAGCAGATACAAGGCCAGAGGATAACAGACAGGCATCTTCTGCAACGTCTTCTGCAGTGAGAACAACAGAAATAATTGTAGCGGGGAGCATTTTGTGCATGCCCTCAAAGGGGAAAAATTACAGTGGGTAATTTGACTGGCTCTAAAATGCTTCTTACTGGATTCTAAAATGGTTCCAATCTGACTTTTGCATTGCCTTGCAGTAGAGCAGTCCTTTGCTCTGTTTTTAAGTCAACTTAAAGAGTGAATCCGGCCAAATGGAATCTATTTTAAAGTTTCCATACTAATTATTATGAATCAAAGTAAAAATTTATAAGATCAGTTGTTTTGCTTAAGTAGCACTGTCCAATCTGTTTAATAAATACCCTTCTGCTGACCTCAAAACTTCTTCAAGATAAGAACCAAAAAATGTACTGACACTTGTGCTGTTCTTGTATTTGTTTATTGTACTTCTACTCTGGTTTCCTTTTCTGCCAACAGCTTTTAAATAAAAATGAGCAAAACAGACCAAATTAAAGGAAAGAAAAAATATTTTTCTAGAAAATGGTGGGAGCTCAGCAGCAGAATATATATGAAACCAAAGTTTATTGTGTACATCTTTGCAATACACAGATTACCTCTCAACAGATGGATTTTTACTCTGCATGAATAGAGAGAAGATGTCCTCATGGCTGAGCCCCTTAAGAGATCTAGCGTATTTAGATAGGAGAACTTAAAACATCCTGTGTGGGGTTTAAAAAGTCAAGCCCAAAAGCTGTTAGCCAGGAACATTCAATCTGGAAATTGGAAATGGAAAAGAAGATGCATGATCAGAGGAAGTATCTCTTAAAAAGACACTAAAAGCACCTTTGGTTTTCATCAGTATTCTGTTAACAATTTATAATCTTGCATTTCTGAGTCACTTGACATGGGGAGATATGAATCTGATGTGTGGCTCTGGGAGCAGCAAGGAGTGACAAACTTGGCACCCACTTGCCATTCATTCTGAGTGAGATGCAGTGATACAAGCAATGCTGGAAGCCCTTTGCCCCAAGAATCAAAGAAAGACATTCTTTTGTCCTGTCCTGCCTCTTCAGGAATTGTTAGCAGTCCTCTTTCAGATGATGCATGAAGGAAGGGTCAATCTCCTCCTCTTCAGTCTAAGTCTTTCTCTGTTGTGTAGTTTGTCTTAGTTTTGGCAGCAATCAGCATTCTTGTTCAGTGTATGTGGGACACTTGCCGCAGACAATTTATAAACATCGGGGGAAAGAAGGGAGTTGGTGGTGTTTTTGAATTCCCATAAACTCTTCTATTTTGTTGGCTCTAATGAGTAGCTGAAAAACAAAATGGGTGTTTCATTCCTGATGAGCGCAAATATTTGTCCAAAATAACTTAAATTGTTTATTAACATGACTCCATTCAAATATTTCTTTTTTAGACACTATGTGAAAGCTCTTGTTTCTTCCATGATGGGTATTTGTCATCAGCTCATGTGAATGTTCTGGCAGATCAAAGGATGGATTGTTCTGTTTTGCTTGCTTGGATTGTGAAATAGGAATATCCGTAACATGACAGGGCATGAAAGAGCCTGAAATGAGTTATGTCTATACTTTAATGAATGGGCTTTTCATTTAGTGTATTCATTATAAACAGCTGTGTTAAATCTACTTTCAGTAAATCTGAAGGATGGTTGTTGAAGGATAGTGCTCACCCATTTCGTATGGGTGAACACTAGCAGAATAGAACTAGATGATACACCATTCCAGATGGACTGATTTATTTATTTTTTTTTAATTTATTTTTTTTTTTTCAGATTAGTCTTTTTGTTATCATATTTCAACACAAAAAAACTGCTCTGGTGTAGAGCTAATACAGTATCTACTTTGTTTAATCTGACTGTCTCAGCACAAAACCTGGAAAGAACATTCTCAAGCTGGATACTTGAGATCCAACCAATGTGGATCACTCAGTCTTCACTGTGAAGGGGGCAGGTTTCTATGTGTAGAATTATTTTCTATACTGGGCTGAAGGTAAATGAACCAAAGAATATTCCATGCTGAAGACAGAAGTCCTGAGCAGGCATATACAAGTAAATTGTGTGATAATTCCCAGTGCTTCATTCAAAGTTGTGTATTTATTTAGCTGAGTATTCCCTCTGGACAGATGTTGCAGGTGACTGTCTTTCACGTTTTAAACTGTATATTAAAATAACTCCTACAATCTATCCTTAAGAGAAAATGAAAGTGATCAAATGGATCTATATCCAAATGTGAACACGATGGAAAATGTTGTGACTGTGCATCTGTTTAAGTATTTGAAAACTGAATTAAAAAAAAAATAAAAAAAAAAGATTTTTTTTCAAAAAAAAAAGCACAGGCTTATGGATCATTTTGCTTTATTTTGCTTTACTGATTTTTTTTTTTTTTTTTTTTTTTTTTTTTTTCCAGGAAGTACAACATCTGAGCAGAAACTTAATATTTGTTGCTTAAGGCTTACTAACACACTTTAAACAGAACCTGATGGTCATCTAATTTCTCATGATGATGCAGGTTTGCTTTCAGATGCATCTAGTGTCAGTATGTCCGTTTGCATGGGAAGAGTTCAAGGTGACTGGTGCTCTCTCTGTGTTCCTGTTCACTTCAGAGAATGAACCCTAGGGCTGAATCCTATAATCCCAAACCACAAATAAATATCTGGGATTTCAGATTGCCAACAGGTTCCTCAGAAAGTCCTGTACATCCAGTGCTATCAAACAACTGGGATTCCTGTTTGCCAACAGATTTTTTAGAAATTCACTTGCCAGTGACTACATAATGCTAGCCTGGAGAAATGTTTCTGTGGCTTATGTGGCAAGAACATTGTTAATGATATCTGTGCCATTTAACAGTGGCTACTTTTTATTGTTGAAAGTATTAGTGTGATTTTCAGTCTTTGGCAATCCCTTTGTGCTGGATTTTGTATTAACCCCCCATTAAGTATCCAGTTCCAGTTATGGGCACTGACTCATACCTGTAGAAACACCTTCCACTGGTACTTCATGTGCTCAGCGAGGCAATGGACTGCAAAAAAACCCACAATCATCAATCAAAAAGATTTTACAGACTTGCTCCTGACTTTCATTAACCCTGCATCTTCAGAGCTGAGAATGCAGCTCTGTAGCTCAGGGCTGAAAGTTTGGATCAGGTAAGAGGCACTTTGTATTTAAGTATGCAAGGATAATTTTAACCAAATCTCTGCTGTGAATACATGGTGATAACACAAACATAAAAACTGAGAACATAAAATCTGTGCATGTGTAAGCGTAAACTCCATCTTCTGCAGATCTTTTGACCCGATCAAACAGGAAGTTGAAAGTTTCAAGGAAAAGTGTATGAGAAGGTATGAACATAGTTAAAGAGAACATCTCTTGTAATTTTTTTAAGGACACTTAGACCTTTCACCCCAGCATTTGCACAGCTCTTTTTGAGCATAGTAGCAGATCTACCTAATGTGACTGTATGTTTATTATGCATTGGAAAATATCAGCCAGCCCATTATATACATTAGAAACTGATTGCTAGTATATTAGTGACCAAAACATGTGCAATTAACAGATAGCTGTACTCCTTGGAACCATCCCTGTCTCCATAACTATATTAAGTCTGACTTTGCATATTTAATAACAAGTCATTATGATAGACAAGGGATGGAGGATGCAGAATTCAGTCAAATGAGTGAGTATTTCAGGCATCATTTAACTATGTTAAGCAATGGGTTAACATGGAAATTAGATGCCAGAGTAGACATGACAAAGCACTTTATCAAATTTAGCAAGACTGCCCATTCTGGTCTGACTGTGATGCAGACTGGCACTGAACTGAAGGTTATTGACCTGATCCAGCTTGCTGCTAGCAGCGTTGATTTTGAGAATAAATACGTCCCAGTGCTGATGAGCTCATGGGGCTTCCAGTTTCTCAGCAGATAAGCATTGGCTGGCCACCTTTTTCAGATTACCTTGTGCAAACACACCCCTCATGACTCCCACAGACCATGCAATTGGAATGAAATGGGCTGCTGGAAGTAACAGTAACTAGTGTCTGGCACGGGGCTTCTCTGATGTGCAGAACACGATGAGCACTTAAACATGCATTAGTTTCATACGTCTCTGCTCCCACTCAGCCTATAGGAGGTAGGCTCACATAGCAGTGCTGTGTGGCACAGGGCAGTGATAAGGTAGTGCATCTGACTCCATTTGACTTTTAGACACCTAGGATTTACCAAAGTCTTTCCCTTTTTGCAGTAGTATACTGAGATGCCAAGAAACATGTAAAGACAATCTGCTTTGTAACCTCCTGTGTGGCAGTTCCTCCTAGCACCTGCCTGTGACTGGTCAGCTGGCAGTGAGCAAAGAGGGTAAAAATGAGGCTCCTTTCCACAGCTACTGTTATCCCCTTGTGCTCTGAGCTGAGCTGTCATGGATGGCTGAACTGAAATGATCCCAAAATGCAGGATTTCTGCTTTTAAATAAAAGCCAACTAACCTTTGAGTTTTTGAAGACCTTGATCTGCTCTACAACTAAAAGTTACAACAGGGTAACTTGCTAGAACCAAGGTAACATTGGGTATAGCAGTTACGGAAGGCAAACAGCCGTGTTGAAAATGGCCTCTTGTAATATTGCATCAGCCTGTGGTGGTTTACGAGGGGTCACTGTGAACTTGGTGCTCTGGCTAAACTGACTGGTGATCCTAACTGAAACCAAAACTTTCTTCATATGTCTACGCATATGTTTTCTTCTACATGTCTGTAAGTGCAATTGAAAAATTCATAGCATTTTGAATAAATTTTACAAAAAAAAAAAAAAAAAATTAGCTGATAGCTGATTTCAATATATTTTAAAGAGTATTTCTAGTATATTCAGGAAAAAAAAATAGCCTTTTGAATGAAAGTTCTAAATCTCCTATGGTTTCCATTGTGTCTTAAGCAACAGAGATAAAAATATTCTGCATAATAAGAGTTTTGAGTCAAACTAAATGTATGATGCTGCAAAGTTAGTGTCGCTTTTTTTGTTTTTTGTTTTTTTTTTTTTAATTAAAGTAGAAATTAATCTCAGTAAGATATCATTTGCATTGGCTTCTTGCATCATTTGTAATCTGGAAATGAATCTGTGGGAATAAATTGCATGCTCTTCTTCTCCACAAGGACTTGTGAAGATCACACTTCAAGATTATGGTCTCAGGCCCCTGTTCTTGCTGCACCAGTGTCAGTCACAAAGGAAAGCAGATGGGTGAGCAAAACTGTTCTGTAAAGGCATGGAGCTCTATCAGTAATGGGGAAAATGATCCACTGCACTCAGAGATTACTATAGCCAATGCACTGGGCAGTCAGAAGATTAAGACAACATTTACTGGTGAAAAGCTTCTTTCCAACTGTTTCTATGCACCTGGGAACTTGGTGGGCCTTTGCTTCTCTCTCTCTCTCTCCTTTAAGTTTAGTAAGTGTGGTGGTTTTACCATGCTGGGCAGCTAAACACCACAACTTCTCTCTCACTCCCCCTCCTTAGATGAGGAGGGGAAGAAGTAAAGCAAAGAACAACTCATGGGTTGAGATAAGGATAATTTAATTAAAGGGAAATAATAATAATTAAATAAAGATTATTATGAACTAAACAATTTAACTAAAGGGAAATAAAAAGGGAAAGGGGAAAAGGGAGGGAGAAAGGGAAAAAAGGGAGGAAAACAAACAAATAAAACAAATGAAGGCTATGTGGAAGTGCAGAGGAAAGAAATTACTCTCTACTTCCCAGAAAAGAGCAATGCTTGACCATGTCCTTGAAGCAGGGCCTCAACGCACATAGCCGGTGTTTGGGAGGAGGACCGATATTTTCACGAGAGCCCACCCCTCCTCTCTTCTTCCTGTTTCCACCTTTTATTGCTGAGTGTGACATCATATGGTATGGAATATCCCTTTGGTTGGTTTAGGTCAGCTGCCTCGGTGATTTTTCTTTTCTCACTTTTTGCCCACCCCATCAGAGGGTTAGAGAGTCCCGATGCTGTGCCAGCACTGCTCAGCAGTAGACACAACACTGGTGTGATAACACTGCTGTTCCAGCTACAAGTGCAGAGCACAGCACTGTATGGACTGCTGCAGGGAAAGTTAACATTCCAGTCAGACCCAGCTTTTGGTTGCTTGTGCTGCTCAGTGCCTTTCAGTAACCCAAAATGGTGGGTTACTACAATGTCTCTAAGTAGTTATTTCAAGACACAATTAAGAAAATTGGTTTGTAATGATGCCTTTGCATCCAGGTAGCTGCCCACGAAGGTATAGGCCAATAGGTTGTCCATGAATCCTCCATGAGTAGCATAATGATTTAGAGTTTTGCAATGTATACACCAGACTGTAAAGTATGTCTCTATCAGCTTATTCACATTCAGACCCTGCCTGATACACACTGGGAGAAATCTAGTTAGGTCTTCTTGGAGAATGACTGTCTCATTTTTTGTGGCAGCTACGGAGGTTTTGAAACATCCTTTGCTTCCGTGCTGAAAGAAAACCAAGCTCTTTCAAACATGTTCACCAAACTTAGTTGTATCAACATGTCTCTTTTCATCAAAATCTGAACAGATTGCGAAGTGTTGCATGTGTCTGTTCTCATGTGCTTTCTCTTCCTCTCCCCTTTACATTTTTCCCTACCCCACCCTCTTCCCTCCTTCCTGTCAAAACAGTGACCGCTTCTGTTTCGCAAAATGGGCAACTTTTGATTTTAGCAAAATTTAGTGAGGTAAAAAAAATTGTCTGTCTCTAAATGTGTGCTTTCCTGTGCTGCCTAGTACCAGGGCAAAAAATGTACTACCCCCACCTCCCACGAGCTACTAATACAAGACAATATAATAGAAAACAATATATTCCTGTTAGTTAAAACAACTCTCTGTTTTTTGGGTGTCCTTTTCTTGCCCTCTGTCCTCCCCCCGTACCACAACAAAGCAAAGACCAGCACGGCTGGAGTGTCCGAATTCCAGTTCCTCCTTCCTCAGCCACACACCTCGCTCCCTTCTGATGAGAGGTGAAAACCATTCATGGATCATTTGAGACAGGAACAATATAAGACAATCAGTTTTCAGATTTTCTAAATATTTCCTGACTTCCATTGCAGGCTGTTGTCTTCATGCTGCAAGATCACGCCAAGAACTCCCCAACAGCATTCTTCTCCAGCTTCTCAAATTGCTTGGAGAGCAAATAAACCTTTTATTGACTCATTGATTTCTGCAAGAAAGCACTTATGTTTATTATATATGAAGGAAGAATAGCCAGACTGCACAGTTCTTTGACAGCACAGAGCTGCTTTCTCCTCTGTGTATTTCAATCTGTGAACAATACTTGCTTCCGAGAGCAGCCAGGGTACTGCTGCATTGTGTGGGAAGCAATTACCTAGTAGTTTTCTATCCCCTCTGAGCCCATAATGCTCTGGGACATGTTGTGACACCTATAACTGGTTTTAGTGCCTGAATGAAAAGCTTTTGATGTAATAAACACCGTGTGTGTAATGAAGTTGCAAGGGATAATATGATCATCTGTATTTCAGTGAGCTATTCTGAACTGTGCTGTCTAGACAGGAATGTGTTAAATTAGTACTGGAACAATTTAGGAGACGCTAGACTCAAATTTGAGAGGATTTTTTTCTTTTACTATTAAATAAAAATAAACAAAACAAACATATCTAGTGCCTAGTCATTAAGTTTGGACCACAGAAATTTTCAGCACTCATCATCAGAAGTACTTGAGGTTATCACAGTATGTGCTAACACTATGCTCATGACAGTAGCAAAAGTTTGCCCTGCCCTATATGAGTACATCTGTGCCTGGCTGTGATTATATTCTGAGCAGCCATAACCCTTGATTGCCTCCTTTTAGTTCCTCACTGCTCTAGCAATTTAGGACACTTATGTTTCTGTGTATTTTTTTTCTCTGAGTCAAATCACCACTACTTTGTACGCTGCTAAGGAACTATTGGAGCCACTATCCTAACATTTGGTGTTTGTATTTCAGCTCTCCCACTCTTCATTGAGTTGTTCCAAGCATGATTCAGTGATTAAAGCAAAGAAAGGAGGTTAACAGACTGTGGTTCTCGTTCTTAATAGGGCATCAGTAGCTGCCATGTAAAACTGGCAAACATCTTTTTCAAGTTCTTTGAGCCGTGCTGTAAAACAATACTTGTCACTGTGATGTGGCTCAGGCTGCAGGTGCTCAGCAGCAGGCACACAGAATGGACTTCCTTTCCATTCAGAAAGCTTGTGAGCCTAAATGATCATCTGGTCTTTTGTCCCTAACTGTATCATCCGGTGTAAAACGCATACTGTGTCTCCTTCCAACCTTACTTGTATTTTTGTGATTGTTTGTAGTGGAGCGAACATAAAGAGATCAGTGGACTTTCTGAGTTGTGGAGAGCTTGTGTTACCCACCGGTTTGACGCCACATTGACACAGCCTGGTACTTGAAATCTGAAAATTTAAATGGATGTGCTCTAATCTTGGCACACAGATTCTGAGGTGCCCATGTTAAAAAGCAGCTGATAATTATGTCAGCTATACCTATTGACTAATACCTATGGACTATCACAAAGCTTAACTTGTCATCCTTACTAAATTTTCAGGGTACCTATACTTACTGATATATCAATACGAAAAATGATCTCTCTTACTGTAGAATATTTTTTTTTCCAAATTATCTTTTCCAAAGTGAAATGGCTTTGTTTCATGTTTGTTTGCTTGATTCATATAGAAGCAGAAAAATAGTATTTCTGCCTGCTTGTCATTGAGCTTGGGTGAAAGGCTAAATTTTGGATTGCTCTAACAACACTGATGCATTTCCTTTGAGCTGGGGATGGTCCTTCACCAGTAGTTCTGCTTTGCTGAGCAGTCCAAGTTCTGGCTATCAAAAGTACCATCCCTGAAGTTCCCAGTCACTGTCTATGGCAG
Organism: Aythya fuligula; assembly: GCF_009819795.1. Taxonomy (NCBI): domain Eukaryota; kingdom Metazoa; phylum Chordata; class Aves; order Anseriformes; family Anatidae; genus Aythya; species Aythya fuligula. The sequence goes on along the minus strand of NC_045561.1, from coordinate 82,641,795 downwards.
ACATTTCAGTGAGAAGAGTGACTCCAATGTGGCCTATTTCTTATGTAGATTAACAATAATATTTTGCTGTCACTATCTGCAAATGTGTGTAAAGAGTGATAGAAAATGCTGTTACTTTACTTCAGGGGACTCTGAAGGCACCAAGTAGGCAAGAAAGACAAGACAAGGCAAGACAAGATGAAGATCTTTATGCCAATGCCTGGGTGTGTACCCAAGGACCAGATCCAGGTACTATACATGTATGTGCACAACTCCATACCTATCTCAGGATCAGGAGGTCCAGAGCACAAAGTGCATGTATATTGAAGGTTTCCTTCAGACTGTTTAACAGACTGAGCCTGCTATTTTAGGCAGCCTGGGTGAATCAAACACAGGCAGGACCTGGTATCATCACAAGTCTCCCAGAGGGCACAGCAATCATCTCCAGATAGAATTTGCCTTATTGGAGATGGGATTCTGCCACATCTTGGGTGTTTGAACTCAGGTTGTGAATGGTGGGTGCCTGAGTCTGAGAGATTTGTGCCAAGCAAAGCCTGCAATGTGAGCAGAAATCTCAGAGCCACAAGGATAAGAAAGTTTATATTTGCACTTGAATCTGCTCCCATCTCTGCTCCGATCTCTGCCTACCTGGTGTGTAATGGCCTTTTAATGGAGCACACTGCAGGTTTCTCCCCTTCATGAGCCAATACATGTCTGTGGGCACTGTGGGCCATGAAGACAATTCCTCTTGAGAAAAGCTAATAGCAAACCTACTCTCTAACTCTCCAGAGGAGCATGAAGACTGTTTTTACAGCTGAATCTGATGCAAAAGTTTAACTGTAGGCCTTGGGACCCAGGGATGGCTCCCTACTGTATGTTTTTGTTATGTAGAACAAGGTCAAATATTCCCAAGTTTGGTGTTACATAGCTAAAGGCTTGCATAGTGCTTTAGAAAAACAAGAGCCCATGTTATTTTAAAAGCAAGGTTTATGCTTGCATGTAACGAACTAAAGTAAATATATTGCAGTTTAACAGTTGATTTGGAAAGTCCTTTTCACTGTTCCCATAGTTTTAAAGCCCAGGAATATGGATTATTTTTGAAGGAACTAAGCTACTGTAACCACAATGGACAATTTCACACAGGAGATGAAACTGACCATTCAGAAGAACAGTTCATCTGTCATAAAAGAGCTTCCTTCTCTGCTTGATGTCTCCTTTGAACAACCTGCACAAGCAGAGCTTATGCAGTCCTGTTGGGGAGCAATCAATGCGTGGCTGTGTTCCCTGAGCAATTCAGGAATTTTGTTCTGCCACCTACCCCCTGGGGTTTCACAATGAGCCTGCTTGTGCTGGAGCAGGGACGGCCTCCTCAAGACATGTGTTTGTTAGTCACGTGGATTTGTCAGATCCAGCCTTCTTTCCTAATCAGCCCAGCTTTTCAGAGTGTACCCAGCATCAGATAAGCACAGTGGCTCATACAGTCGGTTCAGATGACTCTTTAAGGAGGCTTCTAAATATTTGCAATTCGCTGCCCATGTTTTCTTTCCTTTGAAACACACCTCACTTTCCCATTTAGACCCAGAAGTACTGTGTCACCAGTTCTAAGTAAAAATGACAGTCTTAAAAAATGCTGCTTATCAGCAGCGACTGCTATTTCATTTCAACATTTACACTGCAGAGGGCTGCCCATGGGTGGCTAGACTGGGAAACCTGTGGGATTACAGCATAAGGAATTAGAGAGTGGGCAGTGAGGTTCACTGGTTAGGCGTGGGACCCTGACAAGTCTGGCCGTGGCAGACAGACCCTTAGCTTATGTAGACTGGTGGAGCTTTCTGCTAAATTCAGTGGAGCAGCAGGAATTTATGAAATGTGAGTTGTTTTCCCTTTTTAATATCCTGCTCTCCAGCAAGCACACTGATGACTAGCAAAATTCCTTTTCCTGAAAGCGCATTTCCTAGCCATTAAATGTCAAATTATCCAGATTAAAAAACCTGCCAGTAGGGTTTCAGTTTGCTTCCTGTGTTACTGTTGGTAGTTAATGAGCAATGGTATGTGGCTGCACCATCCTCTGGGGTCTGATCTCCCAGTCATGTTAATGGTTATATCACAGAAGCCTACAGAATGGAGGACATTCCCCATCAAAATACTGCTCTCTCCTCTATAAGCAGGCTGTAGAAGGCTAAACTAGAGGAACTGGGTGAGAAAGGAGGCATACTGGACCAATGGTTCAATTTTTCAACAGGTTTTGAATTTTGAAGGAACTGTAGCAGTGTTTCTTCTTTTTCTAGAGGCACACAGGGACAGGACCTGTGTCCTGCAGACTGCCGGCCATGTAGCATCGCTGTGTCTGCTTCAGTCTCACACCAGGGAGTCCTGTGTGCAGTCACTGTTCTTCTGGAGACGCTGACATGGGCTGGGTGGGGTGTATGGACCTCTCCAAAACCTGCTTAGCCTGCAGCCTGGGAAAGCCTTGTTAATGCCAGCCTGGAAGTACTTGCTGCTGCCCTGTGTTCTGCAGTCTGGGCATGTGTTATATTTAGGAATAACAGCTGGAAGAATAGAGACTGAAGAGGGAACACGAGGTAACAAGAAGACAATACTGTTCAGAAGTACTGTTCTTTACTGGTTTCAGTCAGTTTTCACCACTTTGCCACTAAAATTCCATTTGGAAAATAACCTTTTTGTCTTCTCCCACTGCGTTTGTGATTACAAATGAAAATGTAAGCATGTATGTGGCCCTCTTGAATCACATTTTCTGCATAGCTCTATTGAATTGGGATCTTCCAAACTCGGCAAGGTCTTTTCAGAAAACTCTTTTGTCACTAATGTATCCCATAAGCCTGCTGCAGGCATTCAAAAAGCCAGTGTTTAAATAATAGAGAAAAATGCCAATGCCAAACAGCATGCTGAGTTCCTGCAGACCATGGGTTAAAAAGAGATATTTTTTTGGCAGCTAATTGAAACCTAAGCAGGATTTTTCCGGTGTGCTACTTCCCGCATTTGTTCCCTTTTCACTAATATTTAACAGGTCTTTATTGATCACAGTGGCAGATCCGTACTTTAAATGGAAACTGAAGGTTACTTTTTTGTCCCATAATCAATGGCTATATATATTTCATATATAGATATGTATCAAGCATATTTCACAAATCAGTGCTGGGAGAAATCACATCCTTGCACAGTTGGCTATAAAGGAAAAATATTATTAGGCATTTTTAAAATTTTAAGTCTTATGATCTAGGTAAATTCTCCTCTGGGATATGTAGAAAGTTCCCATGACTACTGCATTACAAGAACGTCTGAACCTAGTTATGAACTCAGTTTCACAAACGTTATCAGTTCCCTCTGGGTCTGCAGTAAGGTCAGATATCTTTCCCCTGGTAAAATGAGAGCACTTCAAATCTTATCTGCAGCAAATCTCTTTCAAATTCAGTTGGCAGCTGCAGATCTGCTTTGGCTTGGATTTTTCAGATTCCCACCTGTAGGGAGCACCATAACGTCCCATGTGTCCCCCTGTTTCCCTGTCCAAGTCCCACGCAGGGCCATTCCCCCCAGGGCTTTGACTGCTTGTTCAGGGAAAAGTTAATTTCCCAGCTGTGCACACACAAATAAAATTTTTGCTCACTAGCCAAGATTTCTAGTCAAATGGGGAGGATTTATGAAGCTGATAAAAATTTGAAAATTTGTAAAACTTTCACACCGTTCACTTCCTATTGATGAATGCACTCCTAGAATAAATGTTAATTTGCAATTTCAACCTATTTCCCTTCCCTTCCCTTCCCTTCCCTTCCCTTCCCTTCCCTTCCCGCCAGAGTCAATTCTGCTAAACTTCTTGCATCCACCTAAAAATAGGTGGCAGGCACCAAATCTGCTGCTTAGTACCTGGCCGAATTTGCAACTCAGTTGTATAACATATTTGAACACAGATCTGTGTCTTTCCCTGCCTGCCAGGTCTGTAGATGCCTATGGGCTGGGAGGGCTACAGGCACATTTTCTTCAGCAAGTGTTCGTACCACTACTTCTCTTGATTTTGTCAGAATGATGTACACCAGTGTTGGTAACTTTATCAAACAAATGTGAAATCTGGGGTTTGATTTGTCTGACAAAGATTCTTTTCCTTTTACACTTTGACTATTTTTACAGTAGTCATAAACTTCTGCTCCAGCTTTGCCATAACTTTGCCTGAAACTTGTCACCTATAGTTAAATGGGTTACCTCATTTTTTGTTTTACTATTAATCCTAATACACTTCTGAAAGTGTTTTCATCGGTAACTGAAATTTCATTAGCAGCTAACATCTCATCCAGCTCTTCTGGAGCTCTGTCATATGAATTACGTTGATCCACTGATACAAGAATATTTATTTCACTCTGATTATTTTTTAACAATCTTCTTTCTTGGTTATAAATTTATAGGAAATGTTTCATCATTGCCAGTCATCTTATTCCCAATTTTCCTCAATGTTAAGAAATGATCTCTTTGGAAACAGAAGTACAAACACTATCGATTGTAACTTTTTCTGAGTTCCTATAATTTGCTCATGACTCCTGCTTATGAAGCAATCACAAGTGGTATGGGGGAAGTTAACCATTCACCTATATGTTGTGCCTGGGATATTGTTAATTTCTAGATTCACTGTTCTATGATATCCATATCATTATAATGAGGTTAATAACAGGCTGCGTTCGGGTTATGTTAGAAAGCTATCAAAAAATTTTAGAAAAATATAGTCATATTTTACTAATGGATGAATGGGATCTTGAGACTATATCATCCATATGAATATATTTAAATAACACACTCTTTGAATCCTCAGATCTATGTAGACAGGCACATAAGGAGTAACTTCTCCCTTTGCCCTGTCTCAGTGTCCTTTAACAGGACATTGTTTGGCAATGGTAACTTATGGTTTGAAAGACGCCTGAAAAGGTTTACAGGTGTTTGGGATTTAGAACAACACAACTACTACTGCTGAAACCAACTAGTAACCCTAAAAATAAGGAATATGGTGCCACAGGAGGTGAGGTTTCAAAGCTAATATTCTTCAGCTCTTCATTTTGCTCCTCATCTGCCAATGTCTTTTCTATGGACTGTCCCTCAACCTCCTTTACCCACTCCCTCTGTTTTCTCTACTCCTTCTCCAGTCCCATTAGGAAACCAGTGCTAGGAACTTTAGGGCAAAGTGATGGTGCTTGCCTCTGCAGGGAGCAATTGCCACTCAGGTGCTTGTGAGCCCCCTAAGCCCTTGGCAAAAGCCACTCCATGCTTCCCAGAAGCCCAGGACTGCAGGTGGACTGCAGTGAGCAACACAGACATTTAGGACAAGGCATCAAATGACTTCTGCAAGTGGGAAATTTAAAACATGTTGGTGTTCATTCCTGAACTATAACGAATATTGAATTCCTTCAACAACTGTCTATATCCTCTCTTTCATTGTTCTTCATTTCCGCTGCAAATAACTTGCAACAATAAAAATGAAGGGATGCCAAATTTGTGTGGCTCTTCAAAGCAAATTCTTTCCTTGAAATAAAGTTTAGTTGCAAAGCCTGACTTTCCTCCCCAATGTTTATGCGGGCCAAATGGGCTAGTACTGTCCTTCATTGTGAAGCCGTCCTTATTGTATGCTGTTTCTCTTTCCTCATGAAAGGAAGAAATGGAACAAAAACTTTATGCCTCCCTCCTGTCTTGCAGAAATTTGCTCTTCTATCTCCTCAGGGATAGACTCCACTTAGGGGTGGAGTCCCTTAAGGCCATATGTATAATGATCTATTCACTGGTGTTGGCCAATATCTTTTTCTCCCAAGCCATTCATTCATTACTGTCTTTCCTTACAGTTCTGTCCTCAGGTTCTCCAGAGTTTTCTTCCCTTCACACTAACAAGTGTTCATTATTTCTCTTTTAAACTCCACAGTATCCCATGGTGGATTTTTGCATCTTTTAATTTCCCAGGAGGGATATGAAGGGTCTAGAAGTAAAAGCTTTGCTTGCTCTTATCCGGGAGATTACAGAAGGGAATCGGATAAAAGCAAGGGTTGAATACTCAATGCTTTGCCATTGTCAGCAGCAATGCACTTCTGGTAGAAAATAGCATTATCGTTAGGCTGTGGGGTTTTAAAAACTTTTCCCAGGCATAAGAAATGGAGGAATCAAATTCTTTGGACATTACTCTGCACTGCCCTGAAGTTCCTTTTTATTGCACTGGAGACAGAAAAGGGAAATAGAGTAACTGGATTCCCCAACTCCCATATAATATTCAACAAACGAGGACTGTCCTTATCAAATACCTTTTCCCTCAATATTGTTCAGACATTATCTGGACACTGGCTGTCCTAAAGCTCACCATCAGAAGCTGTGGGACTGTTGTGATTTGTATGGGAGATCTACCTGTACCTACAATATTAAGTGTTTAAACATTGCTGTGAATACTTTGGTATCTGAACTTCTCATATGCCAGAGCTGGTCTCCCTTGACTGCTGTGGTAAGAAAAACATGACGTGTTAGAAGAATGAGACAGAACAGCAGGTCAAGCCCTTGTTTAACCTGCAGTGGACTGGCCAGAAGTGTGCTGTTGGGATGTGCTTTCCAGGCACACCAAGGGTCTCAAGAGATACTGTGAACTTCTCTAGGTCCCCTAGCAGATTGAAGCCAAACTCAGAGTAAGTACTTTAACCCTCGAGTGGTCACTGAACACTGCTTGAAAGGAGCTGAAGGGAAACCAGTGCCAGTGGCAGTGGTGTGGGCAGCTGTGAGCAAGGAGCTGTAGCCTGTCTCTTGGTGGGGCTGCTTGTGTCTGCTGCAGTTTTCAGATGCTGTGTGGTAGGGAGCTGAGGTTCACACTGACATCGCAGTTCCTCCGTTCTTTTGAAAACTGATCATTGTGAACATCATTCATGCTAATTATTTTTGAGAATTTGCAGTGAGCAGACTTGTAAGACTGTTGGACTGTGTTTACAATTAAGAAGGACTGCCTAAAGGATAAAGATGGCTTTTTCTTTTTCCACAACACTGATTGAACTCTGATAAAACACATTTTTCCTTGTTTCTGCTGATGTACCCTTATGCCATGAGATGAATAAATTACACAGTAGGAAGTAAATGAGAAGATTTCATACTGATTATCATGTGCTTGCTCTAGTTTTCCCTGGCATTTTGTTTTGCTGTAATCCCTGCTCTAAAATGGATGTGCACAGCTGTACATCTCTTATTCTCCCACAGGATAAAACATATCCCTTCTTTTCCAGAAGAACTTTTCTTAACACACTAGGTTGATCTTCATTCTTCCTTTTGGAAATGTCTCTGGAGATGCAGAATTATGCAAAAAGTCTAATAGTGGCAGATAAAATAGTGTTAAATGTATGTACATTGTATATGCTTATACTTTTATACTTTATACTTTAGCTGGAAAAGTTTGAGCTTAACTTCAGAATTTCACCACCAGCCCTTCTACTTACTTTTATGCTTTCTTCTGTTAAATGTTATTGATTTCAGTTTGCATCTCATAATGACTGTTATGCCAGGGGCTGGACTGTGTGGCTGTGGAAACCAGCTCTATACTCCTGCTGGTAATGAAAAGGTGCTAGAAGCAGGCCAGATTGCTTAAATTGCTGGTAGAAACATGAGCATATCCTTCATGAGCTGCTGGGCAGCCAGACAACCAGCATAAATGGACTAACTCTGTGCCTGTTTTGCTCCTGTTGCCACCATAGCACCACAGCTGAGCTTTACTGTTTGCTTCCAGGTGGGAAGGGAAGGAAAATCTAGAGGACTTGGTAAGATCCAAAATAAGGTGAATATTGCTAGTTGAGAGAAAGGTATGTTGTTATAGGACATAGTTTTAAGCTCTGGACCTAACATGCATGCCAAGGAGTCTGGCAGTTCTGGTCCTGCTTCAAGCCTGATGACAACCTTCTCTGCTGTTTTTGTAAGGTCCAATTACACCTCTGTGCTGGTGCACCAAGCACAGTGTGGTGTCCTCAACACTGAAGTGGCGATGATGACTACAGGATCATGGCAAAATTTCAGTCACTCATGTTTGCAAACAGCTTTAGTTTCTCAAGAAAATAATGACATAAAGCTAAATACTATTAGTAGTCTACACGTGTGCTCACCTTATAACTCAATTAACAGGCAAATATTTTACCTTAATTACTCTGTGCTGCATGTTAGAGGCTTAAATGCCTTACTGATATTTTAATCAGGATTCCCCCGAAACAACCTTCTGTCAGAACAGTTAACTGCATACAAATTTAAAATTTGTGAAATCAGTTTTGGGGACTAAGCAAGCAGAAGTGCCGGTCATGTCTCTGAGGATTACTTTATATTTGTAAATCTGCCTTGAAGGGTCTCAAAAGCTTCTTTTCTTATTTAGCTTCATTTCCAAACCTAGTGATCATTTTGATTTTTGTTATTGTTGTTGTTTTTTGCTTGATTTTATACATGTAAACTCCTAGATAGTTCCAGGAAAAAGAGTTTCTTTAAAACAATGTGTGCACAGTATGAATAGTTTGTAATAGGAAAGTGTAGAAAGCTTGTGAGTCCGAAGAACGGGTTTTCTTTTCATTACTCTCTGACAGCCAAGAATTACACACCAAAAGAAAAAATGAATCCATGTAATTTCAGTTCCTTTGGGACTAGAATATTCAGTAAAGGAAAAACATTTCTATAATACCTGCTCAATCATAATGCAGTTCACTGACCCACTTATGATCGTGTTAACTATCCTTATGCTTCCTAATCACTTTCAAGGACAATCTTTAGTGAAAGTCAGCCCTGCACAGAAAGCTGACAGCTTTCTCTGTGCTGTGAGAAGGAGCCAGGCTCTGAAGGCCGCTGCCTGTCGACCATGCTAATGGCATGGCATGCCATGTAGCACCACCTACAGAAAAGTATACATACAGGCACATGTGCATGCATACAATATGCACATGAAGATATATCTGCATATATGTATTATGGGATTCTATTCATAAAGCTTATTCTCTGAGGCTGTTGCACTTTAAGAGAAATTCAGACACTTTTGGTTTGGTCACAGGCATTTGAACTGGTGTGACCAGAGGGGAGAGATACTGTAGGTGGTGGCATTACTTTGTGAGCGTCGCCCTGCCTTCTCTGCCCCTTCAGCGTGCCTCTGACAGAGAAATATGTGAGAGGCTTGCCAAGGTGCGAAGGGCACAATGCTCTGGAAAAGTCCTGCAAGTGCATGTCTGGCTTGGCTGTAGGTTCCTTTTTCACCATGGCCTGATGTTCAACAGAGAAGCCACATTGTGTATATGACCACCACCCCTTTTGTTTTTTCACAAAGATTATTCTTATTGCTGTACAAAATATACTTTTATTATTGAAAATGATGAGTAGTTTTATTTATTTTCTTATTACAAATAAATTTATTTTAAATGATCTTCTTTTTACTGATGCAATATAATAAGACAGATTTGCATAAAGTACTGGATATTGAATATCATTGACTCATACTCTGTCAGCAGTTTCCTGGAGTAAATGTACAGTAGTTTTTAAAAAGTATCTTAGGACTGTTGTGAGATAAATTGTGGTCAGAATCAAGCAACTTTATCTATGTCCATCAAAAAAGATGAATGGACAGTTCCTCCTCTTCCATGAATCAAATATAGTGGGGTGGAACATCATAAATCTCAGCCACCATGGAGAGCCAAGGAAGTGGAAACACTTCTTTCAAACTAAGCCTCAGTTTTACTGATTTTATTTATAACCTTTGTCATAAAATAACAATAAAGAAGGAATACACTGAAGTGTGTTTAGAGAAATTAATTCTGTCAAGAGCAAGCTTCAGAACTGCAATTGTAATCTGAGAAGCTGTTTCAGACCTTTTCAAAAGGATTAGAAAACATCCAATTCAGAAACCAAGATGTCTTTGGAATTCGATATTGAATGACATCCAGCCCAACAAAAGTGATTCTCAGCAGAGCATTTGTACAGGCTCACCGTAGTCAGGCGAGGCTAATCTCGTCACTGCCTGTAATCATTTTGGAGAGATGGTCTTCCCCAGCAGTAAATTTCAGGTGCTGAGGGTCCTGTTCTGAATCCTACTCTGGAGACAGCAGGAGCCTGGAGAAAGAGAGTGGTCCTGGCTCAGCAGGGCTGCAGCCCTTGCCCTGGGGAAGCACTGTCATAAACCCTGTAACTGTATACACGTATTTAAATTTTGGCTGTGCAGATAGACTCCCCTCAGCCTTTAAGTGATGCTTCCTCCACTGTGGGGACTGCTGGGCTCTCAGCAGCTGCATCAGTAAAAGCAAATTAAACGTGCCTGGGACTGCTGTTTGGCACTGAGACCAGTTTGTTTGAGATGGCTTCATTTTAAATTAAGCTCTCTTGTGCCTCCAAAGTAGGGTGGCTGCAGAAACCCCTGGGAATGGCCCCTTGTTTGTACAAATTCTTAAATTGTGCCCAGGACTTGCTCCCAGGGAGTGCAAATGCAGGAAAAGTGGTTGTTAGCCAAAATCAAGCCTTGGATGATATTAATAATTGCACTGACAGACAATCCAGGTCCAGTGGCTAGGAATTACCACTGACTAATTTGCTAGCATAGGTTTAAAAATGTGTCTAAAAAAATCAGGCAACCTACTAAGGATCACAGTATTGCTGAAGTGTTAAACTGGTAGCTCGGGGAGAACTTTCCATTAGTCCTGTGGAAATGCTTCATCCAGAACAGATAGCTGTGAAAAGCTAGAGTTTTGAGGGCAGTGGTGTACTTCCAATAAATAAATAGTACTACATCTGTACCTGTGTAACTGGGAGAAGAGAAGGGGATGAGGAAATGTGAGGTCTTTTAATATTATTTGAGATGCTCCGGTCTTTTCTCATAGATTTGAAAAGTACTATTGGTATAAAATGCTTAATTTTAAAACAAAATGTTTAACAGAAATAGCTTGATGAATATTCTGTTTACAGAAAAGTTTTGTGACTTGTATCTGGCAAGAGGGTATAGAGTAAAAAAGAAACTCATACCAACATCTCCAGCTTTGTAGTGAGATTTCAACACCTAGGTCTTCACAGCATTTGTACTACCTAAATTGGTTTTACTATACTTCTGTTAAACTCTCTGTCATCTTGGAATCAAAGTATGATCTACATCCTTCTTTATTATTGCAGAAATGTGGGGAGTATTTGGAGGGCAACACCATAAAGAAGTAAAAGTCCTTCTCTTTTTTGAGGTTGGATCCTTGATTTTTTTTTCCTCTCCCAAACAAGGAAAAGACCAGCATCATATAGCACACTGATATAAAAACAGTTTCAAATATTCCTAAATAATTACTAGTGAGGCTTCCTACAGAGAAACAAAAATATCTCTATTATTTCATTGCTGGGGATTACACTTGAAATAATAACCTCAAAATGAGAAACAGAAGCAGCCTGCATCTGTGTTTCTCCACATAGGAGAATGTTCCTGAAGTATGCTCAGGAACTTAAAAGCATGAGTAGAGAAAGGGGCAATGTCCCAACTTATTGCACAGTTTTGTTTTGCAAGCTTGCCAAGAGAGCATGTTATGGCACATTTTTAAAGACTTTGTGTTTCCATTATCACAAAGTTGCCACTTACATCAGCATTATGGTATGAAATAAAGAGAGGAAGGTGCATATGACCAACATACCTGTACTGTTTAACAATGCAGTAGGAACTGATACTATTGGGCACAATGAGCCTTAGAGCTTATGGTGGAAATACTGGAGAGTATCATTCCTCAACCCTTCTTAACAATATAACCAGAGGACTGACCATCATAAAAACAGTATGTCATTATCCTATGCCCAGATTGTCATACCCAATTTTTCTCCTGTCTGAGCAGGTGTGTAAAAAGCCTGCCATTTACCATTGCTAACATTTGCCATACAGTGTTTTAGTATATCCAGATGAAAACCATCATCTAAACTCACATCTTGTAGAGATGAGACAATGCTTGTGTTTGAAGGGACTCTGCTGCAGTACTGATTGATAATATCTTCCAAAAACTAGTAGCTGTAGATTGGCCATCCCTAATGCAGAGGTTGAACTCTGAGAGCTGCAGAGTTTTTCTGACTTCAGGTGACTTCAGTAGAAGCTGAAAGGTGAGGCAACTCCCAGGAAAAGGACCACATGGACCCAGGCCAGGAAGCACTCTGTTATCCCACACTTTATATAGCCTTGGGCTCTAAATAATTTCCTCTGAATTGCATTTATTTCTATGTTCATGATAAGTTATACCTAGACTACATCCTGCCATGGCCTGTGCAAACGTACTGCCATTTATTTGTCAGTCTAGCTGACATGCCTAGCTATAACTAGAAAAGAATACCTATCTTGTAACAGGTAAAATCTGCAGTAGCCAAGTCTAATCAAAACGATGTATGGTGTCAGGTTTAATATTGTTGAAGAAGTCTATATTGCATAAGTGTTTGTAGGAAGGTTATTTGCAGTCTTAGTAGCATTGCTAGCAGTTGCAATCAAAGCAGTCAGGAAATGAGATTCAGTTCTGCCCCTAGAGATTGGAGAGCTCTCAAGGTTTGCAGCATCTGGTTCACATTTTGGTAAAGCAGCTATTTTTGGATCCATTTCTTCTCACTTGAAAATATATGCACCAAGTCATTTTCCCTCATTAATGGGAGAACCCTATCCTTAGCTACAACTGCTATTTGATAATTTCCTGCTGGCTCTGGGGTCTGCCAGTGCAATGGGAAAAATGATGGTCAAGATGGTTATGCTGATCTTCAGAGATGGCAGAAAGTGCCCTCCTTAACATGGAGTGCTATGCGGGTGCCAAGACACTGTCTTCTCTCCTACCTAGTGGGCCTGTGTGCCTTGTATTCATTTTTAGGGAAGCTCAGAATGATTCTCAGAAGACAGATGCTGCTGAAATTACTCATGTATGGAATTACAATCATTTGGACTTTGAATCCTGCCTAATATTGCCCTGCGCCTAGCAGATTGTGTAAGTACATAAGTGGCTTTTTGTCCAAGCAATAACTATAGTCATTAGCAAGGGATGGGCAATTATGACAATTAACATAATAATCTCAAATGCAGAGGTTATTTCTTATGACAGTAAAGAAGCAGTAGATTATCCAGCATTCATCTAGCAGAAAACAGACCTCTGAGAAATAAGTTTGCAGTGAAATGCAAAGAGAAACCTTTATACAAAAACAGCTGCTATGTTTCATGCAAGTCAAGAGAACAGTGGCCCTCCTACCCGTTTCTTGTGGCCACTGTTGGTTTCATGTATCCCTAAGGCTGGCTGCATAAAGTACAATTGATTATTTTTCGCTTATGCATACCTGTCTACTTTCCTTCAGTAAAAAAACCTCTCCCTTTTGAACTGAAGAGAAAAGGCAGAGCAGAATCTGTTATAATTTTCCCTCACAAATTAGCACTCCCTCATGAAATCTGCTTTTAACAGCCCAGATAGCAAGCTAGAAATGGACATTTCTGTAAAGTGCTTATATAAAGTGCTTATACCAGTGCGCTGTTCACCGCTAAGAAGGCAGACTCCCTAGGAGGATCATAACACAGGAGGATCAGAGCAAAGAGTGGTGATGAAAATGTTTCCTAATAGAATGTGGTGTCTTAGGTTACTGTAACATTTTGTGGATATTTTTTTATGAGAGGAAGAAATGTACTTCCATACTTTTTGCAAAGATATTTGACCAACCTTTCTGCCTGTACAGGGAAGTCTTTCCATGCATCTGTCTCCTTTATTAAGGGATGACATCTGCTGCACAGTCATCTAGACCTGCTAAGCAGTCTCAGCACTGTTATCAGGGAATGACATTGCTGGCAGTAACTGCTGAGAATTAGGATAGGAAATGAAGCTGGCTCAGGATGAAGAGGTTGTGATATGTGAGTGGATGTCACAGGACTCAAGCAAGGGAACATCTGGGCCTGGATTAAAGGAACATTATAATTACTCAGCATAATTTAAGCAAACCATTAAAAGCCAGACGGCACTGAAATAAAAGGACAAATACTCTGCAGAAAAATTAAGCTTCCATTCCACTAGTCTGTTTGGTGTTCATTGTTGCTGCTTCATACATCAGTGGATTTTATCAGCCAGTGCTATGATACTTGTCAGTCATGACAGTCTCCTTAGGTGGGTGTTGGGATATGGGCAGATATGTCAGCACAGAGCTCTCTAATTTGGTTTTGAGAGGCACAGTTAGTGACTGCAGTGGAGGCATACCTTTGTTTTGATTACCAGAGGCATATGAAATGCTCTGCAAAACCTGCAATTGACTTTTGCATAGAAAATGATTCCCTTACACATCAGTGAATAGCTTGCCTCCAGATAAGTTTTCCTACACCAAATTGTGAACTCACACTTCATCTGATGGGCCCAAATGGATGTATTCAACCTGCAGTGTATGAACCAGTAGAATTCAGCAAACAAATTTTAAGGTAAGTGAACATTTTGTTAGCTGAAGTTATTTTCCTCTTATTAACATGGAGGACTATATCTTAACAGGATGAATAATGCAATGAATCTCTTGGCTTGTTACCAGCCAGAACAGTAATATTTCATAATCTTTATACTCTTTTGGGAGCTGAATGACAGCACCAGATGTACAATATCAATGAGTCAGATCTTAGGAAAGTAATTAATAATGTTAGCTGAACAATTTAAAACACAGTGTTAAGAGATGCTCGAAAGACAACAAAATGATTCCTCACAGTAAAGGCTCAAAGAACTGCAGTAGGTGTTGACAGATGAGCTCTTCTCCAGGGGCTTCTTGAACATCTCTGTTACAAATAGTGGGACTAGTAGCAATGCTTTTAGGAAATTAAAGACTACATTAGACAGATACCATTGTCCAAAACTGTGGCACAATTTCAAGTACAGAAGCATTGCAAATAATAGCCAGAGGTCAGACTCGTTCCTTTTCTTCATGAAGTTCGTTGCTCAGGAAACTGAAAGATATGGAACTCATCCCTTCTGTTGTTAGACATGACTACATAAAACTTATGGTAAGTGTGAACTTGTTTCTTCTTACATGCAATAAAACACCAGTTATCAATCAGTTAAGACAGCTATGTATTTATACCTTAAATGTACTCTTCAGCTGCTACACTTAAATATAATATGTATATCACCTTTTATTATCAGAGGAGAATTCCTGGGCTGTATATTCAGACTTGAAGAAAGCAGACATCCCAGAAATGTTGGGTATGTACAGTGGCATCATTCTCACTGAACAGGACCAAATTTCTGAAAAAGACGGCGTCCAGCTTTGGGTGGAGTATCTATAAACTCCTACGTCTGTTGGGAGTTGAGTCTTCAAAGTCAGTAATATTGATCAGCAAGGCTAGAGGATACACATATTTAGCTGAGATAGTTAATACTGTTAACTTCACAATGTAGGTATAAGTTATGTTAGAAACCTTCCCATTACAAACACCTGAATCCAGATAACCCTGAAGTCTTGGAAAACTCACATCCCTGGCAACTTTTCAGCTTTGCTTCTCTAGGAAATAGAGAATCTGACCTCAATATTTAACAGTTGGTTATTTTAAAGGACTTTGAGTTGAATGAAACATTTGTGGACTAGGCTAGGAGCAGGGCTGTATCATTAGGTTATCATGAGTAAGGCTGAGCCCGAGCACAGATAAAGGATTAATGTAAGTCCTCAGAAGAATGAAAGCATGCAGAGCTTTTTGAATTAAAAAAAAAAAAAAAAAAAAGTCAATGAAAATAAAGTTATCCGAGCTGGAAGAAGGGCTAGACACAGAGAATTAGGCAGGCTGGGGAGGCTACAGATATGTGATCCAGTCATGTATGACAGACTCTGCAGCTGCTGTTACTGGAAACGAGCTACCACTGTGCCAAACTCCATGAGCAAGGCAAGGAAGGGAGGTTCCTGAAAAAAAGATACACAGTGCAAACACACAGCTTTTTTGTTGTCTGTACTTTTTGATGTGCCTGTTTGCTCTTTTTAGATCAACCTCTCCCTTGCACCTTGGAGTTTAGCCAGTGTCTGAAGCCATGGCACCTGCAGCCTGTCACCACATGGTTAAACAGGTTTTGAGAGGTGGAGGCATGTGAAGTATGCAACACAAAGAGATTAAACCTTGGTAAATTGCCCTAAAATGCAGTAACAGAAAGGTCTGGGAGGACCTTTATTGTATGAAGGTCCTCATTGATTTTCATTGTATGAAAATCTAGAGTATATAAAAAAAAAACACCTTTGATATCTTTAAAAAATAATTTTACTTTGCTTCTCTACTGCCTACATATTAGGTGTCCTCTTCCATGAAGCATATTTTTGTGTGTATTTAGTGCTATTAAATACATTTAACTGATTTTCTTACAGCCCGTAATTGTCTCTTGACAGAAAAAAAAAATAAATATCCAGTGGCTGCACAGATTCCTAAGAGTTTAAGGTAAAAACAAAGTAAGTTTTCTGATATGTTCCTGTTATTTAATCTAGTGAGTGTCTTCTGTGAAATATGTAACCATTTCTGGGATCAGGGGCTATAAGAGAAGTCTCCCCCATGCTCTCTGCCTTGTGACTTTGGCTCTCATTACCCACTCATCTTCTCACCAAAGGGCTTTATGTTCCTGGCTGCAGAGTGGTTCAGTTTCTACACAATGTGAAATCATTTCTATTTCACCCTGCATCACCTGCAGCCCAAGCTGGGAACTGGAGCTCCACACCCTGCACGCCTGTGAGTGAAGGTGCAGGTGTGGGGCTGCTCCACATGGGACTGGGAGCCCCAGGTGAGGGTGAGAGCCAGCCTTGGGTAGTGGGGCTGCTCGTCCTGCTCTTTTGTTCAAGGCCAGCAAAAGAAGTTCATGTGCCACAGCAAAGTTATTCTGCAAAAATTAGAATGTCATGCCCTAACCTCCTCCTCTATTTATGGCCTCTTTTTTCAGCTGATCTTTTAGGGTCTTAAACAGACTGTTGCCATTTCTCTGCTTCAAGTGTGAGTCATGACAAAATTCAAGGGAGCACAAAATACCTGGCTTCCCAGACATTTTTCTGTCTGTCTGGGTTCAGAGTCTTAGCAAGGGAGGGATATTTGCTCTTCTACAGAGAGCTGACAATCAAATACAAGGTTGAGTTGCAGGGCAGGTTAGCTCAAGCTCTCTTTTCAGCTAACTTCCAGCTAATTCCCACCTTCAGCACCTAAGGTGACAGTCTATATCACTCTGTGTTTATTTGTGGGTTATATGTACAGTTTGTATAAGGAAATCTGATTCATTTGTCTGGTTGGCAGAAAGTATGTGGAAAATATAAGGTTAAAGTAAAGACATTCCTTTGGACCCTCTCCAGAAGTGGTTAACTTATGCTATTCATTTCAGAGATGCTGCATTATGCCTGCTCAGTTATGCCAAACAGGTGTAATCACAAGGACTTTTTAATATGCAATAACTGCTGCTGAGGAAAGTAATATTTGCTCTTAAATTAAAACAGGTAGATATGTTCTGAGCCCATGGCAACCAGCCTTTGTAAGCAAGTATAATATTTGTCAGCGGCATGACTTCCAGAAGATGGTAATGTTTGCTTAAAGGCTGCTACATATCTTAATGTCTCTGATTTTGCCATGTTTTTTAACTACTATTTGCATTACTTTGTTGAACTAACTTATTGATAAAAAAACATTTGTGGACAGAAACACTAGTGCTAAGCATAGCAATTGCTGGTCATAGTGGCATAGCACTATTACAAACTTTCAGGCAGTGCAGTAGGAGAGGAACAACTTGAATAAATTGAGTGCACAAGCTAAATTTGGTTTCATACTGGCCAAAGGGAAAGAAAGAAATTGTTTGAAGCAAAAATTTCAAAGCAAAGAGCTGAGAAGAGAACTCAGGTCACTACCAGCTTGTCAGCAGCACCCTTCCCTTCAACCTCTTGCACATTTCTCGTTTTAGATTATGCACTTATCTAGTGAGATAAAGAGTGGGAAGGGATGTCCTTGCATATGATGGGGCCCTCCCATCTTCCCTTGTTGAACTGGAGACAGTCCTTTGTGAGACTGACTTTTTCCCTTAAGTAATAAAAAGACTTCTCAAGGACACTGTCACAGCCTTTACCTAGCACAGACTTTCTGATGCAGCCAAAACCTTTCTCTGGAGCAGATTCTCCAGTTCCTCCCCCATCCTGAGTATGCAGGCCAATGTAAAGTTGGATCCACAGTCAATGGGAGCTTTTTCATTGCCTTCAGTGGCCTCTGGAAGGGACCCAAAGGTGGGATAGATTTTGGTTTTTGCTCCACAGCCCCAGTAACAGAAACAACATCCACTGAAATGAGACATCTTTATTCCATGGGAGCACTCTGGATGTTGCACTGAAGGGTGCTTTGTTGCTGAAGTGGCAGGCTACAAGTTGCTCCTGAAACAGATCTTACCCTTCATCAGACTACTTCCGTGTTCTGAATATCCAGTGGTACCAATTAATGCTTTCAGATTATTAATTAATGAAGAAGTCTGGGAGGATTTATGATGAAAGGCTCTCTGGGCATTAAGGTGGCTCTTCTGGACACCCTGGATCCTCTGAGGTATTTCTGTCAAAAAAGCCTTCATATTAGTGCAGAGATGGTTTTAGAATTGTTCATGCAGAAATTAAAATATTTTAAAATGTCAGTAACGGTAGGATTGACATCTGCAGGAACAAGGAAAAGCCAAGGGAAAACCTGACACAGAGGAAGACAGCCCTCACACATAACCTGGGAGCTCTCCATGTGCTGCAGCCATGAGATTGTGCCTCACATGTGTGCACTGCAGAAGCAGCCAGTCTCAATGTGACTGAGGAGAATGGTGAGCGTGGCTTTCAGTGTGCCTTAGTGCATGCCTGCAAAGCAAATTTCTACAGCAGTTATGTAGTCAAATGCATTTCTTTTATGAAATGCTTATGAGATGTGATTTAACAACACTGACATTGAAAAACAACTCAATTTTTTTCTCTTGTTTAATGTAAGGAGTCTTGAAGTAGGTACATTTTTGCAAGGTGCAGCCTGTATAAGTATTCATATATATATATATATATATATATATATATATATGTATATATATTTATATATATATATATACATAAAATGGTCACTTCCTAACCAGGTATTGAGCGCCCTTATCTCTTAAGAGGTTCAGAGTCCTGGAAAGCCCATAGTGTTTTTAAAGCTTGCTGTTTCATTATTTTCATCAATGGAATGTAGGAAAAATCACCTAGATAGAAAATATCCTATGTGTACACATTTGTCTGACTGCTTATTGTCATCAGATGCCTTTATCTTCAACTGCAGTCCTCTGAGAGATACTGGAGACTGCAAGTTGCAGAGAAAGGACTTGGTTCAACTGAACAATCTTGACAAGTAAGTATTTTTGCTTCACGATCAAGTCTTCATGAGCAAAGTTCCCAGCAATTTAACCTTTATTAAGAAACATCACCCCAGAAGAAATGACAAAAGGATTTAAAATTGAATTCATAAGTAAATTTTTAGTTGTGATCAGAATTTTCCTTTACAATAACACATAGATGTATTGTTACATTTTCTATCAAAAAGCTATCAACCCAGAATAATTACTTTTTGAACTCTTACTACAAAGACTTTGCAAACGGACTGGCAGAACACATCCTACATCCAGATAGTACCTCCCAGCTGCTGAGAGGACTTGGCCATACTCTCATGGTGTGACAGGTTCACAGCTCAGGGTGAGAGAACTCTCCATTTGACTTTGTCAGGAGCAGGTCAGGGCTCCTGCTTCCATCTCAGGGCTTCTCCAAATGGAGGCAAAACTGTTGCTTCCCTAAAGATCAACAGATGGGGCTGACCTAAGGGTAAAAGACAGTGGATATTAGATGGGAGATGAGGGGTGGTGGTGGTGGGAGGGCAGAGGGAACATTTCTGAAGAACTGACCTTAGCATGTGATATTTTTGGACAGTGGGATGGGAGACAGGGAGCTTAGGTCCTGACACTCTTTACATGTTTTTGTGGTGGGACTTGTCAAGTCAGGTTGATGATTGGACATAATGATCTTGAAGAACTTTTCCAGCTTAAATAATTCTATCAAATGATTTTGTCATTTACAGGGCAATAGCAGAAAAGCCTGATTTTCCTGGGCCCTGAAATAAGGAAAATAAAATGCAATCAATTTCTTGCCCTGACATTATGGTGTCTGGGACAAGTACTCAAGCCTATGAATAGTCCTAGGTCTCATCTCTGTTACTCTGCCAGCACCTTGCAGCCACAATTTGCACATGCCTCACCTGTTTGACAAGGGAGTTTCTTTGTCAAGTCCTTTCCATCATTCTCTCTTTGGATGTGTTCAGTACAGCAAACAAACAAACCAGCTGGTGACAGCTGTACTGGTGCATTCTGTATAATGGCTGCTGGCTGCTCTAAACAGTGCTGAAAACACTTCCTTATTTTGCACAAGATATTAAACCAGCAGGTAAAAATATTAGTCATGATCATTGTGTGGGTGGTGTTTAATTAGTGGCCTAGCAGCAAAAGCTTCCCAACTGATCATTCCAACAGCTCCTAGAGGCTCCTTCAGCAGTTTGCTGCGTAAAGCTATTATCATGCAGACAGTGTGCACTCTGGCTGGGAAAAATGAAGTGGTGTCAAGAATGTTTTGGCTGTATTAACTCTGAGTGTGCCCTTGCTGTCCTGGGATTTTGGTCTAAAATGCAATATTGTTTGAAAGTGCTTTTTAGCTTTCAGTATCATATTCCAATAAGAGGAAAGAAGTAGCATGCTGACAGCCTCTAGTTGTACTTTGAAAGAAGATTGCCGAAAATGTATTTTGTCTGATTATTTTGAAGACATAATTCAATAAATTTGAATTTTATTCTTGAATTCTGAAGATAAACAGAATAAGTCATATATATGTACTGACTGATTTGTTAACAAATTAAATCAGCATGCAGCCAAATATCAAGATTGCAGTCATGTTTTCCTATTGATTCTCCCAGTGAAGGTCAAAAATGTACCAAGGGCAAAAGCCCGTTCAAGCTGCGGTGCTTATCAGGACCTGATATGGAGCAAGTTCTTCACCTCTGCTTCTGAAAGGAATATTTTTCTCTGGTGAGAATTAAAAAGCTCCTCTTCCTTAATGCCTAGAAGCAGAGGATTTGGGAGGCTACCATTCAGGGTCCTGAGCTCCTTTGTCTTGTGGTCTTTGTTGGAGGATTGACTCATAATCACAGCAATAAATGGACACTATTTTATTTGATTGAAAGCTAGAGCTCTTGCTTCAAAGATGGATCTGAAGTCTTCTTCATAGCACTCTCCACTTTCTTTCTTTCTTTCTTTCTTTCTTTCTTTCTTTCTTTCTTTCTTTCTTTCTTTCTTTCTTTCTTTCTTTCTTTCTTTCTCTCTTTCTCTCTTTCTCTCTTTCTCTCTCCTCTTTCTCCTCTTTCTCTCTTTCTCTCTTTCTCTCTTTCTCTCTTTCTCTCTTTCTCTCTTTCTCTCTTTCTCTTTCTTTCTCTCTTTCTCTCTTTCTTTCTTTCTTTCTTTCTTTCTTTCTTTCTCTCTTTCTCTCTTTCTCTCTTTCTCTCTTTCTCTCTTTCTCTCTTTCTCTCTTTCTCTCTTTCTCTCTTTCTTTCTCTCTTTCTCTCTTTCTCTCTTTCTCTCTTTCTCTCTTTCTCTCTTTCTCTCTTTCTCTCTTTCTTTCTTTCTTTCTTTCTTTCTTTCTTTCTTTCTTTCTTTCTTTCTTTCTTTCTTTCTTTCTTTCTTTCTTTCTTTCTTTCTTTCTTCTTTCCCTCCCTCCCTCCCTCCCTCCCTCCCTCTCTTCCTTCCTTCCTTCCTTCCTTCCTTCCTCCCTTCCTTCCTTCCTTCCTTCCTTCCTTCCTTCCTTCCTTCCTTCCTTCCTTCCTTCCTCCCTCCCAAGAGGAAAAATATTTCACTGAAAGGTCTATCCTTTATCTGCTGTTCAACAGTTTGCATTTGTGCACATTTATTTTTAACACATTTGAATTACAAAAGAGCTTTTGGGCCGTGAGTTCTGCTTCAGGAGGGCTCTACTTGCACTCTTCTGAATAGTAACAGAACAAAACAGGAGACATTTGGGTGCCATCCTGATCTTTATTGAATAAATGTGTTTCAGTTAACATTACATGCCCTGTTTCTGAAAACCAGATCATGGACTATCCAATTAAGTTCTCACCTTTGAAAGCTAAGGTGATTATTCCATCTTCCACTTCTAAAGAAAACTTGAGATAACTGTTTTCCTTAAGGTCTCAGTTGTGTCTTCATTCCTCCTGAGTCAGAAGTTGTGTGAGGCTGACTGAAACAGACATTTTCCACTTTTTTCTTTTTTTTTTTTTTCACCGATTCCATAAGGAGCTTTATCCCCCTAGAGGGAATAAGTGCTCAAATTAACCAAAGATTTATGAATACCCAAAGGGATAAAATTTCAGGCTGTATCATGGTCCAGTGGATTTTGATTCTAGCTGAGAAAATTTGCTCTTCTAATTTTCAAACTTGATTTACTTCTCATCAGAATATATAAGAATTAGATGATCTGTCATCCATCTGTAAAAGATAAAAACTTCCCTAAAAACTTCCTGTAGGGATTATAAAGAAAATTAAACCAAAAATGGATTCTGATGATTTTATTTCAAAATCTGTATTAAAACAACAAAAGAGATTCTTTAATGTCAAGTTGTAAAGACAACAAAACAACCTGCTATTATCAAGCATGAGGTTTTAATGAGTAGATCAAGTTGTCGTCTGGTGTAAACCAACATTACCCTGTTGAAGGAGACAAGCTCAGTGGAGCTGTATTGTTTACAGTAAATGAAAACCTAGACTATTATTTCTCACTGCCTTTCGAGGGCTGAGAAATGGTCAGATGACCTCTAGGCCTGGAAGTCTTTGAAAGACTCCAGCTCTTTCTCCAGTCCCATCCTCTGGTTAGCTCCTCAGCTTTCCTTTGAAAAGCATGTTAACCATACTGCTATTGATGCCTTTCTGCCTCTGCTGCTTTTGCATTCTTTGGATGAGCCCTTGAGGACACTGTACTTTTGCTAAATGTACTCATCTTACAACAAACTCCCCTAGTGGCCTTTGTTTATAAATTATTTGTTATGTATTTACCTAATATGGTTTTGATCACACGGAATTTATTTAGCATTTGATGGGAGTTTCATATTTAATTACTAACACATGTTATAATTAATTGTCAAGTGAACGAGCCTTTCAAATGAAACAATGCAGAAACAACCAATAGGACCCTGCTGAGCCTACTTTGTTTGAAGAAGCTGAAATTCAAAGACTTGGGAAAGCGGATGTACTTTTCTGGCAGTTGAAATGGTACATGAAATACTGACTCTCCTTGCATCAGGCTGTTAGGATGAGATGGTTAGGATGACTGTTCCAGAAGCAGCAGTGAAGGAGTGGCAAAGCATTGGATTTTTGCTGCACTGCACATTATCACCAGTTTTCAGTCTGGTAAATTCTCCCTGAAACTTTCTTCAAGTGGAAACTGGAAGACTGAAATTTGTGAATAACTGGATAGGGTTGATGAGTAGGATTATTATTGCTATTGTTCGTAAGACATTTTACAGACACTAACAAAATTATTACCTCAGAAACCTGACAGTGCACACACAGTATTCAAAGAAAGGAGAGAACTGAACAATGGCTTCTTCCACTTGTCTGATGTTTCTGTTGGCACCTGCCTTCCCTGATAGAAAATCTGTTCTCTCCAACTTTAACTAGTTTGATCAGTCAGCAGTTTTATAGTGGAAGAGCTATGGTTCATACACTTTAAAGGAGAAGTTCGAGAGAGAATGGCAGTATGACACTCAGGAAGGAAATTACAGGCAGAGAAGGAAAACACAGAACAAAAGCATTGGAAAAAGTTCAGCAAAGTAGTTTATTGGGGTACATGACTGGGAAGAAGGAGGTATAACAAAGGAGATGAAAAGCAAGGGACAAGAGGAGGACCATGAAGATAAGCAGAAGGAAATATGTAGTGAAGTCAGATGAAGGATCAAGAGATATGAGAAAAAGACTTTCAAGGACGTCCATATCCAGAAGATTTTAGTATAGACATGTCAAACATTAAAGATTTGAATGTGGAGATGCCAAATGAAGACAAATTGGCAGTAGTTTACAGGAGAAATATTCAGAATTTGAATATACTGCTGTTTATCATGGGAACACTGTCCAGTGCCAGTATGTGGGGAGTTAAAGGCTTTATTTAGAGAGTTATGAAACAAACAGTCAAGATTGTCCTGGTATCTGCCAACCCTGCACATACCTTGCTTTTTGTACTGTTATAACAGGTTTTTGGAAGCTTTGAAAACTTTTTGGTAATAGTGTGGAAACAAGAAAACCAAAAATGAACAGGAAATGCGCAACAAGAGCAAAGATTTAAATGTTCTTGTTTTTTCCTGTTAAGCTTTTGTAGTTACGGTTGCTTGGCTCCTTAGGTTGAAAAGAAGAAAAACAATGGCAAACTGTCAGTTTCTGTTTAACAGCTGGATGCAAATTTATTTCCTAAAAGATATACACATTAACCTTGATTCATCCTAGCAATGGGCAAAAAATCAAGGCTGCTCACTCACAGGAAGCTCCATCAACAGCAATGGGACATTGACAGATACCTCCAGAGTCTGATACAGATCTTACTTCAGTGATGAGCTGTAAGGATCCCTTAGTTATATTTCTAAGAGTAAGTCGAATAGTGACTTAGTAAACAAACTAATGAACCATTGCTTTCTATGAGGACATTCATTTCTATTTTTTATTACCATAAAAGTTTTATTACCAACTAAGAAAGAGTTTATGAGAGTTTGCAGTGCATGAAAACTTACTGAAGGTTAGAGCTTTCTTAAAAGTTCTCATTTACTCCTCATCCACAGAAATTAAAATGTGACAAGTAATGGATTTGCAGTACCTGTATAATTTCAGGCTTGGAAAACATATGAGACTCCACATCAGAATAACTACTCTGCAACTCCTGAGCATTATTGCCATAGAAGATAGACCTCACTGCATATGCAGTCCTGTCTCCAGTAACATCTCCATGCAACAGTTGAACAGAGTAGCTGATGATGCATTGAACTTTATTCTATTTGCGGCCATTATGCTTTGACCTACGATAACCGTGCAGGTCAAATCATGTGGTGGAAGAGCCAGACTCAAGTTACTTCATGGAACAAACACATCTGATGGATGCAACTTTAAGATGGAAAGGCTGGGTACTCTTCATCTCTGAAGAGTTTGAAAGTGTGACTTGACAAGACCTGATCCATACTTTGAGTAAGAATTTGGACCATATGACATCCAGAGGTTCTCTCCAACCCAAATTTTTCAATGATTCTATGATTTTGTATATGTGTATTTGCTGAATTGTGTCAGTAACTTCCACATCTATTTCTGATTTTGGAATAAACTTTTATGGAAATAATTA
Organism: Aythya fuligula; assembly: GCF_009819795.1. NCBI lineage: Eukaryota > Metazoa > Chordata > Aves > Anseriformes > Anatidae > Aythya > Aythya fuligula. The sequence continues at coordinate 82,616,454 of NC_045561.1, read as the reverse complement.
AGGCTGTTAAATAAACTGTATTTAATGCAATTTAGTACAAATTCCATGAGTTAAAAAATATGTGGGCCATTTTTGTTGTTGTTTTGTTTGATATTTTGTTTTTAAAGAAAAGAAACATCTGTTATAAAAAAAAAATGGAAAAACAACAAAAAAACTTTTGGTAGGTTGATTTAAAACTAAATGCATATTTTCATATTTACATTTGAAGTAAGAATAAATATTGCAAAATTTTCATTTCTTTTTAAAATTTATTCTCAATCAAAAATATTATTTGTTGTGTTGTTTGTTTGTTTTTGTTTTTGAGCATCAGTCTTGGAAAACATTGCCTGTAAAAGCCTCCCTAGTGGTAAGATTTCATAAAAATCAGAAACTTGATGTGGTCTCTGAATAAGGCAACTGATTGATTTCTCTTAATGGGTGTGACTCAACCCAGCAACATTCTGAACCTCTCTGACAGAAAAAACAAACCAGTGTCTTTTCATGGGAAAAAAATCAGGGGAGTTCTATATGTAGTAATTAGTTGTGTGGTAAATTCTTTATTGGTTGCATCATTTCCCTAAAAATAGCAAGGACTCTCAAGATCTTTCCCCTGTTTACTGTAGGCACAGTTAGGATTCTAATGCAGTGTATTTTCACAGCAGCCATCAAAGCCTCCTTATTGCACTATACCTACAGTGACACAGGGCAATTTGGTAGATTTTATATGGACCTGTCCCAAGGAGCTGGACACTAGTGAGGTTCTGTCTGCTGTCATCATGGCCTCAAAACTTCATTCGGGTGGGAACTCTCAGTGTTTTAGAATCATAGAATTGTAGAATCTTAGAATCACAGAATCATAGCTTGGTTTGGGTTTGAAGAAACCTTATAGAGAATCTATTTCCAACCCCTCTGCCATGGACAGGAACACCTCCCACCAGACCAGGTTGTTCAAATCCCCATTCAGTCTGGCTTTGAACACCTCCAGGGGTGGGACATCCATAACTTCTCTGGACAACCTGATAAGAGAGGTTTATCACACAACCTGGCTGGTACCAAGTAAGGTTCACTATCTTCTTCTGGTATGTCTTCTCTACTGATTTGGAGATGCTTACATCTATTTAACTTAGTTTGAACTAAGAGCATCCAATAACTGGTACATTCCTCCTGCAGTTCCATTTGCTGTTACAGTACATCCTTTTTGAAAAGTCAGACCTGAAGAATGATTCTTTTGATACTGTCTTTGTTACATGCTTCCCACCCACATTGTAGCTAGCAGTCATTAAAGATCTTTTTTTTTTTTTTTTTTTTTTTCCTGTGTGTAAGATCCACACTCTCTTAATGTCATCAGGAAAATTGCACCCATAAAACTCTTACATGTTCTTGTTCAAGCAGCTAGGAAAAGCCTAGAGTCAGCAATGTCTAGTATTATGGCCAGTGGCAGTACTGCTTCTCAATGCAGTCCTTGTGTGAAAGCAATGTCCATATTAGTTGTCCCACCCATGATGTTGAAGCAGTTTTGAGTCTTTCTTCCAGTCCTGATGTCTCCCAGATACCAGATTGAAAGGCCCTGTGACATTGTCAGTTCCAGAAACAACGACCTGTACTGGATCAAACTTTCTGACCATTTTTTCCCCACTGCACTGGAAGAAGTCCTGGCGTCTTTGTAGATCGGGTTTGCTCTGAAGTTTGAGTATGAGCCAGGTTACTAAACATGTCTGAATATTACTGAAGGAGAGGAATGGAAATGGTTTATTTTTTGTTGCTGTATTTCATTCAGTGCTGAAAGTTTTTGAGGGCTGTGCTGGTTTCCAGTTACTATCACAGAATCCTCCACGAGGTCTTTGCCCAGAATTTTCTCCATGTTCTCAGGATCTTAAGGGCCTGTCAATCACAACTTAATGTACTCTTGCCTAGCAAATGGAAAATCACAGAGAAGATAACAAGATCAGTGCATGCAATGGGACGATTTTCCATGAGTTGGCATCTCTCTTTACATTTCTAGGATTATTTTTCCTTCCATACCATGAAACAGAGACTGCTGAGCTAGTTTTATATGTGGAAACATTAGGTTCTTCTTCTTCTTCTTCTTCCTCTTCTTCCTCTTCTTCCTCTTCTTCTTCTTCTTCTTCTTCTTCTTCTTCTAATTCTAATTCTAATTCTAATTCTAATTCTAATTCTAATTCTAATTCTAATTCTAATTCTAATTCTTCTACTAATTCTCCTCCTCCTTCTAGAAATACCCATTACAAATGTTGGAAAGTGCAAAAATGTTGAATCGTGTCATGTGTCAATAGGGGTCAGCTGTTTTCAGGGGTAACATTTTTTATTACTTGTCACATACAGCATTTCTCATAGTTGAGTCACGAGTACAAAATTTTCATAAAGTATTTAAAACAGTCCTTAAATCAACAGAGGATGTAAGAGAGGCACTTCTTGTTAATAATCAGTGATATTACTGATCATCAAAAGTAGCTGCAGGAACTACACTGTTACCATAGAAATCAATTTCCAAAGAAACTACATATTTCAAGTTACAAGTTTCGTGTTGAGTAATTCATACATGATTGCATAAATCTGTCAACTTACTACCACAGCACAAGTAAAGCCACGTAACTCTTGTTGAGGCCCTGTTTGACTGTCCAGCACTAACTCTGATCTATATATGTGAATTAAATAATCAAATATATAGGCTTATCACACTTGGTAGTATTAAGTGAAGTATCTGAGGTTCTCAGGTGTCCTCTCTCTTGATTTAGCAGTGCTTACATCAATTAAACTTAGTGTAAACTAAGAGCACCTAATAATTTGTACATTCCTCCTGCAGTTCTGTTCACTGTCACGTTATATCACAACCTACGTGCACAAACCTGAAGAAATCAGCCCTAGTGCTTTTTGATAACCCATGACACAGACTTCCCTGCAGCTTTCTGCCACAGGAAGATACCTTGAACTGATTTGTTCTCAAAGGAGAGATGCAACATAATGAGGATCACATTACACTGTGTAACACCCTGAACAGTTTGTCAATAATTTTTTCCGTCCTCTATAAATAATACTGTCAGAACAAAACAATAAAAATGATAATTTGGAGAGGCTTGGGATGGTAATATCAGATACAGTGTTACTGCTTTGAAGCTCATCTAGATGAATTATGACCTAACCTAGATAAGTTTTATAGCAGAAAGGTGATTATCAACTTTATTATCTATAGCTTTTCCAGCTGCATGTACAAAGCTACCTGAAAATACGTATAAAAGGCTTTTGAAAGATGCTCATAATTTTCTCCTTGTTGATATAATTCTCTCAGCTTCTCATGGAGTGTGAGTCAATTTTTCTCTTTTGGAGCATACCACTACTGATGGGATACTGGGCTACCTCCTACTTCTAATTCAAATTGGAAACCACAGAGTTTGTGTACAGAGCCTTAATAACTGACTTCAGTTTCTTTTGGTATTTTAAGGCTTACCCCAGTCATATCTCCCTAAAGTACAAGTTTTCCTGAAATGCTGCCATGTTTAACAACACTTTTAAGTCACCTGGACTGAATGGGTGATGGTGGAGTCCCAGATCAGACCTTCTTAGCTTCTTGATAAATGACTTTTTTTTTGAAAATCTGTCCACATCAGTAGCTCCCCTGCATTGCATGGTGATGATATTTCATCTTTCATGGTAGGCCAGAATTAAAGTTTTACCTCTCCTCATTCTCCACTTCCCATGTTCTTTGGTAATTTTCCACTCTTTTTTTTTTTGTTTGTTTGTTTGTTTGTTTTTGGCTCACTGTAATCTGCTCCCTTAGAGAAAAATGTTTACTGGTTTATGAGTGACCTTCACAGTGACTGAATGATAGCCTGCAAAAATAGATTGTTGTCATTAGTAAATCCGGACAGTGGTTCAATGTCAGAAAAAGGTTACAGACTTGGAAACTACCATCTGACCGAGGTACAGCTTAATCTGTTTTGAAGAGCTTCCCAAAAAGTCAGTCAAGACAGATACTGACCAGCATACTGTGGCTGAATGTAGCTCTATATTTTTCACTTCCTGCATTCTTTCAAAGCTGTGACAAGCAAGTATGAAATGCTACTAAAGAAGATGGTGTATTTCACTCATTTTTTGCTCATGCAGATGACTTCTTGAGGTGTATGGAGATGAGTTCCCATTCCTCCAAAACAAGGCTTTCACTTTTTGATGCTCTTATGCTCCTGAAGAGAGGCGTACTGATGGTCTGAGCAATGGAAATCTCCTTATTTACAGAACAGACTCAAGAAAAGCAACAGATTTGGGGCTCCTCCTCCCTATCCTGTCAACACTGCTCAGGGCTACCTGCAAATGTGCTGAGTTGTTTTCTCAAGAACAGGATTCTGAATTCTCTTTTCTTAAAATTGCCTTTTAGCAATCGTATTAATAACTTTTTGAACCTGGCTGCAGAGAGTGATGATTTCTTTCGTGTGAACTATTGAACTCTTTATCTGCTAATAACTTCAGACGGCATCTGATTTCAAGCTGAGTCAGTAGCTGAGAACAAAATGTTCTGCTTCCCCTTCTCACCCTAGGACTCTTGCATTCCTCTCTCCTTTGGGTAATGTGAAGCTAAGCATAGGAGTAAATAGTTTTACAAATAATAATAATTGCACACCAAATGCCATTGAGAACAGACATATATATTCCTGCATATAGTTGGGTTTAAAGGTCAAATGACATCTATGTATTTCACAGTAACCTCAAGGTCACTGCATGTTAAGAATATAGATGCATGTGCTTAACATATGAAGCAAGTTTGGGAATATACAGTTTAAAACGTGTATGAATATTATTTTAATACGAGAGCTAAAGGAAAAAAATAAATGGCTCCTTTCACAGGAGCTTCTCATACAGGACTTTGTCTATCCAGAAAAGCTTATCTTCAGGGATTTACAGTACAAGTGACTATTAGAGAGATTTGTGAAGAAAAAAAATACAGTGGCCTCATTTGATATTAAAAATATACCTTCCTTTTTATGTTAGCATCAGGACAGGATCCAGTGGAAAATTAACCAGAGTTTTTGAGTCTACTACTCTGTACATATAGAGGAATGTGTTTTGGCCAGCTGAAAATGGAAATCTGCTACTAATCTGAAGTGTAGAATAAGACCTTTAGAATAGCAATGTGACCTTCTGGCCAAGAAGGCCAACAGTATCCTGGGGTGCAGTTGGAAGAGTGTTGCCAGCAGGTCAAGGGAGGTGATCTTCCTCCTCTACTCAGCCCTGGTGAGGCCACACCTGGAGTATTGTGTCCAGTTCTGGGCTCCCCAGTACAAGAGGGATGGACATGGAACTACTGGAGCTAGTACAGAGAAGGGCTACTAAGATGATTAGAGGACTGGAGCACCTGTTCTATGAGGACAGGCTGAGAGAGATGGGCCTGTTCTTCTGGAAAAGAGGAGACTGAAGGGAGACCTCATTAAGGTATATAAATATCTGAGGGGAGGGTGTCAAGAGGATGGAGCCAGTCTCTTTTCAGTTGTGCCCAGTAAGAGGACAAGAGGCAACGGGCACAGACTGAAGCACAGGAAGTTCCAGCTGAATACGAGAGGGCACTTCTTTACTGTGAGGGTGACAGAGCACTGGAACAGGTAGCCCAGGGAGGCTGCGGAGTCTCCTTCTCTGGAGATATTCAAAACCCGCCTGGATGCTATCCTGTGCAATGTACTCTAGGTGATCCTGCATGGCAAGGGGGTTGGATTAGATAATCTTCAGAGGTACCTTCCTACCTCGGCCATTATATGATTCTATGATATGCCTACAGGAAAAGATATATTTGTTCATTTGTTTTTGAGCTAGACTGAAGTTCTCATTACTTGGTTAGCTAAGAGTAAGCTTGGAGTATTGATATGCTGTTACTTCAGTATCATTTACCAGAAGCCATTTGCCCAAGAACCTGAGGACCATAAATCACACAGGAGCACACTGACAAACAGGAAATGGAACTGTAATGCTAAATACCACATGAGGATTAATTTGTGTGTCATTGATTCTTACCAGGTCTCTTCAGAGTGACATAGGTCTCCATCTCTAGTTCTTCAGTGTTTCAGTCCATCACTTCTTATCAAGAGCAGCTGAGGCTTTTGTAGCACAGCAGTAAAACAGTTCCTTATGTGACCAAGCCATGAAGTGTCAGAGTATTAGTATTACCCCCTTACCCCCTACTCGTCATCCCCCCTCTGGCGATAAAATAAGACTTTCACTAAAATTAAAACTTGTTTTATGAAACAAAAGCATGTTGTGTGGTGGATGGCAGAAGCCTTTGGTGCTGCTCTGCCTTGTCAGCCAACTCTACCACAAAAATTATGTAATGTATCTCCAGCTGAGGATGATTATTATTTTAAAGAAAAAATATATGGAACATACTAAAAGATCTTCCTATCAAAACTGCTTTTTGTTATTTTTTTGAAAATGAGGGTAGACTGGAGCTCGTGTTCAGCAGAGCTGCTGATTAAAAAAATGTAGTCACATTTTCTGCTACTTTGTCTACAGACACCATCAATTTCATACAGTAGTAGTAGTAGTAGTAGTAGTAGTACCCAGAGCTTATATAGTGTCTTTATCACTGTGTCTCAGGGAGTTTAAAAGTGAAGCGACTACAGCTATTGCAATTTTATAGCTGGAAGAACTGGCGCATGTAACAGGCATGTGAGTAATTGCATATAATCCTGGGTACACGGAATTTAAATCAGCATGATGAATGGAAGAACTGGGCATTCACAGGTCTTTGATCTCTTCTTCTTTGCTTCTATCCGCTAACCCATCTCTTGTCTAGAGTACCATTCACTTGAAAGGAAAGCAAAGGAAGCTCAATATATGGGAGAAACATGATTGTTCTCTCTCCTGGTGTGCTGTATCTCCTCTGTCTCTGAAGCGACTTTTAACTTGAGGAGAGATGCTGAGCAGCCACCTAAAATCATTTGCTTCTGCTGGATATTCAATATCTGGCAACTGTGATGGGTAGCTGGAAAGCTTTTTTAATATCTCTTCCACATGTTTCCTGAGTATTTTTCCAAAGCAGCTTAGTTGTGTGCAATTAACTCTCATTTCCTAATGCCATTCACTGAAAGCGTATGCCAGGGGATCACTGTAAAGCCATGTTACTTTGTTCAGTCACATCATCCTGTAATTCCTTGAGAAGGATTGATGCAAAACAATGACACAGGAGCACTGCATTCTTCATAAGGTACGTCAAATAAAATTAAGTGTGAAGAGCAGGCTACCCTTCTCTTTAAAAAACTGCTAGTTCTTAGATATTGAATTTGTACAAGGCCACAGTTACACTAGGCATTTTTACAAAGCCAAGTAACAGTCCAGTTTTAACATGGCTAGGTCAACCCCCTGTTATCATCAATTTAGCAGATTTGGGTAATATTAAAAATTCCTGGATGGATAAAGAGTGACTTGATCTCTTGGATCCTCGGTGCTTTGTGCAACTGACTGTATTTTAACAGCTACTGTTCCCTGTCAATGAGATATTAAAGCTGCAGAAGTATGTCTACCGGTACTCTTAATACAACTTCATTTGCTATGCTTGACTGTGTTTCAGGCATTGAGACAGGTCAGTGATCTGTCTTCTGGTTCTGCAAAGCACCTGTTTTGAGGAAGAGCTGTAACACCATAATTCTTGCCAGAATAGAGACACAAGCAGCAAAGTGATGTCTGTGCAGGCACTTTGGAGTGCGAAATGCAATTGCTTTAACCCTTTTAAAATGAAGACATCTTGTTTTCTGACTTCTCCTGAACTATCCATCTTTGCTCAAAACCTGTAAAAACAAAAGCTTAACAATACTCTGAACAGACCTTAAGGAGAGAGAGAAGAAAACAATCAAACAAAAAAACAAACAACAAAGTTTGTTCTCAGAAGAGTCTGGTGATAATGGTTCTGAAAAGGCTCCTCTTTGGACTGGTTATTTGTGCAGAACAACTAAAGTAGACAGGAGTCACTGTTGCACCTGGCCATTCTTTAGCTTATCTCTTGCACTTCCATGTGCCATATCTGTCTGTTTAGGATGTGGTGTTCATCCATCTTTGTGGAAAAGTAAGAGACAGGGCTGAAGAGGAATTTATCATCCTTTTTTAATACTCCATTTCCTGACAATGAAAGCAGAGGCAAACACCAAATACAACAAATGCATTTTCCCACAGGATTAACCAATTGTGACATATTTCTTCTACAAGCCTGAAATATGAATGTTAAAACTAGATTTAGTTGTAAGTCAAAAATTCATTAAATTTGAGGTAGAGCTTTGGCAAAGGAAATTGAAGAGTTGGTCAGGTATTCATGACTCATATGAGTAACTTCTGTTTTGTTCAAATAAATCAGTAACAAACACTGATAAGCTGGTAACTGACTTAATAATAATTTTACAAGACATACAATGTATCTTTTGTAATTATTATTATTTTTTTTTTTTTGCAGTTCTACTTCATCCATCTTCCTTCCTTCCTTCCTTCCTTCCTTCCTTCCTTCCTTCCTTCCTTCCTTCCTTCCTTCCTTCCTTCCTTCCTTCCTTCCTTCCTTCCTTCCTTCCTTCCTTCCCTTCCTTCCCTTCCTTCCCTTCCTTCCCTTCCTTCCCTTCCTTCCCTTCCTTCTTTCCTTCCTTTCTTTTTGAAGTTGGAACTTGACAAATACTCACTTCTTCTCTGGGTGGATTTACAAACCCTGGACAGACTTCAGTGCTGAAATACCTGCTTTGTTGGTCACGTTATCTGCACAAGCAAGGAGAAAACTTGGCCAAAAATATCTATAAGCTTAATACTGGACAAGAAATGGATTAACTTCTGAGCCTTGCTGAACCTTGCTTGCTATGGAAGTGCTACTTGTTTCTCTTCCTCTTCATTGTTTTCTATGAACTTCTATTAGAAGTTGTCCATCTTCAGAACTTTCAGTGCATAAGCAAAGGTTTTGTTCTGCTGCCTGTGAAATGACTTTGGAGCTATAAATGCTACTTTTCACTTCAGTTTCACAGTGTATGAACTTTAAAGGGATTTTTTAAGTTCTCTGCCTACATTAAAACACTTTGGACAGCCTTGACTAGTGTGGCTGTCCCTCTTAATACTCTCTCAGCCTCTGCACTGCAAACCTTGCTAGACTTGTTGACACCAATTCCAAATGACCACAGGTGGGACCTAGTGGAGCTGAGTTCTTTTTGCTACCACTGTTTATGCTAATTTAAATCAAACTCTGAAAGTGTACTTTTAAAAATTTCTTGTGGTTTCAAGACAGTCAAAAGACTTGAGTATTATGAGTGCAAATGACCTCTTTGGGGTGGTGAGTGACTTTGCAAGCAGGTGTTTGGAGATGCTAAGATGCAGGGAGAGGGCATCTTGCCCTTTTGATGGCCAAGAAGAGAAAGGAAGTCTTTTACCCTCCTCTCATATTTTCGTTTGTAGTCACAGTTGGATCAGCATATTGTAAACCTAAGGAACAGTGTATGTTGTATTCTGAACCAGTAAGTTAGAAACTCAGGCTGTTACTGATGTTCTTGCTTTGGTAACAGTGGTAAGAAACTGGAAAGATTATGTCAGAGTGACAGCAGTTCTCTTGTTTAAGACAATACTACTTCCCATGTTCTCGGCAGAACTATATAGTCTGCTAAAGCAGTGAGGCAGTATTATACCAGACAAATGGAAAGAGGAGACTTTTTGTTTCAAAGAGGAAGTCATATAAAGAATGTTTTATATCTGCATATATATATATAAACTAAAATAGCAAAATATGCAGTAACAAAAATAAATGGCAGGTTATAAAACAGAAAAAAAAAATATCAGGGAAACACAGAACAAATACCTAGATCCAGGAAAAAGAAGGGTGAAAGGTACAAACATGTAAGAAATAAAGAAAATTTTGAAAATTAGGAAGTTTATAACTAGATGGAGATTTTGAAGAGAAAAAGTCATAAAATGTAACTTTCCATGTCTATAAAGAAGTAGGAAAATTCATGTGCACCCTATGGAGAATATTACAGTTCTTTACTAGCTGAGAAGGATAATGACAAAAGTCTAGGGCAAATCTTTCAAAACCAGTAGACTGGTTTAAAGTGAGTTTTGGTGTGTGCTGGAATATGGAGGAGGGATGGAACATTGTTGATGCTGTGACAGGATTCAAACAGGGAGAACAGGATCACCCAGGTACTTGCAGGCTGGTGGTCAGCCTCTGATCTATCCTAGTTGATGGCAAGGAAGTGTGAAATAGGACCTGGCAGAATGAAGAGACAGAAATACAACTTATGCCAACTATATCTGATGGATGACTGTAGAGGTGTTTTTTTCAGTACTGCACAGTCTAATTTACAAGCTAGTACTATATTTTATCAAGTAAAGCTGTGGGTTAAAACCAAGCTAAACAGGAAATCCTAAAATGATTTGCAATAGAGGAACCCCTTCAGATTTTTATATATTTTTACATTTTTTATTTCTAAGTGAGAAAGTGTCAGGCCAGTCACTAGACTGAAACTAGTGCTCATATTTAGCAACGGTCCAAGTTTATTACTGAGAAAATGTGGAGATAATACAGTGATCAGCAGACTGGTAAATTGAGAGGATGAGGCAACTGATGATCATGACCATGTGATAAGCAAGGCCATTCAAATATGTTTTCAAGTGAAAGCCTATAATCTGGGAACAAAGAAAGCTGGGTACAGCTGCAGAACATGAGTTTTGGCTCTGGAGAGGTGCCTGAATAGACATTTCAGTAGCAACCCTCTGCAAAAAGCAGCAGCTAAGGTAGTTCTGGGTTATATAAAAGAGCAGGGCCAGGAAGACCTTTTCTCCCTTTGTGACGACATTGCTGGGCTATGGTATTCAGCTGTAGAAACTGCTTTTCAAATAATGAGAAATTGGACACACAACAGAAGAGAAGCAGAAATAAGAATTGAAGGCTGAAGAATATTCCCTGCAGGTGAAAATAGAAGAGTGTTAAAAGAAGTTCTGGCAGATGATTTGATTACAGTGCACCTTCACAGGAAGCACATACTAACTATCAAAAAGGCACAGGAAAAGAAGGCAGTGTTGTGAAGGCTTAGCAGCTGATCCTGGACAAATCTGAAGAACGAGCAACCCTTTAATGAAGCAGATAAACCTTCACAACAAGCTAGGAAGTGATTTAGCTGCTCTTTAAAGTCTTCAGATCAAAATCCAATGCCTTTCTTTTGGCAGGTTCATGATTTTAGAAGAGGAATAATTGGATAAAATGTAACTGTATGTGATATGCTAGGGGGAACATCAAAAAATGTATTGGCCTTAGACATTATGAAAAGAAATTGTGGATGGTTCTCTCTAGCTGGCACCAGTGGAAGACATAAGATCAAAAACGATCACCTATATGAAAATCCTAACTTATTATTTCATATCATCTGAGATCCTAATCTGGACAGTAACAGAAAGTGGGATCTTGGGAACCTGGGGTGTTTCTGGGTAAGAGTGTGATTCTGCACCAATATCTTATTTTACCCTGGTTATACTAATGGTCAGGTACAGCCAAGCCTTCCACCCTTGCCACATGGTTTTGAAAGGAGTTCAGTTTATGAGAACTTCTGAATTTTTAGAGAGTTCTTCATTTATTGTTTGTTTATATTCATTAGATCATAAAATACTTTTCAAATAAGCAACTGATTAACACTGTATCTCATAATTTGGGGCCTTATATAGGAAAGCAATTAGCAGGAAAATTTTAACACAGATTAGATCAACTCTGACAGAAAAAAAAATATTAGAGATTGCTATTTGGCAAGTTACTTGATATGAATATAGTTAGAACTACAACGAGCACTGCAATAATTAGTGATAATTAATAATCTTACTGACAATGTAAGAAGACTTGTAAGAGAGAAACTGATATATATATATATATATATATATATATATGCTTCAGAAAGCCACAGCAATTGAAGGCTAAGGTCCATCTTCTGGAAAATTGCAGCTCTGGGACTGGACTCTGGCTGTTATACAGTGAATAAACAGGATCCTAATCCTGAAAATATCCTTATCTCCTTCAATTTAAGTGTCTTATCTTGTATAGAGGATTTGAGAGAGACTCCCACAAACATAAAATGGATCCTGTGCAAGTCTTGCCTGAGTTATTTGTATACATTGCTGTATATACACAGCACATATAATTACATGCAAACAAATAATTACCTGCAAACATAATTATCCATGAGAAAAAAGAGGATTATTCCAGCCAAAGAGGAAAATCTATTAAAAATAAAGTACCTGTCAAATTGCATAAAATAAAATTCAGTTTCAGTATGGCATTGGGTTTATGTAGGTCATTTCTTGTATGTGGAATTTACCTGCAGTGTTGTTGTGGGTGTACCTAAGACCTGTAAGCAGCAAGGTGTGGTTTCCCTGCATTGTTTGGGGGAGTGTTTGTTCGGACTGATATGAAATGGTAATCCGGAAGTTTGACAGTAGCTGCATGAAAACATGTTTTTCAAAAATGTTAGGTATGTTTCTTGGTCTACTGTTCTGGTACATTCCATGCTCCCAATTCAAAGAAATGCAAGCAAACAAGCACCCCCATCATGCAATTGCATACCTAGGCAAAGGCAAATGATTTCTGAGTTACTTGTGTGCTAACACAGTGGAAATTGTAAGAAGCTTTTTTGAAGATAAAAGTCAATACAATAAAATAAATGTCTGTACACATATTTGTTATATCTTGTAAGTTGTGCTTCTGTATACTGCAGCTGGGCATTTTTTTCACACAGTATTCTGTACTACAAATGTCAGATTCCAATTTATCTTTATTGACTTTGGCAGCTTTTGCAGAAAATCTGTCAGATAACAGCTTCTGTATCCAAAACTTGTGATGTACTTTTCTTATCATCCTGAAGGACTGACAGAAGTGCATGTGGAACTGAGCTCCAGCTTGATGAAGCCACAGATGTTTTGTATGTGTATGAACTACAGCAAAGTTAGGGGCTTTCATGAGGTAAGGGTGTGAGGTTTGTCTGCAAGCACTTCACGGCAGTTCAAACAGACATACTACAGGAAGCTTTAATCTTATGAATTTGGTTGTTAAGACCATTATGACCATGTCGGCCATGTACTGCATATATCTGCTGCAAACTGTGTAGGGTCCAAAACCAGCTTTGCCATAATTGTGCCAGTGGTATCCATGCTTCTGATTTTAATGGATTTTATAAGTGTCATTCTTTTTGCAGTGTCAGTTTGAGGCTGGAGAAGATTCACTGCCAAGACCTTCATAACTTTTTAGGGTCTTTTCAAGAAGAAAGAGAAAAACAAATCTGTATCTATGTTTGAGATGATTTATGACATAGCCCACTACGGTTCTCATGATGGGTATTACCTACAACATTGTGTAGGTGGAGTGCTGCTATCTCTAGACTACATATTCCTGAACTTATCAAACACATAACAGACATTCTCTTCAGGTAACCTTAGGCCTCTATAGGCATCTTTGGCATCTGTCAAATAATATTTAATTTTATTTTAAAAATTAATAATTATTATTATTAATAATTTTAATTAATTAATTAATAATTAATTTGAAGGTTTTAATTTTAATATGAACTCTGGCACTAGCGAAGTTACGACATGATGTGGAGCCTGAAATTGGATTTGGTGATCCTTGTGGGTCCATTCCAACTCAGGATATTGTATGAATCTGTGACATAATCGCCCCATTATAATATATGGCATAACTGGTGGCCTCAGGAGAAATATAACTATTTAATTTGCTTGTTAAATTATTCTGATACAAAGATCTACAGGAGTACTGTGAAGGAGGAGGCTACTATCATCTATGTTTAGTCTAACACAATATTTATTGTCTATCTTTTATCATGTTTGAGACAAGATTGAAGTTATTGGCTCATCAATTAAATTTAATATAGTCAACTTGATTTACAGAAGTCAGTAGAACTACTCAAATGGTTACATTTAGGCATGTGTTTGTGTACCTTTATTAATACCTCTTAAAAGAGATGTATGAACATTGTCAATGGAATCATATGGGAAAGATAGGGAATTTAGTTCATAACACATTTGAGAACATATTTGTATATGCAGGTAGATGGTGTATGCACAAAATTGCTTAATTGCATTCTGTGTAGAAATAAAAAGTACTATTTTAACATATCAGGTTTTGTTATGAAGTATATTGATATGTTAATATTTCTTAAAACAATATTTCTCATAGAAAAAGTATTTTAAATTATGCTTAAAGGTGCACTTAAAGGCAGAGTGCAAAGATGAAAGACCATTATTTGTGAAGATACTCAGGCACTGGTCTCCTGGGTGTTGCAATGTCTAATTGACTAATTACTCTACTTCGTTTTAAAAATGACTTGAAAATCTAAGGCTGAGGCTTCAAAGGAATTGAGGTGTTTAAATCAGTGGGTGGTCTAATTCCTTTTTGTTTATCCAATAACTTTCTAATGGAAGATGCAAAAATTGTCATAGATGTAAGGACTGAAACATAAATATCCTTATTCCCAGATGACTCTGGAAGAATACCAATTCCAGCTTCTTCTTCTGCTGTATTTGCATCAATGAATCTTGATTTTTTTGCCTTATTGTTGCAGAACTTCTATAGAGAGTTGGAAAGGATTTTGTCTTGGTGCCAAGAGATGTGGGTTTGCATTCTGTTAAGCACAAAAAAGAGCCAACATTTCAAAACTGAATCAAATAATGTAGGATTGAGCAGATTCAAGTCTCTAGAGACAACTCTAGATAGATAGAGATAGATAAGTATATCTCTAAAAGCTCCAGGCTTACTTGATTTGCCCTGCATAAATTTACTTGGTAAGTGGGTAAAATGATACCCAGTGGCAGAATAATGTATTCACTGTGGAACTCCAAAATTTTAAGTGAATGCTGTGAAAATAAGATCATCTTCTCTCAATTTAAGACAGGTTTTTAATGTGCTTGAGATCAATGAAGTATATTCATGGGCCCCAAAATTTTCACAGTTTCTAAAAGTTCTTTAGTATTTCAAATGTTAACTTAGAGCTTCCCTCTTTTTATATAATTTCTTAAGATTTATTGAATAATGTTGCAAGCTGAAAGATCTGCATATGCATTTCTGAATATAAACTTTGTAGCACATAGAATGTAATGCAATTTCCCCGTCTCTTAAGATTAAATATTAAGATTTCTCTAATAGAGATAATTATTTAAGCCATATTTATGCTCACCTGAACAAATGTTGAGAAATCAGTGTGGACTTTGGGTATTGTTTTTTGTTTGTTTGTTTGATTGATTATGTGGCAGATTCATCTCTACTGCAAGAGCTTTTACATTTGAATAATTTCAGACAATATACTCCCAGAGTAATAAAACTCCTGAAGTTATAGACTATACTAATTCTGTGACAGAACTGAGAACTGTAAGCTTACTAAGCCCTGGTTAAATCACCACTTACTGTATTTTCTTTTCTCAAATCAAAGCTTCTTCAAACATGTTTACTTCTTAATATTTTACAGGGGTACAGAGAATAAGCAGGGAAGTTTAGGACATATTTCAGCTGGCTGGGACCCATACATGATATATAGGCCAGATCTGGCTCCAAAGGACTTTCAGTGTCAATCAGTAAGACAGATGAAGGAGAAGAGGAAGAGAGAGGCAGTGTGACTTGCCCAAATATTAAGTCAAAAAGTCAGTGACAGAAAATGGAAAAATACTTTTATTTTCTTTGTTTTATATTTGTATTCTGATGAATATACTTCAAAATCAAGCTGGATTGCTTGGTGATAAAGGAATAACCAACAGAGGTATGAGGTTAAGTATTGGACTTCATATAACAGCTACCTTTCACCCCACTTTTAAAACAAAAATTAATGTCTCCAGCACAGCCTGAGGTGAATAACATTGTTACTGTGTACCAGGTGGTAAACCTGAAACAAAGTGAAGGCAAGAAAAAGAAAAATTGTCCATGTTTGCATAAAAACAGCTTTCCTGCCTCCTGTTTCACTTTTCTTGACAAGAGATCACACACCATTCATTGCCTGGCAATCTACCATTAAAGAATTAAAAACAAACCAAACCACCACCGACAACAAAATCAAACTCTTTATAAATTTTTTTAGAAGATGAAACTATTAAGAAGAAGAGATAGGTCAGTTTCATAGCTGAAGACTGGACTGGATCAAATCACATAAAGCATTATTTTGTGTAGATTGTATACTGCTTAGCTGGTCATATCTTTCCTACCATTTAAGACAGATGTATTTTGAAAGGGCTATTTTAGGCTCCAAAATCTATGCCTTGCCTTTAATCTGACTTTTATATCCTGTGTGAGAGAGAGAAGAGAGAGAGATTAGTTTTTTAATTGTAAAGAAAACATCCTTTAGGCATTAGCCTAAACCATTTCTTTTCTCACAACCACTGAGAGAGGGCATTTCAGATGACATACAGTGACATTCCTAATACAGCTTTTGCTGATCTAACATTTCATCTGTTCTGCACCCAAGCAAGACTAATATTCTGACCAAAGTAGAACACACCTGTGTCACAATGCAGATGATGGAATGAACTGAGAGTCTGGCTAAACACTGAAATAGTGTGGAATGGGGAAGGTTTTTGTATAAGCTCTAAGAGAAAAAGAATATCTTTTGCTGCTATGTATTATATTTTTGCTGATAGTTTACCATGGTTGTTTGTAGGCAAGGCCAGTAGCTTGGACTCTATACTCTTCTCTTGGCTAAAATGTATAGAGGGTAATTACGGCCACAAAGTGGTATCTCTACCTTGGCATAATGCTGCCTTCAGCTCAACAAAAGCTTCATCTCAAAAGGTTTTACTTGCTTGAGCGCAAGATTGGCCTGATGTGTAGATACTGTTTCCAGTCTATGTGTCTGCTCTGTGTCTTTACAAGGTACTTCACTTTTCACTGCATGACATTAAGCTGTGGTAGTAGCTCCTCTGGGCACATGCAATTGCTTGTCATATCCATGTGACCCCCCTTTACACACATATCTGTTCTTCCCTGAGTTACCTCATTTCAAATATCAATGTTGCAGCAGCATAGTGGGTTCCCTGGCTTGGAAAATGAAAATTTCAACCATTGAACAGCATGATTGGTCTTATTTTGCTTGAGCTGACTTGCCATTAAAAGTGTAATAGGGAGTACTTGGTTTCTCTGCAAAGGTTGACTTCTCTTCTATTTGTGGGTCAAAAAATTGATTATATATGAGTATAACAAAAATGCATTGTGGCAACTTGCACACTAGCCCTATACCTGCTGTTATTCTTTCATTCTTTGGTCATTCTTTGCTTTACTTAACACAGCATATTTTGGTTATCCTTTCCTACACACAAGGGCACAAAAGTACTGCACTGCGTGTGCTAGTTCCAGTTATAGATACAGAGGAATGACAGAGAGGAGGTGGAAAAGTAACTCTTACTTTAGTTACTTCTGTTCATATGGAGATCATGTGTGGATTAAGAGATTCTTTATATCAAAATCAATGTGTATGATAGGAGCAAAATTTAAAAAAATGATGGGAAATTTGAAATCAAGGTAGAACTAACCTGCTTATAGTCTTTGTTTCATGGAAAGTCAAGACTATCGTGAAGCTGACTTCAATGCAGTAAACTTTTTATCCTTTGTATATGAGTTACAGTAAGCCCCGCTGCCAAGATGTCTGCTCACCTTGAAGGACCTAAGTTGTCTCACTGACATGGAAAATTTGTGCAGCTGAAGCTGAATGTATTCTTAAGGCTTTGCTAAACCACAGCTGTACTAGGTGATCTGTTCACAGTGTAAGAATGTCATTTTCCGGCTTAGGACTTAGGCACTCGCCCAGAAGTTGTCTATCAGGATCCAAGTTCTGCTTAGTTTTATACATGATTGCATTGTGCTTACCTGGGTAGCTCCTGTCCTTTCCTTCTGTTCAATTAAGTGTTTGTTTTGTTTTGTTTTGTTTTGCTTTTCTTTGTTTTTCACAGTTCCATCACAGCTTGCTGCTCCCTTAGTTGGGCAACTACAACTGTTTATGAAACTGTGTGAGAAACCGGATCACTGAAATGACTCAGAAGAAAAGTAACACTCCAGAATAAGGGCTTCTTCATGTCTATGGCATTTTTCCCTGTGAAGCCCACAAAGCTCTTTAAAAGCTACTGATAAAATTACAAAAACTATTCAAAATTTTCTTTAAAAGCTGATTGCATATAGAACTGTTTCTAAGTCTTCATAGAGGACTACACCTACACCGGAGTAAGAAGTATTTGTAATCGTGCTCCAAAGATGACAGCTATCTTGAAGATGAATTTGACACATTCACTTTAAGAGAGAAAATTTTTGTTCCGTTTCTTCTTATGCTTTAAGAACACCTCTCCAGGCAACCAAGAGAGATGGGCGGTATACTGAAGTTCCGTGGCTTTTCTGACCTGCATTTCTTTCTTCCAACTATAGAAGGCACTCTTACTCTGCTGTCTGAGGTTTGGTGGAGCTATTGTTAGAACTGAACTCCCGGGCCAATAATATTTGAACTGCTGGTTTTGACAGAATAAAACAGTAAATGGTCCTACCCCAGGATAATAAGAAATAAGAAAACACATTGATCTCTATTTCTGCAAAGGTAAATGAAGTTATTTACATGCTGGGGAAAGAAAAAGTCTTTTGGGACATACCATGGAATGTTGTGAGTAGCTATAAACCATATAGTACGTCTTCAACAGATTGGTCTGATAATTTCAGTTTTATACAAGTGTTTCTCAAAGACAAATCCACCTTTCCAAAGCATAACTTGTAAGTATAGGTGTCTCGGAGTAGATTTTTTATTGTATAATTTTGAGTTCAAATAGGTTCAAATAGGCTGGCTTTTGAACTGTACAAATTACTTAGTTGTACTGCTTTGAGTTGTCTGAAAGCATCTGTTTTGATAAGCAAATAAAAAAGCAATGAAAAATATATATGCATATGCATGTGTATATGTATGTATGTATATACTGAAATGTAACTTTTCCTTATCCACTGTTAAGAGATCAGTAAGAGAAAATAAGTGGGTAGAAATAGTTTTGACTAGTGACAAATCTTGTTTTGCTTCAGTGTTATGTGATTTGGAAAGGCAGGTGGAAGACACCTCATGCTCTGCTTCTTGCTCCCCTGGGACACACGCTGAATATCTCTCAAGGACAGGACAGATCCTTTAGCTAGATCACACCACTGGAAGGTGAACTTAGGGGCTGAGTAAAGACCTTTTCTTCTTAAAGCAGAAAGACCATCCATCCTTCCATCCATCCATCCTTTGACGTGAGGTTTTCCCATCACAGAAAACCACCCTCTAGCATGGAATAGGGTCAAAATTAGTTCCCCAACTTGAGGGGGGAGGAACTGGGTGAAGGTAAGACCATATCTAGTATACCATCCATGTGAAAGAAAAAGCTGAACATCTGTGTGACTTGGCAGAGAGAACAGCTATGAACAGAAAAGCCCACTGGTGGGCTGTATCATTGAACACCATCAAAAGCTGGCAGATAAGTAATGGAAAATGAATTAAATGTCATTCTGCCTTTCCATAGCTTGTCATTATGTTTTTTTCATCAGAGAGATTAGACAAGTTTAGCATGTTTTGGCACTACTCCATGATTGCTTGATAATTACAGGTGCATGCTCAGGTATACTAGTCTTTTCTGGTTTAATTTCCTAATTCTTCAGGAAAATAAGAAGCTAATGTACAGACCTGAATTTTGGAACTTATCAAGTATACACACCCCTTTGGACCATCAAATCTTTTTATATGTATTGTGAGTCTTTGAAAAGAAAGTGGCACATAAGATAATTAACAGTTGAACAAAAGATATTCAAAGGGAAGCTGCTTGTGAAATGAATACAGATCTATCTAAATGAGGAGAGGAACAATATGAGAGAACAAAACAAATGCAATCTACCACAGAAAGCTAGTGTTGTTATTATGCCAATGAGAAACATCACAATGGACTACTCGTGCGCTACTCTTCTGATAAGATACTGAACTAAATCTAAATGGACCTCATTCCTTCAGCGCTACTGCAGTAGAGAGGCAGTTTTATGGTATAGTGATTTATTTATTTATTTATTTTCATGGTGTTTTAAAGTGCAGAAACAATAAAAAGGGGTATAACCTCTTGTACTGTAACAAAGCTATTGAGTACAACATATAAAGCAAGAAACCCAAACATGTTTATAATTCCACCTGAATCCAAGGTCTGGAATTACCACAGAAAAGGCACAGCATCATGAGATTCATAACAGCATTTGCAAAGCTTGGTCACACCAGGTCATGTGAAGTAGTGATCTTGTCACATAGATCAGTGGCTGCTGAGGGCAGGGAAAGCTGCTGGTATATCAGGATTATAAACTTTTTATTCTAATAAAAAGGTTTTTAAAAGCTTACAGTGAAATCTGAAGAAATATGATGATTGGATCACAATTTTTCCTAAGAATGTAAGAATTTCTGTTTTGTACTTAACTTCAACCTACATTCCAACAGTACTCTGATGATATACTCATTTTCCTCAATTGATCATAATAAAAACTTTTAACTTGAGATGCTGATTTTTTCATGCATCATATTTTTAATGTTATTCGCAAGACCGGGAATTAAATTTTTAAAGGGCACAAATTGTAGCCAAGGACCTCACTGCCAATGTAAAACATGTGAAAACTAAGTGTGTAAGTGCCATTTAGGTTTTTGGAAATATCTATAGAGGTTGTAAACCATGCAATAATTTCTGGTAGACATCAGATCAGCCTCATTAATTTTTATTTTTATTTGTTACACCCCATCTCACAGTCTAAAGAGTAGGTTAAATGCAGTGTATGTTCTTTGGATATCTTTATAAATAGTAAAATACAGCAAGGCAGTGCAGGAACAGTTATGACTATTGCTGTTGGTATGTGTTGTAAAACTGACTGTGTGAGCTTATTAAGAGATATCAACATATGCCTGTTGAACATAAGTTGATGGATCCTGAATTATAGTATAGTAATGCAGAAGAGGTTGTGGGCCATGGAGAGACACTAGAGTCTTTAAAAAACCTCTGTCCAAAAATATTCTAAGCTTAGTAATAATTTTCTGATATTATATGTTTGTAAGTGGAAAGTGTAATATCTACAAGTGCTACACTCCTATTGCTGTGGATTTCATGAAGCACAGAGCTTTACTGTTCATTAGAGGTCCTGGATTTTTCCACCTTTACCTGAATGGGTTGGAGGGGAAAGAGATACTGCTGTGTGGACACAGGCAGGTTGCTTTACTGACTCAGTATCAGCAACTTGCTCTATGCTCAAACAGCTGTTTTGCTTCTTCCTCCTGTATTGTACATTGTGCATGTTCACATCACATGATGTTGCTGGCCTGTTTTTCTTGCTGCATGATACTGAAGTAAATGCCTAAAAATTACTTCATTTATGGCCTGCACACTGCTAGATAGAGAAGATAAAAATCTTTACCCAGCCAAAAGGTACAAGAGAAGAAGGAAAAAGAAGGAGATTTATAGTTCCTTTCCAGTTCTGTCTGCATCCTTGCTCAGAAATAATCATGTGTGCTCAGTTTCTCATTTATACTAAGATCCCTTTGGTAGAATTTCCCCTGGGATCAGGCTTTATTTGCCCCCTGTCCTGGTATTCACCCAAGGACATCACAGAAGAGCTAGGATGGAGTAAAAGTGGTCTGAATGCAGCTGGGAGTCCTTTGTACAGTTCCTTGGAAGCAAAAAGGAGGGAAGCCAAGCTCCCTCCCCTGAAGTGAGGCTTTCTTATCACAGAAAACAACCCTCTGGCAGGCAGTAAGGAACAAAATTTGTTCCCCCAACCCAAGAGGGGAAGGACTCAGTGAAGGACTAGGAGATGGTGATGCACTGCCCAAAGAAAGCAGTGGGTCCTGTTTGCCCTTGGCTGCTGCTGAGACAGTGCTGACCTGGCACCCTCAGGTTTTGTCCTCAGGTCTGGTAGCTTGGCAGGACACTGCCTACATTAAGGTTTCACATGCTTTGGGCTGAAGGGGTAGGAGAAATATTTTGCTGTTCAGCTGTGTATCTGTTTATGTTCTCTGTGATGGGTCAAACAATGAATAGGACCCAGCTGTGTTTTCATGCAGAGGACAGCTGAAAATGTTTGAGCCTCTAAGGGAGCACTAGCTGAGATTTGTTAGCATAATGCTGCCCACAGGGTGAGTATGGAAGGTAGGTGCTTGGCTCCAGACAGGCTGCACAGGTTCTTGTCACTAAAACATCCTGGAGTGTGACAGGAAGCTGTGCTGGGTAACGCTAAGGCAGTGGCAGTCATTGCTGACCTATAAACAGGATGAGGGAGCAGCAGCAGCAGAGTGGAGAGACAGTCTCTGGCGCTGTGCTGACAGGCAGACACATAAACAAAGACAGGGAGGAAGCTCTGCTTAAATCTGCTAAAGAAACTCCAAACTATAGGATGCAAATGATAGACGTACTTGGCTAAAAATAGCTACAAAAGCATAATGTGACTTAAAAGACATAACTGAGCTGTAAAGACTCCCTTTCTATACTTAGAAGGGGCCACATACACTTATTATTTTTTACTTAAGGGAGGTGCTTGCTTTTCACATTTAATACTACTTTTTATGCTTAAACTTTTTTTTTTTTTTCAACAAGAAGAAAAAACCATGTATAAATCAAATAATAACCTTCCTTCATTTTATATAAAAAAAAAAAAAAAAAATCTAAGAGACTGCAGAGATCTGGGAGACTGTCAGACACCTTTTCAGGCAATGATCTGAGAGTCTCAGTCACCATAGGTTGGTGTTTGGGTGTGAAATCATGTTTTATTAAGTTAATGATTTCTCAGATACACTTTAGAAGCCAAAAGCTAAGAAGATTATAAGCAATACTTTGTTGGGCTTCTAATTTTGCTCTTAGGAGCTAGGTAATGTTGATCAAGCATAAGTGAGAGTGCTGTTCCCCAGATTTTCCTCTGCTAGAGGAAACGTGTATGAGAAACAATCTGTATGCAACCACTTGTAAGTGCACTTAGTATCTTCTTCTACCTTTACATGTAAGTAGTAAGGGTCTTTTGTGTGCATTGCTTGCTAGACCACCAGATAGACATCAGTACATTTTTTGATTCATATCAGTGGGTTTTGGCTCAGTTTTAGTAATTAATAAGAAGAACAGGTCAAGATAGTTTAGTTACAAATAGTTTCTCTGCTAGACTGGAAGTGTTGACATAATACTAACAAGGTTCATATATTTAAAGTATTTGTGGGGATGATCATTTGTTTCTTAGTGGGATTATTTATGTGGTATAAAAGAGGATGAATTGTGTTTAAAAAATCACTAGGAATATGATGCCTGCTGGCACTTTTTTTTCTTAATCAGGTAACAGTTTTGTGACCTTTGAGGAATGTTGTGTAGCACTCCTGCTATGGGTTGCTACACTTGTACTTTTGATTTTTCCATTTTGATTTGTAACACTCAAACTATTTTCATAATGGCTTTTCTGTATTTTCTAAAAATAAAAATAAAAAAATAACAAATGAATATTACTGTTTATATACACAACACAAAAACCCCTGTGCTTAGTACTTTCTGATATGGTCATTATTATTGTGTATAAGCAGGAGTGCTTGGTTTAAGGAACGAGTAAAATTAACAGCTGTTTTGTATTACAGTAACATGCTGTGTCAGATTTTGTCTTACAATGTCAAGGAAAGGTAAAGCTTTTCATGCCCTCAAGTCACCTGGCCTAATAGAAATTGCGTAACAACTTCAGTCTCATTTGGGGTGTCATTGTAATTTCCAGCATGACTATCAGACTCATTTCTTTCACAGCAGGACATGCTGTGCTTTCTGCAGTGTGCAACTTCCACAGCTCGTTTTCTTTACTAAAGTTTAGAGAGGAAATGTCAGAACCTCTGAAGCAATGTTGTTCTCCAGCTTGCAAATGTCCCAACTCTGTCAAATCTTTCTTTCGTGGCTGCAGGAACAGCCCGGGAAGAAGGAAGGCTTTCATTGTTAAATCTCTACAGAAGTTGTATAAACACACGCAAAAAATAATTCTAAGTTAATGCACTTTCTTTACAACAACCGTCTGTCTTCTAACTGGAGGGGAGAGTTCTACTCTGTCTTTGGCAGGTTCTTTGGAATGGGATCTGCCCAGAAGACAGGAACCCCCACAGCCTACCCACAGCTTGGTCTTCAGGAAAAAGGCAAATGCCTTTTTTTTCCTTCTGTGAATGTAAAGGAAAAATCAAACAATCATAGAGCAGTGTTGATGGAGGTAACACAGGGTTTCTCTTGTTTTGTCTGGGATAGTGGAACTAATATGATATATTAAAATATGGCCTACACCAATATACATATTCCTTGTAGCCACATTTTGATGGTAGTGGCCATTCCAGTTCTCATCTTCTAAGGAGTTTGATGTGGAAAGGTACTTCTTCTGCTCTGTTTTCAAACCATGGTTCCATAAATGAAAGCCCAACATATGCAATACCAACTTCTACACCAGTGTCACAGAGACTTGTTTTAATTAAGTCCTCAGAATTGCCTGAGATCAAGAGGTTTAATCCACTATTCTTGTAAAGCACAGAACACATAGAAACTGTGGGGAAAGTGCAGTTTCTCCAGGATGTGTACATCTTTGAGGCACTGTGCTTGTGACCAGTACTGCCGAGTATATGTTATACACACAGATGGGATAGTGAAGGAAAACTCTGATCAGAGCAGGTATTGAAACAAAAGGAAAGCTTACTCTGTCCAAGTGAGGTATTCCTGTTATCTGTCTACCCAGCAATCAGAGTGTTTATTCATTGTTACTTCATTTTTGGAACTATTTGCCATTGATTCTGAAGCCACCTCAAATTTCATTGCTCCAGTCCATTCTGTCCTTGAGACAGACTCATACAGTTGCTGAGGTGGGAAGGGACCTGCTGTTGTTAGCCAGTCCAACCCTCCTGCCCAAAGCTGTCACATACAAGCAGGTTGTCCAGGACCTAACAGGTTCTGAATATCTCCAAGAATGGAGACCCCACAACCTTTCTGTGCAACTTGTTCCTGCGTTTTACCTCATGGTAAAGAAATGCTTTCTTGTGCTCAGATGGAACCTCCTGTGTTTCAGTTTATGCCCACTGCCTCTTCTCTTCTGCCTGTCCAGGACTCAGAAGAGCCTGAGATATTTATATATATTGATAAGATTACCCCGATCTTTTTCTCCTCCAGATTGAAAAGTCACAGCTTTCTCAACATCTCATATGAAAGACGTTCCATTCCTTTAATCAGCCATTTAATCCTGTGCTGAACTTGCTCCAGTAAATTCATATCTTTATCATACTGGGGAGCCCATCACTGGATCCAGCCCATCACTGGAGCCCATCACTCTAGGTTTGTCTTCACCAGTGCTGAACAGAGGGGAACGATCACCTCCCTTGACCATCTGGTGATACTTCCTAAGGCAGCCCGGGATACCATTTGCCTTATTTGCCACAAGGGCACCTTGCTGGCTTATGTTCACCTTGGTGTCCACCAGGACTTTGAGGTCCTTCTCTGCAGAACTGCTTTCCATCTGCATGGACCCCAGCATGTACTGGTGCCCAGAATTATTCCTCACAGGCGCAGGACTTTGTACTTCTCTTTTTTGAAATTCATAAGGTTTCTATGGGCCTATTTCTCCAGACTGCTGATGTCACTCTAGATGACAGCATAACCGTCTGGTGTATCAACGACTCCTTCTGGTTTTATATCTGTGAGCCTGCTGATGGTGTACACTGTCCCAGTATCCTGGTCACTAATGAAGATGTTAAAGCAGTATTGGCCCTGTATCCTCCACCTGGACTTTGTGCTGCTGATCACAACCTTCAAGTCCAGACTGTTCATCCAGTTTCCAGTCCACCTCACTTTGCATTTATTTAACCCATACACCCATACTTTATCAACTAGACTGTGAGGATGTTGTGGGAGACTGTGTCAAAAGGGTACTTCTCCCCAAATCTGCCTTGCTTTCTTCCCCACAGTAGTGCTAATATTTCTGTTTTGGTTTGCTTTATTTCAAACACAGTTTGTAACAACTGGCTTCAGTGTTTTTCTCTAATAGGGAGATTTCTGTTCTCTCTCTGTCTCTGTCTGTCTGTCTGTCTCTTTTTTTTTTTTTTTTTTTGTGAGCAAAGTGTGATTTCATGTGTTAAAACTTACTGGTAGCTAAGTGCTCTGCCATGCAGTTACTGCTGTGTAATCCCCCTCCCTTAGCTCAGATCAGTTTGTGCCTGAGTGCTGTTTTCCTTAAGACACTCAATGGACCAGTGTTTACCCTGTTTAATGAAAGACCATGGAATGTCACATGCAGTGGCATTCCCCACCAACCAAATACATTTGGGAGAAATGCTTACATGACCTGTAAGTCTTACAACTGGAATTTTCAACTCTCAATCTTTCCAATGATTTCTACATTTTTCCCAGTATGTTAGTGATAATAGTGTTATTTGGACCAGATCGTTATTAGCACCTGCTTGTCAGCTTTGGAACAAAGAGATTTTTTTAGGTAAGGATCTCTTACAGCATGAATTGCGTATTCATGGGGGAAACGCATTGCTCAAAGGTGTAGGGTCTGTTAACACACTCAACATGTGAAGAAATATTAATTAATTTGCTGTGGTCCACTACATTAAAAAGCATCAGCACTGGGATCAGAGCTCGTACATTCCTGCTCTCATTTCCATGTACCTTGTCCTCTGGGGCACTGTGTGCACTGCTCTTGTCCCTGTTATCTCCTCCTCTTTCCTACCACTCCTTAGCTCACAAATTAGTGTGAGAGACCCTGTTACTCTGTTTCTATTGGGGGGGGGAGGAGGGGGAAGAGTTTTTGTATTTTACCCTAATATAGTTAGGCTGTAGCTTTAGAACAGACTGGAACAGTTCACTTGGTAGGGACCTTCAAAGGTCATCTAGTACAACTACCTGACCACTTCAAGGGTAAATGAAAGTTAAAGCATATTATGGAGGGCATTATTCCAAATACCTCTTGATCACTGATGGGCATGGGGCACCAGACACCTCCCTAGGAAGCCTATTCTTGTGTCTGACCACCCTCATGGTAAAGATTTTTTTCCTAATGTGCTGTCTGAACCTCTCTGGTGAAGCTTTGAGCTGTTCCCTTGCATTCACAAGAGAATTCCAGTCATAAGTAAAACTGGACAAGTTTTAACTTTTAAGTCTTCAAACAGTGGAAAATGTTTTCTCTTTCAGCCACTGGAACATTCACAGAACTAGAGACAGAAAGGAAATGTGTGCTCAGACAGTGACCTGTGGTGCATTGCTAGCTGTGTGAGGTTAAAAGACAAATTAATGGATTATTCAGTTATTAAAGTTGGCCTCAGCCTTTCTATTCAGATAAGGTTGTAGAGACCTAGGCATGTCATGGCAGATCAATGGAGAGTTTCTGCTAATAGAGTATAGCTGCAGTTAAAATAAATGGAGAACTTTTAGTTCTTATGATTATTTAGAAATAGGCTGATCAAGTAAGATCAAATAAAGAACTACCAAAGGAAAAAAAAAAAAAAAAAAAAAAAAAAGAAAGAAAAAACCAAACAGCAATAACTTGATGCTCTGCAATGTTAGGTTCTGGTGCGAGGAGACTGTACATTGTCATGAGTGTCGCTGACTTTTACAAGTGACCTAGAGGGAATTTTATCAAAGAAAAAATTTGGAAGGTATCCCCCATCTATGAAGTGCTGGAACTTTTTGGGGTGGAGCATCATGTTCCTGCTTGTGCCTTTTGGGACTTCTTGGCCCAGCTCAGTATTAACCAAGTTCTTTTCTGAAGAGCTCATCTTCAGCTCTTCTGTTGCAGATGCATGAGCACTAGGACACAGGACTGCTGAGTGCTGAGCATCTCTGAGCAGTTCTGCCACATTTCTGAATTGCCTGTTTGAACCAAGCCATGTTTAGTCTGCTAGACTGACTACTGACATTAAAATTATTTATGTTGCTCTAATATTAAAAAGGAACAATGTCCTTGCAACACTGATGTAAACTGTGGTATTTGTAGCATACTGTGCACTTTTGTTAATTCTCCATTTGTCATTGCATTTGATTTCATTGCCTTAAGCTGTCTTAGAATGATAAGAATATGAGTAATGAGAAGGCATGAAGAAAACGCTCTGAAATTATATTAAATTTTTCTCTTCCGTTTTTCTCAGAGGGAGGGTGAGTTTGGAGTTGGTTATTATGTACTCCTCTGCTCAGTGGATGTGTGCCTCACTACAGTAGGCTAAAGGAAATCAAGGGTGGTGCTGTTCACATTCCACCCTCAGCTCCCTATTCACCTCTCGTCATCCACCCTTGCATTTGAACTCAATCATTTTACCCACCCATCTAGTTTCCATGTGAAATCGTGCTAATAGAGATCTGTCCCACAACATGCAGAGAGACTTGATTTTTTTTTATTTTTTTATTTTTTAATTATTATTATTTTTATTATTTCAAACGATGTTTTAGAATTTCAAGTATTCCTGACTTTCTAAATCTCAGTTTGGGTCAACTTCTGGATTTGCTTCAAGTGTATATAATTCAAGGATCATCCCACATTGAAGTAGGAGGCTGATTAAGCATCAGATCTAAACTTTGTCATGCTTCAGGGACACTAGATACCAGGAATGTCATGTAATTCTGTGCCTACCAGGAAGGAAAAGGCTAGAAAGGGATCTGATATAGTTTGAATGGAGTAAGTCCTTGGCATTTGTGTTCTGCATGCCCTACAAGCTCTGCACACTCGTTGTGGCTGACAGTATGTTAGAGATATGCCTGGTGGCAGAGAGGTCAGTTCTTTCAGGACCTTTCGAAATTTTTATATCTGGTTATCTTCTCCATGTGTCTTGATAGAACTAGAGTAATACATACTCTAGAGTATAAATGAGGCTTTGTATCCCTTATCTACTTTCCCCCCTTCCAAATGTATTTCACTTATTCTTCATGATCCAAGCTTCCTTTCTCTCTCTCTCTCTCTTTTTTTTTTTTTTTTTTTTTTTTTTTTTTTCTCAGATTCCTTCATTTTCTTTTGTTTCTTTTCTCTATTGGAAATTCCCCTCCATGTCAAATGAGGCCAAAGCTGTAGAGTTGTACCAACAGGGTGTCTTTTAGGAAATAAGCACTGGATTGCACTGTAGGCTTTTACTGTACACACAGCATGGCTTGTGTTTACACTTAGACATCAGGACAAAGTGTTCAAAGGATGTGGTTGTCAACAGCTCAAGGCCTAACTACCAGAAGAAATGCAGAGAGCTGAGCAGGCCAAGGCTTCCATGCAAGGAAAGGAAAATGTCCCAGCTCCTTACTGTAGTTTATTCTCTCTTTGTTTTTCATCCAATAAATATTTAATTGGTCTAAGCAAAATGGAATTACTTTATGAATAGGTACCTGCAGGGCTTCTGCCCTATTACTACAATTCAGGGAGTTGAAGGGTTCTTTAGATGTATGTAGGCAGTCTTGGGTTTACTTTGAAACACATTTTAACCTATCTGGAGAATTTAGTTGCTAGAAATGTAGGAAGCAGCTGGATGAAGCACTGGAGACTACAGATACCTCCAAATCTAGGGGATGGGACCTTAGGGAGACAAGACAACAAAGACAGGTCCCTTTGTAGATCTGAAACTTACTGAAAGAAAAGTCATGAATGTCATCCCTTCACGGTTAAATTAGAGGAGCTACCTGGTTAAGCTACACATCCTCTTAATAACTATTTCTGGGGCAAAGACAGAATATGACAGAACATAAACAATGGAAATTTCAACAACTAAATAAATTGCATTCTGACATGATGCCAAGACCTCAGAAGTGTTTACACCCTGCTTAAACCCCTCAGCTTTCATCCTTATCCTCCCTCATTTGTCCACTTAGCAGAGCACCAAGTGTAGGTGCTAAGATACAATAGCAACTTGCAGACATGTAATTACATCAAGTTCTGTTATATGTTTTTTCTGCAGAATTGCCACATTTAATTATCATAAAACTGTTAGCTACAAAAGCTTTAGTTTAAGTGCAGTCCCTCAGACTGAAACTGAGACTTGGCCAGATGTTTAATGTCACAGCTATCTAAAAAAAAAACAACAACAACAACAAAAAGACAAATAATAAAGAAAAATATCTGACATCTGACAACTGTTCTGTTCTTGGTAAACTTTATTCCACTTATTGACAATACCATGGTTCAAAATTCGTTTGCCATTTCTTCCTACCAGACTGTGAAGTGTTCATGATTGAATAGGTTCATGCATCTTATAAACTTGGCAAGTCTCATTTTGTAAGAGCAAGCTTTCCTAGAAATCTCTTTTCCATTTCATGCCGTTAATACAGTATATCCAGTCTCTTTAGTAATAAGAGCCTTTTCTCATAAAGGGTAATGAACTATTAGTGTGAAATAATAAATAGACAGTGTTTGATCCAAACATTTGAAGCTGAACTGAGGTGTTTATTACTATTATTGTTTGTCTCATTTTGAGACAGACATCCCTGAATCATCAAATGCAAAAGGTCTCTTAAAGTCACTAGAAAGTGGCACTCTGCAGCTTCCATATCTTTTGAATTTGAGGATTTCCTGGTGTGACCAAAAGAGTAGGGAGACATTACTGACTCCAGCAAATTTAACTGACATAAATCACTTTATGCAAACTCAGTTACTTTATATGACTGTGCTAAAAATATTCCCAATTAATTGGACACATAATTCCCTCTTCTTTGGTCAGTAGTGACATGAATTATTTGTAAATATGGCATGTATACATGTATATTGCTATGTGGTGGCAGAAAATTGCATTCTGTCATTGTGATTATCTGTTTTTTGTTTGTTTGTTTTTTCTCTCACCTGCAGTATTCTTCATCCTTAGTCCATTGCCTACTTTCAAAAACCAAAGCCAAAATCACAATGATTGTATTAGACATGTCTTCAGTAAGGCTTAAGAAAACAATGATTAAACAGAATCGATGTTATGTGTCAGGTGAGATAAGCAAGCAGTCATATTGTGTAAATATTGAAAAATTAACTAAATTTGCCAGCAGTCTTCGTTAATACGTGGGCCACAAAGAAGAAAAAATATTTCTGGCTTGCTTACTTTCTCATTCATTCCCTCTTTGTCTCTTTCTCATTCTTTCTCTCTTTCTCTCATTCTCACTCTTTCCTTTTCTCTTTTGTTCCCTCTTTCTTTCTCTCTCTCTTTCTCTTTCTGTTTCTATTTCTATCATACTTTTTCTTTCTCTTTCTTTCTTTCTCTCTCCCTTCCCCTCACCTTTCGTAGATATTTAGGAGAAACTTCCTGAAAAGATTCCTGATCCTTCATTAAACAAATCACAGAGAGATTCCATTGGCCTTCTTTCTCCTGTTTCTTTGTGGCATATGATAGTTATCTTTTATCAGACTCTGCTGTACAGTCCCATGGAAGCCACAGTTAACTTTGGCAGGCATTGTATCAGTGACTCAGTCTGCCCTGGCAGAGTAGAGTAGAAACAAGAATGTCAGGCCCCTAAATTAGAAATGATAAAATGATGAAAATGGGGAAAGGAAAGGGGTTAAAAATATTTATTCTGGGTAGAAATCAGAGAAGCCTTTGACCTTGGCCTCTTTGCTTACTGGAGAGGACACTGTCCTCAACTTGATTATGAGATAGAGCTGAAATGCAGTGTAAAAGTGATTCCAAATATCTGTTGCCAGGAAGCAGATGACATACTAAATTGCTCTGTAGATTGAGTGCTTAATTCAGCGATTTCCTGCTGCAGGAGTTGCCAGTATACAGACATTTTGTCTTTTTTGGCAAAGTGGCTGCTTTTGGACGGCTGTCTCCAGTAGTCTTTCCTACGCTTCCTGTTGTAGGAAGGCCTGTTTCCTGTCGTGAGATTCCTGATTAGGCTCTGCACTATTTTAGTCTGTAGTACGCCTGTGTAGCAGGTTGCTTCTCTGCATTTGATACTTGTTTGTGGGAAGTGAAGCCAGATCACAGTCCGGCCACAACAGAGTATCTGAATCCTTTGAGAAATATAAAAGAAATGTCATAGCTCAACTGAAAAAAAAAAAAAAAAAGAAAAAAAAAAAACACAAAAGTTGCGTAGAGTAGTATTCAGAGGTACAATGGAATTATATATATATATATATATATATATATATATATATATGTATATTTCATTTCACTTCACTTAGTGACGTTTCACTCTGTTTCTTTTGGTTTTAGTAGCCAGGAGCTATCAGCTTACATTGTCTTTTTTTACATATCTCTGGAGGGTGCTTGTCCAACTTTAATGTTCACAATTTAATGTCCTTGTCCACATTCTTTTAGGCTGGGACCTTTGTACCTCTGTAGGTAGGAAGATGTTTTCCAATATCTACTCTATATTTTATGTATTTATATGTCTATGTAGATTTTTGACTTTGATGGTGGCGTATGGAGATGTGCTGACATGACTAGGAAGACTTCGCAGCTATATGAATTCCTTCTTATGACATGGGACTCTGTGCTGTAATGGTTGGCACTAAAAAGGAGGCAAAGGAGGTCCTCTATAGCCCCAATAGAGCTTATTCTACCTCCGAGCAAACTATTAGATAGTATTGCTCAGGTGTCTGTATAATTTTACTGGGCAGTTACCAATGGAAAGAAATAACATAGTTTTGTCCATGCTATTAGTAGCATGAACATGGAAGGGCACTAGTAATAAACAAATTCATTTACTTTGGAGGGCTTCTTTGTTCATATGTTTCATTCATATGCTCCGATTGCCCTGTGCTGGAAAGATTCCTCCATGCCTGGCGATAGATACCCTGTTGCAGCAGTTGACCATATTATAAGGGCACTTGAATTCTAAAAGGCTATGGTAGGAAGCAAGAAGGCAGTTCAACAGTTTATTTGTTTCTCTTATGAGTTGCACTTCAGTCTACATCCTTCTGTAAAGCAGTTGTGCAAAATGCTTGTTCTTGCTCTTGATCTCAAGATTTTGTTGGGAGTGAGGAGATAGAAACTGACTTTTGCAACACTGGAGTTTATTTTGTCGTGCCTTACCACGAAGGAAGCAAGGTGCTGTTCTCCCTGGCTTGGAGTACAGGGCATTCTTTAGTTCTCTTCCCCTTTCTGACTGTTCATTTTTTGTTTTGTTTTCTCATTATTTTTCTTCATCCTCCTTTTGACAATTCCAACTTCATTTTCCTTTTTTTTTTTTTTTTTACCATTCTTCATTTCACTTTGTTTCCTAGCTCAAATAATGGAAAATATGAGTCTTTTCTGGATACAAATTTATATTAAAGATTCTTTAACTTCTTCAGGAAAAAAATAAGTAAATTATGAGGAAGTTAACCTCAACAGCCCTTATATGATATTTTAATAAATGAGAGGCTTTGGCAGAGGCCAGGAAATTTGAAGTTAATTTAACACTGATCCAGACTCTTGCATCTGTGGGAAAGTGATGTTGTTCTGTGGCCCTGGTATAGGCTTCTTTCACTTTAGCTTTTCTGAATTCTTTTCAGAATGTCTCCTGTAGCAATGCTACAAGTTGGACGGTTTTGTCATTGTTGTTTAAATACATATATCTTGCCTGTTTGCTATTCCAGCTTGCCTTTGACAGTAGAGAATTAGGTTATGTTTCACCAGGGTCCACTGCAGTCCAAATCTGCAAGTCACTGTGGTTGTATCAGGAGCACACACACATGCACACACCCAGTGAATGATTTGTGTTTAATGGGCAATCTGCAGCCCTGTGTTCTTCCCACTCCCTCCACAAATCCAAGCTTGTTTTTGCTGTTACATTTGCAGCTGTTTGTGGGCATCATGACCTGGACTTCCGATAGCAGACGCACTAAGCTTTTCTGTGTTTTTGTGTGGGTTTTGTCTCTTTGTTTGCTTGTTTGTTTGTTTGTTTGTTTTTGGTAAAAGCATTAACCTCATAACAAATGATATCTTCATACATTATACTATATTCTTCTAGGATGACATTCCATGCAGAAAAGGCTAAAAATGACATTCAATAAACTGATCCAGATAGTCACAAGATGAACAGCAACCTCCTCTGTCAGATGTTGTAGCTATGAGTCCAATACAACATTCATGGAGAATATAGTAGGGTCTCTGTGTTCATTTTGATATTTGGAAAAACAGATCAAAAAGTGTTTTTAAGCTGTAAAATCTCTGGTCAGCTGCAGAAGCCAAGACATAAGGGACACAACAACTTCAGTAGAAGAGTTCCTGAAAAGAGATCAAATCTACTCTGGTGAGGTGGTGGCTGACCAATGGATACTCCCTGGAGGAACAACTGCTGCTGACATCTTTCACTAAGAAGACTGGGAAATTAGCCATAGTGAGACTCTCTCTGATTCTGTGTCCTCTTTCCAGAGTAGATAACCTATCTCTCAAGCTTGAGCTCAGCCACACTCCCAAACACAGCAGCCCAAGAGAAGTCTGCTAAACCATATCATTTATATTTTCTTTGCTCCAGAGAGAGTCCTCCATGCATCCTGTTATTACGACAATGTAGGATCTAGAGAAAGGAGTGCCTGAGTATACAGACTTACAAGGAAATTGCCATTTTTTACACAGGAAACCCACCAAATATTTGTGCACCATGTGAAATCTACCTGTCCAAAGTTTTTCCTTGTTCACTCTAGAGGCACAATGCTTCCATAAATTACAGGTCTCTGGAGAGTTTTGTAGACGCCAGGGCAGATTAATATAATACCCACTACTCCTTAGTTTTATCCAACTCACGCCTGTCTAATTTATAGGTATAAATTAGAAAAGGTGTTCTGCTCTAATGTTCTGAAGTTTTATTCTAATGCAAAAATTTTGGAGGCAAAAAAGGCTGAGCATGAAGTATATTTTTTGATTAGTTGTTCATTTCTTGGATAGTCAATATTTGTCATCAACTCATCACTAGAGTCCTACTTGCTTTCTTCTTGTATCACTAGAACCCTAAATCCCATCCCCTTGCTAGTCATGCTTCAATCTGTGGTTGCAAAGTCTATAAGGTTTTTGTCTCTTCTGCCTCACTGGCTCCAAAGGGACAGTGGGACATAGGCGTGGGAAATTTTATGTTGTGTGCTTACTTGAGTAATTTACCAGCCTGCTGTTACCACACCATACACCAGGGCGTGTGTTTGTCACTGTAGTAGGAGCTTTGTGTTATAGTTTAGTTGGTCTGTTTTATACTTTGTCAGAAAGGCCTGGATGAGATTACTGATATTAACAGGGACATTTCTCTTTTAAATTGAACAAATGTAAGGGAGTTCAGAGGAGATCAGCAAAATCATTGCCAGATAAGACCAAGAGTATGAAAGTGGGGGAAACTAATTGAACAAAAGACTGAAGGGACATGACTATTTATCTGGTTTGGGAAAGGGGTATTATGAAGACAGTGATTATTCTGATTTGCCAGAGGGGAAACAGGCAACAGGACAAAATTGCTGAAATGACTTGGTGAAATTGTGAGAGGAAAAATACAGCCTCCTGAGTCAGCTGAGCACTCTCCTCTGAAAGTACAGTCCTATGCTAAGTGCCAATCGATATTTTCTGTTTGCTACCTATGTATGCCTGTCTAATCTGTGCCTGTATCTTACGCTTGGCTTCCATCTCCTCTCCTATCCGTCTCCATTAACGTCACCACCATCCACCTGCAGCTAAGTAAACGTTAGCTCTAGCAACAGCCTGCTCTTTAGAACAGACTACCTGGCTACACAGCCAAGACTGGCTCTGCAGAAAACGTTAATCAGAAATACTTTAGGAACCGTGGAATTGATTCTCCTGTGCAGGAAAATGGATCAGTGGCTGCTCCTTAAATGACCCATGACAGGACAGTCTGACAGGACTTGTCTTTTCGTCAAACTTCTGACCTTTTGTCTGAGGACAGTGATATGGCTGAGTAACAGTGAGGTCAATGTGAACAATGACAGCTGCTCACGGCTTTTTTTTTTTTTTTTTTATGTCAGGAGTCAAAGTTTCTGCCTTTTTTTCCACATATCTCTCTGTACAACTAGCCTTGGAGTCTCCTGCATGGCTTGGCCTCCCTTGCATTGCCTGTCTTTTGCCACCTGCTTCCTACTGTCCTTTGCAGTGCCTGTCACCTCAGAGCTACTCTGTCCTACTACTTCACCACAGTCCAGTTCCCTTGCAGAGCAAAATATACAGGCTGTGCTTTGCTTCTGATGTTGACTGGCTTCACAGCCAAAGTATGGGTATGAGTTAATAGCACTGTGGCTGTCTGGCACTAATTGCCCTGGTGGTAACACGTGCCACAAACACGAAATGGTTTATCCTAGTGTCATTTAGAGGACAGGGAGCTCAAAGCTGACATTGAGGAAAACTAGTGCATGGGCTGCTGTTTTGGAGTAGTGGACAGGAAATGAGCTGCAGTTTTTGATTTGTTTAGTCATACCTATGGTTTGGGATAACACATTTCTCTCTTTCAGGTAGGCATCTTGGTTTTAAACAGCAAAACCCTCTACAGACTAAAGACAGAGTCAAATGTTTTGCTGGTTCTTCTAAGTAGTGATGACAACTGCATCTTCTCTGTTTCAGGGAAAAGTAAGCCTGTTAAATCTGTGGCTCTCCAGAGAGGGCATTAGTATCTGAATTATTGCACTCTTACATTTGACAGGCATTTCTGGGCTTGAATTTTGTAACTTTTTTTGTTGTTAGTGGTGGTACAAAATAAAGTAAAAATTCCCAATATTTGTAAAAACATTTATAAAAGTAGCATTCCTTCCACCATAAAAAGCTTAACAGTGTAACAGTGGTTTAAAGAATATATGCAAAACCAGACAGAACTAAATTGACAAGTGCAGCCCGAATTATGTCAATCAGTACTTTCTACTTGCTGCCTTTTCAGACTTATCTGATACCTGCCAATATCTCAAGCTTTGCTTACATCCAACCTCTTATTCTTCCTTATTAACGTCACTAATCTCTACTTGAATTCCTTGCAAGCAGAAAGACAAAGTGCTAGTGTGCAGTAAGTGCAAAGAGTACTTGTCACCATGGCTGTTAACGTAAATCAGCAGGGTTAATATGTAAGCTTATCAGATGGCTTAAAATATGAGTGAAGTCATATCAGCTTTTTCCAATTCTTGCATATTGCCAAAGCACAGAGGATGCAAAAAGCTTCCCACTTGATGCTCTTTTTTTTTTTTTTTCTTTTTTTTTTTTTCCTTTTTTTTTTTTTTTCTTTTAATGAAAAGTCAGGCACAACCCACAGTCATTTCTTTCTTCCCAGTCTGCAGAGGCTGATGAGCACTTAGAACTGGTCGCAGAACAAGCATTCAGGAAGAGTGAAGGAGAATCATTGCCTGGCTTTTGCAGGCTGCTTAAAGACTGCAGAGCAATGTAGTCTGTATGCATACATACTGGTAGACAGTATAGCAGGGTTTATTTCTCTGCGCAGTCCACAAGACTTCCCAGCAGTAAGGCATTGACAGTGGGAGCATGTGAGCTTTGCAAACAGACTTTAAGAGCTTTGTGAGATCCTTTTCAAGCCCAGAATATACTTCTAGTGTGATGTTTTTCCTACTGACCTCAATATGGAACTTAGAGTCCTAAAAGAAAATTTCGTTATGCATTTTATGATTGTAAAGATGTCAGAGCCTCAGTTTCACGCTTCCTTCAAGAAACAGAATTTGTTACAGCAGAGCAAATCACAGATCCTTCAAATGCAGACTTCTGTTTACAGAGTCATGATTCACAGGAAGGAAACCCCATTATTAATGCACCTGGTCAAATATCTAGTGCTGTAAGGCAGGGAGAGAGGGGAAAGAGGAACCTTTGCTGGCTGCAAGCAGAATGGATATGGGGCAGTGATGCTGGAGAGACAGCTGTGGTGCCTACAAAACAATTTAATATAAAAATAAGCTACAGTTAGGTGCTTTGGTACCCAGGGCAGGTTAGCGGCTTAGTGACACTCCTTACCTCTTGCTTAAATAGACAGGCAACAGGTCTAGGAGACCTCATCTCCATGTAGGTAAGGTTCTTGGTATGTCCAAGCCTGCTGGCACCAAGTTGTCTGCCGGTGTGGTGGCCAGCAGGGAGGAAAAGGCGAATATCTCATCAGGCACTGCTGTGCCAGCCCTGGAGAGGGTGCAGTGACCTCTGGGGCTGTTTGCCATTCAGGGTTCTGGATGTGAAGGAAGTCTGCATGTCTCAGCCAGGTGTGGAAAAGCTCCAGCAGGACAGGAGCAGAAAACACAAGGTCTTGCTTCCTAGTTATCTGGTTGTGGCATACATAACTATCAGTGTATGCATGATTAAAAATCTGTATTTAAAAGAAAATCCTGCAATGTAAATCAGAAACCAAAATCTCTCTCTCTTTTTTTAAAATGCTTTTTCTTCCATGTGCTTGCTTATCACTGCTAAGTAGCTTATTAATACAGGGTTGCTGGCTGACACATATATATTTAATGAAGGCAAAGCACAGTTTCAGTGCATTTTAAGCATTCTCTTATTCTGTCTTCCTTCTAGTCCCTGTAAAAAATTACACAGAGCTTAGAAAACAATATAATTAAAAGTGTAGGAATATACTAGGTTCACCATGATAAGGCAAATACCCTTCAGCTAATGTTGAGTGAGAACTGAGTTTTTTAAGAATCAAGTTAGATTGTGTAGTTATTAATGCCACTGATTTTCTAACTTTCATTTGGCCTGTGAGAAAGGTTAGTGCCCAGTATATTTTTTTTCCTCATTATAAGTAAAAAAAAATATATTAAAAAAAAATATAATGGACTCAGCAACAAAATGAAATGAAATTCTGAAAGTATTTAAGGCTGTTGTTGCATAGCAGAGACACTGGGACCACTGTCTCCACTGCAAACCAACACAGGATGTGGAAAAGATCCAGTGTGTTAGTCTCAAAAGTGGCCATGCTTTGTTGCGTTAACGTTTGTCCTTCTGTGCAACTGCTCTGGGACTTTGGTGTCTGAATCTTGAATGGAAGCACACATTCTCTTTTGCAGTAATTCATAATAGCTCGTGTTTAAAAGATAATTTAACTAGTTCTACCACTGCAATAAGTTATGTTCTCACACACATCAATAAGCCAATAAAAAAAAAAAAAAAAAAAGAGAAATATTGAATTTTGAGATCAGAAAATGAAACCAGCTCATTTAAATTTTTATAGTGGCATGTCTTTTGTATTTTTCTTGTTGTGTCATGAATAATTGCTTACCCTTAATGTGTGCATATTATAAGGCTGTAGGTATACTTAGGGCCTTAGAGAAAAATGCAAATCTTTCAGAGATCTCTTGGGAGCTCTCCCAAGCCAGGTGGAAGATTTTTTTTCCTATTCCTTTTAAACCTAGGGTGTAATCAGGTTCTCAGAACCAAAGATAAATCAAACATAAATTTTAAACTCTTTTTTAAGGTAATTTATCCCTTTAGACCAGCAGTGGTACTGCAGAAGCAATGCTGGCACTACTGCCTCACAGCTGCTAAAGCAGTAGGGTCAGAGGCCTGCTGGGACAAAGTCTGGGCCATTCATGAAATGCAGACAAAACCAGTGCAGCATGGCTGTACTTCTTAGGGGAAGGAACTTCCGCAAACTCTATTCAGGTGAACTTCTTAGGGCCAATACCTCTCTCTGCTCTGGGTTATGCCACCCAAGCTGGCAGTGAGTTCACATTGTTTTATTTCTCAGGTTACATCCAGGGGCACTAGATTTATTCTTTATTTCAAAAGCCATAGATTTTATTTCATAATCATATGACATACTCTGTGTGCAAGTTTCAGAACTTGCTCTGCCTGTACCAGACCTACTGCTACTTTGACCTGGACAAATTATGAGTTCATTGCCAAACTAAGAAAAATGATTTTCTGGGAGGAAATCCAGAAGGGCTCAGGAAAGAGACTGCCCATCACAGCAGTGGAGAACCCCTAAGGCTCCAGTCAGCCCTACTGATACCTCAGAAGTCTTCCCCATTGCAATTTTATTGCCGTGGTTCCTGAAACACCATACTGAGGCATTTCTATGCTTTGGACAAGGAGGCATTTCTGGGGAATACAGAAGCAATACACTAGGAAAGAGGCTGGTTTTGCTTTTCTTTCTGCCCATGTGAGTGCACCATTTCTAAAACCTTTTGGATATGAAGTATTGAAAAGAGACAAAAATGGACAGGTAAGTTAATTCTGGCATTGTAGGAGTCAGATTTTCATACACATAATTCATTTTATACCAGGCTAATACACATATGTATATATTTATATTCAAGAAGATGTAACCAAACACAGCAAAACTTCATACTGCCTGGTGCCATAGGTGTAATGTAACTTTGTTATCTAACCAAAACCAAACAAAATGTTCTGTACCTTTGTTCATCTCCTGAAATCCTAAGAGAACATATTACTCTAATCAAGCCACTATTTTCATACTTTAAAAGCTGCTTTATGATTATGATTATGACAATGAGGTCAAAGTTTTCTGGCTGTTCCAACTGCTGCGTTATGTGAATGGATATCAGTATAACACAAGTACAGAACTTGAATGGTTTTGGTGAATCAAGATGGAATAGACCACTCTTATCATAGTGGTCAGTCTACATTGCTGTTGCTGTTTGTACCATTCTTTTTGCTGTTTATACAGATACCAAAATTGAAAGATGAGTGGCAAGGTGTTAATTGCTTTCTGCACAGTTGGTCATAAAGTATAAACAGCAAAAGGATATTTCCCAAACACCCTACCAGATAATTGGCCACCCACAAATGTAGTCCTGTTTAAGGTCTTCCCTCCTACCTTGTTGCATCAAAGAAATGGGACAGCAGGATGCATAATTATAGTTGCACTAAACACAGCAGCATCTCTGCTGCCAGTGAGAGCCAGAAACACATGGGAAAGCAACTTCTTCTCAGGCAGCAAGCTCAGGCTGCAGTGCATTGTGTAAGTTGAAGGAAATGTTTCATTCTAGGACACAGTGCTTCTCCAACCCTTCTCATGGTATCTGCTTTAGAACTTGATCTTCCTGTCTCATTGCACTCAACACATCATCATTAAAGAGGAGAAACAGACCTATTCATGCAGGTGGAAGAATGTGATTGAAAGCCCATCTGTATATTAATAGCTTACATTAAGTGGTTGACTGAATGACCTGTCTGTCTGAGAAAAGTGGAAATTTCTGTTTCTAGCTATTCCATATTGGCCAGTCAAGAAAGTATGAGACACCTTTGTCACTTCATTTCTTACAGTTAATCACCATAGTTACCAATAATGTGCAGGCTAAATTCCGTGGAATTGGTTATACTTAAATGCATAGTATAGCAAAGAAAGAAATGCCGTGGATTCTGAAAGGTTTACAGTTCCTGTGTACACATGAAACAATTCATTAACATTGAAAATAATAGCTAAAGCCTTCATTTTAATTTTGACCAAATCTGGAACATTCTATTCTGTTCTGTTCTCTTCTGATCCATTCTGTTCCGTTCTGTTCCGTTCTACTGAGTGCCCAGCAGTCCTACTTGTGTCCAACAAATTGTAATGGTAGGTGCAATACCTTGTCACCTATTTCCAGCCTGGCACCAAAGTGTTGTACTGCCTCATACACCAAATACAGACTGTGAACACACTGTAGTAAGGCAGGTGCCTTCACTTCCTATCTCCGGATATGTATCAACTGCACATTGTATACTGATCAACCATCTTGCACACCTGGCAACATTAAAATGTGAGATTAATTTAACATTAAAATGACATCAAGCCTATTCATATGTGTATGTGTGTGTGTGTATATGCATCTGTGTGTCTGTATATATATATGGATACATGATGCTGACTGTAACAATCCATTGCAAATTGAAATACCTTTTTCAGATATTCTTTTCTTGGCAGTCATGAAACTCATTAGGCTCTTTTGACATAATTCCTTTATTTATAATCATTCCCAAGCTGTTTTTAAATACATCCTGTTGTCCATGTTTTATTATAACTCTTCTTGTTTTTTCCTGGAATTTGCTAATCAACAATTAAACTACTGAAAGAGCT
Source organism: Aythya fuligula (assembly GCF_009819795.1). NCBI lineage: Eukaryota > Metazoa > Chordata > Aves > Anseriformes > Anatidae > Aythya > Aythya fuligula. Next base: position 82,574,565 of record NC_045561.1, on the reverse strand, counting down.
GAAGGTAATAGTGCTTCCCTAACATGGGATTTCATTCATTGGCTTTAAATGATCTTTTCATTGTAGACAGATTTACATGTTTGGATTAGCTTTGTCTGCTATGGTATTCAAAGAAGGAAAGAAATAAGGAAAGAAGGAAAGAAAGAAGGAAAGAGAGAAAGAGAGAAAGAAAGAAGGGCAAAGGGAAAAGGAAAAGGAAAAGGAAAAGGAAAAGGAAAAGGAAAAGGAAAAGGAAAAGGAAAGAGAGCTTCTACAAACAACTGTTTTGTTTTAGTGTTCCCAGAACAGAACTTGGGGCACCTGACGTGTACCTCAATGACAGATCTCAAAAAGCTTCATCTGCAGCCTTGCTGTGAAACAGAAGTTAGTAGAGAGCATGTTCCCTCAGAGCCGATGGAGCCTCTGGATTGTACTGTGTATGTCCTGCATACTGTGTTCAGACAGTTTCCTAGTTTCCATGAGCATTTCCAAATTCCTTGTTACTTGGTGAGCAGTCTGTGCTGACTCGTGTGAAACAGCACAGCCGTCTGATGAGCTGCTTAGTTCAATTTACTCTCCTCACTGTCTGTATGACCTTTGGCAAGTTGTCAAGGTGAAAAAAAAAAAAAAAAAAAGAAAAGAAGATGAAATGTAGTCAGAGATGTAGTTCTTCATAAGCAATGCGTCCTGGCATGAGATTGAATATTGTTAGAGGAACTGTGGTGTGTTTGATGGAGTACTGTAAATCAGTGCTGCTGTTTGATAAGGCTGTGTGGGAAAGGGGAAATATTGGTCAGAAAAATCTCACCCAAGTAAAACAAAGTTAAAAATTTATCAGTAAACCTATTCAAAACAAAACCATGATATTTTATATCAAACTGAACTGAAAGTTTGCCACTTTGAACCAAATTGACATGGTTTTTCACTTTTGATTAATCTGCTCTCCCATTTCCTCAAGAATTATGACTAATAAATTTTATGTGGTTCAAAAAAGATTTTCTGTGTTAAAAGTTTTAGATAAAACCAGACTTACTGTTTTTTTTTTCACTTCATTATTCCAGATCTAACTATTCCAAAATGTACAGCATTCCTATCTGTTATGTAAACGTTACTGTAACACATAATGTTATGCCAAACTGTAAATACTATCTAAAGACTGCAGGAGGAATTACTGCATGTTGTCACCCCACCTGTAATCTGTGAAACAGTTGCCATATTTATGTCTGTGAATTCTCACCTCAAAGTATGTCCAGATGTTTGGAAAACAAGGAAAACTGGATAAAACAAAAACATAAAAATGAACAGGCAGAAAAAAGCAAACCCCACTGAGATTTTGTACAAGCCAACTCTCAGAGCAGGAAGAGGGGGAAAAAAAAAAAAAAAATGTGTCCAGGAAAATCAAGAGTGATTGTGGGTCTGTAAACTGGTTTGTACTGAACAGAATGAGATTTCTCCTACTGCCATTTCATAGAACTCTGTTGTTAACCATTCTGAAAAGTAGTTTACATGCACTAGAACCAACTTTTTCTCAATAATAATATTACTGATGCCTATTTCTATTTTTCCCTTTACCTACAAGAAAAACTTAGTCCAAATTATTGGCTAGACAGTGTCTGTATTTCATTTAAAATGTGGAAGCCTAGTTTTGCTGTCATGGTGCTCCCTATGTCTTCCCCAAATTTGACAGAATTACATGTATGCATAAAGGGCAAGAAGAAAGGCTACTTGTTATAGAAATAAAAGTGAGCTTTTTTTTTTTTTTCCTACAAAAAAAAAAAAAGACTAATAATCTATTTTTGTTTTTATTCTTCAGTCATAAAAAAGAAAGAAAGAAAAAAAAAAAACTAAGCTGATTTAAATTAAATTTTACAAAGCATATGCTCCTGGGCAGAAATCTTATAAATCCACTTTCAGCCCAAAGCACATTTTTATGGTTGAGCTATAATAAACCACTCAGAACAGAGATTCCACTGGAATTGCTTACAGAATATAGTAGCACGAAAGGTATTATTGCTATAAAGCTTCATAGTAATTTCTGAATTTAGTTGACAGAACCAGCAGGGTCATTTTTATTTAGTTTGACCTCTCATCACTAGAACCTACTAGAATCTCATGCTACAGAGAATAAAACACAGCCAAAAATTCAAAGCAGAATAATGATTAAAATAATAAAGCAGAGGCCAGGCTGTCCCAATGCTGTAATACATTTGATACATAAGTGCTGCTACACTGAATGTCTTGGCAGAGGGAAAAAAGAAAAAAAAAAAAACACAAAGCATTTGTAAAGTAAGTTCTCATTCTTCAACAGTGAAAAGCCAAGGTGATCTGCAGTGGATGTGGCTTTATTACAAATTTAATTTAGCAGATGCTTGTTAGCTTACAGTGATGATCAGTTTGCAAAATAGGGCAATCTGTCTGGAGGTTACACAACCTAAATGCTGAGTGGCAATTCAGAAATACACCAAGAGGATAATACATGACTAGGGGGGGTTAAAAAACAAACAAATAAACAAAAACAAAAGCAGGAGAGAAGGCTGGGCATTTTCAGATGATTATATAAAGTGCATGTTAAAGGACTAATGAGAGCTGTTCACTACTGAAAAGAAATATTTACCTAAAAATTTCCCCATACAGATGCCTCTGTGTTCTTTGGGTAGGTTGCCAGGTTGTTTAATGACCTAGTTACACTTGTATCAAATCCAAGGTATAGTCTCTATTTCATGTAAGAGAAATGTGCTGGCTATTAATACTAGAAGATCTTTTTCTTCCTTATCTAATGGAAGCATCGTATTCTGCCTCTGGGGAGGGGGCTAGGGTCATGTAGGAAAAGGTGTCAGAAGGAAAATGTAGACCATGTGGCTGCATTCAATAATCCTCTACGCTTGCTATTGCCCAAATCAGAAACAGCCCAACTGGTACAGCTCCAAGTATCAACAGAAGCAATTTGAACATAAAAGGCCTGTTTTGTATTTGAAATATGGCACATCACTGCTTTGGTCTCAGCACACTGCTGTAGTCAAGGTTAGACGATGTGTACTTCTGTAATCTTTGCCATTTGTAAAAAGAAGCATTGAAGTTGGGTGAAATTCACCCTGAGCAATGTCTTTTTCATAACAAAGGATATAGATGTTATGACAGCAATTAGTTTCAGTTAAGGAGCTATGTTTGAGGTTGCTCACAAATATATTTTGAAATTAAAGAAGAGAGAAGGGGACATTAGAATATCTTCTAGAGAAAGCTGAGGTGGATAGAGAGGTGTGCTTTTAAGAGACCAATAGCAGCTTTTAGTAGAGACAGATTCTGACTCACTGGTAGGATATGAAATAGGAGAGAGGCAACTGCATTCACTGGAATCCTTGCCAGTTTGAAAAGGTTAAAACTCATATGATGACTTGATTGTGATGATGGGAAGAAACATTTTCCTAGCTTCATGTCTGAATATTCTTTCCAATTGTTAAGAGAATGAAGATGGTACAAGAGACTGGCAAATAATTCTCAGGAATTATGTACCAGTGCCGTGTCTTTAACCAAGACCCAGGAGGGATTGTTGTGTTCTCAAGCAAAAGAGCATGAAGTGAGGCAGGAAGGGGTTGTCAATCATGCATGCATATGTGGTAGCCTCCTTGAACTTTCTTTTCTGTTATTTCAAAGTGCTCTGAAGTCTCCTGCAGCAGTAATGGTTAAACAACACAACGGTGATGCAGGAGAGCTGCTTGTCTATAGATCTTCCGTAACTGCTGGTAAGGCAATGAATCTGTGAAATGAATGGGACTGAAGGAAGAGGATGACCGGTGCCTGCAGGATGAAGTCCTAATCCTTCACTACCCAGTTCTGTTTTCCTGATCAGTGAGCCAGAGAAAACTGCCAGTCCGATGGGAACTTCAGACACACATGGACAGCAATTGAAAACCGGCCCAGTCAGTAAGATTTCTCTCAGTCCTTGCCATCAGCACCTATGGTTCTTTTGAGGGAATTTCTGGGAATACACGTAGTACTAATTCATATGGAAAAATTTCAGGCTGTTACAGTCCTTACATTTAAATATCTCTGTTGCCTTACATATTATCCAGCACACAGAAAAAGGGGAGACACAGTACTTTTGTTTTGTTATGTTTTGTTTTGTTTTAGTTTTCCCTGAAAGTATGTTTGACTACCTTGGAGGTATTGTTGGTTGCGTTGGGTAAAAGGGAAAATTCAGAGGTTGGCCTGAGTTAATAATACATGAAGCCAGAATGTGAAATCTAAACCACAAGTTATTCAAACTATTCAGACATCCTCAATGTGCAGACTTAACCTCAGAATCACCAACAGACTTTTTGCATAATTTTTGATACCCCTCATTCTATTTCAGAATTGCTGTGAAAATGCAATGTAAGTAAAAAATTTCATTTTGATTTTGACAGGTGGAGATAGATTTTTCAAAAAGAGTTCTGGGCTCTCAATGTTTATTTTACATGTATTAAAATTTCTGTAAGGTGCTTTTCCTCTTACCTGCTTCTTTTAGGTACAAAATGAATCAGCAAAACTTCTGGGGAAAATCACAGTCCTGGGTATCACACACAGTTCTCCAACAAGCTTTCATGTTTTGCAATGAATACGGTGTCTGAGATTAAAGATGTGTACCAGAACAACCAGGTCCTGGTCACAGCCCATAGCTCCTGTTTCCGTATCCTTTCAAAGCTGCTTCCTTACCATCCAAAGCACAGGATGTAGGCAGCACTACACATCAGGAGGATAAGTTTCTGAAGAGACATGAATATAAGGGGGCAAATAAAAAAGCAATTAGCTAAAGAGGCCTGCCTGCTATTTTCTGGGGCTCTGCATGGTTGGAGCTGATTCAGAGCACACTGCAGGCTGGTAGCACTTACTGGGTAAATCCAGGGGATCTCTGCAAAACCTTAGGAGTGAGTTTCCCAGGTTCTTTGGCACAGCTGCTTTTTTTTTATATGTGCTCTACAAGCCTAAAATGCAAAGCTGCAGGTCCTTTGGTCTTCTGCATGTTCCTAAGTTTCATCCTCTGACACTAAGGAAAAACTCTGTGATCAATCTGATTGTTTGTAAAGCTTTTTGACATACTTACAAGAAATACTGAGATCACCTGCTATGCTTAAAGGTAGAGATTCATTGAATGTGTGTCTGAAAAACAAGCAAAGCATTTAAGAACCCCGAACTTCCACTGCAGATGTCTAAAGCATATTTATAGATATTTTTCCTTGTTATATGAATATTTGAACATTTTGCAGAAGGATATTCTTGAGAACATGCTGTAGTCTGAGGGCATTTTAATGCAATGAAAACTTTTAAAGAATGTGTGTATTGCTCTGGAGATTTCTTGAATAAAAGAAAAGAATTACAGTCCTGAGGAAAGAAGATATACCTGCTTGTTTGGTTGTTGTTATTATTTTGTTGTTTGTTTGTTTTTGTTTTGTTTGTTTGTTTTTATTATTTGTTTGTTTGTTTGTTTTTATTCACTATTCATTAAAAAGAGAGAAACTTTTGCTGTCTCTCCAGCTGGCTGGAATTTTTTTGACATGTCTTGCACTGTGACTTTACTGAAAGAAAACATCACTTACATTTAGAAATAAGAATCGTTTGCATGCACCTAACTAAAGATGGGCTCCTCTCCTTGTCTCAGGGAAACAAGGAAAGTCTCTCCTTAACTGTTGTTTTATCCTGGCCCTCTTCCAACATCAAAGCACTCACAAAGTCATGATACAGCAAATTAACATCTGGGCTTTCTAATGCCATTAATATGTTTAAGTGGAATCATGGGGCAAAGAGAGTGTTTAACCTTATTCAGTGGTACAACAGAGAGAACCAAGATCAGCCAAAGATAGCATATGAGTTTAGCTTTTCAGCTTGAAATCTTGATGAATAATGTGCCTTTTCATGGCACTTGCAGGCTCAGTGTCCTCTGCAGCATGCAGTATCATCTCTCTTCTGCCTGGCTGCAGCCTGGTGAGAAATGGTAACAGCAATCTTTGAATCTTTTTATCTTTGTTATTTAGTAACTGGTTTCACATTGCAGGTTCCCATGTGTTCAAGAAACTCTTAAGAGAGATGACCACAACCCCCTGAACTTGGAACCCTGTCTAGTGCCTGTAGGGTCCCACTGCTGGACATGGGACTACCAGCAGCACAAGGTGAGGCTGCACTTCTGCAAAATAAAAAGGATGTAGAAGGAGACAGAGAAACAAAGACCTCTTACAAGTGTACTCTCACAAAAATGCTGTTTCCCTGTCTGTAAGAAATTAATGTGACATGAAACTGGTTTAGAGGGAGAGCCTGGAGGTTTATTTATTAGGCAGTTTTTGGCATAGAAGTCCTGGCCCAGGTACAAGAATTACCCACACCTGACTTGAAAGAAATGCCAGCCTTGGGCAGGCACTGTGTCCAATAACCACTGCCTGTCAGAGCTACTTCCTTAAGCCCCAGGCATATGTTCTCAAGTTGACTCCAGGGACAGGGCTTTTTTTTTTTTTTTTTTTTTTTTTTTTTGTCTTTGGCCCCACAAAAATGCAGATACATGAAGTCATCTTTCCTCTTGCCAAGTGTCAAGTACAGGACAAGCTGGATAGGTCTCCTCATCAAACCTCAATTTGCAGCTGGAGCAAGGACGTGACCCAAGGCTGCTTAAGTGTGGAGGACACCTGTCCCCTGGTTCCAGTAGTCTTCCTTGTAGTTGCTGGATGTATGCAGTACTTGAGCGCTGTAGTTCAAGATAGTGTGTCTTCCTTTCAGTGATGGTATTGGAGATGAGGACATCAGCCCAAATCAGGCTTTCCTATGGATGAGGATAAGAGAAATTGCTTGAATTTCCTTTGAATTTCCCAGCTGCAATCTAAAAATAATAATAATTAAAACAAAAACAAAAACCAAACAACATTTTGGTAGCAAATTGCTCCAGGCTGGACTTGGTATGGGACAGTGGTAGCTGACAGGCTGCAAGCTTACTCTCCCATATAGTGTGTCTTCCCAGCAATGGTGTGCAATGAGCTTCAAGGCAATCTCTCTCTCTCTCTTTTTTTTTTTTTTTTTTTTTTTTCCCCTTCAAGGAACCAGAAGCCTGCCTGCTCCAAACATGTTTCTGAAATAAATTGCCTGGATTTTTTTCTTTTATGGAAAAAAACTCATCAGACTTTGCTTCTTGCATGAAATAATGTTCTTTTCATTTTTCATTATAACTTGAAGCATCTGAAAGGGAATATTGAAATTCCCTAGGAGGGAGAAATTTGAGTTTGGGCAACTTTGTTCACCTTTCATTCTCTAGTTTCTGCAGCAGATGACGCAGAAGAACTGCAGAGAATAACCTTTGTCATTGCATATTTCATTCATACCAGAACATTCTCTGCAATAACTGAAGGAAAAGATCTGTAACTAAAGAGTAAGTGAGAAATTAGATAATTTCTTTATCATAAAGCATATGCAAAATAAATCTACATTAAACTGACAAGGTTCTCCTTAAATATGGGGGTCTTTTATCCTTTTTGAGCACCGGTCTTTGCAATCTTAACCATATTCAGGCTTGCATTGTGCTTTTGAAGCAGCACTTTGAAAGTACCGTGTATAATACAGTGGGATTTAAAGTGTTCCGTGAGGATTAGAAAATTAAAGCAAAAAGTAGGGACATAACAGAGGCACTCTAAATTAAGGTATGCATTTGTGGTAAGTACTACTCAAGGGTCTGTACCCAAAACTCATGATTGTGATTACAGGTGGAAAAATGATTGGAAAAAACAGTGGTGCCTAATATAGCAGCACCTAAAATTCCAAAAGGAAAAAAATAAGTTCTTCTGTTATGAAGTTTCCAGATGGCAACATGATTGCTGGTGTTGGGACTAGAGGAGTGGTATAGTCTCCAGTACTTGAAGAGCTCAGCAATTTTTTTTTGCTGAGCTCAAATTCACTATACATGTACAGGGCAGGGAGGTTTTATTGACCAGTGCTGAAAAAGGGGCATTTTCATTCTTTTGAAAAGAGAACTGAATATATAATATTCTTTATAGTTCTTTATATCCAATATATCCTGATCTATCAAAAATGTTCTTTTAAGAGAGGGTGTGAGGCTTCGGAGATTATAATATATAAATTGGTTTCAGTTGCCTGGTATGAGCTTACTGCTGCTTTTGTGTTCATCTAAGCCTGGCTTTTGTGTTCAGTGGAAAGGGGGTGTGTTAATTATTTACTCTACTATAAATCTTTAATTATTGTGATATGGTGTCTGTAGTCCCTTTATCATCCAGAGCAGTGGAATGGCTCCTGCTACAATAGACACAAAACAGGATGGGACTGAAATGAATGCTCTTCATCACTGGCTTGTAGGGGAGGTAGTGGTATATCTCGGTTTAGCAGGCCTCTGATGTCTTCAGTGATATGCTCATCATTTTGTTAGCAAGCACTGTGTGTGGCAAAGCCATTTTCAGTGCACTAAAATAATACAGCATGGATACAGATAGCACTGGGTAAGATTTACTGTTTGTCCTCTGGTAACTGTGAAGACACATCTCACATCCCATGAAGGCCCTAGCACTAACATCATCATTCAAGCAGTGTCTCCAGCTTCCATGGGATGATTGGTGTGCTTAGAGTCAGGCCCATAAGTAACTGCCTTGTTGGATCAGGGCTTGTCTTGCCTTTGTGTTGGGGGAATTTCAGCCTTATTTTGTATTGAATTCAGATATCACATTTATTACAATAAATGGAGAGCAAGATAGAAATAATAAATGACAAAAGATAGAAAGCTTTTTGTCACGGCTTTTATCTTTGCAGCTATAATTGTACAGCCTGGCTGGGGACCTACATAATTCATGTAGCCTATAACTAAAGATAATCAGGAAAGCAAATGGTAACAAGAGGGTACGTGATAAATTTCTACCCTCATTTATACAATATTTTTGCACTTATTAGTGTGAAACTGGAAGTGTCACTTCCCAGGTGCTTCTCTCCAGTCCCGTGTTCCTCTTTTTCTCATCACTTCACAATATTTCTTCCCTTGTGCTACCAGCATTTTGCTATTTATTAAGGGTAACTATCCTTTCTGCAGAGGATGACCTCTGCTCAGAGCAGTTTTATCTTCTTTTTCTGAACCAGAAGGCTGGGTAGAGACTCCTTCTTGGGCATAAGCATTTCTCCCATTCAGAATCACATTAACACAGTCTTTGGTCCTGGATGCACTGATACACTACTTTTACTGAGATGGTTTTTCTCTTCTCTGTGACAGACTGGTGATGGCCAGTGAGACCAGTTTTGCCTAGAAATGCTTCAGGATTCATTTCCCTTTCCTTTGGAAAGAATAGGTAATGTTTTTTAACTTAACCTGTAAAACTGTGACTGTGTTGGTGCAACTTATCCACAGACACTGAGAATATATGAAGCTCTGTGAAACTAGCAGCTGTTCTCTGTGGGGAGAAACACATCTTGTTTCAAAATGATGGCAAAATGCTGGAGCAGACTGGCCAGGGAACTGCTGGAAATGCCAGCAGGTCCCTGAAAGTCCCCTAGGCAAATGTTCTGGGGAAGGAACTATGTACTGGGGAAGTAGGAAGGGCTGGTAATGTCAGCTTCCTTCCAATCTGTTTTTCCATGATTTGACTCCACATTTCTCCTATCTCTGCTCTGGGATCTGGAGTTCAGATGAATTCCCAGATTCCCATGGATGAGAAAGAGAAAGCTGTTGTTAATCAGTGGTTCAACTTGAAGTGGTATCTTACATATGCATTTTGTTGAATTTGAAGCATCCATCAGACTGAGTCCATCACTCTCAGGTACATTATGTTGTGACACTGTTGGTTTGTCCTTGTTTCGGTATAAAATAGTGTACAAACAAATTTTTAATGGTTTACAAGTGAAACCATTAACTGAGCTAGCATTTGTGAGAGCTGGTGGACACTGACATCTAACTTTACCAAAGTGTGTGAACTTTGATGAACCTGAGATAAGTTTTTATTTAACCACTTAATTGCAAAATACTTATGATGTCGCTTAACACTGAAGTGTGTAAGCAGACCAGATTTTGAACAATAATGCTGCTCTTGGTTATGTACATTTAGTATGGCTTTCTTCTAATTCAGCGTCTTTACTACAGTAACTCAGGGTGGTTAACTGAGAATTTTGTTTTAAAGTTTCGGTTTGCCTCAACATTTTAAACTAAAATAATTAAAAATAATTTAAGAATTTATTTGGTGTAAAAAAATACAGTCTCATAAATCAGCTCTATTTCACTATTGTTTTTGAATTAATATTCTACACCCTTTATTCTTAGAGATTACAGTTTGCTTCTTGATCATTCCTTAATTTTCCATGGGAGAGTAGATAAAATTTGAATTTCAATTTTGATTCAAGATTTTTGACTGAAATAGAAATAGAAGATTCAAACAGACATCAAAGGGTGTATGGTCACCAATATTATAGTGCAAGATCCAGTTGCTTTTGCTGGGAGATTTAACAGAACATTTCCTGGCTGCTTTGGGGCAAAGTGAGAGCAATCCTGGTCATACCTGTCCATCTGAATGAGCTCAGCTGAAAGCCAGATTTGTTGCTTGCAGTATCTATATTTTTGTGCCCATTCAGGACACAGAAAGGACCCCTGTGTTAAGGGCCTTTTGTGTGTATGTTGAAAACACTTGTTCCTTCAGTACCTAGTGAATGTTATGAAATCCACATCAGCCTATGCAACGTGATGCAACATTGCATAAGGCTATTAGTTTTGCCCCTTGGCATGATGGAGAATAAAAACTGGATTTAAATTGCTCTCTTCATATTTGAAATATCCCAAAGCACTTTTTAAAGTAAAATTCTGAGTTATATGAAGGAAAACAAAGTAGGTATTAGGTAACCAGCAATATCCTGAACATGGCAACAGAGAGAAAGGTTTCTGCTTTCTTTGCAAAAGGAGAATTTGTAGGCCAAGACAGATGCACCATATTTAGAAGTTCCACATGCAGCTGACAATAGGAATTTTTTGAAGTTCTTCATGCCATTTTGCACTATTAAAATGGGAATGGATGTTGTGGTCAGATCTGAGTATTTTTATACATACTGAAAACCCAGCAATTATCTGGAAGCTGCTGCAATATTAATACATTGTGTATGTACTACTTCCATAATTTAATATTATATTGGAAAGCTATGAGTCATTTATAGCTGGAGTTTATTTATAACATCTTAGTCATAGGCCATCGTGCAATTATGCCAAGGAAAAGAGATCAATATGAAGGTTAAGAATTAACAAGATTGATAAAGTCAAATTGAAATTTCTGAAATACTGTTCCCTTCACCTCTGTCCCATGAAATATTTCAGTGTACAATTTCTACCGGAAGAAATGAGTTCCAGAAGCTATAGAATTTATCCAAAGTTTCTTCCTTTGGTTCTTCTTTATGGTTTCTCTGATGTCTGATGGATGAATGCTGATGTCTTTTCCTCTGCAATGTCAATAATTTGGATCTGTTTCTACTTTTTTGTCACTAATTTTCAAAAATCTTGTATACTGTTACTTATTTTAGAAAGGTCTGCTCTGACAGCTCTGGCTGAAGCTGTCCAATGGTGTTGTGAGAACCTTGACAGCCAGTTAAGTGGAGTGGTGTCCTTTGTCTTGGTTCTTTGAAAATCCAGTCCTAAGAAGTCATAGCACAAAAATATTAAAGCAGTTACTAAGGGGGGGGGGGGGGGGGGGGGGGGGTGGGGGGGGGGGGGGGGGGGGGGGGGGGGGGGGGGGCTAAAGAAGTATTTTAGAAAATGCTTGTTATGCCTATTTGAATCTTTCTCATTATTAAAAAAAACAGGGCACAGAGAGTGAGAGAAAGAGGGAAGTGATAAGTAACTTTGGCCTCATATGGACCTCAGCATGTGTTTCTCAGTGACAATGAGGATTGCACACATTACTACAGGAAATCTCTAGGAGCAAACCGAATTATGTGTCTCAGTACCCATGTGCCTCCCTTTCAGACATTCCTATTTGTAAATGCAGCTGTAAATTTTTTCTGTAACATAGAAACAATTTAAAACTCAACTTTTAAATAAATGAACCAGTGAGTTTGTGAATGTCTTCCAGAGTCTCTGTGGTGTAGTAATATCTGTGATACAACACTGAAGATCTAATCAGCATTCACAATGGCAAAAATTAAAGCATTGTCCATGCTATCTGATCACAGCTAGGGGGAAAAAAGCCTGATCCCTACCAAAAGCCAGCACACTGTTTTCTGAATGTATACAAATTCACAGTGGGAACAAGTTCTTACTTTAACTCATTGAATTAAATAATGCATATTTAATCAAGAGTAGCTTCCAGGTTTTGGCTTCAGTTTATCCTAAAGTACTACAACAAACAATTCAAAGCCTATACTCTTCCATAAATTGCATTTGTGGTGATTTGGTCAGGATCTAGCCTTGATTCTTCTTTTGCTGCTGGAAGCAAAAAGCTTTGTCTTGGAGGCTGACACACAGAGATTGACAGAAGTGCCCTAGTGTAGCACTAGCTAACACAAAGAGACACAATTCAGGTAGCTGAGTGTCCAGTTTTCTTCAATAAAAGTGATGTACTCATAAAAGTTATTTAATTTTTGCATACATCTATCCTAACTAATTTTGTGCCTATGATGAGTACAGTTTGATTTGCTGCCAGGTCTTCTGGACAAGCGTTATAAGCCTGGAGTCAAGGTTGTTTTAGTGCCATCTATTAGCACTACAGATATCACAGAGACACTCTCTATCCTTTGGAGTTTATATTCAGATGAATCAGAAGCATAAATAGGAATGGAGGACTGGGAAAAACAGGGTAATGGTTATAATAAAAGCAATCTCATAGTGTTCTTTATTTCACGAGCATATATAATTCATACACCATTGTTCCTGGTCCTGCAATAATGGCTTTGGTGGTTCTTTTTTTTACTAATGAAACTCCACTGGTGAGACTAAGCAAAGGGTGGGTGTTTTAGGATGGACAAGAATGAGATGAGGGAAGTCCAGCATATTTGAGAATATTGAATTTTGGATTCAGACTATTCTAGAAACACAGAGAACATTTTAAATGTTTCCTGTTTGTGAGGTGACTGATTCTTTTGTATGTAGAAGACATTTTAGTGAAAAATGTTGGATTGTTTTCCAGAGGGCTTGGCCACATGCCCATGAAAAGGGGACAGAACAGGAAATATTTTAGTAAGCTTCTTTGCTCTGTCCAATTTGCAATTAAAACATTTCTGAGGAGAAAAGGGAGTGGAATAATTTTATATGAAGGAGGAGTTGGAGAGAGATGTCAGAACACTAATAAATAAAAGTCATTACAATTGACAGAAGAGGTCAGCTAAGAATTTTAGCATGATCTTCTGGACTTCTGTGTCACAAAATGAGCAATTCTTTGCTGAAACAGTCAACAAGATTTATTCACTGGGTCTGGTTACTTGTGATGCTGATTTTTAGAATGCTGCTGTGTGTCCATGACTCACTGTTTTGAAACGAAAGACTCATTTCTTAAGAGGAGCCATAATGCAAATTGGTCTGACAGAAAGATAATGTGCAAAGTTTACATTTAATAGATAAGTGCAACAGCTAATGAATGGCAGGAGCTTATAGCTTGTATCACATGAAGTCCTGAACCACAAGAATAAGGAACTATACAAATGAGGCACAAAGAACAGACTGATGCAGTGATGAGCTACATAAAGCCTTCCAGTTCTTCCTACCTGAACTGATATTTCAAAGTGTAGGAGGGAAAAAGTCAGTGAATATTATTAAAATGTTTACACTTTCTTTACACAAGTGGGCTTCTAACCAGAGATGTACCAAGCATATTTGCAAATCTGGATACAAATTCCAAAGCAGATTGCTTTTATCAGTCACAATCTCCGTTCCCGACAAAGAAAATAAATAAGTTGGCAATTAAAAAAAAAAAAAAAAAAAAGCTAGATGAATTCCACCCTCCCTTTTGGCCCTGGTGCCAATATACAATATTATGCTTTATATTCAAATTGAGCTTGTGAAGATTGAATGTTAATGTCCCCCGAAGTATAAAGAAATTGACTAAACTACCACTCAACAGTTGGAAAATGCTTAGGAAGCCTGAAAAAGAAGGTAACTGCTTAAAGCACTGCCTTAAGTTAACCTGGTAGGACATCATGAACTCTGTACCTCTTTCAGTATTTCTGGCAGCTTCATTAACAAACTCATTCTGATTAGACTCATAAAACAGGTTAAACTCTGCATGTGCTACATTATTGATATTGCACAACCTTTTGCAAGCTTCCCTGCTAAGCTTTAGGGGAAAGAAACCAGTTAATTAATATTGAACTGTCACAGATTCCTACAATTATGATCCATGTTATTGCAAAGGGATTTATAATGAGAGAGCATTCTCTTAATATGCTATTGGCTTAATCATATATTCCCAAGAAATACATTTTCCTGCATTGGTAGATTTGGGATTAATTTATACATTGAAAGCATACTCTTTCCCCTAAGTTAATTCTCATCATGTGGACAGCAATCTTCTGATATGAGATACTGTCAAGAATATCAATGAGAAATGTATTTGATGTCTGGCTTTGCCCACATCAAAAGAGCTGAAAAGCCTATGAAAAGAGCAGACTTAGAAAAAATAAAATGCATTTAGCAAAGCAGAGCATACTAGAAAACACAGAACACTAACTGCAGAGCATGAAAAACAGTGGTAGAGATGAACAAAGAGCTGCTTATGAGCTGTCATTACTGCTGTAGTGTGGGAGAGTGGTACAGATAAATTCTACCTTCTATTGTACTCACTTTTTTTTAGTGACTTTGTATTTTGGTGAGCAATTCCCTAAACTGTACTAATTATTCTGACCTGGCTTGGCTAAGGGGTGTATATAAAAAATGTCTGAGAAAATAAACTCCAACTTTCTCGTCCGCTGCTACTGTGTGGATACACATGGGTGCAGAGGCTGTCTTGCTACAATTCCTCTGATAGTATCAGATGGATGTGATACTCTTCAATTCTTCTTGTTTGCTATTGGGCACTCTTAATTAATCTCACCTGCAGCTATACTTCTGTCATGAAATGACCCATATATACTTACTAAGTACAGCACCTTACTGTCAGCAGCTTTTGATTAGATGACTGCTATATAACTACACGCAGTCAATAGCATTTTAGATCATATTTTCTGTGGGTTTGAATTATTTAGGTAAATGCTACTTGGGTAGATCCCAGCTGTGTTGAGGCCCCTTCATTTTCCCTACAGTCCTAGTAAGACACCTCTGGTAAGATGTAGTTGATTTAATTTCTTGACTAGGACTTCAAAAAACAAACCCACTGGCTAAATGGAGTTAAGGGAAGGGCAAACTGAGCTCTGTCTGCTGCTTTAATAAACTGCTATTGCTTTTTCAGCAGGAAGAAAGGAGCTTCTGACTTCACTGCACTCTGATATGGGCAGCAGCCTATGAGTCACTGCCTTGAAGAGATAGTGACTTATTTTAATTACCCTCAATGAACCCTGCATTTTCAGGAATGACTCATAGCTTAATGTAATTTCATAATAATTATATAAGAAATATTTTAAAGTGATGCCTTGTAGCTTTGCCTATTTTCTTCATTCTCCAGTGTGACTGGAGAACATGATTCATTTAAAATGAGCTAGTATATATTATTTACTAGTAATAATTACTTTGTTATTTATAGATAGAGTGTGCATGGCTCTGTACAGATCCCCAGTGCGATAAGGTTCCTGGGCCCAGGGGCATGCACCACATGGATGCAGACATCAGAGTGATTAAAAATATGGTGGGTGAGATTGGTGTTATGATAAGCAGATAGAGCAGCTCTCTGATGAGTGCTTTGCTTACCTTTTAAGAAATAAAGTGGGGTCAGGTCAAGTGCTCACAACCATGTATAGGGGCGCTCATGGCCATGGAACTGCAAGAAGCAGAAGGGCAAGCAGTGCAGTTTGAGTATGTGAAAACAGAGGGTAGAGATCTCAAACCTCTTTCTCTTCCCTTTCTTTTTCCAGGAACAAACACCATTTTGTCACAAAGGTACTGTTTTTGGAGGCTTATCAGGTTAGGCAAAAAAATATTTGCTGGAAATATTTCCAAGAGTTTGCTCATTGGAAGGCGTGCATGTTTTCCGCTCAGTACTGGTAAGGATATATTTTATTACGGAACTGATTAGACAGTACTCTGGTAACAATGTGGTGCTCTTAGGAGGCAATATAATGATGTATGAGGCATACATTTTACATGCTCGCTAAGGATTTTTGCCTCTGTCTTTTGAAGAAAAGTAGGGGAACCACACAGTGCAGACTGTGATATGTGTTTGTATTTGAGCACTTAGTCCCTGTAAGGGAACCTGTTGCTAGGTAGAAAGGATTGGAAGGCTGGATTCATATATTTATTTTTATTTTTTCTTTTTGAACAGTGGTGAGCTAGTCTAGGCGTGTTTGGGTGCTGCTGGGGAGGAGTTCATTTAAGAAAAAGGAATTTTCTTTGTTTTTTATCCAGCTGCCCATTGCCTTGGGCTACCTTCCTTGGGTGGTGTCTATCTATTTACCATAACAAGGCTTGGTCTCCTTGCTCATCTGGTGTTTGCTTGCCCAACACTCTTAGCATAGATACAAGTTTTAAAGAAAGTGTGGTTAAGAAGGCTGGTGTGGATGGATAATTACAATTTAGCACTCTTTAGGGTAACCTAATTACTTATATATGTAACTATAACTTGTGAATGTGCTTTCCACTGTCAAAGTTAAGCAAAAGATGCATTGTCCCAGGGGTGGTCGGAAGCCCTGTTATCATAATGCTCTGTTTAGGGGAAGGAGAATTGAGACAAGAGGTGAGGTAAAAGATCATACAAACTTACACGGAAATCATGTCTCAGCATAAAGAAGCGAATCCATATGTCTTGAGTCACAGGCAAAGCATCTTAACCACAAGACCATTCTCACTCCTGTAGAAACAAGCAACTTACTTTTGTTTCTTTCTTTTTGGTAGTTATAATAGACAGTTCATGCATGAATGTTAGTGGTGGAGGGTTTGCCTTAAAAAACATGTTTGGAAAAGGAACACAAAAGATGAATGAGTCAATAGGTTCATGGAAAATGAGCCTCACAAGGGTTAGCAGAGGGGCAGGTGCTGATCTCTTCTCCATGTTGACAGCGATAGGACCTGAAGAAATGTTTTGAAGCTGTCCCCCTGAACAGGGACAGTTCAGGCTGGGTGTTAGCTCTTCACTGAGCAGTGGTCAGGCACTGGGACATGCTCCCCAGGACAGTGGTCACGGCACCGAGCCTGCTGGAGTTCAAGAAGCATCATGACAGTGCTCTCAGACACATGGTCTGATTTTCTGGGTGTTCCTTTGGGGACCCAGGAGTTGGACTCGATGATCCTTGTGGGTGCATTCCAACTCAGGATTTTCTATGATTCTATGAAAAGAAAAGATATTTCATTTCTATACAGCCTATTATTGCCTGATGTGTCAGTTTCCTTTCTGAAAGGATAAGCTGTAGCTAGGAGCTTTAAGCTGTGAATCAAAATGCATACAAGTATTGTAAGATACAGGAGCAAACAGACTACATTTTAAATCATTCTGCCCATCTGCCTATCATTAGTATGAAGAATGCCATCATTCTTGGATTTAATCAGCAATATATCAGAATCACTCATTACCATGACTGCAGTGCAATAGACATAGTAGCAGAAAGTACTGACAGGTCTCTGAAGTGGTTGATCCAACTGTCAGCAGTTACTGTTGGTTATGGCTCCATTTTTTTTTTCTTTTTGCTCTGATTCCTTGAATATGCTTCTGAACAGTAGCTCGTGCTATGCTAAGATCATTAAACACATTAATATTTGCCATATATTATCTCTGGTGGATGGAATTCTTTTTAGCATTTACTGCATGGGATGCAATGTTATAATATTCCCAAGAGACCTGACAGGAGATAAACAACCACTTGGAGAACAGAGCAGAAAATCATTCCAATTACTGTAAATTTAACTCATATCTGGCCTAATTTGGTCACAGATTACTTATCTGCAAATACTTTTTTCTCTCCTAGTAGGTGACTACCAAGGATATAGAGTAGGGGCAGAGACCAGATTGCCAGTTAAGTGGCATAGACTGTATTTCTTGTAATCCCATGTAGTATTCATAGAAGCTCAGTATTACAGCATGGTACTTATTACTGAAGTATTTTCTTGGTACTTTACATGCTGACCCTGAAAATTATGGTTTCTGTCAGAGCAAGTGAGAGCTGCTTCCAGAGATGTTCGCTGTACCTCCCTATGTCCTGGCTAAATGTGATGCATACTGGTTTTTGAGAGTTAACAGAAAATGTTGCAAGAATGCTTGCAGTAAAAATGTTTGGCACATCAAATTAAACTTCAGAGACCTAGCCCCTGGTGTTGAACTATTTGCTCCAGTAAGGGAGGCTATGGCCACTGGCGCCTATGCCCGGATGACAGCTCCTTACACAACAGCAAAACAAAGTTTACTCCTGAGGAGCCTGGTGCTTTGTTCTACAAAGGCTAGGGAGACAGAGGTGGCTGCTGCTTCCGTTGAATAGTCCCATTGTTAGATAAACAATACTTGGACACAAAATGCACATACCTTTTGAAGCCTCAGTGTCCAGGAGTCTACTACTTTCACTGTAGGAAGCATGTGACATACTTGTAAAAGAGGCACACAACAGGCAGAAGTTAACAAGGCAAAAAAATTGGTCTGAAGTTTTTGACACTTTTCTGACTTTGTTTTTAGGCCTGTCTACCAGACCCTTGGTACAAAATCAGTACATGTGAGGGCAGCTAACCCAAGATGTTAAGACTAGGTGCAGCTGTTTCTAAAAGAAGTTCCTTTTGTTTTTCTGCATTATATACCAGAAAGAAATCTGGAAAGGTGGAGATGAGCTAAAGGAGGTCATGAAAGGAAAAAATGTGGTCCCTTTCTCTGAGGATATTCCTGATTTATTCCTAATGCTGTGTTGCAGTGATCCAGAACTGCTGCACTTGCCATAAACAGTGGGTTTGAATGTTTTCAGAGTAGTCAAGTATGGTCAATTCCAAGTACAAATAAAGTGCTTGAAAACTGAAGCCGGAATATGTCCATTTCTTTGCCTTGGCTGAAGATGAAAGGTTGGCTGTAATACTTATGCATAAATTATGAATTGATATTTTTGTCAGCACACGTCATTTTGCCCGTACCAAAACACTTTGAAAGGCAATATTGACACTCACTAAGTTAGAGAGAAGAGAGAGTCTAAGAGATCTAGAATACATGTATAAGAAGGCAACTTTGCGTCTCCTGATCTAAAGAGGCCCAAAAGGAAAGCTTTGCAGACCCAGGGTTTGTAACAAGATCACCCACATGTTTCAAATATCAGACAAAATTTTTTTTGAAACAAATGCAGTCTATGAAAGTGACTGAAGAAGATTGCTTTCCATCTATGGTTGTGCAGAACCTGAGGATTGGTCTGGGTTAATGCACTGTTTTGGTTGCATGGATATGTGAACTGGACAAGCACTTTAAAAAGCTGAGGTTTTGCTGTCTCTGAGAGCATCAGACATGGTGCAGATGTAGTCATAGCAAAAGACTATGGGAAGAAGCAGTGTCTTTGAGAAATACATCCTCCAGGGGGACTAACCCCCCTGGCTTCTCTTGCAACCTTGGACTTCTTTGTCACAGTCCATGATCACACACCTGCCAGAGACCCAAACCAGGCAGTGCAGGCCCAGCTGCAGGAGAGAAAGTGGTGCTATGCAAAAAGTGCTGGGGATGCAGAGCTAGAATGTCAAGGCTGGGCATAAAAAAGAGGGTGTTCTTTTCAGTCAATGAGATCTGACAGTCTGGACTCTAGGATTTCTTCTTTAACACTTAGTTTTAGACATCTTTGGAGTCTGCCTCACCTTTCTGTCCTGGGTGCAGTTTTTGCACTTGTGCCACTTTTTCCAGGTTAGTAGTGACACATCCTCCCTTGCTGTTTGTCCAGGTGGAACGTTTACATTGACCTCATGCAAGTTATAGAATGGCTGAAGCACTTTCAGTTTCCCTAATAAACTATTTCTGGCACAGAGGTTGTTCCTGAGGTTATTATAAACAGGGCTGGGCTGTACAAGTGCCTGGACAGTTACAGTATCATTTTATGAGAGCTCTGAGTACTTTAGACAAATTTGTTCCTTGTCTGATGCTTACACCAAAAGCACTCAGGTAGAAGGAAAAACAAAAGACATGACACTTCAAAACAAGAAAATTACATCACCATGAGTATCTAGCATCCAAAGAGAACATAGCACTGTAATATCATGAATCATTCCAGTAAAATCAAACCTCTCCCTGAACCCATGGGGTCACTCCTTGACACAGCTTCCTATGTAAATAGGTGCAGGGGAGTTAAGCCTCCTGGGCATGTCTGTCAATCTAAAGACAGGTTCTTTGTTTGAAGACTGTGAATTAAATCTCTCCAGACATTTCAGCCGCTGACATTTTATAACTTACATATTCATTAAAAACAAAAAACCAAAACCAAAACAAAACAAAAACAAACAAACTTCTGAGTACTTTTTTTTTGAGGATTTTAGATCTTTTTCTCTTTTTCCTCCTTTCTTTTGCTCCACTATCTCCTTCAACTTAGTTTAGGAGATGAACTGTGTGTTAGATGTTAGATTGTTAGATTTGCATCATATCTGAGGCTGAGGACAATGAAACAGCTTGGGTGCAAAATCTGTTGAGGTAAGGATCAAGCTGCTCAGTTTCTTATATTTTACTGTGAAATGCCTAATTAGAAGTCTGTGATCAATTTAAGTCAAATTTATAGATTAATCACTTGGCTTAGTTACTGCCTGTTATTTTACAAAAATGATGCAGTCTATTGGCTTGGTCATGTTATGTTGGTTTGTTTGTTGTTTTTCTTTTTGTTCACTAATTTGGTACATAGAACATATATGCCCATAGAAAATCACTTAGGCCTTATGTCACTTCAGACAATACCCAGGATGTGAACACAAAGTTCTTGGAGGCAAAAGGAAAGCGCTTCATCCTGCCTCTTCAGCCAACCCTCCATGAACTGACAGGAAACTCACAGCACCCTCAGACAAAGGGACCTTTATATTTGAAAGGGACAAAGAAATTTAAAAGGATATCCAAACCATATGCCTTTGCTGAAGAAAGTGCTAGATTTTCCATGTGGATGTTCAGTAAGGCCTGAAAATGCACTGCAAAAATCCCAGTTGATCCCCCCTACCCTAGCACTTTTCTAGTGATGCTTCCAACTTGAAAAAGGGATGCCTAGTTGTTCTGTGTTGCACAAAAGCATTGGCTGAGTTCAAGTCTTTCAGAAGTGGCCCCACAAGCAGTTAATTCTGAGAACTCTCACCCCTGACATTTCAAAACAGCTACAAAAATTGTACCTCAGATATCACTAATCCTAAAATCCATGGAATGATTGGAATACCCCATCACAGGAGTAAATCTTGGGGGATTATCTCCTTCATGTGAGAGGCAAGTTCTAACAGCTACACAATAAATCCCTCCTGTTCCTTGGGCTGCTGGTGTTAATTTGTGCACCAATGGCAAGGGAAAAGACATACTGTATAGCTGTTGCAGGAAAATTTAGTATAGTAGTTGGAGAAACACTTTTCTGATGGTGTTTTCTCTGGGTAAACAGACTAGTCTGGTTGTAGCTACAATACCCCTGCTAGTAAACAGCCTGGAAAAGAAAGAGTAAGTTTTAAGGTCAAAAGAGTAAGTTTTATTGTTAGTGTTATTGTTGCAGGATTTTAACTTCTCATTAAAAGTGCAAAATAAATGGCTTGTATGAAGGTCCTTGTTTTGCCATATCCCCTTAAATTGTGTGTACCTTTTTGCAGTTGCTTGTACAACTTGCCGCATGGTCTTACCAGACAGTACTCATGCTTGTTCTGGGGCATTATGTCTCTTTATATATCAACTGCAAAGAGCAGGTCTGAATCCCTGGTTCAAGAGTCAGGTTTGCAGTGCAGCATGAAGCATCAGCATTTTGTCTGTGTGGGATCTGAGAAAAATAATTTCTGTATCCTATTCTGCCTTTTCTTTGTCTTGGGTGCTCCTGTACCCTCACTGGTCCTCCCCGCCCAAATTCACCACTTCCACTGTCGGTTTTCTCTGCAGCCCCTGCTGGGTCTTGCCCCAGATGAGATCTTTGAACTTCTCTTTCACCTTGTTACCTTTCTGGATGGAAACTGAGAATAGTTTTATAACTACCAGTTTTATATGCAGGGCTCATTTAGAAGTGACTGGAACACATCCAACTTTTGTCTTACTGGATGTTCACCAGATAACACCCTCATTGTGGCTGCGTCTGGACTATTTTTGTCTCAGAAGCCCAAAGATGAATGTCTTTGTATGTTATTATAGCTTTACTGGGCTGTTAAGCATCACTCCCAGTAAAAATATCAAAATTCTGCCTTGTAACCTTCATCCCATAATTATATTTGCATTTCATTTAGCCCAAAGAGAGTAGGGATAGCTTCTTGCACTGCTGTAGGATTCTTTTCTTGAGAAAACTTGAAGAAAACATCTCCCACATGCACGTTGTCTACTCCATGGCTATATACATATATTTTTTTTTACTTCCACCAGTGCTGAGACTAATTTAATTTTGTAAATATTCTCATGGTGTTATCAAATTAATGTTGCCTGTCAGCTGATAAATTGTACCTTTTATTGAACACACTGCTAATTAGTAAAAAGTAGTGCTTAAGCAGCTTTTCAAAGTAGGTATGACACTAGAGATCTGTGAACGAGTGTGGGGCTTTCTACATGCAAAATAGTTTACAAGAGGAGGGATATTACTTATATTTTTGTTAAGTCATTATCACAGGGACCTCTGAACTTGAAGACAGACATGACAGATTAAAAGTCATTTCTATGAGAAGAATTTGGATCAGATATACACTGCATCAAAACCCCTTGGTTAGTGCCAGCATGCTGCAATAAATCACATACAGACATGGAAAATATCTCTCTGCATTATAAAATCTGTCTCAGAGCAAGGACACTGTTTTGGTTTTGTGTAAGCAGCCTTTATCACTGGATTATTTCTTTACTTAACGAGTTCCAAATGGAAGCATGGGGCCTGGCTCCAGAGTCTTTGTCTGAGGAGCACTTGGTTACCTTAGAGGCTACTGAACTTCATTAATAGTAAATGATGTTTTTACAGATTGCCCCTAGGTATCCTGCTCACATTGCCAGCTGCCTGTTGAGGGGTGGCTGATTAGTGATGAAGGACAATTGTTTATTCCCTCGTCCCTCACAGTGGGCCAGTATACTGAACTCTCCTCTTAATCAATCTGTTCTGACATTGCATGGAGATTACAGTGCAGCCTTTTCTAGAACAGTGTACAGTTTCAAAAAGAACACTTTAATAACTTGATAGTTCTCCATGAATATGGATATATCTTAGTATTTGGTTGCTCTACTCACAAAATTGCATTCTAATGTTTCCTGTATGGAATCACTTGAAAAAAAATGTATATATCGGAAGGGTAATTGGATTAACTGCAAGATGACAGCAGTTCCTTGCCTGGATTCTGGACCCTTGTTTTAACAACAACCTCCTGAATGACTCAAAGGAAATCTATAAAGGTGACGTATCTCCATACCCTAGGGAACCTGGGCTTTAGTTTCCCTGTGCTGCCTGTGAAGTAGGAAACACAGGCATTCTTGAACCACACTTCAGCAAGGGTATCTGTAAGGAACTGTGTAAAAGGAGCTGTTTGAGCACTGAAGATACATAGGCATATCTGTAATTGTTCCATCAATCCACAGGAAAAATTAAGCTAAAATGTATCATTCAATGACAAGTCGTGACTTTTATGTATCATTTCACTTGATTTGACAGAAGCAGGGAGGAGCAAAGGAGATTGAAATGGGAAAGTTCCTGCTTAGGTTGAACAGAATAGTTTATTAAGAACGTCCTCATAGGACTGGGGACAAGACTTGGTTATATTAGGGTGTAAGTAGGGGATCTCATTTTGCCTGCCTGCAATTTCTACCAATGCTGGTTCTAGAGCAGCCTCTGCCAGTGAGCATCTCTGCATCTCTAAAAGTCCTCACCCAGTAGCTATAGCTCTCTTTGTACTGACTTGTGAATACTAGCTACTTTGCAGGGAGCATTGATATGAAGCTGTCAAATGAATGGCCAAACATGCAAACTCCATGCAAATTCTGGGACAACTCAGTTCTATGTTTTCTGTTATGCAAGATGTGTCTGTTAGGTGTCATCTGGTATGTTAAAAAAAATGGCACCTGCTACTGTTCATCAGGAACCTTTTGTCCTAAATCTTGCTACTGCTTTCAGCAAGGTGGCTAGTCACAGCTAAAAAGTGATGAACAATTTGTTTATCTTCTTTCTGAGAAACCTTCAGGCTTAATTAATTTACTTTTGTGCTGCTCTGTGTCTGTACTATGTCAAGTGATCAGACAAGAAAGGGCTTATGTGAGGTTATATGGGTACTGTGTAACACTAAGATACAACTTCTCTTAGTAAGACCTAGAAAGGTCTTCAGAAGGAAAAAAAAAAGAATCTACATAATTGTATTTCAAATACATAAGACAATGAAAAGACTGAAGGAGAGCATGAAGAGAACTAATTATGAGAACCTAGCATTCAGTGTGTGAGATTGGCCTGGTCTGACAATGCTCTTCTAAAATGTTATCTGTGGTATTTATCAACCTGAGTAGCTGTTAGATGACATTATAAATGGATGTGATGGATTAAATGGATGACCACACAACTACCTAAACCTTATGCTGCTGCCTCAGTGTTCACGGTAATATATCATATATTTGCATTGTTTTTTGTTTGTTTGTTTGTTTTTATTATTATTTGTTTGATTTTATTTTTTTTTCTGCAATTTGTCCAGAAAGAGCTGCCAGTCATGGTAGAGTTTTGCGGTTTAACATGTCCTGTGTAGGTAATTTTTAAAGAATCAACAGTAAATTAGCTTTATTTTCTAAATCGAAATCACTTTACCATACCCAAATAATTTACACTACATGAAGAAAAGCTCTTGTAAATTTGAGACATTTCATCATTACAAACTCACATCAACTGATTTATGAGTTAACAGTGATAGCTGAGTGTTGTCTTCATTTCTAGTCTGGGATGTTATTCTTGGCAGACACCACTGTTCTGTTATGTTCAGCCAATGAATACTTACCAAACCAGTATAAAATAAAGTGGAGTAAGGAAATAATAGAACTGTCTGATGTGCATGGGGAGTTGAAAAAATATTTGGTCAAACTACATGCTGTATCACAGACTGCTAGTTACCTCAGGTTAATACAGTAGTACTTAATGATGAACACAAAGAGCAAATAACTTGCCTCAGTTCAACCACCCTGCTTGAATTTCTAAACATCTATGGCAATGACCACATACACACATGGGCTCCTGTAACAACAAGCATTGAGGTTTATTTAAAAAACAGGGATGGATTCCTCAGGCCTGCACCAAACTTCTAGTAAGGACCATGAGAAAAGTTTCTAAGATACTTCATTCAGGTGATGAATTTCTAGGGAAACCTCTCTGTCTTGCTTTTTGTCATACTTCTGTTGACTTTTGCTTAACCTCAAAGCCTTGATTTTCTCAAGGTATATTTGAATACCTGCTTCCATTGTTTTGTTATCCCTCAGGGATTACACATTGATGTCAAAAGAGGATTTGCAAGGTCAGACTTTTGGGAACTAAAATATGGGATCAACCAAGATATTTCAATGTACTGATCTCACTAGTTTGATATATCAAGTGTAATTATGAATGTGTGGGAACTGCAGGGCTTATATTACTAACGTGGGGCATAGCCATTTGAACTTTGTGATCTCTTGGTTTTCGCAAGCTGATTTTTTTGTTTGTCTGCTTAAAGGGAAGCATTACGTTTCAAGCTGGAATGTAAAACAGCAATTTCAATTCCTTGTTGACTTCTTTTGCAACTGTCGGTATCTTTTTGACACTCTTGGCCTCAGTTTATTCATTTGTAAAATAAGACAAATGCAAAAGAATGAAACAGGCACCTGATACCATAGCTTTGATAGTTACTGTTATGTTGGGTTGGTTATCTGTAAGGATGTCTGTGTACTGACAGGAATAATCATTAGCATGTAGCATCAAACTTAACACATTCCATAAGACTTTAAAGGTTCCAGATCCGCAATTCCATTCATGACAATAGTAAAAACACAAAGAAAAATAAAATCAGATTAAATCAAAATCCAGTTGAGATAAGCTTTTCTGTTTGCCACTAGGGAAGTGCCCTGAAGAAATCTGCCTCTGCTTTTACAAAACACCTGAGAAAGAGACTGTATGTTTTGGTAATCTTATTTACAGCATTTTCTTTTCAATTACAACAGCTAAATATACATAAAACAAAGCTACACCTGCCAGCTCTTTTTTCTGAGTAAAATTTAGTACCAAGTATGCTAAATTCCAGCATACTCCCTGAGGTGATTCATGGGTGTTTGATTCTAGTCACACCAAAACCAACAGAGCTACAATATAACACAAACCCAGTGAAAGCAGGACCAGAACAAAGCTTCTGGCTTCTTCTTTCCATGCTGAGGGTTATCACCTTGTCCTTCTTCCTTGTGTTACCTTTCTCACATGGTCCTATACAGAAGATTCCCAAGACAAAGCTTTCAGTAGTTACAGCCGTTGACTGAGTGCCTGTTATTTTCATGGGGTTGTTGTAGTCTTAACAAAGTATGCTTAAAAATAGTAATAATAACAATAATATTTTGTGTATGTGCCATAAACCCAAAGACATGAAAGCCCAGCACTTATTGTGCTGACTTAATGATTGTTATATAATGATTGGTATGAGAAAGAAACATCATAGTTCCTTTGATAATTCAGGGAACAAAAGCAAGCTTTTCATCCCTGAGTTTACTTCCAAGCCTTAAGGATGAGACGGAGCAGTGCAAAGACTTGGCAGTGTCAGTCAGGAGCAGGGGGCAGGGAGGAACTATGTCTTTTATTTCCACAAATAAATTAGGCTTGTTTTTATTAATTCTTCTCTATGGATTAACCCACGTGCTGTAGCACTGTATTACTTCAGAGGATGTTGTTGCAACAGAAGAAGGTATTTTCCAACTCTTATCCACCCACAAAAGTATTACCAAGAAAGGTCCTTGTAATACGCATGCCTCAGGAAATAAACATTTCTGATCTCTGCTGTTAGAAATGTGCCTGCAAGTACTGGCAAGTTCTGCTTTCCCCTTTCTTTAGTTGGGCATTTTCCATTTTTGTTCTTACAGTTACCGCTGCATCCTTATACTCACACTGATCTGTTTTATCATGCCCCTTCAGCTGAACATGCAAGAGAGCTTCAAGTCTCAGCATGCTTCAGCCTTGGACTACACCAGCCTCCACTTGAATTTAGAGAGATTCACTAATGAAATAGGGCAGAGAGAATGTCACAAACTATAAAACTCCAAAAGATGTTAAAAGATGTGAGTGGAAGAAATTGAGGGGGAGGCCACAGGTCAGCTGCTGTAAAGAACATAGCCAGGCCGGCTGATCAGCTTGTTTCAAAACATTGGGTTCCCCTTTCAGAGTTGGAAAATAATTAGACACAAAAGTAATTTATATTTTCTAGCGATGGGAAGGAACTGACATATCAGTAAGTTTAGTGTAATTATTAAAGCATTTTTTTTTACTTTGAGTAGAAGTTAACTACAATATCTGTGATTTTTATTTTTTTTTGGTGGTGTTTTGTTTTGTTTTGTTTTTCCAAAAGACTAAGAAAAAAATATCATTTAATCATAACAGCTACTTTCATATTTTACTGCATTTCTTTTTCAATTGCCTCTAGGTTTTATTCTTTACTAGTAGTTGCAGGGGATGGATACTGGTAATTAGTGAAGTAGGTTACAGATCTATCACTGATTAAACATCTCAGAAAAATATTATGGAGTGAAGATACAGCATATTTTTTAATTATACTGACATGGGATTGCTTCAATGAATGACTAAGTGAATATACTATTGAACTTTTAAGTCAAAGCTATATGGTCATTTTCAATAGCTCTATAACACTCTCACAAACAAATGTCCAAATTGTTTAGAGCTTACAGTCCATCTGTAATAGATTTGAATCACCTGAATATTTTGTTTACCCTCATTCAGCTGCTTATTTTAAGTCCACCCATATTTAGTCATTAGACATGAAAGCAGCAGTTCTTCAACATGTGTCCTGAACAAGTAAAAAGACCACATTTGTTTTTACATGTTAACTTCATAAACAAGAAGCACTAGCCATCTTCTGGTCATCAGCCAAGGTTAACCCAGTGGAACAGAGATATTTCACAGTGGGCTGCTAAGATGTATATCCCTGCAAGCAGCAGTAAAAAGTATACCAGCATGTAGCTATGTTTGTTTGCAAATTTACTTCCAAATTAGCTCACATAACTTGCATACCAATTTTCCATTTGTTTGGGTTACGGCTTCCAAAAAGCCATCATGTAAATGCTTATTTATCCCTAATGTTTGAATGGTGATTTTTAGCATAGAGTGATTAAGGTATGACCTGTGGTATTTATTGCCATTTATGGTTACTCTTAAAAGAGAATTATCTTTTGGACAGAAAACAACGTGAAAGAATGCTGTACCAAGATATTTTTTTTTCTGCTTATCTATATTTCTAAAAATCCATTTGACCATTCACTATAAGAGTCTGAACATGTTCATAACTGATTAAAATAATTAATATTTAATGCAAACATTTAAATTACATTCCATTTAATTTCCTGAAAAGAGGGGAGTGTAGGCTTGCAACAGACTGTTCTTTTATGTATTTATCTCTCTCTTCCATCTAGTGTTTGCTATCAAATGTCTCAGAAGGAGAATGTAGAAAAAAAAAGTGATGGGATAACCTGGCTGGAGACTAAACTTCTTATTAATATTGCCTTAGAGCATTTTGAAATGGAATATAATGTCGTAGAGTACCAGAAAGTTTTCTGCTCTTTGAGAAGTGTAAATATCACTGCATACGTGAAATAGAAGCTGCGGTAAAAGATGTTGAAGAGATCTCCAGTGTCATCAAGGCTGCAGATTGATTCATTGAGCTTCTTAGCCTGTATTCACCTGACCTCAAGTTCCCAGATAGCCCTTCATTTCTCTTCTGGATCTGTGAAATCATTTCTGCCTTCTTCTTCCCTTTCCCTGTATGCTTATTTGTATGCCTTCCCAAACGAGATGACTGGAGACAATTTAACACTGCAGAGTGAGTGGCCTGACAGCATCAGAAAGTGTTATTACTAACTCTCTCTCTATTACTAATGATCTCCCTGGAAGACAGGCATTTCTGTGATGACCAGTGAAGTGTATTATCAGGATGGAATCAGAAAAAGCCAGCCTGTGTCTTCCATGCAGAAACTGGGGACTCCTTCCCAATCCCCACCTTCCCTTCACATTTGTCATTCCTTCTGTGCAAAGATAGATCACAATGGTGTGACGTGATATTAACAGGGAATAAAACAGAGTCTCTCCAAATGAAGGTTGGTGCTTTATTTTCACAGTGTGTCATTGAGAGCCCATTTCCTAAAAAGAAGCCCACAGCAGTAATGTCAATCGCCTTCTCAGTAATGAGTAAGAGCAAAAGAGAAAACACAAAGATAAAAATGATTTGTAAAATGTAAGAGCTATGTAAAAAAATCCAAGCCTACAGACCTTACCAAGCCAAACTCACACAGGGTAATAAAAGCCTTATAAAAGCCTTACCATATGCTGTATACATCCTCCTTTTAACATTTGTAATGAATTATGAAAAAAATAATAATAAAATTGTATCGATCAAATGCTATTAACCATTTGCAAATTCTGTGGGTCAGAGAGGTTTCTCTGATTGACATTTTGGGCTTTGCAGTTTGTGGGTTCACCTTGTGGCGACACTTGGAGCAGCTAGCATCGTCCGTCAACAGGGTGCGGTGCCAGGTTCTAAAGGTGCTCTGAGAGCAGCCAGCATTCAAGCATGCTGCCCTCTCATGCTGCCAGCAACCAGAGGAGTGGATCGGAGCCATCCCACTGGGGAGGATTGGGGTCACTGGCTCTGGTTGTGCCTGGATGACCTCCCAAGCCTACAGTGGCCTGGGATTTGAAAGGCTAGGGGTTACTGCATGTCATGTTTGTAGTATCATGGTAACTTAGCCAAGATTTAGCCACTCAGGCAGCAATTGCGGCAGAAACACTCATAGGAGGTCATTACACTTGTAATTTGCGAGGCTTTCAGTTCAGCTTTTGTTGGGGAATAAAAAGAAAAAAAAAAAAAGAAAAAACATCTGTTGCCTTGAATATTACTAAACAAGATAAAAAACAGTGGTTGGTTAAAGATCACCCACAAGCATGGTTTATAAGATGGTTAGCAACACTGTGATATAGTTTCCATTCTAAGCTAACATTTAGTCCTGCCTGACACTGAAACAGCAAACCCCAGGAGATGAGGGTAGCCTGACACCTCTACTTTCCTTGTGGAGTACTTTGCTTTACCTCTGCTCATTAGCACAACCCTGAACAGCTTCTATTCTGCTGTTTATTGAGCTTGGAAGTGCTATCCTTATTGTTTTATGGCCTGAAATATAAAAGTATTAAAGTATTCTCTGTCCAATCTATTTCCTCTTTTTTTTTTTTTTTTTTTTTTTTCTCCATATGGAGTGGAGTGAGAGGTAGCAACCTGTTTACAGCCCCTCACTGCTCAGGATTAGTATTTCCAACTTATTTCATAAAAAATGACAGAACCTGCACCCGCAGAAAAATGTTGACAAACTGAATGGTAGGTGCCAAGAGCCACAGCTCTGAGTGGCATCACCTGGATCTGCCCCTGCTTGTTTGCAGACACCTGGCAGATGAAATTTAAGAAAACCCTTAAACTTGGAGCACACCAGGAGGTCACTGGAATACCTCCAGCTCCATGAGACTCTGATAAAAATAAAACCATGGGCCAGATCCTCTCCACCCTGACAAGTAATGGAAGATATCTCTTTCATTAGGGTGCTCACCTGAGCAAACCTACCATGGTGACTCCTCCCCAAAAGCACCATCAGTGGAGGCCAGGAATGTAGGCCAGATCAGGACTCTACATCCCAGTGCGTCCTACACGCCTGCAGGACACTGCAGGAGAAGTCTGCCCTATGCTTGGTCAGTCAGTCTGGTGAGTGGCTCCTAACATCATTCCTGATAATCCTCCCCTGTGGTCTATCATTTTTCCAATGTTTTGCATGTTGCAAAGTCATCCTCCAGTGGTAGTTTCAGTTTTATAATCTACTTCCCACCTTTCCACCATTTGTTGGGCATTGTCATCCACAAAAATGCTGGAAAAAAGAAGGTCACAGTAGGCAGGGTGGAAGATTCCCCTGCTACTGGTAGCAGGAGGCATAGTAAGAATCTTGGCTATAACTTCTTCAGTACAGGACCTCAGCAGAGGAATATTCTGATATAGGACTGGTTTTAGTAGCCCAAGAATAGTTTGGCATGTGAGTTCATAAACTGCTTCCACACTTTTTGGTGTTGCTGAGAAGAAACTAGAGATGCACATGTGCGTTGTGTGACTTGGAGCAGACGGGGGGCACTGTGCAAGGAAGCAGCATTGGAGCTGGTGACTGCTGGAGCATGTTTGTTATGAGGCCAGAGTTGTTGTGTTGCTCTGCTTACAAGCTGCAAAAACAACCAACAGGCCTGTTATTACTGTTATTATTGGAGAGGTTCAAAATACGGGTCCATTTCAGAGCTTGAAAACATTAACAATCTCCATGATGTGCTTTGGTGTTCCTGGTGACCAAGAAAGACTGCTGAATCTCCATCCCTGGCAGCTGTGTGAACAGCTGGGATACCTCAGGAATTACATAAGTTGTTTTCTGGATAAGTGATTTGGGAGTCCTGTCACACTTTATATTCTGTGTTATTATAATAATTGTATTGCTTTTGAATGGCTGCTTGACCAGTAGATACGGACTGCTGAGATTTTTATTGTGGAGTCTGACTTTTTGGTCATTAATATGAGCTTGTTTAAATTTGAATCTAAACTGCAATATTCTATTAATTTCCACCTGAAGTTGTGCATGTGTAGTGTTTTCTAAGGCCCTATTTGCATTCACTAATTTTTCCAATCATCTTTTTTTTTTTAATTGTAAAACATTTACACGCAGAAGCTGCATGTAAATGTAGAGTACTGGTTGTACCCTAGTAACAATATTATATAGAAATAAATCAGTGTAATCTATACTACTCTGTATCTAAGAATTTACAAAGAACACCTGGAACACAATAATATAATTTCAATTTTAATGAGGCTGTAACTCAAGGGACAGATAGTGAGAATAACTATAAACACAAGAGCAGAGCTTTAGTTTCCTGAATCTTAAAATAGATACATGTCTTTAATGAATGTTCTGAATATATGTCAAATAAAAGGTGTGCTTGTTTTCATATTTCTTTCTCTGCCACATGCCTCATATCATTTTCTCATCCTCATTTGTTCTCCGGCTTTTGCCCTCCTTTTATGAGCTCCTCTCAAGCTCCCATATACTGGTTCAGAAAAGTTCACTCATAAAAATTTCAGTATTTATTTACTTTGAACAACATTCTTATTATACCCTCTCTGACTGTACTGTACATTTCTGATTCCTGAGTAGTACATGATGTTCAGAATGCCTGGGTGACAAAGTGCATACATTTATCTGGGATTACACATAGACACTCACACACCCACAAAACAATTTATAGGATTCTTTGAACTTATTCTGACATACCAAACTGCTGAAATATTTTACCTTTTTCTTGCTTACCATCATTATTTTAAACTAAATAAGTGTGATTGTGAATACCATGTTGCTTCTTATGTTCATTAGAATAATGTTTTGTAGTGAAATACTACCTTGCGTTATTGCATTTGCTCATTTAAGGAATTCAGTGAAGCTTTACTTGGTGATTCTCAGATATTCAGCCCAGGGTACGTTACCTTGTTTTGTTCACTTACAAGTATGCTTTTTGTTTCTTCCAATATATACAAAAAGGATACTTTTGTATGGTGTATGATCCTGTATCGTATATGTAGTCCTAAGTGCATTTTGGGTTTCTTCAGGATGGTTGAAGAAGAAGCAAATATTGCATATATCTAATATATAAGGTGTTATATATCATAACATTTATCACAGTATTCTATGCTGTTATTAAATTAATATTCTTATAATATTATATTTATTTTATTTCATAAATGGGGACATAATAAAAAAAGTGAATAAATACATAAATAAATCCCTCATAAATTCAATGTAGTTGTGTGTCTGCAGAGTACTGGTGAGATCCTCAGTCCCTGTTGCTCTCTTCTGTTGCACCAGAGATATTTTTATTTCCTTTTTTGTTTGTTTGTTTTGTTGTAGGTCCAAACTTTCTTATTGTAGGTTAGAAAGAATTCTGTACTTTGTGGTAAATGGCAGCAAGTGAGTTGAGGGCTCCTCTAAATGTTTACTGCCTGAGCAGGACTTGGTGAGAACTGGGATTTGCCTGTATCATACAGATCTCTTCTAGTCCCATATCTGTCACTGGGTCACACATCTACTCCAGTCTCCATTCAGCACCATTCTCTCCAGTTCTTGATTCAAAGACATGCAAGAGATAGTTAAGCTACTGATAAAGTTCAACAACTTTACATTACACATTTTATAACTTTTACCTTTTGTTATTTCAGGGTGTTTGAACCCCAGGCCTGAGGTCTGCATTGAAACAGACATAAATATATGATATTCCCTTTGATGCTAGATTCTTCTAGTTTTGTTTTTCATATGTTATTCTTTTGTGTGTGTGTGTATGTATTTTGTTAAATCTACTCTTTCTGTTCTCTTAAAATTCAAGTGTTTCTAGAAGGCATCTGATTCACTGTGGCATCACTTCAACATAATGTCAGTGTCACTTGTACACTATAGTCAATGTACATAGAATAGTCAGTTTTCGCAGGAAAAAAAAAAGGAATTAAAAAAAAAAAAAAAAAGGAGTAAAAGAGCCAGGAGAAAAATGAACTATCACCTCTGTCAGACTACCTGCCTGAGATGGAGAAAGTAGAAAAGGAATTCCAGGAGTTTTTTAAACCTAGCACAGCGGATACATCCCAATGAAAACACTTCATAATTCATTAAGAAGGTCAGACCAGTTCGTCGTCTTAGGTCATAAATGTGATGCCACTTAAAAAATCCACCTGCCAGCAACAATGAGTAATTAAATTCCTTTCCCTAGCTTCCTTGTGTGGCCTCCCGCTCATGCACCAAGGCCTATCCATTCTCCCCTTCCATTTGCAAGGCAGTGAGTGCTTCCCCAGAGCCCGAGGCCACAAGAGCAGGCAGCAGCAGGTGGCTTGTGGTCAGAGACCAAAGGCCTGCACACTGCAGGGCATGGCAGAGGGGACCCAAATGACACAGTGGGATGCAGAAGCTGAGTCCCCTGACAGCTCCCCTCATCCATGTGCATCAGCCTTGGCAACATGACAGCCAGTTATTTTGCAGCTAATTCGGTTAGCTCACTGCTGGCCTCCTGAACCTTGTCTCTTCCATATATCTTGGCTAACTGATGGGGATTTAAACAATATTTGACTTGGAGGTGCTACAAGGCAAATACACAAGCCATCAAAGACAAGTTTTATAATCATGGGTTAACATGAGTCTTTTGGCATTTGACTGAAAGAAAAAAATAATTTTAAAAGCCTTATGATTTTAAGTATGCAGAATGTCCTGGCCTTCTATCACTGTGAATCTGTTTTCCCATGTCAAAGGGGGAAAGTTTACCAGGGAGTAAAAAGCAGGTCCCGTGGGACTGCAATGTGCTACTGCAGTCATGCACAAAGCGAGTCGGCCAGGAAAGGGATGTCAGCCAAGAGCCTGAGTTCCACACTTCAAAGGACACCTCATGGGCAACAAGTTTATTTTCTTTTTAAGAAAGCAATCTGACAAACAATTTTCTGCATTGCTAATGGTGCTGCCTTGAAAGACTGTCCTATACAAGAGATGATATGTATCTCTTCTACACATGCTGAGCTGTCCCAAAAAGGGAGGTTACATCACATAACAAATTTAAAATGACCATATGTTCTACCTCATTACCAGGCCTAATAGGCAACAAATGAGAATCAAGTTAGTGGGACACTGTCTCCTGAGGAGAGGTCATCGCTTATCTGCATCTCATCTCTTTGAGCTATTTATAGGTATTTAATCACTCGAGCACTTAGGGCAAAGCCTTCTTGGAGAAATCTATTTTGGAGTGGGTTACCTCCACATGAGGTAGGTCTTATTTAACTTGGCAAACCTCAATAACAGCTCTGGAGATTACCTGTGGATGGGAAGAATGCCTACAGGGATGACATGACAAACATACCCTACCAGCCCCAATGCCTCCCCCAAACCAGGGTCACAGAGCTTACAGCGAACTTTTTGAGCTGTTTCAGAGTGCTGTATCTGCTTGGATAACTGCTCTGAACTGCTGCTCTGCCTCATGATCGTTTTGCTAATCCCGATCCCAAGATCACATGTGAAAGAGTATTTTCACAGTGCATGGGCGGCAGGATGCAAGCAAGTCTGAGACTGAGTGACACAGTCTGCCCTCCTTATACAATTCTCAAACTGAGGTGAATGCACTGACTTTGGGAGGTAGAATAGAGTTTAGTGCCTAATGCAAAGCCAACACTTCCTGATGCAAAGCTAGCAGCGCAATCCCACCACAGTGGTCAGGGCTGCTGATATAGAAAGTGTCAGCCTCACAACAGAAGCTGTAATTAGCACCAGTTGGGCTGTGTCACCTCACAGCTAATCTCGGAATCTGATGTGGGTATGGGCATAAAAACCATGGATCTGAGGGCATATGTGCGCATGTGATCTTTATCACATTTATGTAGGACTTAGCTATACCTATAGCCACATTTCCTTCTTAGTCTTTTTCCTGCTGTTTGACAGGTGTAACCCACTGGCCAAGAAATAGGACTCTTTGTCCTATCTATTGCTTTTTATCTTGCCCCATCACTATAAAACTCTATTTAAATTGTCATTGCCCACACTTTTTCACCAGAGACCCTGTGACATGGCATTCAGTGTTCTAAGCCATTGTCTTACTTGGAAACCAGACTCTGTTTTTTTCAATAAAAGCAATTCACATGGGAGAATTAATTAATGTGAATTAATTAAATGATTAAATATGATTAAATGATTAAATATTTAAAAATGGATGGGCTTGAAAAAGCAAATCCCTTCACTGAGTAAAGCTCCAACTTTTTTTCTATTGTTGGGTTTTAAAGCTTGGAGAATCAATAAGTCCAACATTTGAACACATTCAGCTGCTGCTTTCATGACAATACCATGACCTGGTGACAGTTCTCCTTTGCAGTCTGAAGTGGAGAAGCCAGTGTGGGACAAACAGGTGATACATTCATTATGGTCTTGGAGCCAGGGAAAGCAGGGAAATGGGGATTTTGCAATCCAAAGGTTACTGCATGACAATTCAAGAAAGCACACATAGGGCAATTGTGGTGTTGCCTGAAACAACATCACTTAAATTATTGGTAAAAGCCAATTCCTTTTCATTAGAATTTGCTTGTTTCTTTACATTCTATGCTAAGCAACAACCGCCCTCTGCTGCACTCCCAAAGTAGCAGGTTATCTGGCTTACAGGATGGGCTTCTAAGCTAAAACACATGCACTTACTTCCTAGCCCATGCAAACTCAGCTCACTTTCATCAGCTGAGTGCCAGCTAACACTCAGGCCTCATTATATCTTCATACCAGAAAGGTTACCACCTCAACAGCTGGTCTTGGATAGTACAGTGTGTTGCTTTGTGGTTGAAAACAGGTACTACAAAGGCCATTTTTCCTATTGATGGTTGATCTTACTCTACCCAGAGCCTTGGTTCAGCTGTTAACATTGTTTCCATAGTCTGACAAATGAAAATGAGTAGGCAGTAAAACACTGATATCTTCCAGTTTGGTAAACTCAATTGTTACTAAATATTTATCTTGTGTTATACAATACCCATCGGATATTATTTATTTATTTATTTATTTCATTTCAGAAAAGTCTTAGGCTATTAGTCCCATGTATTTAGGAAAGGGACATTTTATTTTCTCATCAGAGTACATTGGCAGAGCTACCTGGAGAAGACAGCAGACATATATTTCTAAGAGTATTTAAACTCTTATTTGTCTCAGTAATCCATTGCAGGTCCTCTTAACTGTTAAAACACAATAGATGGCTGCTGGCAGCAGGATTCTGCTCTTTAAAAGTCCCACACACCCTGCAATGGTAGTGATTCCCAAACTTAGCATAACTATTATCAATGCTTTCTGCAATGTGTGGAGCTAAGAGAACCTCCTCATGAACACAAAATAGGGGTTAGGGATGGGATGAGATACGGCTGGTAGGGAAATCTCCCAACTCCTCCTCCTCCAGTAGCAGAGCATGCCCAACTTGAAGCATAACTGCAGCCTTGCCTTAGCAATGTGTCAGGTTAGGTGGTCCTTAGGCTGTGTGGGTAGCTCATCTCCAGTGCACAGCAGCTGTGGGCTTGAGTCCCAAGTGAGAATCCCTGCAGAGACAGACTGCGCAATGCATGGAAGGAAACTTAACTGATTTATAGTGCATTATTTCCTGAAGAAGGAGTCTAGGGAACTTTCCCAGAGGGAAAAATATGAAGAGACCTCATCAAAGGCTCAGTTTTAACATTTTCATAGCTGAGCATGATTCACCATGTTTATGTCTCCACTTGGATGGGTGTGGGGTAAATGCTTACTAACTAGACAGAGGAAGCATTCAGCACACTATCTATCTTTCCATCTTTCTTTATCAATAGACAGTTCATGTTAAAACAAAAATTTAACTTTCTTCCCTTAAAAAAGGGGGGAGGGGGGAGGAGAGTGATGCCACAGTGTTTGTTTTAAGCTGCAATCACATGTTTTGCTAGTGTTTCCAGGTGACCAGAAATGAATACAAGCCTAGTTAAATCTGAATGTACAAGCCTAGTTAAATCTGAATGCCACAGCCTGAGCAGCAGCTTCCCTGAATGACCCTGTGATGTAATCTATTTGACTTGGGCAGCTTACGTAAAATCATCAAGTATGTTATATTTATAGCTTGATTAGTAGTAAATGCAGAACTGAGCATTATTCAGGCCAGTTATATTGTGAACTTCACTGTTATTATACTGTAAGTTTACAAGGTGAGTTTTCTAGAGCAGTTCTCCCTTCTCTTATTGAGAGTGCTCAAGAGGATGGAAGATGAATTATAATTTTTGTCTTGATGTAGAGCACAAAATAAGTAGTATCTTATTCCTCTGCTTTGTGGTAAATAATGTTTCTCTTTGCACTGAAGATGTTGTTCCTGAAGATAAGATTGCTTCATAGAGGAAGCACTGCTGCAGTACGTGCTTTAGTACTTGGTTTCCAGAGTTATCACTAGGGCAGAGGGAGCAGCATGCTATAATAAAAAGTATGATCCCCTAACTAAAGCAGAGAACTAGAATTACAAGTTAAGAGTGACATTCTTGCCTGTGTTGTAGCACCATATGAAGAAGGTTAAGTGAGATACTTCTGTCCTTGTTTTGCATTTACAAAATCAAGTTTATAATCTTTCTTAACTTCACAATAATAAACTAGTGATGGCAACATATTTGGATAGCTAAAAGTGAGGCAATTACTTCTGAAGGGGAAATCAATGTTACTCAGTTTCACTGATATGCAGCATAACTGCTGGTGATGGAGCCCCTTAGCCCCTTGCATGGATGAGAATGTCTTAAAGGGGATCTTGGCCCATTCTGCTCTGTATCATGACAGCAATTCCTATCTATTGGTAAAGCATTGGAACATGTATTGTGACTTTGTTGTTGTTGTTGGGTTTTGTTTATTTGTTTGTTTTTGTCAATTAAGGGTTCCAAGTGAGAACTGGAAGTGATTTGTAGACTTCTCTGAGCGTGCTGGTAATGACAAATTCAAAGGGAGAAGTTGAAAGATATTTCTTTTGCAGAGAGAGGAGGGGCTGTTCTTCCAGACAGCAGAAACACCACTGACCTGGTGAAGGACACTCTGAAGATCCCATACAGGCTTCTTGACCTTATCGTAAACTGAAATGCTTCCTCTGAGGAGAAACACATTAGTAGGATTCTGCTTTTCAAGTCACTCATTTCTTCTCAGATGCTCAAATCACAGGGTTTTACATCAGCATTGCTTTGTGCAAGAAGGGCCTCTTAGTTCCACTTGCCAAATTTTGTATTCTTTGGCATTCTCTTCTATGTTGGTCATCAAGTTGAAGCAAACCAGGATTCACTTCCTATCTGTATTTCTTTTTGTTAGAAATATACCAGGTATCTGTGGCTAAAGGGCTACTGAAATGTGAATGAGGACACATTCTAAACTTCTCTGTGAGAAAGGAGACATACAAAAGGAAACCAGATATATTCAGAATACCTCACCTTTATTCCCAAAAGAAAGTTGGAATGAATGTCCCTAGACGTACCAGCTTGACATTCCTCTGCAGCCAATTTAGAGTAATGCCATCTTTAAAGGGTCATTTGGGGGTTATTTATCAAGAGTAGAATATGAGACCTTACTACCTCATCTCTACTAGTCACCTCAAAATAGTGCCTCACTGGGCCAATCATCCAGAATTGCTCAGAATTTCTTCAAACATTAAGAAAGCCACACTCAGCCCATCCTGGTAGATATCTGTCAAATAGAGAAAGTGAACAGGTTTTCTTTTGCGAAGTCAGTGGCCTGTGTAAGTGGGTATTTCAGCAAGAAATTTCATGGAGAATGGTCTGGGGTTTTACAAACCTAGTTGAAGGAGACCAACAAAGAGCGTGAGCTGACCTGTTTGTTATTCTGGAGATAGGTGCTCCCTCGTGACTTCCTAGAGGGCATTATTAATGTTGCATGACTTGAGCACTTTGATCCAGCAGAAGAAGGCCTCGGAGCTGACAACAGCTGCCTCTAATCTTCCATCAGGGCTTCTCCAGGCTTTGGCTGTGGAGAAAGGAAAATGAAGTCAATGAGGGTGGGGAAGCAGCTAATTTACACTGGTCTCCAAAGCGTTGCTAAGCACTGATGTTTTAACACCTGGGATACCTGGCTGGGAACACATGCATGCTGACGCCTCACCTGTCCTTTTTGCTTAGCCTTGTGTCAGTGAGAAAGTGTGCTCTGCTTCCTGAGAAAAGGCTGGCTGTTCCTGGCGCAGGGACAAGTGACTCAGACATGACTCACCTGTGCAGGAGGGCCTGCCAGCAGTGCTGGCACTGTCCTTGGTGGGGGTAGAAGCTCTCCCTGCAGCTTGGGCATGGGGAACCACAGCCAGCTTTGCTCAAGTGCTGCAGTGTGGTTCTCCAACAACATGAACCTTCTAGAGCAAAGGAAGCCTAAAGGCTATGGGGGATGGCAACAAGATGTCACAGAGCTAAGCAGACAAGATGCCTTGTCCTGGTTTTCCTTCAGCTCAGCAGGGCCACCAATTCTGCAGGCTGGCTGGTTTTATCCTTAAAATAGTTTTTCTTGCTCTGCTTTGTTTGCCATGGCAGACAGTGCCACGGCCCTCGCATCCATCATGACCAGAGGGAGACAGCTCCAGCTTCCCTGTGCAGCCCAGGGTGGGGCTGAGGAGATGAAAAATGATGTTCCCCACAGCAGCAGTCACAGCAGCTTCATCAGCATTCATCACCATTGCCTTCCCTGCAAAAGACACCCAGCACAGGCCTTTCATGAAGCAGATCAAATGAACCAGGGCTGTTCTCCTAGGACCAAGCTAAATACGTTTACATGGGCTGGCATTTAATTCATTGAGTAGTCCCTGTAGCTACTATGAACTGTTCAAAGAATAAACCATTACTCTTTGTAAGAGTTCCAGGCCTTGGCTGTTCCTGGAACAGGCTGTTGTGGTAGGTCCTTTTTCTCTGAGGTTAAAGGATTGTTTTTCCTCTCTTCATGGATTTGCTGATTTTCTGATCTCTACTTGTCTGTCTTCATGGAGAATGTAAAATATCTAGAGACAACAATTAGATTAGAAACTGCCAATCATCCAAGGAGTGCAGATGTAAGTAAATCCTACACACTGATGTGAGATCAAGAATTATTAATATTCTTGCTTCAGATGGGATAACTGACAACTAGAGAGATGAACCGATTTTCCTGATGTCACATGAGGAATCCTTGCCACTACTGGGAAAACAAGAATTTAGCCAAGTGAAAGCTGTAGACGTGCTTTCCTGCTTGGGATGCTGAGGGCCATGCTCACATGGTTAATATATGATCCCAGAGGAGGAAAGATTAAAGATAGCCTCTCTGTTGACCAAAGATGTCATCAGCTGATCTAAGGCTACAGTAGGTCATGTGAGGCAGTAGCACTGCGTGCTGCTCTGCATGTTATCTTTGTGATACCAGCACATCCCCCTGCGTGCTGCAAGTTGTCCCTTTGGTGTGTCACTTGTCCCTGGGCTAAAGTGGCTGCCTGCTCCCCAGAACTGGTGTGATAAGTGGTTCACTCCATGGTGCTGCCCGGGGCTGGTAAGGAGACTAACATATGGTAGAGTGACTCTTCACAGAAGCATCTTTGTTTTGCCTCTTTTCATTGTTCTCCACTTTCTGTGAACGTTGTATGTTGTCTTGTGCTAAGTCAAATTTTAATTTCAGGTGTAAAAAAGAAAAATCTTGTGCCAAATTCCTCTTGTAGGGACGTTGCTAGCCTCAGTGGTATTTCATAAGGGTAGAGTTTGGCTCCTGATCTTAGAGATCAAGGGGTCTAGATCTTGGACTTGAGTCTCTGCCAGACCAGCTTGACAGTTTGTTTCAGTGAAAGATGTGGAGGATATGGGAAAGGAAGCACACGCTGTTTATCTGTATTTGAGAGATCCTATGGTTACAGAAGCACATTGGTAGCTTAAAGAAACACTGGAGGAGCATTATTTGTCAAACAAGATAAAAAAGATGAATGATAAACTAGATGATGTGTATGATACAGCATGCAGTTAGCAGTGGTGTTATATCAGAACAGGACTTGCAACAAGCAAGGCTCTCCTGAGATGAATATGCACTATCATGAAGAAGATTATTCTGCCTAGTTATTAGCAAGTTGTGATAGCAGTGTCATTCAGCCATGGCTCAATGGCTGCTACAGGACATTCAAGTGCAGAGGCATACAAATAAGATATCATTGGATCAAAAGAGTAAAGAGCTTTAAAGGAAGAAAAACATATATGAAATTATGTATTTAGGTAAAAAGTGTAAAAGAAAATAAATACTCCACAACAGTCTTTCTTCTACTTTTGGTACAGCTCTGATGGTGGTCTATGAAAGGCTTCAAGTCACAGCTGCAAGAAGACTCAGATACCTGACTGGTACTGTTGGCCATTAAATCTAAAATTGCATCCTCAAAACATGTTGTTGCTGTTCTTAGCCTTGTAAAGAGGAAGTCCTTTGGCCCTTACGCTTCCATCTGTAACACCACTTGGCTGTCCAAGCTTACTGTATGTGCAATGCAGTCATAGGTAAAAGATCTCCAGCCTGGCTTCAGATGATTGACACACACACATGCCACATCATGGTGCTGTGCAGAACTACCAGCCCAGATCCTAGAAGCTGCAAAGGGCTTGCTGGCATGATATTGCAGGCAGACAAAATTGCCAGGGCATGCTGCTGCACCATCAAGGTTAGTAACCTGTAGATGGTCCAGAAAATTGTGCCAGATAGTTTAGACATATGCAACCTATGCGTCTGCTGTGGGCACTGAGCAGAGCTTACAACAGCTTTTGCAGTTCTGTGCAGCTGGGTGCCCATCTCAACCCCATGAAGAAGGGCTTTCACAAGCAAAATGAATCTTTCCTGCCTTTGCTTGTCCATGAGATCTTAACTAGTAAAAATTTCCTGAAAATTATTACCAGATTAGGCTGCAGGCAAAACAAGGAAGACAGTGACTATTTCCACCTGTTGAGAAATTCCTTAATGCTGAAAGCCTCCACTCATTAGGATGAGCAATCTTCAAGTCTTGTCTTGGTGGAAAGGATCCTGGACTTTATCCAGCCTCCAGACAATTGCCTCAAGTACAAAGTGGCAATGTGTTCTGGGGCAGGGCTCCCCAGCTCCCCTGTGAAAAGCTGTGCAGCTTCTCAGGTGTAATTAAACATGCATCTATCCAGGGAGAGAATGAAAATGTACATGCTTGGAGCTGAAAATGCATCTCAAAATATTTTGGATTTAATCTCTGTGCCAGAAACTCTTTCTAAGTCTTGATAGTGGATGTGCCACTAAAGACTATTTGGTTTAATGTTTAAGATTCCTCCTGGTATATACAGAAAGCACAGAAAAGCTCCTTTATCAGACTTCCGTTCCCATGTAATTTTGAATACCTTGGATTGGGAGATCGTATAAAGGGTACTTTCAAATCCATAATTATGGATTTGCCTAACTTAATTATATGAGAAATTCTCAAATGAAGGAAAAGAAAACTGATCTTGTGACTGAAACACAGGGCTGGAATTCATGAGGTTGGTTCTCTATTCAGCTGTTCCCTGGACTTCCTGCCTGACCCTGGGCAAATCACAATCTCTCCATGCCAAAGTTTCCTCCTCTGTAATGTGCAGATAAGGGTACCTACTTCACAGGATTTTTGTGAAGATAAATCCATTATAATATTCTCATGTTTTCAGGATTCTTTTTTTTTTTTTTTTTTTCCTCTGAGTTTTGCATTCCTATTGGAAACACCAAGAATTATTTTAATTATTATTGCTAACAGTAATGATGAATGATTCAGTTTGGAATGTACTTGCTCTCACATGTTTGTTTATAACTCTGGAGTATAATAAATAATTCTGTAGATGCAATCTCTTCATCTTTTCCCCAGCCCTCTGCTCACCCTACATGAACCTGCAGTAACACTGGCAGTCCTAGACCAGAGCTTCAGGGTTAGCTTGGCCTGCCACATTCCCTCATGCTGTTTATTATCAGTAGGATCATTTCTAAGCCTAGCCTCCCTCAGCACAGTACTACCGTGCTGTGCTTCCCAGGCAGCAGTGTTTGAGAGGAAAGACAGGAACATGTCTCTCCAGCAGGTCAGCGGTGGCCTACACGGCTCCATAAGGAACCCTTTTGCTCCAAGTCTTACAGTGATCCTACATCAACGATGGTGGCTTTGTCATTTCATGTTTCTGCAAGTGTGAAAAGTATTGCTCTCAGCATACTTCTGTGGTCATGTGTCCTGATGGTCCCTCCCTTTCCTATTATATCACTCATAATTTTATGTTTTCTCCTTCTCTTTGTTTTCTCCTGTCACTCTCCCCTGTGATGTCCCAAATTACGTGGTTCATTGCTTAATTTTTCCCTTACTCTGGTGTATCATCTATCTTTTCTCTCTTCAATTTAGCGACA
Organism: Aythya fuligula; assembly: GCF_009819795.1. Taxonomy (NCBI): domain Eukaryota; kingdom Metazoa; phylum Chordata; class Aves; order Anseriformes; family Anatidae; genus Aythya; species Aythya fuligula. The sequence continues at coordinate 82,530,229 of NC_045561.1, read as the reverse complement.
CAGGCAGATTTTAACTCAGAAACCTGAGATTATAAGATTTTGGACTCAGAAACCTGAGATTATAAGGAATCTAAACATACTTCAAAATGTGCACATATCTTGGGTGTCTATCACCACATAAAATTAACATTTTTTAATTATTATATCATCTTTTCACTGGTCTCACAGTCTGCCACTTGATTAGTTTTGCTACCTGTTATTAATTGCTCTCATTTAAAACCCTATTTAAAACCAGGGCCCAGTTTTGTAAAAAAGTATACAACTATCGCAGTGTTTACAGCCATCCATAGTCTAGTGGTCGAATCCACCAGGCATGACTGCATCACTGCAAACACAAGCTCTGGTCCTCATTGTGTCCCTGCCTTGAAAGATCCCGGGGAAATGTGTCATGACAGTAAGTTGAGAAAGACAAGCTGCCAATTTTCCCTTTAAAGGCTCTTGCAAATTATGATGGGGACAATCCAGCTGCAAATTGGTTCTTTTTGAAAGAAGTGCACATGAACACATGTTCACTCTGCTCTAATATGGCATGAAGGTGCACCTAGTGGGTATCATGTAGCATAGAGTGGGCATGTCACAAGATATGAGGGACACCAGGGTCCACAGACACTGACGTGTCCCACTAGCACAGAAGTGTGTAGAGGAACATGGGAGTCATATTTCCTATGCCACTCACTTTAACTACTACATAAGAGAACTCACTGTCAAATAATTTTATTCCTCTTGGTACTTGATGAGGTTTTTCTTGTAGAGCTTTCTTAGGATGCCTGCGAGAAGAGGTGAATTATGAAGGCTGTAGCCCTCTGAAGCAGAGACAACATGACCTAGTGAGAGTTAGCCTTCTCATTTTCTCTCATTAACATGGTGCCTGGAGAAAAACAGAAATCTCTACAAAGTATGTGTGCCATGTTTTTTTTTTTTTTTTTTTTTTTTTTAATATATATATAACATTTTCTACAATTTTTTCAGTGCTGAACATGACACCATGGAGATTGGTGTTTATTTATGGTTGGTTGGTTGGTTGTTTTTTTTTGTTTTGTTTTGTTTGTTTGTTTGTTTCTTGAGGAAATTAGGTTTCCCAGCCTTCTGTTTGAGCTGTTTAGTTATACCCATCACTATATTTTCACCCAAATCCTTCAGTTGTTCATTTTTGTTTTTCTGCTACTGTGTCAGCTGCTTTTAATTTCACCTCCCAACTAAAATAATAACCTGTCCTTGAAGACCAAATCTTGGTAAATAGTTGTGAATATTTTTGTTGTCTCAATCTGTCCTACAGCAAGTCTAGGCTTCATCTTGACATGTCTACTTGGAAAATCCTAGAGTTGAGCTGTTATTTTGTGGCCCTTTTTAAACAGCAATGTCAGCCACATTTGTTTGTTCTCTCAGTTAGCATGACTTTGTGAATCTGACAATACTTACAAGCTAAGCAGAGACCATAGGGCAGAGAGTGTCTTCATGTTACCCCAGTACATATGCCCCAAAAAAGATCTGCATGTTCTGGCCAGCTCAACATCTTGGCTCCCCTTTCAAGATGCATCATAGATGGATTAAGCTTTCTCCCTCTTTTATGTAGCAGTAAGGGAGTAAAGATGTTTTTCAGAGCTTGTTTCAGAAGATCTCTCCTTCATTAAAGGAGCTATCTTCTTTGAACTAGCTTGATCCAGATCAATGATTTTAGGTAACTAAGTGTCCTGAAGGAGCTGCACTATATATTTTCTCTCCCTTAGTTCCATATGCATATAAATATGAAGTTTTTTTTTTTTTTTTTTTTTTTTTTTTTTTTTTTTTAAGTAGCTAGTCAAATAAACAAAGCTTCATTTATTTAAGATTAAGAAATTTCTTAAGTGCAGCTTAGTTATTAAGTAGAAAATTTTGCTTAGACCTTAAATGTATAAAAATGATTGAATACTTTTATACTGAATAAAGGCAAATATATGCACTAGTAGAGTGCATATAGAGTGCAAGATACCAGCATATCTTTGAAAACAGGAAAATTTAAGTGCTAACAATGGAAAGCATTAATATTGTACATTTATAACTGTAAAAGAAAAATATAGCCATAGTATTCATAATCGGCATGAAAGTAAGCACCCAATACTATAACATAGAGAAGAAACAAATTTTTCAAAAAATGTTTGGAAAGTATAGTTAGTACAACTCACTCGTAAGCTCTGATAGTAGAACTGGTATAATTTCAAACTTTCTAGTAGGTACCATGTACCTAGTTTACTTGTAAAGTACAATATTTTATCATTATAGGTAAAACAGCTTTTCCTTTATAGCTGGAAGCAAAACTAGACATTGTATATACAAATACAATATTTATTAGACACTTTATGTACTAAAATAACCTTTATAATGCCTACATAACACAAGTTTTTCTTTGTAACTTTTCTAACCAGGATCAGATCTGGATATTCTGATCTTAATTTCTGTTCTGATCTTTATGTACTTCATCTGCAATACTGAAGACTTGAAACACGTTTCCCACACTTTTCTCCACAACATGTTTTATTTTTGGTTGTTGTTTGTTTGTTTATTTTATTTTATTTTATTTTTTATTTATATATTATTATTTTTTTCATATCAGGCATTCAGATGTCATTCCCTGAAGAAAAATCCCTCAAAACAGCAAGTCATCTAATCTGGGATTCACATCATAACTGCTGCTACTGTGTAAATGACTGTTTTGAAACATCTTGGCAGCATGTGACACTGTCATCAAAACCCAGCAAGCCTCAGCCACACAAATAGTGCCATTTCAGCATCTTAGTCTATAATAATTTGTCATGCCCTTCAGAAAAACAGAAGTCGTATTTTGAGAGTTTACACCCTATTCACAGAGGCGGTGAGTTTGTATCTCTTTCTCCTTAAGAGTACAGTATAAACACTGTATAAGAAGACTTTGAGAAAGTTCTATACAGTTTAAGCAGCAAGGAATTCAGGCAACAAACAGCAAGGTCCTGAGTTCAGCAGTAGTAACAATGATAATAAAAAAATATATTTGTTTTCACATAATTTAATTTTATAGTTTAATTCTGCAGTTATGCATGTGAATTTGTGGTAGGTCCAACAGCACAAAACAAACTCAGTTTAATTAAGACATATTAACACAGCAAGATCCCACTGTATAATTACACTAAGGCCTTGATAAGTAGCCAAATGAACCTGTTGCCCTTTCCCACGTCCTTCTTTGGTGACCATCATTTGTTGTGCAATTGCAGTTTTGCAAGGTAAGTGCCGTAGGCATACCCTCAGTGTTGTTCCTCAGGTGTACAGCTGACTGATAGGCACTCTGTGTAGGTGACAGAAGAATACTTTGACAGTTGATGCAAAGGGCAATTTATTGTATTCATTTCAGGACACTGACTACTTTTTTTTTTGTTTGTTTGTTAAATGCCTACATAAGGCAACTGAACCGAACAGTCCATATAGAGGTTCTCATCATTTTCCTTCATTCACTGAGTAGATTTTACGGCAGAGTATTGGATACAATTATCTGGAGTATGCATCACCCTAGCTGTTAATTTCACTTAAAATATTTTTGGATACTAAGAATGCTGTTATTGTTACAGTTCTCTTATTGTTGTTTTCTTTTTTTTTGGAGCAAGCAAATCTGAGGAAAGTTTTAAAAATATTGAAGTAAGGAATGAATTCTTTTACAGCCACTGTTTGAAAAGCTAAATTCAAGATTTAGATACAAAAGACACAAACTCCTGTTTGTAACGCAAGCTGTCAGAGCTGTAACTTCAAGGGGACAGTTATTTGCTCCTAGATTTCACATGGTGGGCTCAGCAAATTATAATTTGATCCACACAAATAGAGGCAAAGCTGTAAGGTACTGAAAGCTGTAAGGTAGTGACTTTTGCTGTGATCTCCTAATGCTGAGGAACACTAATAAAGAAAAAGTTAGTTTTCTTTCTTTAGTTTCTCACTTTAACTACTTTTTTGAACGGTGTCTAAATCTTCATGATACTGTGCTGAAGACTATTACAAGCTTTGTATACAACATCTATTTTTGGCTGATCTTCACAGTCTTTTAGCCCTAGGTGACATGAAGATCCTGTCTTGCATAACCACTTTTTCTGAAGAGTTCAAGGATAGGTTTTTGGGATCTTACCAACCCCAGTCCTGAAGCCAGACTTTCCAGGTGCCAAAATGAAGGTCAGCAGTTAAAAGTCTACTCAAGCAAATAATAAAACCATCCTGAACTTGAATAAATCTAAGATTTTTCATCAATTTTTTTTCCTCACTTCAGATGTAAGCTTCCTCCCAGAGACAGCTACATCTAGATTTTCCAGTTAACTTAGCTCCTACTGTGGGTTAAAAACTTCTGAAATTATTTTCCACAGTTCCTTTGTAATGAAGGCATAGTCACAAGTTTGCCATTTCCCTTGTTGATACATGCCCTAGTGCTTTATGCAGTTTGACAAGAATATTACATTTTGCTATCTGGCAACTTCAGTTTTTATAATTTAACATTATACTGCATTGCAATTCATTTTTAAATATCATTTTAGTACAAAAGAATTAAAGGTATAAATGTCTGAAACTTTAGAGAAAGACAAAATACTTGTTCCGTTCTCAAAGGGAAATTATAATCTGAAATAAAGAACAGTGGGTATTCCACAAATCATTTTACAAATCTACATTCTCATCAATATCAAAGTGTGCTGCTTCTTGATTTTAACCAGTTTACCTCATGATGATGTAAAGGGGATTATAAAAGACTGCATTCTCTGAACATGACTGATAAGGCAGAAAACTTTTTGAATTATTTGACAGAACATGTCTAAACATTTAGAGATTTAGCCCTATATCCTCATAGTCTCTTTTTTAGAGAGTATTACAATTCCCAAGCTAAATGTAATTTTGTGGCAGAGCTTTCTCAATCTCTTCTGTCAAAGCTGCCCTGTTTTGTATCCTGCACATCAGTGCTCTTTGGAACCATTTTGAGGACAAGGGGACTCTCCAGAGTATGCTGGTTTTTGGCTGGTTTGCTGGTTTTTGGCTTTTGAATCAGACCACATCTGAACTTACTGACCCGGGTGCAGCCAGGAGGTCCGCTGCCAGGCTATTCACTCAAGGACATTATGAAAGTTTTGGACATGGTGCAAACTTTCTTCAGCTTCCTATGCTAGAAGAATTATGGATATAATTAACAAGGTGGGATTTTTGCTTTGCCTTCAGTGGTAAGGTGCTGGAGGGACAAGCAACCAGAATGGTGTTTGTTGTACCATGTAATCAGACTGGTGGTGGGGTCTGATCCACCTGAAGCATTATTTTTTTTCCTTCACTGTGCCTGTGAACACTCACATTGATATTTCATGGCATCTTCCATGTAATGTGTAAAGGATCTAAAACAGAGCAAAATGTTTGCCCTAAGCACTGGAAAAACAAGGCCTAAGCTCTGAAAGAACTGTATTGCCAAGAGACAGTTTCCTCTGCTTTGGTGATAGAATGTCAATGCTCATGTAAGATTTAAGGTGGCACTTCAGTGTGCTGGTTGTTGATTCACTAGTTGATTTTAAAAATACATAAAGTTCAAGAGGGTTGTAAGCTCACGGTAAGCAGAAACTCATTGACCAAGTCTTCAAAGGACATGCTTACAGTCTTCTTCTTTTTTTAGTAGCAGTCACCTGTGGCAGTCAAGTTCAGAGCTATGACCTCTTTCCATAATTTAGAATCCATGATACATATATGCTGAGCTGCATTGGCAGATGCAGTACTTTCTAGCTGGTAGCTGTCCTAACAGAAACATTTGTAGTAGAACTCTGTGTTTACATGTTGATACGTGCATGTAGGTTTTTTAATACAACAAAGTTTTGAGAGAATAATATTGTCTGAAACAACAGTATAGACTATGAACCATGAACATAATACTAACAAGAAATAGATTATTTACTTGTTGTATGTTATAAAAAGCTAGAATGGCCATCGCAATTTAAAGGATGATATAACTTTCTCTTATGTATTCTTCTTCATACTTCTTCATAGTTCTTCGTACTCAGCCTGAGCAAAATCTCTGGAAGAGTTCTGTGCAGATACATGAAAGCTCTGAAACTATATTAGTACTAATTAAAAATATCTATGAAAATCTGTTGAACTTTGCAATAGGTAGTTACATGTTGTAACAAGTCTGTATGAAGTTTGTTGCCTCATTTCACCTATGCATATCACTATTAATGTAGAAAGATGACAAGTTTTAGCAATGCTCATGAAATTCATTTGGGGATGTACTACAGTATCCCCAGGTAAAATTAACACCTGTCTTGACACCTGTCAACAACTGGAAGGCCACACAGCTATTACTGTTGTATATGAACTGACTGGAGAGGATGCTTAGTAGGTTGCTGAAGAATACACTCAGTAAGGCTGGCACTGATTTTGGGCTTGCTCTAGGTATGTTCAGGAATCTGTTTGTCTGTTGTGGCTCAATCCCTTTTTGCTGAGTAGAAAAGGTAGTTTCTCCACATCAGCTAATCTGGACCTGTGATAAAATATTGACCCAATTTTCTACAAGTGCTTGTAGTTTATGCAGCTTGGGCAATTGACTGTACATTGACAATGTGAGCTTGACCCTGAGGGTCCTGAAAGCAAATTTTCAACCAGTGTTGATGTTGTTGTGTTATTTCAGTAACAGAGCTCATTGCAGCTTTATGTTTAGCTGTAGGATAATGGGAGAAAGGTCTACACTCAGAACATTTCCTCATCCTGTTCTGCAGAGACTGGGAATGAATTACAAGAGACTTGAACTCACAGTATTGTGTTTGTGTTAGTCTTCTACATTGGTTTGCCTCTATTGTCTAATTAGGCTGTGAGCTCTTTCAAGTAAAAGGTGCTTTTTGCTCAGTGTCTGAATAGTACATTAGGGTCCCAGACCTGACTGATGCCTCTGGATGATTTTAAAATCCCAGTGAATATATTCATTGATATCTTTTGCATGTTAACTGTGTTCCTTGGACTTGCTTGCCTAGGTAAGGCACATGGTTCTTTTACTGCTCCCTAACTGGATAAATATACTCAAGTAAATATACTCATTGGCCAGAGCAAATTAATTTCAGATGCAAGAAATATTCAAGGGTCTCTGCTGACCTGTTGGATTTTTTGTTTTGCTCAGCAATGTGCTTTTCAATAGCCAATTTGTTTAAATAGAGATAATGCAGAAAGAAGGGAGAAAAGGTGTAATTAGGCTGGTAAAACAGGCTTTTCTCTGGAAAGTAAGCTCTTTTTATCTAGCAAGAAGGTTTGAAAAGCTTGATTCTCTGATATCCTGTATCTTGTGATACTGTTAACACTAAAGTAAATATCTTTTTTCTAAGCTGGCAATTTTTTCCATCTGTTTTGCATTCAGGAAAATACTGATTCAAGGAGCCAGGAAAAAGTCATCCTAAAAGAGCATTCATAAGAGAAAATAATATGACTGAAAAGGTAGGATAAAGGGACAAAATGTACTCACTCACATAATTAATTCCACTCACAGCTGAAAGATTATGTTTCATAATCATGTTATTTAGTGACCCCAGTCAATGTACAGTATTTCTAAACCATGGCTAGGTAAATGTCACTGCTCTCCACACATCTTTTAACCCATGATGTAAGAATAAAATGGGCACTGTGTATAGGGCAAGCATACTCTTCCATTAAAATTATGCCATCAGAAGTGCATCTATAGAAATTTATTTTGCCAATAACTAATCCATTTACTTAAACTTCTTAAAGCCTATGAACAGACATTTTCAAAAAGTCAGAAAATTAGGGAGAGTTCTGGCAAGAAAACAGCCAATATTTCCATAGTTAATCTTGTTTTTCTTTTCAGGCAATGAAGAGGGCTTGGGAAAACTCTCCTGCTTTGAAATTACAGCTGTGTCACAGAAATGATGAGCACAGGAAATAGTTGCCTTATAACTGTTTGCTGGGGTCCCAGTTGACTTCAGTGACGTTTGCTGCAGCTTAAGTATGTGCATCAGGAACAGCAGAGGAATGTTCTGAAAAACAGTGCTCTTTAGGCCAGCAATGAGTTTTCTGTGCCTGATTCTGGCTTTCTATGAAGAGTCTGTTTGGAGAAATAATTAATTTTAGAGGAGCTCCTTTACCACTGCCTTACTCTTGCCAAAGAAAAATATCTAAAATGAGAGACACTTTCTATTGTCTTTGTCAAAGAGGAATATGAAATATTTATATCCCTTCCCAGTTAATTAGGTAATTATATTGTTTCTTGTCAAAAGAACTTCAAGTGATTAAACTGTTGAAAGTGGTAACGTCAATTATAGGAAGCCTTCAGGGACCACACTATAGCCACAATACTAATAAATAACAATTATTATCATTGTACTAGATAACATAGAGGCATGTTATTTCTGAGTTGTCCTAATGACTGCATAACTTGATAAGAAGAATACCATTGTTGGCAGGTAAAAAACACTTGATATTTTACTAGGTCAAATTTAAATTATTCTTTTTGAAAAGGTTTTGTAGACAAAGCAATCCAGTTTACAGGTATGACAATTTTGAATGCTTCTCACTAGGAAAATGAATGTTCTGTGAATCAAGATGTGAGAATCACACAGGCTAAAGGAGTAACGACATTTCAATAAAAAAAATTACAAGTGATTCATGTACCATTAGCTCCTGTCAGAACTGACAGGAGCAAAGAAAGTGGTGATGTGCACAGTTTTCATTATAACTTCATAGTTCATTGTTAAGTCTACAATGAAAGTAAGGTCATATAAAACAGAGTAATAAAATAGACAGATATCTGTAAAGATCAGAGTATATGTATGTGCATATCTTTATTTTTCTACTTTGTTACTCTTTAAGATTTAAGATGTTAAGTTAGGTCATTATTATCAATTCAAACATTGCAATCTCTTTTTTACTGTTACTCCTTTTATTTTTGTATTTTGCTAACACTATAGTTAAATCCAAATCCCATTTTAAACATTCCACAAATAGACGGAATAAAATAATCACTTCTGAGGAATCTTAATGGACAGCTTGTGAAGCATATTGGGCAAATATAAACCAAATATCACTAGTATCTATCTTGCAAATTGTTTTAATGCAAGTTTCATTTTCTTAAGAATCCTTTAAGTACCAAGCTAGCTATTGATATTTACGTGTGACAGTCCTTTCATTTCTAAATTTTGTAGGTTTTTTTTTTTTTTTTTTTTTTTTTTTTTGGTTGATTGCTTTTTGTTTGGTTGGTTTTGGTTTTGTTTGTTTGTTTGTTTGTTTGTTTGTTTTCCCAACTGCTCCAGTCTGTTTATTTGGTAGTATGAATTCATCCTCCTGGCAACATGCTTTAGAGATGGGGGCCTTGAATGAGTAGCGAAGAGAACCTGCAGGACTCCTCTATCACTCTGAAGTTCAGTGTTTCTCTGTGATAATGATGTAAAGGAATTTTAATTGACAGTTGTGTAACAGTTTGCCAGCAAAAGAGAAAATCACTTGAAAGCTTTCTCATGACTCTGAACTCAGTTTCATGTCAATACTTTTTATTTCAAAATATCCCAACCTTCCAGATGAGAAAGTTGTCACAGAACAAAAATGGTGTCTTGTCTTTGAGGGTGCTTTCACAAACAGTTTCATCTTTGATTTTTATTATTATTGTTATTTTATTTTTTATTTTACCTTAACAAAGCTAGTTAATGGTTTGTGGGTGGAAATGAAAATGTAAGTGATATAGTGGGAAATAGAGAAAATGGCAGGTCCTTACTTCTTCAAACATGCACACAGAAATGCTGCACTTCGCAAACACTCCATAATTATGGAGAGATTTTGTAACACAGAAATAAACCCTTTAATTATATATAGTGCTGGCTGCAGATAATGATGGGGATTTAGCTGGGAATGGATTAAAGAGACGTGAACATATTTTTCATTCTGGCACTGGTTATTTTTCCCTGCCAAACCATTAGGATGAAGTAGGAGGGACACATAGAAAAAGAACCCTCTCAGCATCCATCTTCAGAGTTGGGCAGAGACCAGCTCTGTATCAGTCCTCTTCCCTCCCCTCTAAATGTCTTTCTCACATGACTTCTGCAGGGTGCATGTGCAGCTTGGTTTTTAGCTTTTTGATGTAAGCCTTACCTTAACTTGCTCAGAGCAGGACTACACTATGAACAGGATCAAATGTTGGTTGTCACTTAATCCCTGCTACCAGTGTGGTGCTTCCATTGCAAGTGGAAGACCTGATGAGGAATAATAATAATAATAACAACAACAACAACAATAATAATATGTCTGTACTGGCAAGAATAAATGCAATGAATAATTGGTTCTGCTGAGCTTGCAGAATAATTCATGGATCAGAGAAGTCCATAAATACATTTTCCAGAATCCAGTGCAAGTTGGAACTGCTCTTCTCCCCTTTCTATTTTTACTTCTGGATGACATAGCTGATTTCAGTGTTAAAGCATGAGCTTAACTCTCAGTTTAGTAACCAAGCTCATTCAGATATCCCCTTCAGCTGGAGATGTGTTTGAAACCGCTGAAAGCAGAGAGAACTATAACAACCTTCCTCAATGTCTTTGAAGCCACAGGTGGATTAAACACAGGACAGCGTAACTCACATCATCCCCTGAACTGCTGTGAGTTAGGCTAAGGCCAGATCCATGGCTGACACACAGAAGCTTATAAAATAATAAACCCGAAGAAACCCCCTGATGCCCACTCCCACTGCACATCAAGCATGCTTATGCTCTTTTGTGCTCCACATAGGTCAGGGTGGGAAGGATGAGATATTCACTTTATGTTAGACTCTTTATCAAGTACCAACCTCATCCCATACCTTTCTAAGACTCATTTCACACACTTTACTGCTGTTGCTGTGTGCCATGGTGCTTGTCTTGCTGGCCACCTTCCACCAAATCTGTTCCTCAGCAAGTGACCTCAGCTCTGCTGCCCTCCTCAACACAGGAGACATGAAAAGTGAGGCTGAGGGTGTGTACTGAGGGAAAGCAATAGCAGAAGGGCCAGGACCTCCTGACAGAGCAGCCACCACCACTTCCCAGCCCAGGCACCAGCACTGGTGGCAGAAGGTCTCTCCCCACAGCTCTCTGCAGCAGTGCTGCACCTCTTGTCTCCTTCCATTTCTCTGGCAGAAGCCACACAGTCTGTGCCTCATCTCTGTCCTTGAGGTGCCACCTTTGTGCTCCTGACATGAAAATCCCTGGATCAGGCATTGCCTGGTGCCACTGCCCTCTCCCGACCCAGATCATGTCAGTGTTGAGCCAGCCTTCAAGGAGCCCCATGAGTTTTGTGTAGTGCTCCACAAGCCTTGTGAAGGCCTGTTTTGACAAGGCTGTGATGATGTTAATAAAGGCTGGTCAGCCTTTTTAGTCTACAGTGTAATTAGAATCACTATAATTTTGTCATTAACTTTGACTTATTTTGTCAAAGAGTGAATCTACAGTTTACCCACAGTCACCAGAGGGAGAGGGCAGTCAGCAGAAATGTTCAGTTTGGACTGTTTTAACAAACAAGGTTACCCCTGCTTGCTTGCTGATTGAACTGTCTGTCCAGACACATTTCATACCTCCTATCTTCAGTGAAGGTGAGGCAGCAATTTCTACCTATGTAAGCTGATAATTCACAAAAATCTAATTGCCACTTGGTGTACTTAAAATTATACAGTACCTTGTGCACTGGTACAGGTTAGAAGCATAACATAACATTATTGTATTTTGGCTAATTCCATATGGAAACTGAAAGGGATGCTGGTTAGCCACGAACATGGTCATATTTATACTCTTGTACAGTGGTCTCTACCTGGATGTTTTTACTGCCACAGTTATTCCAATTAAAATAAATCTCATCTCTAATCAAAAGAGTTGGACCAGTAAAGTGTTTGAAGTACAGAGCAGGCCTCAGTGGGTGTGCCTGTCCCTGAAGCCAGTGCCAGTAAAATAGGAATGGTAAAGGCTATTTTAAATACAGCCATTAGCTACTTTTCCTGCAACACCCCTGCTTATACATCTAGCCTGATATGCACATAGCTCCAGAAGTGGTAGGTGGGAAAATGACAGATTTTGTATGTGTTTGAACTTTCATAACCCCCTCATCTGATGTGCTGCAATCTCTGTGCAACTACAAAGGACTTCTCTCTCTCCACACACTGAAGAAATGGGTTTTCTTTGCTTATTCTTTTCTTTGCTTTCTAGAGCTATGGATGAGAAAATGGTTTTCACTATTACTTGTCACTTTTTCTAACTGACCTTTGTGGACACCTTTAATTCATTGGACTGATTTTATTCCTTCTTTGATTCTGGTTTATTACTTTTCTTATCTCTCTCACACTGTCATGGGGTCCCTATATTCACTCTGCTCTGTTCTGCTAATTCCTCCCCATTTCAGCACCTGTTCTTGTTTCATACCTTCCTTTGGATTTAGATTTTTTTTCAGACCTGTCCATTCCTGCAGATCAGGTTGGAGATTTTTTCTTTTGATTCCCACCTCATGCAATTTTGAATGCTCTCATGCTGAAGCATTATTTGAAGTCTCTTTTCTTTCCCCAGGAACAACTATTCCTTTCTTTGCAGTTTTGGTTAAGCAGTTCCGGAGCACATCGCTGCTGATGGAGGGAAAGCCAAGCTGGCGCTTAGTCTCTTGACAGCCCTCTGGGACACCAGGTTTTTGACTTAGATACCAACTGACTTCAGCACACATTTCTCAACAACAACGATAAGAAACTGTCAGTTATCTACTTCACCCAAGTATCTTCACGTGCTGCCCATGAAGCATCAAAACACTTCTCTGGCCTGTGTAGGTGCATAGGAAATGCCCAAGATGATGCACTGAATAACTATTCTAGGAAGAAAACATGAAGAATTTAAGTCACTGAACAAGCATTTTTCTTCTTTCTGGTTCTTTCCTGTGTGACCATGAACAAATTACAAATTTTCTGTGACTGAGTTTACACATCTTTAGCAATGAAGTAACAATACCTAATTTCACAGAATACAGTGAGAGTAATTCTTCAGTCATTGTGCGGTGCTTTGAGATCATCACCCAGTAAGGTCACAGTAAACATCGAACTGTCCCCTTCTGTTTCAGTACTCAGCAAGATGAACCTCACGTAGAAGTCCATTGGCCTGGGCTCTGGTGATATACTTGTACTGCCCATGTCTCAGTGAAGAAGGCAGAAAAAATAGTTTTCTGTATGAGTGTCTACACAAGGCTTCTGTATTACAGCGTCTTCCATAGGCAACATATGTTGTGCAGTTACTAAAAGAAAAAAACCTGCAGGAACACAAAAGAGGAATTTAAGAAGTGGCTACCTGACAGCAAAATTGGAAGCCCTCTGCATTTGCACAGAGGATCAAGTGGTCTGCTATACAGAAATGCTGAGCAATTACCAGCTCCAAGCTACATGTATGGTAGGATGGAGTTGCAGTTTCAAATTTTATGTGAATGAGGTTTCATCTGTGATCTATATATCCAAATTCAGAGGAATCACTATTATGCCTTGTCCTGGGGTGGCTAATGAACCTGTTCTCCACTGATGGGTGTGTGCATTTCTTGTCAGCAAGAACTGTAGTAGTATTTCGGTACCAACAGGGAAATCACACATGGTGCTTTACAGTGCTTCTGAAGTGAAGCGGAAAAGAGAAAGGCTGTCTATTTTATTTCTCATCTCCTTTGGGGAGGGAACTCACAGCAGCTCACTGAGGCTTAGTCAGTAAATCCCCAGCTGGGATTTGAAACTCATGACATCAGAGAACAAAGCATCTTTGCTGTGCTAATGTAGGCAGCAATGATGTGTCATTGGCTACCACGCACATGTTAGTGTATCATGAGGGTTCAGTGCTGTTTTGGTGACAAGGAGCAACCTTATACTTTGGTACTACGTAAACACTAAGTCTATTCACAGTCTCTCTCCTTCTGCAATAGTTCCCACATACAAAGTAGCAACATGCCAAAATCATTCTGCAGATGAATGAATCACTTTGATGAGTGCATTTTGTTAGTGTTCTTTATTTAAGTAGTGATAAACAAAACTTATTTTGTATCAAAGGTAGTCACAGGCCAAGAAAGAAAAAACTCGATGTGCATAAACTGTCCAAAGGAACTCACCCATGCTCTGGGGTTCCTAGAAGGTAGGGGGTAGGAAGTGGCACCCACAATATTCCTTTATGCTATAAGTATTTTTGAATGTCAAGACAAATAGAGAAGGAACACAGAACCTGCTGCACAAGCTCATAACAGCAGTAAGCCTAGTTCTCACTTAAATGGTACCCAGCTACTGCAAGCTTAAAAATAATGGCCTTTAGGTAACAGCAACAAGAACCCCAGTCACTGTTCAGTACCTCCACATGCTAAATGCTAAAATGCATATAAAGTTCTTATACTCAATTACCTTTTATATGCAGGGGCCAGCTGCTCTGCAGCAACTGTGTGTTTGCACAGATCTACATTTGCAGCTCCATGTCACAAAGGCTCATTCCAGTTGCAGTGGGGAGAACTGGGCCACACCTCCTGTGTGCTGGCAAATGCTGCATGCACCCTGCCCACCACAGAGCATCGGCTCAATAGAATCACAGAATGGTTTGGGTTGGAAGGGACCTTAAAGCTCATCTACTTCCACTGCCCCTGCCACAGGCAGGGACACCTCCCACCAGACCAGGTTGCTCAAAGCTCCCTCCAGCCTGGCCTTGAACACCTCCAGGGATGGGGCATCCATAGCTTCTCTGGGCAGCCTGTGCTAGGGCCACACCACCCTCAGAGTAAAGAATTTCTTACTTATACCACAGGCATGGAAAAACACTGTGGTATGGGAAACCTGCCTGGAAGTCCCCCTGCCTGATTTGCTGGTACAGCCACCTCCATCACCTGTGAACTGTTTCTACCAGTGTTGTGGGGGCAACACCCTGCCTTGGCTCAGCCATGAGCCACATCCTCTAGGTCCCAGGTGCCATTCACTGCTTATGGTTATTTCTGCTCTCCATAGAGATGTGTTTACAAGTTTTTTTGAAGGCAAATATGTTGGTGTATTTTGATAGTTTAACTTGCATATGTTTTGTATTTCCTGTGTTATTGCTTCACGTGAGTTATCTCGTTTCTCCATCCCCCCTTCTCCTCCTCCCTGTTGCCTTTGATAATTCAAAACAGACTGTATCTAAAGACTGATTTATACTCTTCTAAAAATCTTCTTACATTTTTATGATAACTCTTAAGTATTCTTGTCATTACCCCAACTCTCCAGGAATATAATTAACTACTTAAGGGATTTTTAAATGTCATACTATATTCAATGTTCCAAGGGGCTTCACCTCCACAGCAGCAATTTTAGGGGTAAAGATGATCTAAGTAACAGGCAAAATTTTAATAAACTAAGTATTGAATCCTAGCAGGAAGGAATCATCTTCAAAGATACAAATGAGACATAGGAAGAGAAGACAAACACAATAAGTGGTTAGAATATAGCTATTAACCCATCTGGGAAATATCTTACAGTGAAGGTGACCAAGTCAATCTAAGCTAAAAGCCATCTTTTTCAGAAACAGTATTATAGCATATAATAATGTATGAGGGAAAACTTCATCTTTAAGGAAAATAAACCCCCAAGTTAATCTTCTACTTCACCTCATATTATTGCCATTTCATCCTCTTTCCTTGGGTACTTTATATGTTTCAGTGAACAGCACAAATCTCCTGCATGATCATAAAGTTTTGGGGCTGCAGTATTATATATTCTTAGCTATATTATTAGCTTGAAATGTCACATTTTCCTGGAACAAATGAACTTACAGAAATAATATTAAAAGAAACTATTTTTAAAACCTTCTCAGTAAAGGATAGAGGTGATATTGACTCTGTTTCTTAGGAATTAATTTACAGCTGTCCTAAGGTTGTTCTGCTCTAATTGCTTTGGTCTGTTTTGGTTTTAAACAATAAATATCATAACATTTTCTGCCATGGAGAAGAAAGGGAGGGAGGGACAGAGGAATGAAAAGGACATTTAGAGAGGTGCAGCTCAGTCTGCAGGGCAGTGCTGGGTGGTATAGCAAAGTGTCTGGGTTAAAAACCTAATTAGAATAGGACTGCACAAATTAGGAGTAGCATTTTCATTTTATTCTTAAAATTTTACTCATTTGTAAAAGAGAACAGATAAGTTACAGTAGCATTTCTTATAGTATTGCTAATTTTCTAGGTTTTTTTTTTTTGTTTGACTGTTTTTTAATCCTTTTTGCACTGAAGTGTTTAAGTATGTACATTCACTTTTTTTTTTTTTTTTTTTTTTTTTTTTTTTCCCGCCTCCTCATTAAGAATCAATGTCAAAGTAGTGCTGTGATATTGTTATCTGAAAGCTAGGACTGCATTATTAAGAACTATTATGCTCTGTGCCATTACTACAGGGGCTGTAGAGAAAACTGTATTAAACCTTATTTTGGGCAACCAAGAACTTAACAGTTTCTGGAAAACAGTAACAAGTAAACTATACCCATGCAGATATTCTGTGGTCACATAAAAGAATACCACATTTTGAAGAAAATGTGTGGATATCTTGCTGTGGCAGTAAATATTAGACATGAAAAATCATCCTTGAAAAGGAAAAGGTTTCTGTAGTTAAAGTTTTAGGATAAATCCGAAAAAGGGACTTTAATTAAAAACTCTGTGTAGTAGAAATAGATGCCAATATAGCAACATAATCATACAATCCCATTGGCACTTCACATAATGCTGTAGCAACAGCCACCGGGAAAAGAGTAAAAGAAAAGTGTACAAATGCCATATGTAAAAGCCTTTTGTGCTTAAGTTTCTACCCGTCACTTGGAAACTCTGCTAACATGACAAATCATGGGTTTATAATCAAAACAACATATATATTTTTAAAAATGTATAAAAATCTATTCGCAGAGGCTAAAAAACATAATTTACTTTATGTCTTATATATAGTACACTGGTTTCACATTAAGCAGTTACTCACACAGGATTTTCAAATGACACAGTCATCTGAGAGGGTTTTTGTAGTATCTTGCCTAATGGTAGAATGACAATCTACTCAGTAGCTAGAAATAGCCCCAAAGAAACTATCACAGAGGAATAATGTACTGGAAAAGAAAGAATCAGAGCCCATAGAACTTTGAAGAAACCTTCACATGTAAGTGGTTTAATAGAGATTATTCCCAACAGAACTGTGGATCTTGTTTGGTCATACGTTTTTCAGGAGCAATCTGAGAGGCACAGATATTCATGAATTTGGCTGGCAGCTGAGCAGCAGATTTCTGTGCCCCTGGAAACTTACGAAGCAAATGCTACCCAAAAATCACCAAGAGAGAAATTAAGATTCAAATAGTCTGCATATCCAGGCAAGTGCCCCCCTGCCTTCCCCCCTCCCCACCCCCCCCCAAACCCAAAGCTGAAAACAGAGGAGGGCACTGCTTGGCTAAACCTTGCTTGCTTCAGAATCACAACTGCTTCATTAGCAGTAAGTGACACCAGAGATAAAGTTGTGAGACCACAGTCACCAGTGAATTGAGAGGCCACCATCATGTGCTGGAATCCTGATGTTGGTATGTTACTATAGTGCTCCCATCTTCCATTGCTGAGCACCTTGATAGTGGATAAGCCCTTCCTGAAATCCACATTCTTTTTTTCCAGTTCCACTCAGTAAACCACATCATCCCAGAAAGATTCACATGAAATTCATTGAAGCTGCTGAAAACTACAGTCTGGGCTATAGGTGGCATCAAACCTACAAAGAATTAAACCTCCATGCCTAAATGATGTCAGCTGCAATAGAAAAAAGCTGTTTTGTTTTGTTTTGTTTTTATAATTTATTCAGTGTTGCCCATGATCAGGTCTAGCCCCATAAAAGGGATTTTGAAGAATTTAGGAAAAACAGAGAAGATGCCCAGAACGAATATTTACCCATTTAGGATATCTGACTTGTGAAGATTCAGGAATTTTGCTCAGCAGGTCTCAAAATAAACCAATGCAATGATGGCTTAAAAGTTTTTTTAAGACAAAATACTTCTTTACATAGCCTTTCCATTAGATAGCTGTAAAAGAGTAAGGTTTGTGTGTCAGTAAATAAATATTTCATAAAGGAACAATATCGAGGAACTGACGTGGCCTTGTTTCTCACTGTCTCAGAGGGCAATGACATGTGAATTCCTAGAAAAGCAAGTAGGAAAAAAATATGTCAGATTTGTATTTGGCTTTCATCCTCCACATAACACAGTGCAGATCAGTATTAGGCTTAAAAGCCTTAAGAAAATGTGAAGATAAGATGCACATCAAGCACAGGCACTGAAGATGTGGAGAGAAGGAAAAGCCCTGAAAAGCCAAGTTAGCCAAGTTCAGGTCATTGCCTAGTGCTGAACACTTCCACAACCACGAGAGGCAGGCGTGAGGTTTCCAAGGTTAAAAAAAAAAAAAAAAAAAAAAAAAAAAAGCATTATATACATAAAAGAGCACAGGAATTTTCCATGGGGGTGGGGAACAACAATAGAAAAGTGATGACCTTGGGATGGCGCCTAGAGACTGAACAGCTTGGCTATTGTATGGAAACAGCTGACTTCTGCACAGGAAGCAATCACTACTGATTAGGGACTTCAAACCCCTGCCTCTATTTTTTTCTGTCCTTTTTTTGTACAAAAAGCAAAGCTCCCGAGGCTTCTTTGGACTCTATCAACTTCATGCCCTTGCCTGCTGCTGCCAGTTGTGTGCGTCACAGGAGCGAGCAGGCAGGGACCCGGAGGGGCCATTCTGTTCCTGCGCTGCAGCTCTCAAGGGACACAGGACTCAAGGCCACAGGGTCAGCCCAGAAGGCACTTTTGGGGTGAGATTCACTGCTAAACATCTTCGGAGCACCCAGAGTCTGACTTTCTATTTCTCGTTGATTCTGTGGGCTTATTCCCTGGTATCCCAGTTTAACATAGAGTTTTAATTCTAGGTGCTTTTAATGTTGATTTTCCTTCCAGCCTTTTGTTGTAGCAGTCAGGTCTTATCTCATTTTAACTGATGAGTTAGATGCTAAATTAATGTTAGATGGAACATGCTGTCAATCTGAGGATGAGCTCCTTAACAAAAGCATACTGTGATGAAAAGCTTCTGCCTTTACTGACTCAGGGGTAGGTATGCAGGGAACATAATGAAGCATAAAAACAGCCTCATGGAGTGTAACAGAAATTGTAGGCTTAGTTGCACACCATCAATTTTGTTAAACCAATATATTCAGAAAGCACGGAGATAAAAAGACAAACACAAACACAACAGCCCAGTGGGAAGTGTCTGTAAATCTTGTTGAATCAGACAGGAAAACTGTCCCTTTCCAAAGATATGTGGGAGCACAGAGCAGAGGTAAAAGGGGAAGGACAGAAAGGGAGAGGACACTGAAATGTTGGTTGAAGTTTCCTCCACTACTTTCTTCCAGTGTGGCAACCGGGGGGGACAGCAAAGCTGCACAGTCAAGTTACCTGTCTGGAAATGCTGCAGAGGAGAGTGAGACTAGCTGTGTGGTGTCTGCCTCCTCCTAGGAGCTCAGCTGTGTGCTGCTGTGCTCAGCCACACCGCCCAGCAGTTTTGGCTCGTGCCCCAACGAGGAATGATCATGCCAAATTTGGGCACCTCCAGACTTAAACAACAGCAAAGCTAATGTTTTTCAGATTTTAATATTGGATTTGCATGCCTGTGGAGGCAGCTAGGGACTTGATCTGTTTTAAATTTATAATATTTAATCTACAGTTGTGCTGACACACTTCATCTAGTGACACCCCCATTTGGTATTATACTGTTTCCACACTGCCTGCCCAGCCCAGGGTGAGTGAGAGATGCTGTGACCCCCCTGCCCCACCACAGTGCTTTACAGACCTTCTGCTACCTGACAGTCTCTGATGCTGTCACCAGTTTCTAAAGATACTGCAGTGTGGCAAGCGGTTGAGATACATATCGATGAAATGTGGTCCTTAATCACTGAATTTTACATGAAGTGACTCAGACTGATATCAGCTAAAGGAAAAGAGAGACCACGGGATAATAGTGCCTGGCTGATGAGACTTCTCAACATACTGTCTGACTAAAGCTGTAGGCAGTTCTCTGTGGAAAAAGAGAAAGAATACAAATAGTACCAGAAGTCATGATATCATGTTTATTCTTTTGCTACTCTATTTGTCAGTTTAGGCTTTTGGTTAATAAGCAGCTCTCATTTGTGATGGTTGCTTGGTTTAATTTCCACCATACTTTAAAGTATCATGTTAAGTGAAAGCAAGTAGAAACAGCTGTTGAGTCCCAGCAAGCTTGTGGGAGGGTGGCTAAAGCTGGAACTGAATAAATAAATATGACAACTGACATAAGAGATTATGCACCTCTATGTTCTCCCTTTAAATCATTCCCAGGACATCTCTCCTTACTCTGCAGACTCTCCCTCTGTTTCAGGTACACTCTTAAGTGCTAGTGTAAATCTTTCAATCACTCACTTCCAGAGGAATGGAATTTGGATTTAAGCAAATGTCTCTTCAGAGATGCATTGAAAGTAATGAAAAGTCTCTGTATAGAGTCAGGAATCAAAGTATTATTAAATTAAATATCTCTGAGTTCTTCATCTTTGTAATACATAGATCTTTCTTTCAACACAGAGAATCTGAGAAACAGCAAAAAAAAAAAAAAAAATAGATATCTCTGGAAGTGACAAGACTGCTTTCTAACTAGTACTTAAGTTAAAGAGATGTACTACTTTGAAAAGACAGTCATACTAACATACTCTTTACTGTGCACTTTTTTCTGATTATCTCCCTTTATTTCTCTAGTGTGGGAGCAGTACATTTCAGCAGCATATAACTTGCAAAGGGACGTCTTAATCTAAAAAGTTTAGCAAGATAAAGGTTTGTTTTCTCTTATATTCAATTCATCACAACCGTAATGTCATTTCCAATTTGACTGTTGTTCAGGTAAAAGACACTAGGGCTAGAATTTATTTCACCTAGTTTTAATTAACTGAAGTTAGGTGAATGGCTTCAGCCTCAGCCAGGATCCCTCTTCAGTCAACACAGATCAAGAGGCAAATTCACCCTGTCCGTTTTCAGGTCCATCAGTTCATTCTGAAACTCGCTGTGTGAGTCATTGTTGTTCTTCAATGTACCTAAGTGTCAGACATGGAAAATGTGTTGAATAGATGTCACAGTAAAGGTGACACCATACGTAAGTCTACCTAGTAGTGGCTATCATGTTTAGTTGTTCAACAAACAGCTGGTTGTTTGAGATGACTGTTATGCTGAAGCTTTAAAGGTGCTCTATGGTAGATTTCTCTACACCCTATATTCTTGAACAGGCACTATGTACTTGTACAGCATTAAACACAGCATAGGCCTAACTTGACTGAAGTCTTTAGGCACCACTATAATCCTCAGCATTATTACCAATATTCTCACAGGCCATATTTTTTCCTAGCATTTTATCAAAAATTTCATGGTCATGGGGATGAGTTGCTACAGTAAATTAATGTTGAAATAAATTGTCACTTTTCTCATTGCTCTAGTGCATATCCTGTTGCCTTTTATTTAGCACACCTGACCTGTTTCAGTAAGGACAACAACAACAAAAATATGGATCATTATAAAAAATAATTTCCACCCTTTTTCAATAGTTTTTCATGTTATATTCTTCAAAGTGATTTCTCTTTCAGTCTGCCTTTGCCTGAACTTCTGATTCCAGTGGTTCTTCAATATCATCATGGGGCAGGCAGCCTGCCCTCTTGCATGCCTGCTTTGCCTGCCCTGTCTGCCATGTCCCCTGCCCCAGCTCAGCCTCATGATGTTTCAGTCTGGACAGAGAAGCAATCAAGAGGAAAAAAAAAAAAAAAAGCATTCTTCTTTCTTTCAGACTGGATGGCACTTACTCATTAGATGCAGATGGGAGTAAGGATCTTTTTTTAGAGTGTTTTTAAAGGTGGTACACAGGGGATCCAGTGGTAATACTTGTAGGTATGAAAACTTAAAGATAGGTTTTGTTTCCAAAGTGGACTTTGAGGTGATGATGTTATTTTTTTGTAATAATTTCCTCCTCCCATGCAACACATCACCCATCCCCACATAAACACAATGAATTTTTGGTCTGGCATTTTTCTTCCCCCCATAAGCCTCTCAGGGAGATTAAGTAGTGTACCAAAACATGCTTATGATCTATGAGCTGGGATCAGGCCTAATGCTCAGTAATTAGTTTATGAAAGACTGGTTATTTCCAGTTTCTTCTTACCAATCTCATCTCATTTGAGCCTTCCTGAAATATTTCTGGTATGGAGATGCCAAAAAAAGTAAACCACATGTCTATCTCTTTCCAAAGTACCTTATAGCAAAAAAGGTAAGTTATTCTATGGGATTGATGAGAACATTTACTCTTCAGAAAAGGCTACATTTCGTCCGCATAATACCATGCTTAATTTTCTCCTTGCCAACACGGCAGTCTCATATGATACTTGTACTTGCAACAAGCCTTGGCCTACATCTCTGCTGAAGAGCCTCTCTTCAGGTTAATTGCAAGACTTTTCAAACCACCAAGAGTCCTGCAAAAAGACATCCTGAAGTAGAAGTCCAATTCATAGCCATATGACACTGTTGGGCTCTGTGGCTTGCTTTCACAGTGTCTTAGTGCATGGCTGAAGTGACAATCTCTTAGTGACAATGTCTTCAACTCTATTTCTTGTTTAACCCAATCTCCAACAAATATGGTGAAGCATTGGTGTGTAACAATTCCCATTTACTATACAGCTTTCCAGAGTTTAAACTCTAGCATTTAAACTGTACGTGGCCTTTCCTCATTGAGAGAAACTCTGAAAAACAAAGCGCATCCCGTGTTCACTGTTAGATGTGAAATGCTTTTAAACCCTTCTATAACAAGCACACTATTCATGTGGAGAGGGAAGGAGAAGGAGGAGGTACCTCCAAATGTCATCCACTTATCAGAGGCTCCTGAGGATACTGCTGTTGCTCAGGACTGCTGATTTCCGATGTCCAGAATAATGCCCACCAGTTAGTACAATGTGTGTCTGCTTCAAGGTGCTGCCATCCATCCCTCTGGAACAAACAGAGGAAATGCATCAGGAGGCCTCAGCCGCAGATGGAAAGCACATCACCATGTGGCTCTTACGCCGCGAAAGCCCCCAGATGAAAGCCAATTTCAATGAGCATTGTGTTTCAAGGCCCACTTCCTCCTGGCTCTGGAAAGCTTAAGAAGGAACATCCCACTTGTGTCTGCTGACACAAAGGGCCGCTGTGGCTCGGGAGATGTTATCAACCTTCCTGTGCCACAGCAGCCGCGTTCCAGTGGCGTCTCCCAAGAATTGCTCATTGTTCCAAGGGAGGCTGGACTCCTTTGGGTGGGATCTCGTGGCATCCAGCTCAGATGGAAGTAGGTGGTGCTGGGAGGCCAGCCAGGCTCATGACAAAGATCTCTGGTCACAGGGGAGCTACACTGGGAGACCCAGCTAACAAAGTCCTTAGTAATTACAGATGTGGAGACTGATTCACAAAATGCAGCCATTTTTTGTTGGTTGTAGTTAATAAGTACTGTTTGGAGAAATCAAGTCACTTAATCACGTGGGACTCAGCTCATAGCTTTGGTGGAAAGAAAAACTGAGATACTCTTGTCCTTCTTTTCTGTTCATATTCACAGGCTCTCCTAATTTGTAAAAACTTCCCCATAACTGGCAATTTGGACCTTGATTCTGTCACAGCCACTTTAAATGGGGGAAATCAGGAATGACTGATATTTATAAAGCCCTTCATTTGAAATCCAGACCTTCAGTGAGACAAACACGACCCTTGAAATGCTCCAGTCAAGTTCAGTTTATAGAAACCTCTTGTAAGGTGGATGCATGTTCACATTATCTAAACCTCTTGTCTCTAAAATTAGAGCAGAGGTATAAAAAGCAGCTTCCCTGGGAGACTTCCTAGAACTGGTCCTTCCGGTGCCAACTGAAGATACTGGGAACAGCCATCTTTCTCACAATGGGTTGGCACCACGGCTCCCAGATGGAACCTTGAAGCACAAAAAAGGAAAAGGAAAAATGATCTGAACATTTCCGGATTTCAGTAATGCCTTGATTTTCACTCTGACAGGCTCACATTTGAACTGAGGTATTTATTTCTTCTTTATTTTTTTTTCCCTCTCTTTCTCTTCCGTTATACCAGTAAATCCATGCCTGGCTTCTCTTCTTTTCTCTCTCTCTGTTTCTCTCTCTCTCTCTTTTTTTTTTTTCCTTCAGGAGGTCAGTGGGAGATAAACTGCAAAGAAAAAAATGTCTGCCAGCAGTGATTTCTTACATATAAATGAAAAAGATTGAAAACATATGTTTTGAAGGGGTACAAGAGAAAGGCAGCAGTGAGAGAAACTGATAGAGGCTTTCAAAAACAGCAAGCATTTGGACTGTCTTCCAAGCAATGGAAATTCCAATTTTAGAAATTGTGCTACAGGCTAATACCGTACAACATTGTTGGCTATGGCAAATGGAAAAAAAAAAAAAAAAAAAAAAAAAGAAAAAAAAAGAGAGAAAAAAAAAAAAAGCTTTTGTAATTCTGTCCCCATTGCCAGAGGAATGACATGAAGTCAGTCAAGCACATCAGGGGAAAATGCTTATTTTCCACAAATATAGCCTAAGAGCATTCAGCTAATATCTGTCATACATAACTATGTCCTGTGCCAGTGCTGTAGAGGTGTATCATATCATTTAGTAAAACATAAAATTGCAACTTTTCCATCAATGGCAACCCTGCAAGCTCCAGTCAGCATCCTGGCAATCAGTATGTAGGGAACCTGGTGGACTAAGGACAGAAGTTCATCACATAGTTCTCCTAAAATAACATTGTTATTTTGTGTAGCATATGCCATAACTCTATGGCAACTCAGCCAGGGAAGATGATGAGTGGATGGTGACAATGATGCTGAGTTATCTCCTGATAACCTCATTCACCCTGTTTCTGGACAAAGTGTCTTGCTAGTCAGCTGCTGATGGCATGTTTCCACCAGCCTCCACCAGTCAGAGGGAGAGAGAGTTTTTGAAAGACCTGGTGACAAATAAGGCCAAATCTATGCCTGGACTAAGTCACTAATTTAGTGGCTACCTCAAGAACACATTTGGCCCATGGCTATGATTAACCCACTTTCACAAGGATGTTGTGCTGTTTCTTTGGAGGCAGGGGAGATGATAGCTTGTGACACATGGGCACAGTAATCAGTGCAGATATATCCTCTGTTGCTCCTGGAGTATGCCATATGGTCATGCAGAAAGAATGATATACTATTAACAGCTGACATGAAGGAAACGGGATATCCTCAAAAAATGCATGGCACAGAGAAACTCTAGGTATCCGTAAAAGAAATCCTCAGTTCACTTACAGGTCTGATCTACAAATGTTTGCACAGTTTAACAAGAGAGAAAAGAATAAATCCATAACTGTGTTCCCTTGTTACAATCCAATTTGTGATGGGTACTTCTTAACTTATGTCAGAGCAGCCTGAAGAGTGCTAATGATTATCATTTCATTGGCTATGATGGGTCAGTTCAATGGTTAGGGATTTGACAAACAGCCTTGGATATACCCACTAGTGCTTGGGTACACCTTGAGATAACTATAATACTGTAACAACATACAACAGTGAAAAATTCTGTGGCTGAAAGAGCTGTCCTTTGTCAGAGTAGTCAGGACAGCCCATGACTGCAATTTGCACATATTGTTGCATAAAATTCATATTTTATCCTATAATCCATTACAAAGCTGTAGTTGGAAGTGTGTTTTGAGCTTTTAAGCAAGTACAAATGAAAAAGAAATCTCTCACTTGCTAGTGGGACAAGATTTTTAGTTGCATTTAGGTGTCTTTGGAAGCACAGAAATAATAGCGTGGATAGAAAAAAATGGCAATGCACAAAAACCATGAAAAGCTTAAGATGTGTGGCCAGACCCAGTACAAGATGTCACCATAATTATTATGATGGCTACTTATTTATAGTGGTCTGGTCATGCTACATCCCTGAACTGAGCTGTGTGAAGGCCAAGGGAAGGGTACCAGCAAGAAAAAATATCTTCGCTCTGTCAGCTGTGTCACAAAGGAGCTGCTTCTGATCCTCTCTCTGATAGCCTGGGGAAATTTGCTGCTCACTCCTAGAGGTGGTAGCAGGCTGGAGCTTTTGAGACTTATGGGATTGTATTTAAGAACACCAAAATAGGGGTTAAGAAGAAGTTAAATATCTAAACTTTGCACCCCTAGCAGTGCTTTACTCCCACTGATTTGTGAGCTGCACCATGATGTGCTTTGAAGACTCCCCCATCCATGTCTGTCTACATTGACATTTAGGTATCAGACTACATTGACATATGTAGCTGACAGTGGTCTGTTTTAGCCCTGGTGCCAAAGGTGATACTAAAGGCAAAAAGAAGCTAAATAATTAAAATATTAGTAATAATAATAATAATAAACAACTTGGAAGCAACTCCTGGAAGGGAATTCTTTGGCTAACTACAGTAGCAAGACCTTCTCCTAATTCTGGAAAAAGGCATTAATGTAGGCCTCCTGGAACAACCGTCAGGTGATATTAGCTGCTCACTTTGGATAATGAAGGAATGACAGCTGTGTTGCAAAAACAAACAAACAAACAAACAAAAAAAAAAAAACAAAGAGCTCCTTTGGGAGCAGTACAACTCTTCAGTCAGATGGTGATAAATATGGGTAGCTTCATACCAGGCTGCCAGGGAAAGTGACTTGCTGAGAAAATTTATGTACTTTTGTCACTGTTCCTAGCCTGCAAGTTGAAAGTGACTTCAAGGCAATTTCAGTCTAAGAAGATTCACAGAGCTGATGATAGGAGAAGATGGAAATGACAGAAGTCCTTAGTTAAAATAGGAAAGAGAAAAAAGAAAAAAGAAAAAAAAAAAAAAAAAGGCTGAAAATCACTGACCAAATGAGCTTGATAGCTACAAATTTCTTGGCTGTGTATTCCCTTTCTTCCCCACCCAATGGCATTCTGATGACATCAATATTTCTTGTAGCTTCCTTATTCAGCATTTCTGTTGATAAACTGTAAAAAAGTTCTTTTGTCTGAATTATTGCCTCTTTTCTGTCTCTTCCATTTGCTTCTAAGATGCACATTCTGGACACACAGCAGCTGTGATGTTGCATGGATTGTCCTTCCCTAGTTGCCATTTGGGAACACGGTCAATTGGCAGCCACTGCTAAGGTTATTTATACTGCTCGGGCATTAAAAACATTTGAAATCTTAAAGAGATGGTTATGTTCCAGGGAATAAACTAAGGTGTTGTTTCCTCACAGTAAATGCCATCCATTCCTGCCTCCGAGGCACTTCACTTTGTTTCTGGACAGTTTGTGTTGTCAAAGAAAAACATGGAAGAACAGTTTGTTATTGGTGTTCGCTTAGGACAAATACAGATTTAGCAGTGCAGGAGTCCAGCTTTTCTGTTCCGGTAGAAATCTATTTGGCACAACAAAGGGGAACTGTTGTCTATATTTGGCACTGATGCCTCTCAGTTTGCTCTGACCCATGACACAGGGCAACAACTCTCTTGACCACGCACAGTGGAGATGTCAGTATCTGTCTGTAGAGATGTGCAGGATGTTTGGCACATTTTCATTCATCTCATCTGATCAATAAATCTCCCACCAGCTCTATTTGCTCAGCTTTTTTCCCAGTTGACTTGCTGCAATCATGACACCATAAGTTACCTGGAAGTAAACTCCACACCTTGTTCCAAGAGTTTCTGAGAGATTGTTGCTTTCCACGTGGACAGTCAAGGCTTTCCATGATATTTTTAGAATATCACAGTATTAGAAAGTTCAGTAGTCCTAACCACTGCAAGCAAACTAAGATTAACAAGTACAAAACAAAAAACAGGCCAACCAACTGACCAACCAACCAAACAAAAACCACAAACTTTAATTTCAGATTTTACAACAAAATACTGTATATAGCTTTGTAGGAGATAAGGCTAATTCAGCCTGATACTTGAAGGCATAAAGTTGTCAGCAGTGAGAGCTAGAAAAAAAATGCTTCACTCCATGTGTAGCAATGCCTAATTGGGTAAGGACAGCACGTTTTGTCTGTAATTCCATTTGATCACCACGTGCTACTTGTTACTACCCAGGCTGAATACCAGACAGGATTGACTAATAGCTTCACCCAGCAGGCCAAATCTATGTTCTGAAATGATGGTTATTTTTAGGAATACAAATCAGTACAGAGACCTACTGAATCAAATTCAGGCTTCTTGTCTTTACCTCAGGAAACCTTCTCAACTTTTTTATTTCTGTGATGAAATTAACTTAAAGTTCCTACCTTCTTTGTCTCATCACTGTCAACACTTTGACCTTTGACTTCACCACCTTCTATTTACATTGCACAAATCTGTTATTTCTTGCACAGTCTAACACATGAACTCCCTCTTTAAGCAGGTCTCTCTCTTCCCTGTAAATTCCCTTCCAGAAGTCCATATCTACTGTCAGTGTCTTAGGCAACATAAGCAGAACAACTTAGCTAAGCATTAAATCCAGAAGTTCTGTTCTTGATTCTGAGCAAGTCCATCACCCATTTTGTATCTAATTTCTTTCATTTGTGATACTGGCCCTTCTTGTCAACAGTTTTCAAATTTAGTAATGATCAGAGCACAATGAGAACTGCATACTACAGTGTGATGTCAAGACTGGGGTCTATTTGTCTATCACTCTATTGCAGACTAAAAGAAGTGGTTCTTAACCAAAAATACAAAAGCTGGCAGAATGTCCTTTATCCATGCAGCCCTGTTCTAGTGCTTCTAGAGCAGGCTGGCTACATTCATGCTTTGTAGCTGTTGTCCCTGGGTCTCACTGGGTCCCATGGGGATCTCTTAGCCTTTATGATATAATGATTATCCTGTCTGTGTTGTTGTTTGTTTGCTTATTTTTAATTTTAAAATTATTGAAATAATGACAGGATTGCTTTACAGCCCACCTAGCTGGTCTTCTTGTGTCCTCAGACTGAGGATGTACATTGCATGTTTTTTTTTGAGGCTAGAGGTCATGTGGAGTCATAGAAAGGGAAGGAAGCATATTAGAGGACTATGTAATGCAGAGGGACTCAACTCTAGAGAATCCATAGAGAATCCATAAAAGCTTTGAGAGTGGTCCGTTGAGTGATCTGTCACTCAAACTGTGCTAGGAAATTATCTTCAGGAAGGCCAGTTGCAGTGATCCAAACCACAGTAACACTTAAGCAATGTAGACACTTGATTGTGTGGCTTACAATTACAAGGTTTACAATTGCAGCAAACAGGCAGAGAGAAAGCTCTGTAATATCTGCTCCCCTTTGAGGTATACCTTTGTGTCTGGTGGGTCACATACTAGCCAGTCCCAATCTGCTCCTACAACAGAACAGCATCCAAAAATTTACTTAAGAGTAGTGTTTACTAATTCTGCAGTTACCTTCCCTTTCTGCCTCCTTATCCAGCCTTTGCCTCAGCCTCTTTCAACACCAGCAGGGAGAGTATCACCTCTGAAGCTCATGTGGGTAGCTGTACATGGAAGCATGCAGCCTGACTATAAAGCATTTATCGTAGCTAATGCAGAGCTGAAGAAAGATGTGCTGTTCTCTCCTTAGTGTTTTCTGTTAGTTATGCCAAGAGTTGTTCATACTAGTCTGGGGACCAGACGTGTAATAGTTAGGAGCAGAGTGTTGCACACTAAAGTTCCTTCGTCCTTGATCCTGCCTCAGAGATCCAAGAGCCATACATTCTTTCTGATTTACGAGTATATCAACAGCAAGTATTCACACTGCCCCCTTGGACCTCCCCCACTTCCCTAGCCATCTCGACAGAGATGCTGGAAGTATTAATTCCAGCTGGGCGCATGAGTTCAGAGAGCCCTTCTGAAAGAGAAGTGGTGAAACAAAAGGAAGAGAGACGCTCTCTTTTGGCGCTGCTTTGTTGTGCTGCAGGAAGTGAAGAGACAGCAGTCCAGACAGCAGAGATGACAGGTCGTGAAGAGGGCACTTCCTATGAGACAGGAAGCCATACCAACCTTTATATGGAGCCCCATCTGGCTGCAGGCCTCCGTTCCCTGCTTTGTACTTGGGTTGCCATCCTCTGTGCATGGCTGTGCCAGGGGCTGCTGCAACTGGCAAGGCAACATGTTGTGGAAGAGGCTGGTCAAGTGGCTGGACACTTATTGTTGGGTGCTGCCACCAGGCAGAGAAATCCCTGGCTAGATTATGAAGAGGCTGATGATGCCAGCTGGAGGACTGAGATATAAGGCATGCAGTTATAAGATGCCAGAGACACATGGCTAAATCGGTGTGAATGATGGTCCTGCAGAAACTTTTCAAGGAAAAAAAGTAGCTGTCAGTCAGCCAAACTACCTAAAATATCTCTTCATTTTTCCTGTTTCATTCCATATCTTAAAGGGTTAGTAAGGATTATAAATGTGATTTGTTAAGGGGCATTAGAAGAGAGTGCAGCTCTTTTTTTTTTTTTTTTTTTTTTTTTGAATGAAACCAACTGTAAAAATATTTACAACTCCACTTCCCAGAATTAGTTTGTAGGATATAGACTATATTTATTACTCTTATCATAGTTGCTGTTTATATTTCACAAATGTGTGGAAGCTCCAGGCATGATCTGTAACAGTAGGCCATGTCCAACTTAAGGCTCCTCCAAGTATTAATGAATTATGGTCTAAAGACTGTGTGAGTGAGAACACATTAATAGATTGGAGAGGAAATCCTGAGCTCCTGGCGGGAAATGTTCACAAACACAAACTTATACCCATATGCTTTTAGGTATATATTCAGTTTGTACTGGTTGAATTGAAGGGGAAGCACAAGAGGGCCAGTTGTGATTCTGAATTAGTGGGTTTTTTTAATCCTCATGAAAATGCAAGATAGTAATTTGGCTTCATATAGCACAACTCATTATAATTCAAGTGATGATATCAGCTGCACTATCATGATTAATGCTGTCAATACACAGACATTAATACCATTAATATTTTGAAATCTGGAGTTAATTTTATGTACCAGTAATACTAAGCTGTCTTGAGGTCAGGAACCAGATGTGGCACAGTTCTTCCAAGTTTAGGTTTTTAAATGATCTTTCCAAGACAAAATAAGCTAAAATTTTGAATAATGAAAAGTGTGAAGATAAAACATGCAAGATGATATAGGAACCCAGAGACCAAACTATGGAAGGACCATGACATCTTTTATCTTTCTGAAAAAGCTGAGTGGAATATGAAAAACAGGAGAGGCCAGTGAAGATCTGAAGGCCTCTACATTTTCAAACCGTTCTGAAAGTTAAGTTGTGGTAGTGAAGATAGAAGTCTGCTTTGCATTTGTGGTTTGTGCTGGAAAGTGTATGACTGTCAGGAAGAGGAAATGTGACTTAGTGAAGTGCTGAGTTACTTATACACCATTAGGAACCAGCTACCAAATGGGACAGACACTGTTTTCAAGACTATGGGGAGGAGGTGAAAACAGCATAAAGAGTTATATATGGAAAGTACTGGAAATTGGTTAACTCCAGGAGCTGTGGAAGGTTATTTTATACGAGGATGCATGTATTCATTTATTTACTGAACTCTGCACTTCCAAATGAATGAATTTATTTAAAAAAAAATCTCATCTTTATTTCATTTAAGCTGAGAGTACTGTAACAGCTTTTCTCATATTATGTTTCATGTAAGTTCATCCAGTTCTGGATAAGCCCAAGCGGTACTAGATTACACAGCAAAAGTACATAAAGGCATAAAGGTTATTCAGAATATTGTTTAAATCCGTCTAAGCTTGTTTCAAGATTGAATTGTTTCACTAAAATAAATAAAATAAAATAAAATAAAATAAAATAAAATAAAATAAAATAAAATAAAATAAAATAAAATAAAATAAAATAAAACTCTCAGTAATGTTTTAGGAATTGTTTAGAAAAGGTTTTTTCTAAAAAGGTTTCACTTTATAAGTTACTAAAAGATTTCAAATAATAAAGGATTCTTGTAATTTTTGAATTATCAGAATATTTCAAGATCTTTGCTACTTTATTAAAAACAGGAAAAAAAAATAGAGCAAAAAGAACAACATTAACTTCTTGTATTTGGAAAAGGCTGTAGAAGTGCACCACTCTTACTTCATTTTGAACACAAGCTCTCCGGTTCCATATCAGCTTTGCCTTTTGTAGTGTAGCAAAGTATCTAGGGAATTCCAAGTGAAATATTTTACCTTCTCCAGAACAGGAAACATTGAAAAAATTCCTGTGACAAATGCAAGCTGTTGTTCACTGCCCAGTCCTTCCTCTTACTGCTTCACAGAGCAAGGGGTCACCTATGGGAAAATAAAGCTTAAAAAGTCACAACCCTATATAAAAATGATCATGCTAGGTAGATCATGCTACTCTGCCGAGTCACTTTTGTAACCACGAGCCAAGAACTTTTAAAGTTGTCTCCTAAGTTCATAACTGCTTTGGGTTGCCAGACTGTCACAGAGCACTAGGAGTAGACGGATTAATTTGATTCCAGTCAGTTGGATTCAAAGGAAAGCTGGACAGAGTCCATCCACATGATGCTTGAATTTTAAGTGGGGTATCTGCTTCAATAAGCAATGTGCTGTGTTTGCTGAATAGGTTGAATTTCAGCTCAGGTGTCCCGGCTGAAGTGTGAGCCCCAGTTTGGGGGAAAGGGCTGTAGCACAGACAGTTGAACAGACAGTTTCTGCAAGAGATGAGACCTCTGCATTTCATCACAACAGTGATGGATCTGGTCCAAAGGTCAGTGAGGTGGATGGAAAGGCTCCAGCTGAATTCAATAGTTCTGGAGCAGGCTAATGAGTGCAATTTTTACTTCTCTGCTCCTGCCTTGCCTTTTATTTTCTCAAAAACATTAGATATCCATTTTTCTGTATATAGCCACACCTTTCCTATTTCTTATTTTTTTTGTTTGAATTTGATAAATATTTTAGAGTCCTTCACAGACTGGGCAAGAGTCAGACAGAGAGGAAGAGACCAAAGTTGTTAGTCAGCTTTGGGATATTTCTCAAGTACTAGGGAGAAAAAAAAGTCTAATTTGTATTTGTTGTTCCCATACTTCTGATCTATTGTCATCAACCTAAAATATTTGCCTTTATATTGCTAAACAACAAGAGTCTTCAGAAGCTTTGCAAAAGTATATTTGTTAGTCACTGTTTGTTGAACTCCCTGAAAATGACAAATGTTAGCTTCTATTTGCTTGTATTAAAAGAGCAGAATTTTTTATCTCAAAAGAAGTTATACATGTTGATTAAATTGATATTTCTGTGTTTGTCTTAAAATTGTTTCACTCGTGCCTTTCTTACTCCTCTTCACTATCTAGAATCTCCCTTCTTGGGCAAATCTAGAATTTTTCCACAGCCTTTTTAGTCTGCAAAAATGCTGTTTCCATGCCTGACAGCTGCTCCTTTTGTTGTAAAAAATATTCAAAGAAAAAACAAAAGCATCCTCCTTTTCACCAAAACATGATGAAGAATAAACACAATAGCATATTATTAAAAGATTGATGATATCATGCTGTATACCAGTCAATTATAGAAAGAATTTATGAATTATTAAACAAAATGTCAGAAACAGCAATTCAGAGAAAGCACACGGATATAAAACTCAAAAAATCTATCTGATTGTGAAAGTCAATTATTTCCTGTGGCTTAAGGAAGTGGCCGTCTAGAAATCAGCTTTTGCTTTGCTGTACCACTTAGCACCCTCTGAATGAGCACATTGACTCTATCTTACCATTATGTCTGTGAATCTATTCAGCATCATCCAAAGATAAGGAAAAGTGTCAAATGATGAAAAGGGCAGATGTAAAGTTCAACAGCTGATATATCCTTTTTCTTGCCTGTCCCTGTCACTGTGTAAGGTGCTGTGCTACCAAATGGTCATATAGCAACTCCTCCACATGGGAACATTTGTTGCAGTCACTGACCAGGGTCCATATGCAGGTCCACCATGGTGGCTCTTTTGCAATGTTTTAGGGTTTGGTTTGTTCCAGTGAAGCATTGACTCACTCTGTCCTATACTTGAACACTATGTTGTCTTGGTGCACCATTCTGCCTGTGGTTTTGCTTGGAGGACTCTGACCATGGTGTGCTATGCTCATACTTTGAAGGACCTGGGAATTTTGCTATAAATCTTTTATTCTTTAGCCTTCTTGGTGTATTGCTGAGAGATCATTTTGCTACTGTCACTTTCCCAGTTTGGGGGGATTATATTTTTTGCTGAACAAGTGCAGTAATAGAGGTTTAAGACTGAAACCATGTATAGTCTCCCCATCCCTTCTCATTGACGTTATTTGTGGTCAGGCACAGGAGAGCTGTAAGTAGAATATTGTAGGGCAGGGGGTGGACAGGGCAGAGAAGCTTTCTCATGCAGACACTTCTTTTTTACCCCAGGCTAAGAGTCTGTTTCCAACAGAGAAACAGAGAAACTGGGCATAGGTAAAATAAGGTATGCTCCTAGTTACTTTGATCCCTCTTATCTGAAGAGGTCTTATCCAACCTTTCTATGAGGAGAAAAAAGCCTTTTGTTATTAAGGGCAGTTCCTACCTATTATTGATGAAAAAAAAGAAAAAAAAGAAAAAAAAAAAAGTAGATCTTGACAAAATAAGGGCTTTTATTTCAGTTCCTGAAACAATTATTTCTTTGTGGCGGCTGAAGATATGTGTTGCCAGAAAATGTTTTTCTTTATATGCGTAAGAAATCATGATGCTTGGATAACAAAAAGACAAGTTTAGCTTCCATTATATCAGATTTTCATCTACATTAAAATTTGAGTGAAAAATTACTACTATTTTCACAAATCTTGAAAAATATGAAGGAAAACAGTTTTCTAACATAACAAATTGATTTAATTGTGAAAGAGCATTAAAAAAAAAAAAAAAAAAAAAAAGCTTTCCTTTTAAGCTGATTTCCTCAGACAAGACAAGAGTAAGAGACATCAGCATTTTAACTACCTTCAGTCCTATCTATAAGTCCCCATATATGTTTCTTTTGGTTAATTGGAAATAAAATGGCAGCAATAGGAAGCAATTGCTTATTATATATAACATTTGTGGCAGTTTAATGAACGGTACAGTCTCTAATAACATTCTTGTTTAAGTGCCACTAAGAATGAATACACATGGGTACTCCTTTCACAGGCAGAGCTGCAGTCATCTATCAACAGTTGTTTAATGAGGAGGGAATAAAGCTTTTCTGAGTGTTTTTTTTTAATTTTTAAACCTTTTTTTTTTTTTTTTTTTTTTTTCCCCAATCAAATGAAAACACATTTCAAACTCTATGTCTGTTTTCTTGTTATTCCCACTGGCAGTCTTAGCATTGAATAATTCAGCAGTTTGAGAGTTTGTGTAGCCTAAGCCAAGTATAACCCCAAATCCCCAGACTTACAAAACTCAATTTCAGGTTTCTCACCTTAAGCAATACATTTAATAAATTATGTATTTTTCCCCTCTAATATGCATTTTCCAATGGATTGCAAAGAGCCAAGACACTATCCCCTTGATAGTATTCATTTTCATATTAAGGGAAGAAAAAAAGCTGAATGTTATAAACATCCCCCTAACTAACCCCCTAACTAAAAGCTTTACTGTTGGTGGGATTTTTTGTGTTGTCTTTTTTTTTTTTTTTTTCATTGAATCTAACCCTGGGAAAATGTGGCCATACAGAAAAATTATTCTGAGTTCCTGTAATCTGCACTAGTTACTATTACATGAAGAAAATGAGAGGTAAACATCCAATTAAATGTATAATCATCTCTTTGTGTAATTTGCCAAAGATATAATTTATTCTAAATTTACTGAGAAAAGTACAGAAGAAGGAATAATCAGCAGAGCCTGGTAATTAGGTATGTGTCCTCTGGCACGTGGCCTGGCATATTTCAGACCAAAAGTGGATCTGAGCTGCACATTTTTGATGCAGATCTTGACTGATTATGAACTCTCCAAAACTCAGGGTGTTTGGCATAGGGTCCTGGCAGAGCCCAGCGGAAAGGGTGCAGCTGCACCCTGCATCCTGCTCAGATTCTCACATCTGTTGACACTCAATGGGATGTCAGATTGAATTTTAGCCTCACGTTCCCATTTGTATCACTGAAAGCAATTAAGATGTTGGGCAATCTAAGACATTGTGAAGCTTCGGGGCCTGTTAAAATTGCTTGTTATTCTCCTCAGGAGAAGTGGGGGAAAAAAGAAAAAAAAAAAAAAAAAAAAAAAAAAAAAAAAGGAGCTACTATGACCTTTCCTGACTTCTCATCTTTTGCCTCTGAAAGAGAAGAGAGAAGAAATGTACAAGTGCCTGTGTTAGTAACAGACACACGTCCTTGTAGGTGGATCAATTCATTTCCATTAGCGTCACAAGTGGAAGTGGAGCAGTGATCTAATCTACAGAGCCTATTATCAAACAGCTTTCCTTATTCTCCTCCACTGAGTTTGCTGCTTTATTCCCTTGCCAAATTAACCTTGAAGGTATAACGTGACTTTCTAGACTCTACCTTATGTCTGCAGAGAAGTTGTTTTTCGTTGTTAAATGCTGTAATAGCAGGAGTCAAGGACAACAGAATTTTGACATCATTAATTAAATAACACTATTATTTAGAATAACCTTCAGATAAACAAGGGCCTGATCTTTATGCTGGATGCTTTGTAGCCATATACACAGAATAAGTAGAAATGATAATAACTAGATTCAAGCTCCTGTACCCAGTCTATAAGAGGCAGATCCTCTCACTTATTGTGAGCACTATTTACATATTGGACACAACAAGGCTACTGCCAAGGCAAAATACTACATTGTGTATATCCGCACCCCCATCCCAGGGATGAGAAATGAGCCCCGGTAAAGTGAGTAGGACCAGTTGTATGGGAGGTAGCTTTTGAAGGGGCAGGAGATCACAGTCCTGCCAAGTGAGAACAAAGGTTTTTGAGTTTGTCTGTTAATGGAATGTGATTGGAAAGGTGCCTTTGGCAATGGGCATAAAAGAAACCTAGAATTATAGAAACTACGGGAAAAAATTGGAAGGTCTCTAAGAGGGAAACATTCTCGAGAAAGACCATGAGCAAAGCCTGCATGATATCTTCTATTTTACAGATTGACTGGGCACTAGAAACATGTTTCAGAAGTTTGCACGGTTTTAATTTTCCTTGAAAGACATTTTATGGACTTTCACCTAGAGTGTGTTCCACAGCACTAACAATTGCAACTTCGTCTCATCTGAAGAAAATAAAAATAAAATTCTTTGTCCTTTGTCTTTATTTATAATTTTCAGGTACATTTGAGAAACACTTTATGTAGCAATGGGAAATAAGTGGCCACTTATCTTTTCTGGGAAGAGCCACTCGAGTTGACTCAGCTGATTCAGTCCTGTGGAGATTAAGGAAATATGAAAGAAATATTTCCATCCAGCACTTACAACCATGATAATTTTCTGCTTGTTTTGAAATAGCTGCTATCTTTCCTAAACTAGCTTAGTAATGTCATGAATCGTTCTCTGCTCTCTTGAAAAATGAGCAAATAAAGTGCAAAACAAAAAGCTGTATAAATCCTCTGTTGGTGGAAGAAACTTTATGCCTGAAATAACAAAGGTTTCCACATTTTCAGGACAAGAAGCATTTGGAGATGGACATTAGAAGAAGAAATATTGGGAAAAGAAAAAAAAAAAAAAAAAAAAAAAAAAAGGGTCAGAAATCCAAGGTTCAGAATCTACTGAGGCTTTTCCTGGCTGTACACAGTGACACAGGTTCCTTCAGCTGGACCCTCTCTATTTTTGTCCTCTGTCAATTGCTAAGGCCCAAACAACTTCTGAACCAAGTTCCAGTCTCAGCCAGAAGAGCTGGCTGGTTCATTCCCAGCTAGATGGATGTTGCTCTGAGTACCAGCTCCCCTCATGGCCTCCCGGTACAGGTCACTCTACCTGGGCAGGGCAAGGCACCTCTGCAGCTTCTCAAGTCTGATTAGAGACATAGTCTTATCCATCTTCTTAGCAACATTTTATTTTTCTTGCTTTCAGAACCAGTTAGCAGTTTTAAAAATATAAGTCTTCTCCAGGGTGCTTGTCTGTCTGGATAGAGTATTGTCTGATGCACCAGACAATAAAAGAAATGTGAAAATCTATTACAGCATTAAAAAAACAACAACAACAACAACAACAACAACAAAAAAAAAAATCCTGCAAGCTCAACTCTAAATAGATGTGTAGTACAGTTCTTGGGATAGAACTTAAATAGATTTCTTTCAATTATAAAAATAAACTACAGCTAAAGAATCCATAGCAAATAGATCAATGCTAATAAATGGTTTAAAAGGTTTTTTATTTAACCACAAATAGTTTAAAAGGAAATAGGTAATGTGAAAAGGGTAAAAAGGCTTTATTTTTTATTTATTTTTGGAGCTATATGAAACCTTCTAGGAAACTGTTGGCACTTGGAGAAGTCTTGATTGTTACACATACAAGTCCTACGAGGAGCGGCTGAGGGAGCTGGGCTTGTTCAGCCTGGAGAAGAGGAGGCTCAGGGGTGACCTTATCGCTCTCTATAGGTACCTCAAGGGAGGCTGTAGCGAGGTGGGGGTTGGCCTGTTCTCCCACGTGCCTGGTGACAGGACGAGGGGGAATGGGCTTAAGTTGTGCCAGGGGAGTTTTAGGTTAGATGTTAGGAAGAACTTCTTCACTGAAAGGGTTGTGAGGCATTGGAACAGGCTGCCCAGGGAAGTGGTGGAGTCACCATCCCTGGAAGTCTTCAAAAGACGCTTAGATGTAGAGCTTAGGGATATGGTTTAGTGGAGGGCTGTTAGCATTAGGTTGGAGGTTGGACTCGATGACCTTGAGGTCTCTTCCAACCTAGAAAAAATTCTGTGATTCTGTGAACTGCAGACTTGAATAGATACCTTTGAAATTTGGAGAGCAACTTAGCTAATGAATATAGATAACCATATACAATTAGCTCTCAGGACTTGGGTGCATGTATCTGTGAAGTCTGAAAGTGTAGGAGCAGAGAAGCTGCACTTACATTTGGATTTCCCTGAGGAGTGTATTTGGGGTAAGCAGTAAAACCCTCTCTGTTCACTCTCTGCTACAGCAGAGTACTGCATCCAGCCCCTGGGCAAAGCTGGTGCCTTCTCCCTGTCTCAGGTCAGCTGGAGTGGTCCCAGGACATGAGATCTGGTGCACACCCTGATCTGCAGGGTCTGGCACAGAGAAATCATCTGTCTATGAGTAAAAAGCAACCCCTTCTCCCATGGAGCTGCCTCTGCCCCCAGCAGTCACGCTGTGAAAATGGTATTTGAGAAGGCTTTAAGTGTCAGGGTGGGCAGGTCAGATGCCTGGGGCTGCAACACTTCCCTGAGACAACCAAAGCATTTGACATGAATGTTAGATCCATCACTAGCCTGTGGATATCACAACACAAGGAGGGTGGAAACCTAGTGACGTGGAGGGAGCTGGACCATGTAAAACAGCTTAATAAAGGTCAGAATTGACCTTTACCTGCATAAACACTGGGTAGTATGGAAACTGTACCAGAAGATAGAAGGTCTTCTTCCAGAAAGAACCAGTTTTTATTTTTAATTCATGGAAAAAAAAATGGAAGAAATAACTATAAAGGTAGAGAAAGGAAGATAAAAAGAAAAGGATCAGTGGGAGGAAATCAGGAGATGTGACAAGGGAGGGTTTTCCTAAGCTACAGGAGAAGTGTGCACAGTGCATGTGGGATGGGGCATGCTCATGGGGCACAGGTACTGCAAAAGAAAAAAAACACTCCCCTGGCCAAGAGCTGGGAATGTGAATGGGTATGATGACAGGCAACTGAAGAGGTGCCAAAGCTTATTTTCCCCTTTAAGATGACGGTGACATCATCCGTTGCACTCTGATTTCCCTTTCCAGTGTTTGCCTCTATTTGTTTTCCCTTTTTGCGTGCCAAGTCTATAGTGGCATTTTATACAGCTCTGATCTCCACCAGGGAAACTTAGAGAAGAGCCTCGCACAGAGCTCAAGTCCTGTCTTGTCAAGAGGGGCCAGGCTGAAGCCTGGGTCTCTCAACCTTGAAGAGTCTCCTTTCACAACAACAACAAAGACGTAACAACCCCATGTTTCACGGTGCGTGGGAAATAGTAACCCAGGTGTCTCACGAACTGCTTGAAGCATTTGGAGATTTCATAAAATGACTGGATAAAAAACAAGCTGAAAGACCAGCCAGTCCCCTGAAAACCTTTTACTTTTACTCTTTCCACTAACTGAATGACTGAAAAAATGACTGCAAAATTAATGAAAATTGTATTCATTTTTCAAAACGACTGATTTTGTATGCAACATATCCAGATAAGCCAAGTATAGGAAATTGCACTGAGACCATTTCTGCAAAGGTAAGCTGCATGAAACATGACTAATTGATGTAGCACCTCAAATTAAATAGTGAATTAGACTGAAATAATAGCTGAAAGTAACAAAAACACAGAGAGCACAACAGTGTCTTCTTTCTCAGCTTAACATACCTCTAAGTTTGACTTCACACTTTGAAGGATTTGTCTTCTTATAGTAGGTCTACTACTTTGTAGTGATCTGTGGCGGAAGTGTCCTGAAATTCACTCTAATGTACTGTCAAGACTGAGAAGGTTGGGAAGAGCCAAAAAATGCAGAGAGTGGGGAATGAGGGTGTCTCTGATATCACAGAATCACAGAATCACAGAATTTCTAGGTTGGAAGAGACCTCAAGATCATCGAGTCCAACCTCTGACCTAACTCTAGCAGTCCCCACTAAACCATATCCCTAAGCTCTACATCTAAACGTCTTTTGAAGACTTCCAGGGATGGTGACTCCACCACTTCCCTGGATATGTGACATTCTGCCTTGTCACATAAAAAAAAATACAAAACTACAAAAATCCCAAATCTCCTTTTCTCTGCATCTTGTGATGAAGAAAAACCCACAATCAGCTGGCCTTCACCTCAGTGAGGATGCACAAGAAGGGATTGTGTTCCCTCTGTCGTGCTTCCTAAAATTTCTGCAAGTTTGTCCCCAGCCCCTTTACTACACTATTGTCTCCAATCCTCCTGGCTCTGCAATCAGGTGAGATAAAAAATTTATCCAATGATAGTAATTTGTGTGGCTACACCATTTCACAACACACAGAAGCTTGTCTGCTGTTTGCCATGGGTCAGACAGATTGCTATGTGTCATGAGCTTGCTTGTTATTGCAACGGATAAGAAAAAGCCAATAAATACTAAGAATATGATTAAAGAAGGGACTTACAAAGTATTACTACAGGAAGTACTTAGGTAAATATTGAAGTAAAACTGAGAACTCCTGCTTATGTCCTGTCAAATCCTGAAAGTACCTAAGCTTCTTGACAGTCTCGTTAGTCTAGTTTTCTAATGAAACAAGTCTGGAAGGTTTCACTCTCTGTCTGCCTTCTCATGATGGCCATTTGTCTTCATATTCTTGGTAGGAAGGTCAGTTAGGGCTCTTGAAACCTGGGTTTGAATCTTTACAATGGTATTCTGGAAGGGTGGCAACTTTATTATTAAACCATGTTGTTGTATTATTATATTTATAGTGCTATTTATGTATGTGTGTTTCTTATAAACATATACATACATGCAAAGTACACTATGTATTTGTATATGTATTTAGCATATGCATACCTTTAAATATAAACTTCAGTGTTGGCTTTTTTGTTTTTGTTTCTGTTTTAATAGGTGAAGCTAGTAATCACATAATTCCAGACTCTGCATGCTGTTGTGACATTAATATCAGAGGTAACTTCAAAAATGCACAAAGTGCATTATGAATTTTCCCAGACAGATTAGGTACGTACATAAGTTTTATAAACCTAGTCTTAACCTTCTTTTTCAAATCTCCTTTTCTAGGAAGTCCATTAAAGCATGAAGAACAATAGTGTGATTATAACTGCTGCAACACAAAGAGCTGAGTGATATCCTGGAGTCATGCTGTTGCTCTGAGTGAGCTCTAGAGCAGAGAATGATTTGATGCAGAAACATAGGGTCAAATTTTGTCAGGGGATTAGAAAGATGCCTCTAAATACATTCACTCACCTGCCACAAAGCTGATTGTAGGGTATGATTACCAAAATAT
The DNA here is from genome assembly GCF_009819795.1 of Aythya fuligula. Classification (NCBI taxonomy): domain Eukaryota; kingdom Metazoa; phylum Chordata; class Aves; order Anseriformes; family Anatidae; genus Aythya; species Aythya fuligula. Next base: position 82,488,155 of record NC_045561.1, on the reverse strand, counting down.
ATATATATGATTACCAAATATATGGTATGATTGGTATATTGGTATATTGGTATGATTACCAAATATATATATATATATTGTAGCCCTGACAGGCTCTGTGCTCTAACAAAGAACTGAAACTACCTGCAAGAGAGAGGTATATGGAAAGGCAAAGGTTTACACTTAGGTTTGTCAAGTGGCCAGAATGACTTTTCCATATCATCTCCTTTAGGGCAAAAGCCCTGAAGATCTAATTTTCAGAGGTTTTCTGGAAGGGTAAATGTGGTCATGCTGACATGAACATTGTGGCTTGGAGTAGTAACATATTGCTGCCCAAATCTCCTGGTTGCTCCCTTACTGCAATTGGACTGGTTTTGCAGTGTGGTGGACCAGGAACAAAAGAAGAGGCTTTGATTTATTGAACCCTTCTTATTGCACAGAATTACTAGCTAATATAAATATAACCTGTAAGGCCCTGGAAAGTTCCTCCTGCACACCCTGACATTGCATTGACCTATTTAAGAAAATACCCACCTCAGATACACTGGAAAAGGATGAAGCTTTGCTTAAAAAAAAAAAAAAAAAAAAAAAAAAAAGAGAGCTTATTTGCAAAGGCTGTGGGTAACTCTGAGATAAGTGTTGTTTGAAAGGAACTGCAACCTGTCATGCATAACTTTATACTTATAATTTTCATGCTCATTTGCTGTTCCTGTACTTCTCAATTCTTTGTGACCTAGTAAGCTATGTCTACACTGTTGGAGAGAGACATACAAACAGGTTGTAGATGCATGGCTAGTCTGCTTAGAAGCCTGATAAACCAGACTGCCTGAACTCTGTGCTACCATTAGTGCTTTTTGGTTGTTTTGTACGTTAAAGAACCTTAATGCAAAGCTCATTCCAAAGTCTTGTGACTGCCCCAGTGCCTCTGCTGTCAGCAGAGTTCAGGGAGTGCTCTCAGGTTTTGGTCCTAAATGGAGCAGAACTGATCCTCTGAGGGAACAACTAAAATATAACAGCAGACATGATGTTGCAGCAGCAACAGTTGAAGATTTCATTATCTGTGTGCAATTAAATGGTGGAATATTTACCACAGGAAAGAAAAAAAGAGAGGAAAAAAAAAAAAAAAGATTTGTGTATTACGTAGCTCTACATCCAGTGTCACATACCAGTTTCCCAAAAGCCTTTCGTGTATCAGTGATAAATAGCTCTCTATGCCTTCAAGATCAGATTTCTCATCTGTATATACTACATAGAAATTTGGGCACAACTGTCTTATTGTCATTTGATCCAGCCATTCTTACTACCTGGAACAGTACAAACAAGGGAAGACGTGTAAAATTAGTGGTAGTCACACCACCGATTGAGCACAGGCTAGTTTCAATAACACTGCTAAATTGTCCTGGAACCACAGTAACAACATTATGTAGCTTACCTTACCTGATGGCGGTACATTGTGGTGATCTGTCTGTCCTAAAAATCATGGTATTTGGTTTCATGGTTTTAGTTGGTTTCATAGCTCTATAATCTTGGGTGTTCTTTTTGCAGTTGAGTAGGAGATACAACTCCTCCTGGTGTGTTCTGAGAATCTATCTTCAGTGCCACTCCATCTCTGGGAACACTTTCTCCAGAGTGTCTAATGAGTTCTTGGGGTAGCATAGACTGCTAACAAGCCTACTCATCCATCTTGTTGTTAGAGAGGTTTGTGAAGGATCCTATTCTTTGAAAAAATGTGAACATTTCAAATTTCTTTTTGATTCCACTTGGACAAAATAACATTTCATAGTGGCCACAAGATATCAAAAAGACCTCATAAAACTGCTATGCCAGAAGGTTTCACTTTGACTTCTTTCTACAGAAGTTCATCAGGTGTTTTGCATGTATACTTATGGATTTTTATAAAAAGTGTCAAATAGTTATTTACATTCCTGTGAAATGTTTTGATTTTGCTGAATCACCACACTGTAACAGAATAGCTTTCTGACAGAAAATTTTCCACAACTTTTACTCTTTGTTCCCAAACACTCTTAATCAGTATTTATTGGATATTTTTCTCCTATATTCCTTTGGAAATCCCATTATTTTTCTCAGTCTGTTGCTTGGTTATGCTTTAGGATATTCTTCTAGCTTACATGGCTTATCAATTCAAATATTGTGGAAAACGTTGTTCAAACCAGTCTGTACCTGTGGATTTCTGTTCCTGTTAGTTGAGTATATTGCAATTTCTTTCTCTAAACCTGTCACATTTCATCTGGAAGCAAGGAAATAGTGTTCCTTTTTTGAATGATTAAAAATTCATTGCATAACTGCACAAACTCATTGACCAGCACTCATAAAAAAGGCCAGTTCTAGCAATATTTTTCAGAAAGTTACATTGAATAGTTAACTCAAACAGGCAGAAGAAAATCTAATCCTGCTGTTCTGTGGTCTTTGATTTGTCCAGCCTTTGCTTTCAAGTATTTTCCAAAACCAAGACATGGTTGTTAGGTAAAAACCAGACTTGGCTCCTTTCTAAATAGGTTGTGGTTTGTTTGTTATTCCTTTTTTTTTTTTTTTTTTTTTTTTTTTTTTTTTTTCCTTGTCCTGCACTGTAATTTGTAATTTATAATTGAATTGAAGTATAGTTTGCCAAACAATGGTCACAAGTAGATGTTTTGAATGTTTCAGCTGACTTTTGTGTTCAGGAGATTGCTAGAGATTTTGAACTGCCTATGCAAATGTGGTCTTCTGCACAACAGTTACTAAAAGAACTAAAACCTATGCTGTTGCATTGAAAGGTGAGGCATACTGCGCACCTCTTGCTTCCCTTATGAGTATTTTTCTCCTTTCAAATCAAAAATTTGAAAGAAGAGAAATTGAAGAAGCTTTCAGCTCTGAAGTGGCCATTTGTCCTCATAAGCAGCACCATGTACTGAAGCAATTGAGGCCATGTAAGCACTGGGAAGAACTGGAGAGGCTGTGGGAAAAGACAGCATCTCCTCCCCTGCACATCCCCAGCACTTGCAGTGCCAAGCCTTCCCTGTGTCCTGCTGCACTCTACAGTCTCTGTCAGCAAGGAAACACACTGGGGTTTCTCAGTGCCAGTCACTTCCGGGCAGAATAAAAGTGGCAAAATCTGGGAAGAAAGGCCTGTCACTGCCTCACTCATTAAGGCATGTAAGAAGCATTCTTTCAAAGTTTTTCAGTTTTAGTGAATTTAAAAGAAAATCAGTTCAATAACCCCTGTCTCCTCTACAGCTTTGTGCACCTTTGTTCCTTGTTCACCTGTAGCTACCACTTATGCTGTAGCCTCACCTACACTGATTTTGAGAGCAAAGACATTGGAAAGAATGGGGCCAACAGAGCTACATGGAATTACTTTGCCAAAAAGTGCACTCAGGGACAATGGAAACTATTTGTGAACTTGGATCTAAACCAGTAAAAATTTTCAAGCAAACAGGCAGTTTGCATTTGAATCAATCATGTGAAGTTGAAGGGTTGGGTTACAAAATAAATACATAAATAAATAAAAATGTGTTCATGGTTACATTTTCCAATAATTTTTGAAACAGATCTGATTTTACTGGGCACAGTATCTCTCAAAAGAAAAATGAAATATTTAATTTTCAACTGATTTCAATGTTTCAATTTATCAGAAAATGAAGTTAGTCATATAATTAATTAAAACAAAGAAAACCAACCAAAGCAAACCAAAACAAACAAACAAACACGGGAACAAAATCTGTTGTCAGCTGCCTGAAACACCTGGCATTTTTTGGTCTTAGCTTGTTTTTTCAGAGAAACACAGGCTTACGCAACTGCTCTGTATAACTGTATGCATCTTGCCTAAACTCCACCAACATTTCTTGTGATCACTCCCTGATTTGAAGCTGTCTTAGCAGTGGTGCAGTTAGGCCTCAAAAGTATGTAGCTTTCTGCAAATTTTGTAAACAGTTGGAGATAAGAAAAAGATCTATACTCATCACGGCTGAAGACAGCCATAAAAAGAGAAGCACCATGATATTCATGACTGAAAACCAGCCTAAGGCTGTAGTGCAGATTTAATAAGGCAGTGAAGATGAGAGCTGTAAAAGCATTCACCAATCATAATCTGTGTTGCTCCTGCCACAGTACAGCTTTCCATGCAATGTCCACACCATTAACTGTTGCAGTTTCCTCATCTGTTTTTGGTAAAAGGTACCAAATTATGCTCTTACTTCCTCCAGCACGGCATGAAAATATCACTCTATATATTATTGTGATTTATAGGTGATAGAAAACATGCCAGAAAGAACAGAAACTGTGATGAATGTGTTTCCCCTGTAGTGACAATCCCATACCTACTTATGTGCTTTCATGGTCAGATTTTGTTAATTCAAGACAATCTGGTTCAGTTATTAGTAGAAAAGTAAAATTCCCTAATGGATATTAGTGAGAAGACAGAAATGAAAAATTCTATTAAAATATCTGTCACCTGCAAGACACAAATCCATAGGAAAACAGGCAGCTTTTGATGACAGTTTTCAAATAGCCCTTGAACACTCACTGTATATATATATAAAAATAATAATAATTAAAAAAAAAATTCTCCACAGCAAGCAACAGTTGAGGGTATTATTTTTACCAGGGGAAAAAAAAAAAAAAAAAAAAAAAAAAAAAAAGTCAGCACATTGCATTCTGTACCTGTATGGAAGCAAAGCCACATATTTGCTTTCATGACAGAAAACTGTTTTCCTAATCAACATAAGCATATTCATCATGAAACCATTGTGTTGTTTTCCATTCAAAGGAATCAAGTCACATTGACTCTATACTAACAGCTTAAAGATCAGCAGAAACAATGAAGAGAATCAACTTTACGTAATCCTCAGCTGATGCCTGGGTTTGAAGCCTGGCCCAGTGCTCTCATGCCAACTTCAGCAAAACAAGCTCTTTCAGGAGCATGTATTGGTTCTCACTTTCCAGATGTAGTTCTGAGGCAAGTGAAAGGGACAGGAGAAGGGGGACAAGCAGGATCCACTAGTATTTTTACTGAAATAGTCTTTTACAGCTGTTCAGTTATTCCCAGTTTTATTATCATTCTATTTTTGTTCGAGGTTTAAATAAAGGGCAAAAATATTTCTCTTTTAATTAATAACTTAACTTTAAACAGGAAAGATAAATCTTTACATTATGTTCAGTGGAACTGCTTTTACAAATATACCGTGTTCTTTAGCTTTGAGTTTTTACTGCACTTCAGAGTGTTTGTTGTCATGGATTAGCCAACAGAACTTCATCCATAAAATTCTTCCCTACCCTAACAGTAGGTAGATTTGGCTTAACCAACATAAAAGCATCTTCCTTAAGAATTTGCAGCTCAGCTGTGTCTGTTAAATGAGATTATGTCTATATTAAACAGTATTGAATATTCTGGGGAAGACAAGTTTTTGGGTAAAGTGCAATGCCTGTGCACTTCTGTACAGAGCAATGGGGAGATGTCTCATTGCACTTATTCAGTAGAGGAAAGAAATCAGCAACCTGGACTCTTCAGCCTGGAGCAAGAGCTACTTCTCCCTACCAGTTCTGCAGGATCCTGCAGGTCCTGCAGGAATTCCTTGCTGAGCCAAGTTTTGGCTACTTCGGACCATCTGAGCACTGCCAAGACTTTGGCTCCTTGCCTGTCTGCCACATTGCCTCCCAGAGTGCTTACAAAGCATGTAGCAGAATGTCTCACCTCTTGTCTTTTGTCCTGCAACCCATTAGAAAGTTCACAGCAGTTGATGTAAAGCAGGATAGCTGCAAAAAAAATAATGAAGAACAGCAAGAAAGACATGGTGGGCTCATCCATTTTTCTCACTTGGGATAGAACCATCTGGATACTCACAGACTGCTAGACTACCAAAGCAAACAACCAAATTTAGTAAGTTCTGAATTAGTACACATACATACATGTAAATTCACTTATATGTATAGCCATTCCTTGTTTTCCAAAATATTATCCATGTTTAATTTAAGTCCAAGCCATAATACACAAGAAGAAATAGCTTGCAGATCTCTGGGGTTAAAATGGAAATGAATGACCCTTGAAAGGATGTTTTTTGGTGGGAGGGAGGCAATTCAGTAGTAGAACTTCATCTGATTCATGTAAATGTAACCCTATAGGTGAATAATATTAGCCTGACAACAATGGTTGGATGTTTAGATCAACACTCTAATTGTTAAAGTCCATTTCTTTAAATTCTTATTACATACAAAACAGGAGAACAATTGTATGCTGTCGGTATTCTTTTATGAATCATGAAGACTCAGTGAAAATATACTCTCATAGCAATCATTAAATAATAAATTCAGTAATAGAGACCTACACATTCCAGTGCTTGGCATGTCACACCTTCTATTCTTGTTACTTAACAGGGATATTTTACAGCTTGTGGCAAAAATATTGTCTCCTCTTTAAAATAAAGCAAGTTTATGCCTGTTTTATTTCAAGGTGCTTAGTGAAATACAACTTTTTACTGAAAATATCAAGAGTGCCTAGAGCACTTAAGAGTTTCAGTCTTCTGTTAGACTGAAGAGACTATTATGATGATGACATCTTACCTTCTAAATAACAGGGACTTAAAAATGGCCAGGGAAAAAAAATAATCAACCAAAATTATTAGTTTTATTTCATGGTAAACCAAAGGCACAGGTGCCAATACAAGGAGGACTTACTACCTTGTTTTCACATCTAAAGCAATGGAAATTAATCTGCTGAAACTTGCAATGCAATTTTTATTGAAGATATTTTATGTTCATGAATGTATATGTGTGTCTATGCATATATTCCTACGTATATTGTGTAAGAGCAGATTCTGACCTGATTTATAAGATTAGGATATCCGAAAGCATGTCTATCATTCATTTACTGCTTTTTTTCTATTTAGGAATTTAGGGTTTGCTTATTCTGAGTACTCAGAAATTTCAACTTTAATGTTAACAAAGGTAACTTAAAAAATCTACTGTTATACTTTGTCTAGTTTGTATTTCACTTCATGATACAAATAGATATAGGTTCATGGATAGCCCTTCCAATCAGGCTAGATAGAAGAGTGTCAGTAGTCATTGTACAATGCTTCACTTAGTTAAATATCAAATCTAGGTCCTTTTGAAAGATGGCAATTTACTTATTTAAATATCTACCACAATTTAAATTTACTGTGATTTATGTCCATTATTGCCTTTTCTCAGTAGAAGCAATCATTACTCTGGTAATTGAATTTAGAACTAAAAACAGTCCAAAATGTAAGTGAAACAACACATAACTCTTTAAAAATGTTTCTATTTACAAACATTTATTTAAAAAAAAAAAAAACTTTTCTCTGAGAAAACTGTAAAAATAGACAACATGTACTTTCTGACATAGTGACTGTATTTGTTATTTTTCTACTTATTCAATGTCATTGATTTTTAAATAAATATAACTAATATTCTCAGCTGTGCATATTTCCATGCCTCCTATGACCAAGCAAAAGAACAAAGCTGATAAAATACCAGAAAATGAGTTACATGAAATATATCACAATGTATTTATTTGTGAAATTCACTTACTTTTGAGGAATTGTTTTGGGAATTAATCTACTTATATTCACTTTAGTAAATCTGAGCATAACTAAAAGAACAGTCTGTGTATCGTGTGGCAGTCTGTATATCATGTGGAAATATGAAGTATATGTGATTATAGTACTTTTACTATGAATAAAATGAACAAGTACTTTCACCACACTGACAGTCTAGACTATTAATATATTTGCAAGATGTTGAAAAGTACAGCAGCTGTCATGAGTAGGGGCTGTAACAAATGGCCCATTTCTACTGTCTGAGCTCAAAACTTCCTACATTTAAAATGAGGAACCTTATGATCTCCCCAAAATTTACTTGCTGTAGCACTGCAGAGCAGAACATTTGCTGATATGTTAGATACTGTCATGATGAAATTCAAACTATAAACTGCTAAAAACAAAGGTTGCCAGGTCAAGCTTCTGATAAGTACTGCTGATTTGCCTCAATACAGCAATGGAAAATATGCAAATTCAAAGGGTGACTAATTACCCCTTGGGAAAACTTAAGCAACTGGTCTGAACTGTCCTGTAATTAAAACCATCTAGATAATGTAAATAATTGTCTTACAATCATTTCGTATTGGAAAATTTCTGCAACTACTTATTCCGTGGCCTGGCTTTGTATTTGCCAAACTCCTCAATACATTTTAAGCTCATTAAGGTTTAGCTCCTGCCAAGGACTTTCTGTCCCAAGTCACCCTACCCTCACAGGTGGCATTCCTGGCTGAAGGCTTGAACTATAACAGCACTAACTATTCATAGCTGGGGTGGCACGACATCACATGTCTGTGTTCCCCGGCATCAGCAAAACTGACAGAGAGAGCAAGGCAGTCTGAGTTTTCAGAAGCAACTGAAACTTCAAGTGAAAATACTGAGACATTGATATATAGTTATAGGGAGAAATAAATATGGGGAATGGTGGGGTCTTGGGATGCATAATTATGAAAAGCAAAGGTACTACATGTAAAGTCAGTTCCTTGTTATTTTGTCTTCTAAAAACTTATGCTTCCTTTTCTTGCCACATTTTAATCCAAAAATGTCCTTCAACATACTACTAGCTCCAGTTAGACTTCTCACCTAAAGAGTAACAAACTCTGAGTGAAGAAAGCACTGTAAATATGTACTTTCTTCACATAAAATGACTTTGGTAATTCTAATTCTTTTGCCAGTAGGCTCACTGATGCTGAGTAAATCACTTTTCCTAAAGATTTCCTAAGGAACATGCTTTGAATATGTCGCCTAGATATTTGTTACTGGGCACTGAAACATGAAAGTCCAAGTTGTTTCCCTCTGAATTACCTAGCTCTTATTCTTCTGCAATGAGAATAAGCTCACTAGTGCCTGTAGAGGCTCTCAGATCTCCTGGTGATGCGTTGCAGATAAAAGCTCACAAGTTAATAAATAATATTGCCCCCAGAAGAGGATATGGCATGTGCAGAACAAAAGCCACTAGATGGATTGAATGTAGTGTTCAGAAGCTGCCCATCAAATAAGCATCACATATTTCAGTCCCGAAGTGAGGCCAGGGCCAGTGTAATTTGTAGTTTTAATTAAAAGTCTTCACCATTAGGTTTACAGCTAGGAAAGCTGAAATAAGAAAAGACAGAAAACAACAATTCCAGAATTTCCTGTTGGTTTTTGGTTTTGAACACTTAAGTTCGCAGCCTTGAGGATGCTGTTAGCACATATGCATGCATGCATTTGTTTTGTACCACAAACTGATCATAAGACGGCGGTGAATCACAATTCACTTCAGACAGATCTATATCAAATAATTACATTGAATCTTTGTAACAGATTAACAGCTAGACTGAATGTCGTGTGGTGCTCAGGATTTGCTTGTGAACACAAATGCATCTGAGTTATGGAGCTCCATTTTGCCTCACATATGGAGTAAATGCAATTTCAGGAAGTCATTGGTGGCTGCTTGAGAAGCTTAGTCCTTTATTTAATCACAGAAAAAGTACAGGAGAGGCCAGCATACAGATTTCCTATGCTGAGGTATCGCCTTCTCCAAAACTGCTAGGTAGTTTGGTTAGTTAGTTGGACATCTCCAAGGAAATAATAAATAAATAAAAAGAGAGTTGGGTAAGATCAGTCTGTGTGATCTGCTTTAGCTCCCAGCCTTCTTGAACAGTCTCAGCAGTTTTTTTTGCTTGTTTGTTTTATTTAAAGTTTGAAATGTTTTTGGCTGGGAGCTGTTCTTTTGCTGACGCTCAAAAGAAAAAATGCATTTCTACCTACCAGTATCCCCCATCAACAATATCCAAATTACTGAACTTACTGTAGTCTTTGTAACTTACTGCAGTACTTTCTGACTTTCCAGTCAGAACTGCAAAATGGAGCAGAGGGACTTTTTATTTATTTATTTATTTATTTATTTATTTATTTTCCTACTATAATAATTCATATTGATATTTCTTCCGTCTCAGTATGGGGAATAGTTTACAGTGTATAGTCACAGAAGATAAAGTAGCATCTTACCACAACCCAAGATGCAAAAAAGACCCTCTTATCACAACCTAGCAGCGGATGAATCATAAAGTCACAAAAGTCACAAAATGGTTTGAGCTGAAAGGGACCTTAAAGACCATCTAATTCCAACCCATTCCAAGCCCCATCCAGCCTGGCCTTGAACACCTGCAGGGATGGGGCATCCACAGATTCTCTGGGCAACCTGTTCCAGGGCATCACCATTCTCAAAGAAGTTCTGCTTCTATAATATCTAAATATCTAAACTAAATCTACTTGCTTTTAGTTTAAAGCCATTACTCCCTGAAAAGAAGTCCCTCCCCAGCTTTCCAGTAGATCCCTGTTAGGCACAGGAAGGAAGCTGCTATAAGGTGTTCCTGGAGCCTTCTCTTCTGTAGGCTGAAACCACCCCAACTCCCTCAGCCTGTCTTCATAGGAGATGTTCTCTATCTTCATGGCCTTCCTCTGGACTCATTCTGGACTCATACATCCATGTCCTTCTTGTGCTGGGGACACCAGAGCTGAACACAACACTCCAGGCTATGTCTCATGCGAGTGAAAGAAAGGGGGAGATTCACCTCTCTCGGCCCACTGGCCACACTGCTTTGATGAAGCCCAGGATCCATCTGACTTTCTGGGCTGCCAGTGTACCTTGCTGGCACATGTTGAGTTTTTCATCAACCAACATCCCCAGGTCATTTTTCGCAGGCCCTATGATCCATTCTCTCCCCAGCCTGTATTTGTGCTTGGGATTGCCCCAGCCCAGATGCAGCAGAACCTTGCACTTGGCCTTGTTGAACTTCATGCAGTTTGCATGGTCCCACCTCTCAAGCCTGTCCAGGTCCTGGTCCCTCTGGATGACACCCCTTGCCTCCACCATGTCTCAGAAGTGGACATTAAAAGTCCAGCTCCATTTCTGTTGTAATCCATAGCCTTTTGTACATTAGATCTTAAACTTACTGTTTTGCGTCCCTCTCAGGAATTTTCATGTAGAGATATTTTACTGAACATAATCTCTACAGCAAGAGTTATTTTCTTTTCAAACTGATAAAAGCTAAGGACGTCTGTTTGCAGAATTTGTGAACCAGAGGTGGGCCTGTGACAAACCATGGAGAACAGCCACTAAGCACGTTACACTCTCAAAGGGTGCAGGAGCTTGTATGCCTCCAGCCCCTCCTAAAACAGGTGGGGGACACTGAAGTCCTTTCAGTTCCACCTCTATATCTGCATTTGGCTAAAAAAAGGAACAGTAGAAGTAAAACACAGGAAGCAGTTGCAGTTTGGGCTATCAGAGCTATGTATAAAGGACATTTGTTAGCGTTAGATACTTTTCCAGTCCAAAACACAGAGAAAAGATGTAAATATCTTAGAAGAAACTCACTTTCTATTCCTCTGTCTCTCCTGCTGGTCACCAAATGTTGTGGAAGTCTGCCTGAGGCTCTGTAACACTCACAGAACCATTATCTATCTAAATCTGGTACAGCTGATGTTGCATTCACATGTTCATCAGAGCTATTTTGGTAATAGAAAATGAAGATTCTGAGGTAAGATTACATCAAAGATGAGTCCCTTTTCATTCTCAGAGTGCTGCTAAGGTTATATCAACACCACAGGTTGCTTGTCCTCCTGTTAAATTAAACCAGGGAGAGCTGCATGCTATGACAATTAAATACCTCCCAGTATCCTACCTGTTTCACTTAAAACCATCTGCCTAATCTACTCTGCACTCTCTGCCTGTGGAAGTCCTTTAGCAGAAAAAGAGCAGACTGGCTGTGCTGCAGGAATTCTCCTGGATTGCTGGCTACCACCTAGAGCCTTTTAAAACTTATTTCATTTCCTTTTATTTTATTTTTTTCTTTTTCCCCTGCATAAATACTGCAGGAACAGCTAAATAAATGTTATGGTGCCTTTTTTTTTTTTTTTTTTCCCTGAACCTCCTCAGTGTCAGCTATTAATTGTCAGAACAAAATAAAGGTGGGAGGGAGAATTGGCAAAAATCTATAATGAAACTGAAAATTGAGGCAAAAAATGGGTGGATATACTGGCTAAAGTACTGACTAGTATGTTGGGGACAATTGTTTCAGCACACCAACAGCTTAGCCATTGCCACTTTTATTAAAAAAAAAACAAACAAACAGCAACAACAAAATAGGAATCTTAAGAACAATTCCTGTGATTGTTCATAGAGAGCATCCTTGTACTGACTACCTAAGGCAAAGGTTAACATGAAGAAGATAATAAAAGTTCTTGTTTCCAAGGAAAAGCAAATCAAAGAGGAAGGACCTGGGTAGGCGATGGGTGACAAGAATAACAAGGGAAGATAAGGAGTCACACAGGAGAGGGAGGGGGGGAAATTGGAGAGGGTAGAATATAAGGGAAGAAGCTGCTTATTACAGACTGGGGAGTGTGAGAGAAGAAACAAGAAGCAGAAAGACTGTCAGGTGAGTCCAGGTGTTTAGCATAGCCAGCAGCTGAAGGGTATCAGGACAAGTTCAAAGGTTTCATGGAGATCATGAAAGAAATGAAACTGACTCTCAAGAAACAAAGCAAGAGTGCAATAGACAAGATATGATGAAGGTATTAAGGGGTGAAGCATGGATGGCTGGGGAGAATGCAGGGCTGGTGATAAGGAGAAGAGAGGTCTTGCCATGAGAGAGCAGGCAAATAGGGGCATGGGATCTGCATTTGGCTTTAAGAGAGAGAAGGATATATTGCAATGGAAAGTGCAAAATAGAATTAGAGCCACAAAGATATGAACCCAAAGGTGAAAGAAGGAAGAGAAATTGGAGAAATGAGAATTGGAGAAGAAAGGAATGCTGACAACTGGTGCAAATGGCAGACAGGCAAGAACTCTTTCAGCAGACACATCTGAGAAAGTTGATAGAGGGTGTATTCTCTGACATCAGCAGTTTCTTGGGTTTTCTTCTTTCTAGCTACCTTATTTGAATGACCCATGTAAAACTGCAGTGTTCTCCATCACCAGTGTTCTCTGGTAAAATATTGGAATTTATTTCCTGTGTGCAAATAAGATGTAAGTGACTAAGAAAAAACAGTTCTAAGAAGGAAATGGCATTAATTGTATTCAGCCCATGCTATTTGTCTAGATATTTGGTATTTCAGAGGTTGGGTCTATTGGAAGAAATAGCCTTTTTTTTGGTACAGGGATGTCATATTGAATGTTGCATGGAAAATATTTTCCCTCATGAACACAGTAGGAACTTGCACAATAACTCCTAAGGATTTCATATTTGCAAATGAATAAAACCACTGGCTTTTATTCACTACTATACTGCTTCAGCATTCCACCATATAGGACCTATTGGAACCAGCAGACTTATGCTATCATTACACTGGAGATTCCTGCCTTCTAACTGCATTTATGGGGCATTTGCTATTATATAAATTTGTGCCATTTGGAATTCTTTAAGGGGTATCTGGAAACAGTAAGTTTATATATGGCTTCTCCTTTTTAAAACAAACAAACACTTCAGAGGTTAGAAGAACCAAACTAGAGTGGAGAAAAACTGGAATGTGCACATTTAGATCCACGCTTTGGTTTTGGTTTTGGCTCATTATAGGCAAATGTGAAGCCACAAAACCTAAATGCAACTCAACACCATTAATAAGCAGAACCTAGAATCCTAATCCTTGGCCAAAAATGACATTGTGAAGAAGAAAAACAAAATTCTAGGAAGACATCTGAAGACACTGTACACTTTTTCTTTCAAAAAAATAATTTAGCCATCAAGAGCACTGTCAGTTCAAACACACTCAAAACTGATGTGCTACATGAATCCAGAAAAAGAGGTATGATAGCATGACAAGACCTCACTGCAGCTGTTAATCAGTATGTCACAAACTTCAGTAGAGTTCACTTTGTGCACTTTGAGGAGCAGTGGACAAATGAGTCTTTCACTACTGCTTTTTTAGCCTGGCATGTCATATCTAAGACTAAGAAGGGGAATGACAGTTTTTCTGAGATAAAACCTGCTCTCAGACCAGGCTCTCATTCATCTGCTTTAGGAAGCCATTAGTTACAAGCCTACCCTCTACATATATCATTGGGCTGACCTTTCACCATTTTGTTCCACTGCAAGATGTGATATATCATTATATAAGCTTCCTGTTAATAACACCTGTCTTTTAGGTGTGCTGGGATAGAACACCATCTTTAAGGAGAGGGGTTGCTATGTTGTGTTTGTAAATGCTGCTGTGGTGCTTTTGTGGCTTATTATTATATCTGAACACATGGTTAATGATGGGCAAAGAGGAACACAGAGCACACCAGTGCCAAAACAAGAACTGAAACCTCACCCACTGCACCCACCAAGTTACGTGATTTTAAATCACATGATTTTAAAAAATAGCCATGTTGAGGGGTTGTGGGTTTTGTTGTTGTTGTTTGCAAGTTTAAAAGGTAATAATAATAATAATTGAGGATTCACATATTTTGGACAGTGGTGTCTAAAACCTCCTGGCTTTCCCTTAAATGAAAGCTGAGATTTTTCAGTAATCATTAGACTTCTGAGGAAGCCTTTAAGAACAATATATTGTAAGGTTGACTCTAAAGCCAGAAGAAATAATTACAATACAACCATATCCTAAAGAGCTCCAGTCCAGTTTAGAGACAAGTTCTGCTCCAAGCCATGGTGGTGTAAGTGTGGAGTAGCAGGCATGTAGATTTAATCCACATAAACTGCAAGCATATATATACAGAGATGACAAGATCCAGATGTATTTGTATGTTTTTGACTGTGTTGTTAATTTTAAAAGCATATATAGACATTTTATAATAAATAATTCTGTTTTGTAAAAGAAGAAGAAGAAGGAAACACAATTATCCATTTAAAAATTGATTGAGATATTAACCAATGATCCTGTCTAGACAAATATCATAAGCTCAAATGTAGCCTTTAGACAGTACTTGTTGGTACATCAGTCTGCTCAAGGCTTGTTCAGTATACTGAACAGACCGAAGCCAGTAAATTCCACGTGTTATGCAGCCCAGTCTAACAGGATTCATTAGCTGTAGTATGCCATGTGCCAGCATTTGGCTGAAGCTTGTTTTCTACATAGTGAAAGACCTGGCACTTCTGGTTCTGGACCTGTTGCAAAGGGTATGAGCTTGGATGTGCCTGCATCTCCCATACTTTAAATGTCTGGCTCACATTTCATGCATCTAAGCCAAATTCAGCTAACAGTCTCTCCTTGCTGTCCTTCACTTCTGTTGGCTGGATCAGCAGGAGCTGCAGGCCATGGCTCCATATCCCTCTTTATCCTCTTAGGGAAAACCAAAGCTGGTGGGAGCCAACCTTTCCAATACTTATGAGTAGATGCCGTGTCTGGCTTCTTTGCCAAGGACTCAGTAAGCAAAGAAAAAATCTGGTACCTATTATTCTTAGTCACATAATGCTATCTATAAAGCTAACCCAAAATACATTCAATAGATAGGCTTACTTTTGATTCTATTGCTGTCAATGGAGTTATAATTGGACATATTTTTATAATGTGAGTTATATGTTCTCTCTTTCTACATGAAAATCATCACTTCCCACTATAACCTAATAATATAACTGAGTCATAGTAGACATACTGTTGTTTGTTAACCATGACTCCTCTCCAGAACAGCACAGATAGAATAGGGGAAAAATAAATAAATAAATAAATAAATAAAATAATAATAATAATAAAAAAAAAAAACACCTAAATGAGGTTGTGGTTGAGTAACAAAAGAAATGCCCAGGCATGGAAGATGAATGTTCATTAAAGAATAAGTGGAGCTATAAGTGATTATTTAGAAACCCCAAGGACTGCAGGCTGCCAGTTGTCAGTGCTGAAAACATGTATTGGACGGGACATGTGGAGTCAGCGAATACTGTGCCAGCACTCCACGAACAAGGAACTTGAGTGCTGGTAGGTATGTGGTTGGAGGACTGATGGAGTCCGTTTGCCTTCTACAGGCTGCCTCATAGCTTGCTGATAATTTTTTCCCTTATAGTTATCTCTTAATCTCTGTCTGCAGAGCTGCTTCCTTTGCACGTGACCCTGTATTTATATACCTCTGTAGCCAGGATGATTATAGCAATGGAAGTGGAATATCTGGCTTTTAGTCCCTCCCAACTGTGCTGCTGCTCTAGGGTGAGGGCAGGGCTGGGTACTCATCCCTTGCAGAGAGGTTGCTGGCTTCAGCCTCTTCCCAGGTCTTCTTCAAATGCATACTTCAAACAGTCTGCATAAACCAGACTGCCTCTGTGTTTACTGTTCAGCCTGGAGCTGAGCTTGTTTTTCCATTTTTATTTACTGAAAGCTGCAATTGGACATACCAGCCAGCCAAAATGATAAAGTCTTTACATCATTCCTTTGGATATATTTTTTTTTAATTTTCTGAGGAATAGCAAGGCACTACCAGCTTTGTCAGGGGAGGTGAATTACAGAGGCAACTCATTTTCTCCCTTCCTTCCTCTCCCTTCCTCTCCTCAAAAATGAGAAATGAAATGATTCCTATTAAGGTAACAACAGATAAAACAGACCCAATTGCTTTATAGCACTGGCTCAAAGCACACTGCTCTGCACAGAAATTACCTGTCTTATAGTGGTTTGCCTCATATTCAGGGAGAGGAGAAAGATCTTTAGAATAAGGTCTTATAAAAACATGGACTTCTAAGGCAGAGCTGATCTGTAAGCTGCCTTCTAAAAGTCATATATAAGTGAGCCCCATGACAGTTCACATTACAGTTATAAATACAAAGGAGATAGAAGAGGCCTGACCTGGCACCATAGCTAGTCTTTGCCAGTGTTATTTTGCATTCCTGCAAGTCAAGTGAAAATCCTCAGACACTGGCTGGGGTCCAGTGATATTTCCCCATGCCCTGGCCCACGTCCTCATCCAGGTTTGAAGCATGACAGTGCTTGGGGATTGGTGGTTTTTCTGAGACCAGCAGGCTGGCCCATGTAGCCAGGGAGCACAGCCGGCGAGAGCACTGAGCCAAGGCCTTTCTGCAAGCCTCTTGGCAGCCCTGGAGAAACAGGCCTGCAGCACCTTGCTGCGCACCAAAGCCAGCCGGCACATGCCAGGCAAGCTGCATGTTGAGGAAATGGGAGGAAATGGTGTCGTGTGAGCAGGTGTCATCACACGTGGGCACCATGCAGGAATCAGGCGGGGGTGAGAGAGCATCTTGGCACTGATATGCCAAGGCAGCTTTGCCTGCTCTCGGAGAGGTTTGCTTCTTACTTCAATGTGACCTGCACCTGCTTCCGAGCTGTTTGCAGCACAGCATCGGGTGTTTCTGTATTAACAACAAAACAAAACAAAACAAAACAAAACAAAACAAAACAAAACAAAAACAGGTTTTAGGTATCATACAGAAAAACGAGTTAGGGCTACAGGAATGAGAGGATGAAATCATGTAATGGTAAAAACATATGGCAGGGAGTCCAGGAGGACATCTGCAGTGGCAGATACTTGATATTACTGACACCTCTGTGACTCTCAGTTCCCTGTGAGGGTTTCCATAGACCTTGAGGAACATATTCATCTTGTGGCTTCTTTGGAAAACTCCTTAGGGAACCACAGAGCAAGGCTGTCTTTGACATATTCTGAGTACCATCTCAATGTGGCAACATTCAGAGCAGCACAGGCCAGCAGTAAGGTGTCTGCGTATGCCACTACTGCAACCCAGAGAACAAAATCAAGACACAGATGATTATCTGAAGCCCTTCTTCAACTCTCTCTCATCCTTCCCCTTACCATAGCTGTTGGTTTGCTTCACGTCCCTTTCACACAGACAAACATTGGAGCTTTCTATTAATTTCAAGATGTTGTGAGAATCCCAGGTACCAACAGTCTTACCACATTCTCCTGAGCCCCATGGACACACTTGGCAGTGTGGTATTTCCTCTAACTCTTGTCACACAGACTCAGTAAAGTGTTATCTCAAAGCAAGTTGGCTTTTTATAATTTTATTTATGGACTGTAGGATCCCTACTCCACATCAGGCCCAGAAGATGAGAAATGCTGTGGGTGTGAGGTTGGAAAATGTTCTTCCCTTGAACATATTATGTGAAAAGAGAAAAAAGAAAAACCTCCTCAGTGACTCAATAACAGCTTCATTGAGAAGAAAGGGGAAGAGCACCCCTCTGTATGGGTGAGTGAGCATTGGCACAGGTTACCCAGAGGTTTTGGAACCTCCCTTCTTAGAGATCTCCAAAAGCCACCTGAACGTGGTCCTGGGCAACTGGCTCTTGATGTCCGTGCTTGAGCTGGGGGTTGGACCAGATGGCCTCCAGAGGTTCCTGCCAATGCAAACCAGTCTGTGGTTTTGTGTGTGATTCAGCATTGTCTGGGATTTCCTAGGAAACTTCTGTTACCACAACAGCCAGGACTTCTTGAGAAAGTTTTTCTGTGCCACAGGAAGAGTATAACAATTTGTAATTAAGGTCATGTTAAGCATCCAGGCCAAAAGTTATTGGTTTGTGACTAAGAAAACAAGGAGATATAAATGAGGAGAGGAGAGGAGAGGAGAGGAGAGGAGAGGAGAGGAGAGGAGAGGAGAGGAGAGGAGAGGAGAGGAGAGGAGAGGAGAGGAGAGGAGAGGAGAGGAGAGGAGAGGAGAGGAGAGGAGAGGAGAGGAGAGGAGAGGAGAGGAGAGGAGAGGAGAGGAGAGGAGAGGAGAGGAGAGGAGAGGAGAGGAGAGGAGAGGAGAGGAGAGGAGAGGAGAGGAGAGGAGAGGAGGCTTTTCTTCATGCTTTAGAGTCCCATTTCAGACAGGAGGCTCTGTGAGGCACAGTGTAATTGTAGCTTGTGAGTGACAGAATTAAGATGACTTGATTAAACCTGCACCACAGACACAAGCTGGATGGGAAGGAGAATGAATAGCATATTTTGATAGACATAGGGCATCTGTCCTGTGCTCCTACTCAGGAGCTATTTTAGTTTGCCTGTAGAGCAAACAACACAGTTTCTCTGAGCCAAAAAACATTTTCCTCTTCCTTCAAAATCAAAAGCTTGAAATGTTTCAGAAAATAGGGGAAAGCAACACTAGCATCTGCATAGGTGAGCCACTCTTTTTTCGATAGAAAATATTAAACAAGAAGTGTTGGTTTTACGATTAAGGAGTCAAAGTGCATGTGAGCTGGAATACAGACCATTTCTGGGAATACCTGTGCTGGAAGGAAGTCTTTGCTCACATCTGTGAGCTTTCACAGGAGTGCAGAGAGCACCCAGCTCCCTGGAGGCTGCCCCCAGCATGGTGTAGCACTGCACAGTCCGCAGCAGCACAGCAGCACCCCGGAGGCTGGCTAATGGGGCTGTCATCGCCTGCCACCCTCGCACCCACAAGGGCACCTGCGACACTCCAGTGGGGTCTGCTGGCTGCTGGCAGCATAAGCAGCAGTTCAGCTGGGGCTGACGCTGCTGCAAGCTGTACTTGTTGCTTCCCGGCTGCCTGTTTCCTACGATTCTTGTCTAAAAGGGCCCTGCGTCAGCAGGGACACCGTGGGTTCTCTGTGGCTGCAAAGTGCATCCAACCTCTGTCCCCCAGCTGCATGGGTGCTCAGCCAGTGGTAAGCCCAGGTCAGCACTTCTGGAGTCTCATGTGGCTCTGGGGACAGGAGCAAACTTTGTCACCTCACCTGCTGACTCAGGATGCTTCAACATGTCGGTCTCATGTCGCTTTTCTCTGATCCTCTCTCCCCCCTTTTCAGGAAGCAGCTGTTTACTTCTGCTTGTCAGCTGGTTAGCTGGCCGTATTGCTGATTTCAAAAAGAAAGGCGTCACTGGTTGTGCTCTACCACAGATGCACTCACTGACCTTCCAACACTTTCTCAGCATAAGGGCCACTCCTGATTACAATCAAGAGAGCCAGTCCAGAATGGCACTCCTGTTCCATGAGAAAACTCACTGATCTGACATTTGCTTTCATTCTGAACTGGGATGAAACCCCACCACGCTGAAACTTTCCATGTCATTGAAATTCTTAGCATTTCATTGAGGAGAAACTGTTTTTGTTGTTGTTGTTGTTGTTTTCTGAAATGCTAATGTGTTTGCCAAGGTAACAATAATTTCTGTCAGTAATGCTGGAAGGTTGCTGTACAGTGTCAGATAAAGTTTATGAAATATTAACATGTTAAATTTAGTGATTCATTCAGATATATTAACTTCATAATGGAACATAAAAAAATACTCAAATAAGGTATTCAAAATATTGTGAGCACATCAAATATAATTGTGAAAATAAAGACAGCCTATTTTAACCTGATTTTTGAAATGTAGTTGAATTATTTTTTTTTTTCCAGTTGTACCTTTCTGACAAAAGACGTTTTTCTGTCTTCTGTTCCCAGACTGTGGCTGCTTCCAATAATCATATGATGGCCTGATTCAGCTAAATTGAGTATGCAACACAACTCTTCAGTGAAACAGCTTTAGCTTCCCTTCAGCTACTTGTTCTTGTGCCCATGGCTTTCCAGGACTGCATCTGGATGAGGGACACTGTTCACTAGTCTTCTGCAAGACCCCTAGACCTTTGCAGCTCCCTACTGCAACGCGCTGTCATATCCATTAAGGAAGGGCTCCCAAATGGCCTGTTGTGTCAGCTATTTCACAGGGATGTACAAGCACTGCTCCACAGCTGAGCAACTCATATTGCTCCCCTGGGCTCGCCTAGGAGCAGTTTTGCTGCTTTTCGTTTTCCTGCTGTTGGTGATGTTGGTATTCTAAGGAAACCTTTGGGAGCTCCTGTGGCAAGATACATGTTGAGACCATTCAGGCACTCTAATTAGTGCAGAATATGTCTGATTTCAGACCCTTGGTTCGGGATAAGAGAATATTAGGCCAGCATTCAGCACTAACCTGCACTGATTTCTAATTAGTTTCTGTTCTGGGCTTAAAATGCTATCTTCTAACACTACAGCATTGAATACTGTGGGCCCAGAGACTGTTTTGCTTTCCTTGAGACAATGCAGTTAGCTACAGAGAAATGGCTCAGGCAAGCTTTTTATGGGTAAAAGGAAGCTGTGTCTTAGTGGCAAGAAAAGAAAATTCAAATGTCATATGAGTCACTTTCTGATGGTACCTAGACTGGCTGTCTTTCTGGAAATCCTGCAAGGTTCATCCATCCTCTTGAACTTTGGGGAAGGAATATCTGAGACATGGATAAAAAGGTGATTTTTCAAAGTGATTGTAGGGCATTAGCATTGCTGTGTGAATGCTAAACCTTGTGAAAGCACCCAGTGGGGTTCCAGATTTATGAAAGGTTTCATGTATGGTCTCTCATGGTGGGTCTCTTACTGTTTGTGGCTTCTTGCTTGCCAAATTGTTTAAAAGACAGAACTAAGATGCTTGCTTGTTTGTTTGTTTGTTTGTTTTTCCCATGGACATAATACTTCTTTATGGTGTTCACAAGTAGGATACTATTGGAAGAATATGAGATCACCACATTGATGTCAACAGTCAACAATATGCAAAAGAAGGAAAAGCTAAGACTAGTTTAAGCTCAGAGAGAAACTTATCCAAGTATGAAAGGGAGAATCCCAAGTTTTGCATTAATGATAGGATATGAATAAATACAGGCTAAATCCAACTCCAAGAAGATATTGAGGCCTTGTGAATAAAATGAGCATCTTTGCATCTGCCTCATTGGTGAGGTAGTTAGGCTCCTTCAGATTTTTCTCTCCTTGTGAGCTTGCTCTTTCTTAGTGCCTAGTCTTGAATAAGAGACCCTTCACCTTACCACTTTTCTTGCCATAGACCATCCTCTGAGGATGTTCTCACATCAGGGGATGTTCTCACAGAGGGGACCCTGCTCCCCTCTTCCTCAAGAAGGGACTTGACTCTGTCTCCTGGGTGACTGCTTTAACTGTTAGTATTTTGCTGAAGTAGGAGTAATGACATCTCTTCATCCAGGCTATGGTGTTGCGTGTCCAGTCTTTCCATCTCTAAACTCCCTGTTTGCTGCACTGGGAATATATGTCTCAGGAAAGGCTAGGAATTCTGCTCCCATAGCCAGGACCTTCAAAATTAGAAGGTAACAGTGCTTGGTATCATTATGGCCATGTCCTTGTAGTTCTAACTTAGAAGTGGAAAAATAGCTTCCAGATACAAATGTTATCATAAAACAGGTGTGGGAGAGGTAACTTATTTTTTTGCTGCTGACCAGTATATCTCTAGCTGTCAATTCAATTAAGTCAAAAATACCACAAATATTTGGGCACAGTGATAATGGGAAGATGCTTTAAACATACCAAAACCCAAGAAACAGTCATGAGCCTCTGTCTCCAGACTAGCTACTCCTGTGCAGTGGTTTCTCTCCCAGAATTAAAAAAGATAAATTCAAAGGAATGAACCCACCCTTTGTCTCTTTACATCTTTCAGATGTTAAGCTTTTTATGACATGGACTATCTCTTTGATACTTTAGTACAAAGTGAACAGAGTTGAATCCCTAGAGCAGAACTTTAAAAGGTACAGCTTTAACTTTCGTATAAATGTTTACTAATTCTCAAGATAAATTCTATGTGGGAGTGGCCATTTACTGGACACTAAATGCCTTATCAACTGGCATCAATTGACAAATTGAAGTCTTTTCCTGCAGGGCTTTATTTTTCCCCTCTTCTCTATTTCCCTCCTCCTTTGAAATGCTTCATTTTGCACGTTTCTCTTTGCTAGGCATTTTTAAAGTGCTTCTGGCAGAAACATTTTACAAGAGAGGAGGATGCCCTGGGCTTCTTCCTGGAAGCTAGGAGACTCTGTGTGTGGGGAGGCTGACGCCAGCCATGCAAAGCGGGTAGGTCTGCAAAGTCTTTTTTACTTTGAATAAACAATTGAAATCCATTATTTACCACATGTATTGTAAACATCGGTTGCAGAGAAGTCTTCTTATTGTATGCCTGTAGTGAGTAGGGCAAGCTCAGCACAGGAAGAAGGAAGGACCAACCCGCTTAGCAGAATGAATTACTCAAATTCATTTTAAAGCCACCAACAAACAACTGGTGGATTATCTTATGCAGGACATAAATAAGAAATATTCAGGACACCTATATGACACTCTGACTCCAACAATATGAGTGGGAGATATGACACTAGCATTATAGAGTCCAAGCAGAGTTGTAATCTTTCTTTTTTTGTTTTCCTTAAAAAAAAAATCAAAAAGACCTGCTCCATTTGATTGCAAAGCAAGTGGTAAAGCTGCTATTGATTGAGGTACTAGACACACATTTCTTAGGAACATCCAGAATAGATAGCTATGGAAAAAGTGAAAATACTGTGTTAACTCTAAAAAAGGAAATCCTGTGATAACATTAAGGACCTTGTCAAAGGACATCTCCACAGTGCTACTGGCTGACTGAATTCAGTTCTTTCAACTAGTCATTAGTGCTTTTCAGTTCAGTTGTTGTCATGGCCTTACACCTACAATTTGTTAAAAAATAGATAGGTGAGAATTTCTATTCTCTGCCACACTGCACTGAAGAGTCTTCATGAGGAAAAAAAAAAAAAAAAAAAAAAGGCATTTTTTTTTGAAAATATCTGATTTCTACAATAAAAGATTAAATAATTAAATAATAATAATAATAATAAAACCTACCTCAGCTGTTTAAAGTAGTCAGAATTAGAGCTGAAGTTTGGTTCTCTCATTAAAAATTCTGTTTTCTCACAGCTGATTGGATACAAAAACTGCTTTACTCTCTTGTATCATCAAACCTTTTCCCTATTTTATATTACCTGCTATAGCAAATCTCTTTTCAGACTAAGTAATAGTGTACATTTCTGTCCTTCTCTTTTCTGACCATATTGATGGTCCCACTCACTTAAGGCTGCCCTTGAACACAAGACACTTTTCAAGTTCCCAGCAGAAGATGAAAAAATCTGAATATGGCCCTGTAGAATTCAATCCCACCTAATGTTTTTTGGTGATATCATAGTATTATAGTTGAAACTACCAAAGACAAGCTTATCTTTCTCAATGCTAAAGAGAAACAATTCACAGAATATAGAGTAAATGATATTTCTTATATACTAATACCCCACATGTCAATAGAAAGGTTGTAGAAGGCAGTGGGAGGCTAGCCTCCAAGAATAGTATGCTGCAAACTACTCAATTTTGCCTCAGCCAGAAAAAAAAAAAAAAAAAAAAAAAAAAGTTAGTGATACCTTCTATATCAGATGGAAGATATATGACGGTGTATGATAATTAGATAAAATTATTGTTTTAAACAATTTTATACTTTAAAAAATGAAAAAATAAAACTGACTGGACACAGTTTTTCATTCAAATGAGACAAATTTTGTTCAATTTGAACATTTTTATTGGGTCAGGGAGGGAATTTTTGGTGTTCCTTGTATCATTTTCCTGCTTTGCTCTCTTGCTTTTTCATGAAAATGCAGGGGGGTAAAATACATAGTAAAGAGCTGGAAAACCTCTGTGTTACTTTCATTTTGATTAGCACATAATAAAATTGAAATGAAATTCTTCGTTTAAAGCTCAAAAATTAGAAACTTGTAAACATCAGTGAATACCTTTGAATAAGCTAGGAATCAGTTTCACATACTTTTTTTTTTTCCCTAAATTGCCCTCTTTCATTCAGACAGGAGTAGATCACTGTGATATCAACCAGGATGTCACAAAAAGCCTTAACTACAGCAGCAAAAGTGATGTATATAGAGTTAAAAATTATGGATTTTACTATGCATAAGAAGCTGTACATTGTATTATGCTGTACAACTATCTAAATGTAAGAATAACATGAGAACCTGTGATATTTATTTGTTCAGCTTCTATTTTTGTTTTCCTTTCTTGCTGATTTTTTAAAGCAAAGATCTTCTATCATATTGAGCAGGGTAGCTTGATTTACTAAGCACAGGTTATTATTACACAGATATATTGCACAAGTGAACACACTCACACCATTAATCTCTGGAGTACTTCTGTCACTCCAGCTATGGATCTTGCCAGGAACTGTTAGCCAAGAAAAATCTCTCCAGCAAAAGGGAGTTTCTAGTGACTTTCATAATGGACGAATCATTCTAACTGTACAAGCTAAAAACTGGTCAAGACATGGACTCTGATGCTGGAGATTGTTTGGTCGTTTAGTCCTTTCCTCTATCAGTGCAAGAATGTGCTCTACACAGTGTTTTGTGCAATGTGTTGTCCAGTCTGACTATAAACAACCTAACTTTATGGCCCATTTTGTTGTGGGCTTCTACTTACAGTTTAACAGGCTACAGCAATGTATTGTTGTTATCCAACCTACAGTTCACTTTTCAAGTGTAAATCATGATTCTCAAGGCACCCCAGCAACTCTGTCTCCTCTCAATTGATATAGATCATGGACCTTCTGAGACACCATTTAAACCTTCAGCATTGCTGCTAGCCAGGCTATGTGCATTTAGTGCTTCCCAGCAGACCAAAGGTCAGTGTCACCAAATATGAATGAAAAGAAGAGAAAAATGTATAGTTAAAGAATCTTAGCCTGTATCCATATTCTTAAAGGCATTAAAATATTACCTCTGTGTCCCACAGTAACATTTATATGTCTGTTAGCTCAGCTCTGGTTACAGTCAGACAGACATTGGCTGACTGAAAACTGTCCAAGTATCAGCAGAAAAGGCCAACAGGTAGCCATGGCAATGTCAGCTCCTGCTTTCACTTGCAGAGTTCACAGCCGGTGACCTTTGCTCTGTGCCTAATCCCAAAGGTCCAATTTCCCTAAGCATTTATTTTTAAAATATTGACTTAAAGGGAAGGGACAAAAAAAAATGTGGAATGTGTCCTGAACACCCATAGGAAAGGAAATGGTTTAGAGACTGATACTGTTGCCAGCAGATCTGAAGCACTGGATTTGAAAGGCTCATTAATATAAAGACCAGTCCAGGTCTCTGACTGCAAGTGAAAAGATAACATGCTTTGGCATAGACAGTGACAATGCTGTCCAAAACAGTTGGAGTTTAGTGGTGGCAGAGTATGAAGCAATGTGCGATGAAAGACTCACTTTCCCAGCACCAAAGGATAGGACTCCACCTTTGAAGGTGAAGCCACCCCAAAATGGGACCCTTAGGTAACAGGTTAGAAGCTGAGGTGGAAGGCTACACATCAAAGAGCAACCTTGTGCCCTTCACTGTTCAGGAACCTCCTTGAAGAGCCCTCAGAAGAAACAATTGTTTCTTGTCAGCTTTCCAGCAGAGTAAAAGTGAAACACAAAAAGTTCAGTCGGTGAAATGTTTTTTTCTCATTTCTTTCCTCAGAGTAGTTCCTAAAAGTACAGAAAATAGCCAAATAGTGTTCATGTTAATGATGGAGCGCTTTAGGTTCCTGTGGCAACTCATATTTAATTGTCTTAATGGAAAGAGAACAAGAAAAGTTTTAACTTTTTACAAAAATACAGTCAATTTTTCATCATTATAGCAGGAATCACTTATAGGCTAATTGCCCATAAATTATGCATACCTCCTTCAAATATTAATATTAGCATATAATATAATGAACTTTATGTGAAAACTGAGGAAGGTGATGTGGCATTCTACAAATGTGAATTTCTCACCTTAGAATTAAAAAACACTAATGATGATAATTTTAGCATAGTTTAGTCCCCTGTGTAAACAAGTGACCAGGGCTTTGAAGAAAACCTAGAGCACTTGGCTGGGTCTAGCCTAGCAGTCCTGGAAAGGCAATGTACATGTGAAGTCAACTGTCAGGAAACACCTGTTTAATGCCAGGCTTGTTAGAAAATATAAGGATGAGAGATGACCTCAGGTCTGCAGTGAAGAAGGGAATGGTGGGCTTAGCTGAGTGTGTTGATATAGATCCCTCAGAAAAAGCAGAAAGCATCACCTCAAGTATGAAGATTCTGTGGGTGGAGAAGAAATGAGTTTGTCTGGGTTCAGATAAAACTAATTGGTGGCATGGGCTCCTACGGCAGCCATAAATCTAAGATTTAGTCTGTCTTAGAAACACTAGTGATTAACAGAGGGGAAACTGAGTTAGGGGGAAAAAGAGCAGACTGCTGAAGTCAGTGCTGTAACATGTTTTGGTTAGGTTTGTGAAAAGCTTGATTGTACTGTCATTGAGTTCGAGGAAACTTTGACACAGACTTTCTCTGGCAGATGCACTTTAGTTTTAAACAAGACAAAGCCATGTTCACTTGAAACTGAAAACCTGGATGACAGGTTCATATTTACTATTGAAAAGCAGTTTAACCAAAACAAAAATCAGTCCGAGTGTGAGGTCCAATGAGGAAGATATAAGAAGTCCATATCCTGAAAAAGACAGAGAGCAATGGAATTGGTGTCCTGCCTGATTTTGCACAAAGCTTTTAGCTCAGAGCTGATGGAAAATGTCATTCTTCTGGTTTTTGTTATTGCCTAAGTAGAGACATTTTTCACAACCCTTTCCTGCAGATGATTCACATCCTAGCTGCTTAGTTTTCATCCTTAATGTCAGATTCATAATAACATTATTAATAACATTAATTGATTGTTCTACAGAAGTAAATTTTAATCCAGTACAAGTAACCCGGGGAGGCATATGGCAAGTAGCCTGCAGCAAACTAATCTACCACTGACACAACCCCTTCCACCCTCTAAATGCTTTAACTTTGCCAATGCTTTTGTTTTTTTTTATCCAGTACTTGCGCACATCATTTGCATTGCATGTATTTAGGGCAGGATTAGCTTCTGTTGGAATATTTTCTCTGAAATTAAATCCCACTGCTTTCGTTCTGCAACTGAAAATCCCTTCCAGAAATTCTTTCCAGCCTCTCAGTGCTCTTTATAGGTACCCTGTGGCTGCTACCCCTTCATAACAGAAACCTCATGCATTTGCACTCAGCTGTCCAAACAGGTGGATGACCTGGACAGTTACAATCAATCATTCAGTGCTTGTGTCTGTCCTGCTTTAGCTTTTTGGAAACAACTCTTCATTTTCTCCATGTTTGTATCAGTGTAACCTCAAATCAGCAGCTCTTCATCACAGTATAGTACCTTTAGGAAACACACTAACAATTGTTAAAATTAAGGGAATGAAGAAAGTGAGCAAGCATATGTTGACAGGTGCACATAAGCCAACAGTTTAATGTAACCGTGCTAGAACATAACTTCCTGAATAAGGGAGGAAAGAGCAGATATTTTTTCTTCAAGTTGTTTCAGTCCTAGAATTTCCCAAGGGACAAATTTGCTTTAGAGCAGATGTATTTTCTTCAGATTTTGAGCGCACCTGCACATGATTTGGAATGTGTTTCAAAATTTGAAATCTATAAAGATTTCTTCATCCTTTGACTGCAACATATAAAGAATGTTTCAAATACAGCCTATTGAAAAATGTGTCACTGTGCAGTAGACTTGCACACAGACTGATCATTCATTTCACTTAATATTCCGTTACAAAGGCAGACAGGGGTGAAATGAGAAATACCATAGCAAGATTAACAGGACAGTTGAAACTGAACTTGCTCAGAAATTAAATTTTATACTGGAGACACAAGAAAGAAAGAAAAAAAAATACTTAATGACCTTTTCTAGACAAAATGCCAACATAGGCAACTAATTCAGATTTCAAAAATAATAGAGGTCATGCTTTTCACCTTGCTTTGCAGCACGTCTTTGCTGTCATCTACTGCCTGGAGCTTCATGAACTGGAAGGACATGCTATCATAATATAATTTTGCTTTGTACTGCTTAATTGCAGTCACATTTCTCCCCACATGTGGTTGCTTTTCAGTGGTTGGTAAAAGCAATTCCTGCACACAGAGGTTAAAACTACACAATGTTTTCTGCCAAAAAGCACCACTTAAAGCCAAGCTATTCATAATATCTGTGTTATTAGAAGCGTAAGGTCACTT
This sequence comes from Aythya fuligula, assembly GCF_009819795.1. Taxonomy (NCBI): domain Eukaryota; kingdom Metazoa; phylum Chordata; class Aves; order Anseriformes; family Anatidae; genus Aythya; species Aythya fuligula. Next base: position 82,459,325 of record NC_045561.1, on the reverse strand, counting down.
TTTCCAGTCAGATGGTGCCTGATCTAATGTCCATGCAAGCTGATGGAAAGGTTCCCAATTATTTAGTGAATACTGGATTAGCTCAAAATTCACAACAAAAGGAAGCAAAGAAAGGAGACTGCAGGCCAGATCTTTAGTGAGTGGAGTTTGCTCTCATAGCTTTATAGAGTTATCATGGGTTTTCTGGTGTTGGTGTTTTTTTCTTAGCTATCAAAGATCCAACATATGATGAATTGAGGGAGCTGGGTCTGTAATCCAGTGGTGCCCTGCCTGCCAGGTGGATATAACCACTGGGTGGGGACACAGGTTCTCCATGAAGCCCTGAGGTACTGCAGTGATGCCTTTGCCATGGCCTAGTTACAAGAGGAAGGTGGGGAGATATAATCTTCTGAGCTACATGAAATCTTGTGACTAGGGCACATCCTTGGGTTGTAGGAGAGGAAGTTTCAACCAGAGCCCAAAGCTTTGCATTTCCTTGGCAAGAAAATGTGGACAAAGCACATACCATGGCTAATTTGTAAGGCAGGGAGAGAGCTTGGACACTGTTTACAAGCTGTGTCCCAGATAAAGGCTCAAAGCGTGTGTAAGAGCCTGAAGTCCCCTTCTCCCCACCGCACCCCCCCTCCCATTCCAAGGGATATATCAGGCTAGGGAGGATACTAATGAAAACAGGCACCTGCACAATACAGGAAACTGCCTAATGCCTAGCTACATGCTAGGTTTGTAAGCCTGGGGTTTGGTAAAAATGCTCTCATCCTAGATTTGACCTTCTTCTAAACCCAAAGTTCTCATAAGAGTTGGCCAAACTAAACAGACTGCCCTGGTGTTTTGTGTTCCTGGTCAAACCTTTGACTGATTCTTAAAAGGCAGACTATAGACAGGTCTTATACAATGTGGATTTAGTGTGCTCAAGCACATCTCCAGACCCCTCCACAAGCAGCAAGTTTAGATCCACCAGACTGTTCATTAGACAGTTTCCCTCTTAAGAGCTCACAGGTGCATTTACATGGATATCTTGTGCTAGCAGGAGGTGATATTTAATGATAGAAGTGGTCTCAGCCAAGCCTTGTATTAATCGTTTATACAGATTCTCCATTCATAAATGTTATTTCCATCTGCCTAAGGAAATTCTCTGTGCCTATTTCCAAAGGCTGTGATTTCACCATCACTCAGTCATTCTCAACATCTATATTTTGTGCATACATTGCTCAGAGGTTGCTGCAGCCAGGAAAATGACTGGATAAAAAAAGCACTTTTTTTTCCTTCTTCTTATCAAAATAGCCCAAATGGTATTTAGTGTTGATTGTGATGCTACTAAAGGGAATAATGAAAAATATGCAAAAGGACTATAATACTATAGCCGAATAGCTAGAGACATAGATGTCCCTCACTTCATCCAATGCAAAACTTTCAGAAAGTACTCCTAATTAGATTTTATCTTGTGCAAACTGTTGTGAAGATTGCCTAAGTTGTGCTTGAAGATACAATCTGAGAACAGCGATGCCGCATTCCAAGGAACAGTGACAACGTTTTAAAATGACAAATTTGCATACTAGTATCTGAAGGCAGAATCTGGCTTACACTATCTTGATCACAGGTGACAAAGCATCATTATAGCCTCAGTTGCCCATTGTAAATGTATGTGCCTGTTAAGAAGGAGCCTCATCCTTTCATCTGTCACCAAAAGTGATTTGATATGGAACTAATGTTGGAATTCCATAGTGCCATAGTCACAGTTATTCACATGGACTTGAATGTCTATTATCATAGTAAGCATCACCTAAACACCAAGTGTCCAGTCTTAATGGATTGATTTATTAACCTGTATCTGCCTGCTACTACTGGCTTAGCCCTGTGGAGTGTGTGTTCTGTACCACTGAAAGTGAATTTGAAGTAATTACCAGGTATCTGTAACAACTATTTTAAAAACTCTCCTCAAAAGTTCAGAACATTTCTTGCAGCGTACATTTTTTATTTGGTTAAGAAAAAATCCTTCCATTTTAAAAGTAAGTGTTTAGAGTCAGATCCTCCATTACTGTGATCTCCTCTCAAACATTTGAGATGACAAATTTGTAATGTATAACTTACTTTAGAATCATGTGAAGAGCCTTTTACACCAGTGGACCAACACAAAGTTGATTCTGTGGAAATGAAAACCATACTTTAAACATTTGAAAAAAAAAAAGCATTCCTTTAAAAATACCAATGAACATTTAACACAATGAGAATTACTCTTCTAATTGAAATGGGGCTTTAGTCCCACTACACCTAAAGTCCCCCCATGACTTCAACGACAGTAACAGGTTCTGCAATTCTTGTAGAGCTGGATGTCTTGAAACCAGCACATATAAAAAAGCAAATCAATCCATAGGTGCTGCCCAGATATTCCAAACTCTTCTGGCTGACATACGTGCAGTTCCTGTCCAAGTTTCAGAGAATAAATCAGCACTTACTGCCCCAAAGCCAAATCAGGACACAACGCAGGACACGTTCTTCTTTTGAGTTTCCTCAGTTCCCTGTACAGTCCCAGTCTGTCTGTCTCGGCTCTTCCTCTTCCTGATTCACACAGCTCTTCTGAGTCCCAAACAAAGGATGCTCAATGCAAATAAAAAGATAGGGTATTCTAAATATTTGGTATGGGTGGGATTTTCCCCACTTGCTGACGTAGGAAAAAAAAAAAAAAACAGATAAGGCACGTTGCCTAAACTAAATGTCCCTAGTAGCCAGCTTGGAAATGCATGCCAGCCAGCAGAAATACGTTGATTAAAGCATCAAAAGACAATAAAAGTAGTCAAAGTGGGGATGAGTGAAAAGCAGCCCCTGCCAATAACCACTGGTTTTGACCTTGGATCATGTATCCTGGACCTATTTTCCCTGTTGTAACAGCTCCAAGAAATGACTTTCAGTGCTTTAAGGATCGTCCAAGTGGCATGTAATTGCTAAGACACGGGAGGGAGGGAACTGGAGGATGGGGAGAGGAACAGAAAGAAGAAATGTGTGGAAAGCCCAAATACTTATCTCACAGTATAAACCTAGATAGCACGAATCCCTGGACCTTTTGAATCACCCACAATTGCTAGATATTAAATGCCTCTGGAAGTCCTGAAGTACAGTGTTGTTTTTGTTTTGCCTAATTAAAGGAAGTTTGCATTCTAACACCTTCATCTGTGTTGGTGTCACAAACCACTGAAACTCTAGGAGCAAATTATGCAAAATAAAGGCATGACACAGCTTCCTGATTGGGTCATTTTGTGCTTATAACCTCTAGCAAGTCTTTTGACATTACACATTCATTCATATATGAGGAACCACCTCAGGCTGGAATGTCATCCTCAATGATAACTTGCTTAATCAGCCAATTGAAGTCATCCCATGTGTTTGACCCCAAACTTCCTCAAGCATTCCCACCATCGATCAGAAGGAAGTAGTCAAAGATACAGGAAATGATGATACTACCAACACAAAATCACATTACAATTTGACAGTCCCAGAGGTTATTTATGCCACACAACACTGAGAAATAATAGTAAAGGTGCATTGATGGAAGAGATTCAGACCATTAAGTATTTTTGACTCTCTGTTTAAAATAGACCCACTGTGTCTTCATGTTACTGTCTGTTTTCATCCAAATAGCTAGCTTCCTGAAGTCCGTTATGAAGCCACTTTTTCTCCCTGGGGCTGAGTTAGAACACATTGAAGCAGCTAGTGAAGTCATCACAGAGTACAGCCCACTGAGTGGTTAACAACTGAAGAGCCTCTATTTGTCTGGGTCCTAACGCACTCTAGGAACTGCATTGAAAACATGTTCTTAACAAGATGATGCTGAATTTGACAACTGGATTGCCTAATTTGTCTGGGTTAGAACTGCACAATCCAATACTATGGAAGCTGATACATACAGTCTCATTTCCTGCCCCCTGCTTTCTCCCTTTGTAGTCTGCATGTAATACAATTTAATGGTCAAGCTAGATAGCCTTGTGGATCTTGCTGTACTCACAGTAATTGTATTAGAGCCTTACTGTAGTTTTTTTTTTTTCAGATTTCCATGGTGGGAAGCTGAGGATATCCAGCTGGAGAAACTCAGCTTCAAGTCAGACAGGTCAGGAATAAAAAATATCTAAAAATACAATGTCTAAATTCATATTCAAATTGAGAAATTAGGAGTGTTTGTCATATATTCTCTCTAGTTAGTCCTGTTCCCTCTTAGAAGAGGTTTTTCCATTTAGCATTAAGGTTTCCAATGGACACTGCAAAATTCATATCAGAGCCAGCAGGAAATCTGAGGTTGGGTTTGATGAGATCACAGCCATAAAAACACACCAATTTACGTACACAATTAAAAGATGAAGAATAAACTGTGAGTTAAAAGAGCTGCTGCTTGCTTGGCTTTGTCCTAATAACTTCTCTGGCAACAGTCAGTCACAATCTCCACCTGTACTCCTGTGCCTCTCCAGCCCATTGTGACCCAAAAGCTGCTTTTCTTTAGGACTGGGTTATTCCACAGAAAACCAGCCTGTGGTTTCACCGTCCTGTGCTGCTGCCAAGGGCTGAGCAGTCAAGGGAGCAGTCAGAAGGCAGGAAGTGGGGAAGCCAAAATGCCCCAGGAGCAGTTCAACTGCCTCTTCACAGGCATCTGAAGTGACTTTTGGTCATGTCATTTGACCTCCTGCTGCTGCTGCTCCAAAGGGGTTTGTTGTTGGACATGTAGGTGTTTATGTCCTTGATACCCTCTTCTGAGCACCTGGATTGCTCTACTTTTGTCATGGTAGTTCCATGTGGGTAAAATCATCCTTCTCATTGACCTTTGTCCTGTATCTGGACTCTTTCATAAATAAACCTAGTCCAACCCAACGATCAAAACCCTGATCCTTGTACCCTGTCATTTTCATTGCCTTCAGAGGTTATCCTCATCCCACAAAACCCTCATGACCAGCGTGGGATTTACAGTATCTTCTTTATGTTTAATTTTTACACTCAGCAGAAAAGGAACTGCTGTTTCTGTTTCTTGATGATGTATCTTACCTATGCTTGGAGTACCAAAATGATAAACAAATAAACAAAGCTTATCAATTACGTGAAAAGTTTGCTTGCTTAAAATGCAGTACAGGAGGGCAGCAGTTTTGCACAAGAATATTTGTATTCTGATGAAACTTATCCATTTTATGGGAAGAAAGATGCAAACAAAATGGTCTTTGCAAATGGACATTGAGAAACAAAAACATTTTTATTTGATTTCAAATTTCAATGTTAATTTATTATTTAAAGAACACATTGTAACTACATTCCTTTGGTCTAGACAAAACATTTCTCTCTGTTTCTCTTCTAGCTCCTCCACTTCCCAGTTATCTCTATCATTTGTCTAAAATCCAAATTTCTAAAAACATTAACGTTAACTGCATAAAATGTATTAGGCAGCCAAGGGAGCTATTCTGGATTTTGTTCACATTCCACCTTAACTCTGTCTGAAGCTGATGGGAATTTAACTAGTAATCTCAACAGGAACAGGATCATGTCCTTTTGGTGGAAATGTCGTGACCTTCTTCCATAAACTTGCACATGTAGGATTTGTTTTCTTTCAGACTGTGTATGCATATGAAAGCTGTTCCAAGAAAGAGACGGATCAGGAGGGCTTACTTTTCTCCTTTTCAAGAAATGGCCATCTAATAGGTCTCTATAAACTAATGTGGGTTGGAATTCACATAGGTTTCTAGGCCCTGTAGCCTGAAATCTGAATTGCAGCATCAACTTTCTTAGCACTAATAAGTTCAGAGAAAATAATAGTTCCAGTTTTGCAGTCTCCATAGATGAACATAGAAACATAAACATAGAAAAAGAACAAGCAGAAGAGGAGTTTACATCAAAGGCACACAAAAATTAAGGGCATTTTTCATATGTAACTCTTTAAAACACATTCATAAATCCTGAGAAGTTTAGAAAAGGGATTTTCCAGTCAGATTATTCCACCATGTGACAAGCCATAACAAGTTAGTTTGAACATTGCTTCAAAACCTTTATTTAATTGCTGTGAAAGTGTGCTATTGATAATATAGTTAAGTTTCCTGCATGTGAGAAGCAGAAAGGCGGGTGCTACTTACCTCTCCTCCTTTCATGGTAGTGAATTATGGCTGGGAGATGTTCCTGCTTACCATGCCATCCACGGGTACCTGTTATGTTCACACTGCAGTATTCAGAATGCCAGTTTTGTCCTCAAAATCTTAATTTTGTGTGGAGAAAGAGATGCTTCAGATGTTATAGCTGATATTTCTCTGTGTAAACATTAGGTAGTTTGAGACACTCCGGAGTCTGAAGGCTGGCTATGTCCCTAGTGTAAATGCAAAGGCACAGGGTCTAAGAAGGGCATGCTGAAGGTAGGCAGAAGACAAGTAGGACCTTAAAGAAACCCTGGCTTTGAGATGTAATAAATCCAACTAACCGAAAGATGAAGGAGGAGGAAGATTTAGTATATATCCCCATGTGTACAGTTCTTCATGGCCTCATGTGCTCCAGGTGCTACCTGAATGGTGACTCACAAACCTCTCTCTTCACTTCTGACCTTTTGCCTACTACCCAGTCTCATATTTCTGATTGTCATTCCAACATGTTGCTACAATTCTCCAATACCCCAAAACAACAAACAAACAAACAAATCCATTCATTTTTCCTCCATAGAAGATCTAGATGTTTTTCCAATTACATTTCTTGCTGCTTTGCTTCTCTTCTTGCAGCTTCAGGCAGGAGTGTCCTAACCTAGGTGTTTCACCATGCAATTTCCTTGTAGTGGGTGCTACATCCACTTTCTCATACACTAAGCTTTTTTTCCTTTTATTGTTTAGATAGCTCTTTAAAACACTTTTCTTCTCCCCATGCAACACTTGCACTTTTCAAAGGAACTCCTACTCTGTCTGCCTACCTGTCTGACTTTTATTGCAAATGCATTCAGGCAACTTTAAGTGCAAGAGTACATTTGCAAATTTGAAGGTATACAGTCCCAGCTTTATTTTTCTGCACTGACAATACGTGTTTGTTACTGAAATGCAAGACTTCTCTGTGACTCACCATTTCATATCTTACTGCTTTCCCAGAGATTTTGTGAGTTCAGGGATCAGAAGTTTTCCCTTCAATCAGGTATAAGCTTCAGGAGAAAAATAACAGTTTTCTTTAAGATATGGAAGTGTTTGGTTCAGTACCTCATTAGGTAGCATGGGTAGGTGTATAATCTGTGCTGCTCTATGAAAAAGGATGCATTAGTCACAGAAGACATCAGAGGTAACTTGGGGCAACACATTTCCTTGGACTTCTTTAACAGTAGCCCCTCCCTACATATTTTGCAACTATTTCCTGTTCCTTTACAGGGTGATTGACCCTTTGTACATTTTAGGTATTGTCATTAAGAATATTATTGAGCCCATATCTTAACTAATGTTAGAACAAAAGAATTCCCAAGAGATTCCCAACTGTTCTGGCACAGAGCACGTGACACTAAGTGATTCTGCACTCACAGCTTGGAGCCTGTGCACCATGTAAATGTCCTGCTGGCACTTGTCAGAGTGAGGTATCAACACATTGCTTCAAATCCACATGCTTGAAGTCTCTCTTTCAGTTTAACTGAGATGAAATATCATTTTTAAGTGTTAATTCTAGAAAACTGTGAACCTTGGTACATTCGGTTCCTGTGCTGTTCTTTGTGTAGGAGCTCCAGTTGCTGACTCGGAGGGGAAGCTTGGGGCTAAGTGAGGGAATAATCCTGGACTATGCAAAATCAGTATGGCATTAACTTCTGTGAACAGGTAAAAATTACCTTTCCTTGCAATACTGAGGATTTTGTCAGCTGAAGCCTGATCAACGATGTGTGGTAACAAGAACAAGAGTTCCCCTAAACAAAGACACAGAGCAATATCCATTTAAGTATTTGTAGGGAGTATAAAACAACTCATAAAAAGTGTGTGTGTAAAACCAGCTTTCAAAGATGCACTTATTCACCTTTCTACCACCATGTTTGATGTTGCTCTTTCTTCTGCCCTGTTGTATCAGTCTCTCTGTGCAGCTATATGGTCAGCAATCTTTGCAATTGTGGAACATTTAGTGCATCTGGAATACTGTCAAAATATTTGGTCATGGCAGTAGATAAATGAAAATAAATCAAGGATTAACCTGTGTACTCCAGTTCCCACTTCCTATCCTCCTGTTTGGGCCACACGTGCCATAAGCAAAATATAAATAGTACTAGTATTAATTTTTATCAGTAATAACACTGACTAAAAAATGGATGTCATGGGTGCCAAATCAGGTTGCCTCTTTGTCCGTAGAAAAGGAAACTTCTGAATGTAAAGTTAGAAATCTACTTTCCTCAAAGACCATTCTTGTCTTTGAAACATTGCTTCTTAATGAATATTTGCTACTATGAGAAATATTTCCTCAATGCAAATATAAAGCAAGCAGATCACCTTCATTTGACCGTGGTAGATAAGGACCAGATCAGAATATCCTCCCTGGCAATGAACTTTACTCGATGCTCTCTCTTCTATAAAGAGATTGTGTGTGTGTACATTCTCACCTCTGCCTAGATCAGGAGTATGCTTTGTAATGGATCTCCCAGTCACCTCCCCAGACTGCATGCTATCATACTGCAAACCATCTTGGGTTGCATGAATCCCAAGACTCCTGAGGATGTGCTTTGATGGCTGGTGGATGTCCTCTCCCTGGGATCAGACTGGAAGCAATATATAGTGAAAATCTTGAATGTTTACAGTGTAGATGCTGTAGTTTGACTGTTATGGCTGTCTAAAATAAGACTGAGTGATTTGCCTTCTTGAAGCTTTTGTTCTCCTCAACTGACTATGCAGACAGCCAAAGTTGTCTAGCTCAGATACAGATGACTGACTTGACAGACATATAAAGCTAGGCAAGACAAATCCTACCCTAGGCATCTAACTCTAAACAACATGAGATGCTCTTTGTTCTTTTCAGTACAGTCACCATATCAGACAAGCTTAATATATCTTTCTGTTTCCCTTTTTGCCCTCACAATGCAGAACATACTGTTGACAACACCTTAAATAATGACACTTACACAGCTGTTATCATGGGGACGTGGCTGAGTTCCCTTTGGCTCCCAGAGAGCTCAGTGGTTGTCTCCTTCCTCAGGTCTACCCTCACAGGAAAAATCACCTCTCAGAAAGGTGACCGCTCAGAAAGTGGCCACTATTACAGTTGGCAAGGTTCACATTTACAGAAGTTTAATATTTTTTACATCAGGACGTGACTACGGATAATACTTGGACTGCCAACAGCTGGCATTGCTCCTATGTTGCCAGTCCTGACCTTTGTCCAGTTTGCTTTGTTATGCAAACCTGTGGACTCAAAGCTTTCCTATCAGCAGTGAACCAAAGTGCAACACTGTCATAAAGCACCTCGCTGTAAAAAAAAAAAAAAAAAAAAAAAAAAAAAAAAGAACAAGTACTACAATCCAGCCTCTGAATGGTTAAAGAAAAAGTCCATCAGGGTGCAGGCCTGGCCACCAAGGAGTGCACACAAGGTCATTGATCCTCATTGATCCTGCTGGCACCCTGACAAGGCTCTGCAGGCTCTTTGGGGCTGGTCAAGGCTGGCAGCTGCAGGGCCAGTCGGACTAATTAGCTCTTGTTCTCCATTTTGTCTTTCCAACAGCTTATCCCTGCCAACCTCTACAAGTTCTTCATTGCTCTCACTCCTTTATACTATGCTATTTTTAATCGGTTTCTGTTATTGGTATGCAGGCCCAGAATGTGGTTATCAAAAAGAGCAGCCAAGGCCAAAGACGTTGCTTGGGAGTTTTTTTAGCACATCCCACAGATCAGATAAACTTTGGGTTAGCCTGTCACTGCAATTGTTCCAATACTGTAATTTCTCTTCTTTGATACTTCCTACAATGCTACTTTTATCCTGTGGCTACCACTTACAGTCATAACATTTCATTATACAAGGAAATAGGGAAGGGAAGGGAAGGGAAGGGAAGGGAAGGGAAGGGAAGGGAAGGGAAGGGAAGGGAAGGGAAGGGAAGGGAAGGGAAGGGAAGGGAAGGGAAGGGAAGGGAAGGGAAGGGAAGGGAAGGGAAGGGAAGGGAAGGGAAGGGAAGGGAAGGGAAGGGAAGGGAAGGGAAGGGAAGGGAAGGGAAGGGAAGCTGCAGTTTCTAAAATCTGTTTGTTTTTCTACATTTTTATTTGACATTGAAAAAAAGCATGTCCCTATTACTTGAAAGTCTTCCAGTCATGGGAACATCAGTTCTGTAACAAGAATCTTGGTCAAAATCACAGTGAATATTTCCTGCTGTGGTGTGCCACATAAAAGTAATAATACATCCATCAGGCTAACTTACAATAATCTGCAACACACTGTGCTCCATAGTTCTTGGAACAAATAAGGTGTAAGTGTATTTGCAATGCTGAGTTCAAGCCTCTGTTTGCTTCTAATTTTCTAATGAATCTGAGGAATATTTTCCTAGTTCAACTTGGGGATTTTCCATTCATTGATGAAATCTGGGTCATGGCACAAATGTGTTCAGTGGTTGGACTTGTTTTATTGTTTCATGTTATGCTGCCTCTGGGGCTCACCTGTACTAACCTCAGCCATGACTAGGAATTAAGTTCAAAAAACACATGGAGGGGAGACAGAGTTCAGCTGTCTCACTTCTTCACAGGAAAGTGAAGAAATGTTTCCTACCCAGTCCAGAAATTCTCCTCCTTTTTCAGGAAAGGGAGAGAGAGAATGAGTTGTACTGTTCCCCAGAACAGGAGTGCCCATTCAGTTTGTTGGTTTTGTTTGTTTGTATGTGTCAACACCCTCACTTATTACAGGCAACCTCTTGATACACAGCAGCTCCCTTCTCTCCTGAAGAGATATCACCTGATGAGTATATTATTGAGTCCCCTACCTCTCTTTTATGTTTTTTTTGTCCACTATGTTTCCTAGCTTTTATTGCTCAAGGAGCATGAGCAAAGGTAATGCCCTGCTTTTGACTTGGAAAAAATGAATTGTCCCGTGGTGAATGCAAAAGTTGCAACACTGCAGAGGTTACTTACCCTTCTGGCATCCGGTGGGGCCAAGACAGCATGGCAGGGGCTGAGCGGAGGTAAAGGGAAAAAAAGGGGGGGGAACGTGGGAGGTTTATGCTACCAAAACACCTGTTCACATTGAGGACCTCTAGCCACCACAGACAGCTGTAATTCTACCCCTTCATTGGCATTACACCATTTAAATTTAGCTGCATGTTTTCATGAGTAAGAGAGTTCCCTGTTCATAATGTTCATAAATGCATCTTGTGAATTTTTTGGTAAAATTAAATGATAGGAAGTATGCTTTAGCTTTCAGCTGACATAAAGGCTGCCATTGCCAGTAAACACAAAGTCTGATTCATGGTCATTCACAAGCAGAAACAAGGCAAATTAAGAGCATACAGTTGCAAACAAGAGGATTGGTATCTCATTCCATATGATTAGCTTTTTTCTCTGTTGCCTGTACATCCTCAGAGTTTATGGTCCAAAAGTTAATTAAATGCTTACGATGCAGCCTGGTCATTAGAACTGTGTTTAAGATGTAATTTTGATAGTTATACACAGCTCTGCTGTACATAACCTCTAAGTTGTTTTTGCAGCTCTTCTAGGTAGGTATTTGTTTTCTGACTGCTTATTTGGCCATGCAGTAATTCAGCTTTTATTGTGATGGTTCATCTGTGGTGTGGATTTTTGGCAGTATGAGAATTACATAAGCGGTTGTTTTTTCCATTGCTGAAACACAAATGGTGTGGCAGCTCTTACCTGCTGAGGCATCTGAGCCAGTTAGGTATACACATCTCATGAGCAGCAGTTCTTAGATAATAAAATAAAATAAAATAAAATAAAATAAAATAAAATAAAATAAAATAAAATAAAATAAAATGAAATAAAATAAAATAAAATAAAATAAAATAAAATAAAATAAAATAAAATAAAATAAAATAAAATAAAATAAAATAAAATAAAATAAAATAAAATAAAATAAAATAAAATAAAATAAAATAAAATGAAAAAAGAGTAAGGAAAGAAGTCACTGCTTTTGTGATGACATTTGCTTTGACTGATCATCAGGATTTAAACCCTTGACCATCAGTGTCATAACAGAGATTACTTAAGCTGTGCCATTAGTTAGTGGCAGAAGGAGGGTGTTACACTATAGGAAGACTGACAAAGAACACGTGTGTTTTAGACACAAATTATTGGGATGTCCTGAAAAGACACTGACAGTTTCATTAGAGTGTTGTTTTATGTTTATATAATGGCAGTTTTAATGTATCTTGGGGTTGAGGGGAAAAAGGAAGAATGAGGTGTTTCCCTAATAGGGAATAAGGTTTCTTTTTTCCTCATATGGTGCCGTTGCTAGAGGAAAAGTGTCTGGCAGGAAGTAATCCTGGACAGAGTCCGAGGGAAAGTCAGCATTACGCAAGACTTGAAGGGAATGTGGAATTCCCACAAGAGCAGCATCCAGGCGCCCTCCCATACCAATGGCTGACTGTGATCCTCTGGTCTTTATAATGACTCAGGCAAAGACAAGCATGCAGATACTCCAAAAAAAGAACACGAAAGTGTAGAGAGGTATCACCCCTTTTCCCTCAAGCTGGGCTAGTAAGCCTTTCTGCAATTGCAGACTGTGGACATCAAAGAAATATACTGAATCCTGCTGCCAAATATTGGCACTGTTTATATAAATTCCCTTTAGCAATTGACTTCTAGTGCTGTGAAGTCCCAGGAGATATTTTTCCATGGAGAATTATGGCACAAGGAATGGAGATGAAGCAGAAATTGTTTTCTACCTCGGTTATCATTAATGAACAAAGGTACCGTAATGCATCCTCTGATAAAGGCTTTTTTGGCCAGAGCAGGGCTCAAAAGGGAAGCAAAGAATGCGCAGCTGTTAGGTACATTGCTGCTCTGTGCACAGCAGGGATTGAATTGAAGGAAATACACAACCTAGCCAGCCTGTGATAACAGCTTCCACCTAATCCCCAGCCAACCATCCCCAAAATCCAAGCCCTCACTGGGGATTTTGGAAGCAGACTGATAGGTTTGCAGGATCCATCTTACATTTCTGAACATTTCAGGGGGACTCAGCTGTTACCCCCCAAGAAGGCTCTTTAGTGGCTTAACGGTCTGTTAACAAAAAAACAGTGTATGTGTGAGAGAATTGTACCTGCAATAAAGGGTATTAAAACTGGAAACTACAGGCAAATATGTCAATTGAAAGCTCTCAAGAAGAGTTCACAAACCACAGCAGCTGATGCAAAATGCAGAACAACACAGCTATATAAAGAAGAAAGCTGGCTGATATAATTGCCAGAAAGCCGTTCTTATTGATGGAGTCTGCCAACAACAGGTGATGTAAGAGCTGGCATGAACGAAGCTGTGGATGTGAATATGGTGTCTGGCAAGATTTCTTGAGAGATGTTTTTGCAGCATAGCAGTTGGAGACTTTCAGAACTCCATTACAAAGAGATACCTGAGGATAAACCTGGGTAGTTTGACTCCTATGGTCAACAGGAAACATCTCCATCATGGTTTGTTCCTGTGTTCTGCACATCTGGGTTGGGCTGGATTGAACATTTCATGTGCAGTGAACCAAGTCACCAGATTCTACCCCTGACCCCTCAGTTTGCCCCATCTCTCTGCCAGTGTCTCACAGTAAGGTAGCAAAAGGTGGCATGACGTAAGGCAGGGAAAACAAAGTGTGCCTATGCCTCAAGCAATCTCCATGCATGGCCAGTCATGTAAGCACAAATACTCTGTCATCAGTGCTATGAACTGTAGCAGCTGCAGGGTACATCACCTGCTGCGATCCCTGCTGTGACCTGGAGGAGCTGCTCAGAGAGCAGGAGGTATCACATCACGGCTGATGTAGCCTGCCCCGGTGCCACCAGAGCACCTGTGGACACCATTAACCCAGCTGTGTCACCTGTGGCTAGGGTGGAGAGCATTGCACCTTGACTCACTTGTGCTTTAGGCCTCCACCATCCAGAGTCATGTGAACCTCTGCCCTGTGCAGACTTCATCCCTTTCTGTTGCCTGAAATGCTGGGGCTGCAGTTTCTCTGCCAGCTCCCTGCTCAGACCAGCATATCTACATCCGACTGGGAGGGCCCGTTGTCATCCTTTCCCCTCGTTGGCATGCCCCATATCTTGCTTGCTGCTTGGCAGCTCTGCTGGCTCTTCTGGCAGCCTTGCTTGCGAACAGTGCCGGGCAAGGCCTGCAATCCCCAGCAGCCCCAAGCAGTGTAAGCAGGCCCTGGCTGCAGCTGAGTGAACTGCCCAAAGTGCCCCGGTGGGGGCTGCGGGGCTGCAAGTGGTGCAGGGGCACCTCTCAGTCAGCTGCTCGGAGCTTCGTCACCTAAGTTGCTTGGGAGGAGTGACAGGGATGGCACCAAACAGCAGTTCAGGGACTGCCAGCCTGCTTTTCTGGAAATTGGGTTTTTGCTCTCAGCAGGGTAATCCTGGCCTTATTTCCCAGCCAAATGAGAAAGGAAATCAATATTTAGAACTTTTACGGGGAATTAGAAAATATCTCCAGAGTTAAATGAACTAAAGGATAAGGTGTCTCAGTCAGTGAGTGAGGCAGTGTATCCTTAAACTAGAGTTTAATGCCTAAGAACCTGCTGGGTTGTATGAAATGAGAATTTGGTTTTTCCCTGTTTTGAGAAAGCACATTCACATACTGATAAATAGCAAAGACCAAACTAATGTGCATTACTTGGCTAATGCAGCAGATAAACCAGACGGATATCCAGCGTGCAGCCATCCAAATGGCAGCCTGGATGAAGCGCTGCAGCTGGGCAGAAAGAGAAGGAGTGTGGGCAAATTCTTGCCAGGCATACACTCAGCAGCTGCTGCACATCTCCCACAGCAAAACACACATTCCCACATGCCCACCTCGGTAAGACACTGTGGCAGCAGCCTTGGCTGAAGAACAGGCTGCTGCTCTGTGGCTCTGGAGTGTGGCATGTGTGACTGCATGCGCGCCTTTGAAATGCCCCATTTTCCTACAATGGTACAGCTCTAGATTATGAATAATTTAGATAACACAGTAATTAGGGTCATATAAATATCAGTACAGAAGATGAATTCTCTCCGTCTGAGAAAGCTCCCTTTGGACTGAGTCACATTGCCAGCACGTTGGAGCTGGAACAGCTCGTGGGAGTACATGTGTTCCCGTGTCCCTCTGAAGGAGGGACTACAGTCCATCAGCTGTTGAATTGGCATCTTTCAGTAGCACTAAGTTCACTTTGAAAATAGGCTGATAAGTTATCTGGAAAAAAACCTTCTGCAGACAGAATAATAACCAGAGAGTCCTGTCTGCAGAGAGCAGTATCTTAGGAGAGACCTTTACCTAAAAGATTACAAATCAATGACACACCTGCTGGAAGCCCAGATTTTTTCATTTATTTTCTTATTTGACTTTTGCATCTCATGTCAAGAGCTTGTCAGTCAAATCCGGGTTAGTAAAATGCTTTATTTTTAGTCAGAGAAGCAGGAACATGTGAGCTGTTTGTAAATGCTTTAAACACCTGGGGGCATTTCTCTACTGGGAGGAACTCTCACTGTATCTGGTGTGGATAAGGACACTGCAGGTTAAAGTCCTACTGTCTCCCTCTAACAAATCCACCTGCCAGGGAAGCAAAAATTAGCTTCTGTAGTTCTTTAGCATGAGTGCCCTCCCTCTTGCACTAACTTAGGGAAGTCACATGCATCACTGCAGAAAAACTTGCACTGTCTAAAAACATCTTAAAGGCAGCTGAAACAAAGAATAGGACAGAAGAATATAAATTCCCTTAGGATGTGTGTCTCTAACACCATGCCGAAGACTTCTCCAGAATCCTTTATGCAGCACCAGCCACAGATATCTATCAGGATGTGGTGGAAATAAAGGAGTTTGTAGACAGATGATGGGAAAGAGCAAAGGTTCAGAAAAAGCTTTCATACATCAAATAAATTGAAAAGGTTAGAATTGATCATCCTAGAAAAGAGAACAATAAGAAGGGACATGTACAAGTCTGCGGGATAATGAAAGAACTGGAAATGATAGATATGAAGCATCACGCCTGCAGAGCAGCAAGGGACCATTCAATGAATGAAAAGGTAGTAAATTCAAAACTGGCAAAGGACGTGTTTTTGGTTTTTTTTTGGTTTTTTTTTTTTTCATCATGCATAACTGGACCATAGAAACAAAGTTGTCAAGAACCCACTGAAAATGAAAAAGGAGTGAACATTTTTATAAGTATCAGGAATATGTTTTGCCTCTACTGCCATAGTGTAGAACCACTCCACTACCCACTGCAGGTAAAAATTAAATGAAACAAAAATCTACAAAGGCTCTTTAAAAACGCCAGGTCCCGCTTCACTTTGGTGTGTTTATACTCTTTAGGATTTAATAACTATAATTTGAAGTGTGCCATTTGCATTGCTGTGGGGAAGAAATTTCTTCAGATGAAGATAAGTAAACATGGCTCTGTGCATACTCAGTGCCATAGCGCAAAGTCTCCTCTTTGGGTCTGAATTAAATTACTTTTGATACTCTGTCAATGCACTGCAATTCTCTTAGGAAGGTGTTACTCCTTCAAAAATAGGTTTATTTCTCTGAATATTCACTGAAGAAAATGTGCAGAAAGGGAAGACAATTCATTCAACAGCATAATCGCTACACCAGTAATCCTTTTTTTAAAAAAGGAAAGGAAGAGGGATAATGATGAAATTGGAAAGCAATCTTTATGCTTTTTTTTTTTTTTTTTTTTTTTTTAATTGAATACTTAGCAATAAATGGTTATTTCTTCCTTGATTGGTGGACTGTGGAGCATTCTGATGGCACTGTCAGATGGCAGGGTCTGATATCCTCTTTAATAATTTGAGACATCCCATATTTTGGGGAAAGAAGCATACCAGCATCGCATCAGAGTCAGAAGAATTTTTATATACAGAGTGATATCTAGAAGGTAGCCCAGAATAAAAGAAGTCTTTACAAGGGCTATGCAGGGGAACTGGAGTAAAGTGAGACTGTGAGCTTCACCAAGAAATTAAAATCTAGCATGACTGAGAAAGATTTTGCATTTATTCTTTGTTCTGATAGAGCATATCTTGTAGAAACATAGCAAGACCAGACCGTAATTGTATTTGGTGTTACAGAAACCTGAAGAAAGGCTATCATTGCCCTGGAGAGTTTATATGCCAACTAGCTGAAACTTACATAGGATGGTGAAGAAAATATGTTATTATCTGACTTTTACAGGTTAGGAACTGAGGCACACGAAGATTAATTGAGCAGCTGAAAACTTGTGCTTGAGCCAGGAGCTGAACCCAGATCTCCAGAGCCCGATTAACCACAAAACATTCATAACCTCAAACTGTGTTGTCAATGTAATGATCACAGCTAAACAGAAAACTTAATTCCAGGTCTCCAAAGAGCAATGTTAAAGTATCCTTTTACATGTTATTCCAGCAGTGGTCAGAGACCCTGCTTCAGGTTGAGGACTCTGTTCTGTTGGACAGCAAATAAACTTAGCAAAAGAGATGCTTTCAGTTCTTTAATTGTTATGAACAAGGATTGCCTGTAGCCTGTATGTAGATCAGTTCTTTAGTATTTTGTTCCTCCAGCCTGTATAATCTAATCCAAAGCATACTGATGTTTTTGGGATTCTTTTTCCTGTTTTCTGGCCATTTCAGATGTCATGCTGTAAGAAGTTGCTCAATCAAATTGTGCTTGTGTTGACAAAAATCAACCAACATCATTTTGAAGTTTTTCAAGTGGCACATGTGTTCAGCTCTCCTTTACTTTTTCATCTTGTACTCTAAAAGGTAGGGGTTAGTGTGCTTTTGTGTAAATATGATTTGCTTCTGTTTGTAAGTCTGGGTCTAAACAGTGACTGATAGGCATAAAGTCAAAAGATAAACAATGTTTGAATTATTTTGCTATGATTGTGTCAGAAATTTTATCCTATTTGTAAAACAAAATGTATTTTAACAAAGATCCAGCAAAGGTTATCAGTGATGCTAATGGGTGTTCCTGCTTTAACAAGTACTTAGATAGGTGAAGATTAGACTAAAGCATTGCATTTTCCTATCTTATTGCTTTTATATAATATAACATACTGTAATATCATATATAATGATGTCCATAGTTATAAAACGCTTGTGGGTACAATTCAGCCACAAGAAAAAAAAAAAAAAAAAAAAAAAAAGACGACTATTCTGAGTCAACTGCTTGATTCCCCTTTGTACTTTCCTCTTAATGCCTGAAATACAGTAGCAACATATTACCTCAGCCACATGCTTCTTTACACAGTGAGCTACAGCATTGTCCTTAGAAAAGTCATTTTTACTTTGCCAGTTCCTGGGAACTGATGACTTCGAGGATACACACACTGAGAGTTTGCAGTCAGGAGGCTTTGCTGCATCATTTGGCTTACAGGCATTTGTTTCTTCTCTCTGAAGTTACCTTGGTAAAAGATGAGTGGGCCTTCCAGATGTGCCCACATGGGCATACCCAGAGCATATTTATAGGGTATGACAGAGTTGGAACATGTGGAGCATGGTGCAGAAGGTCTGCTTTTTGCCCAATCAACAGGACGGCAAATTTCATCCCACTCAGACCTCACTATTTCAAAGTAGACAAAATGGGTAAACAGGCTTTCAAAGTCAAGACTCTTGGTACACAACTGTGGCTGCTCTTGAGCATCTAGCTTCTTACAGCACTGCTCAGCAGAGCCAGCAAAGTGATAAAAACAGATCCCTAGGAACAAACAAAGCTACCCTGAGCATCTCCTTGAAGAGGTCTGTACCCAAGGATGCTGCCCCTTGTGCACAGCTGAGTATACACAGCAGCAGTCTGAGCTCCAGCATGGCTTGAAGGTTTCTGTGGCCATCAGAAAGCTCCTGCCTGAATGGCTGGAAGCCCACCTGGCACCCACTAGTGTTCATGGGGGAACTACAGACCCCACTGCTTCTGCTCTAGATGCATCTGGGCACACCATCTGCCTGAAATGAGCTGACCTCACAGCAACACTGGACATCTGCATACTTTTGAAGGCAGATCTCCCAGAGTCTGAAGTGTCAGGAATTACAACAAGCCCCAAAGCCACAATTACTTCTGGGAATGCAGTAAAGGGTATTTTAAAGAGACATTAATGTCCCACCCACACCTTCAGAAGACCCTCTACCCAGGGACCTGTGTCTTTATTTATGTTGTGGGTGTGAAATAAAGGAGTTGCAACACCACAGGGAGCAAGACCTATTACCCTTTCTTGCATTCTATGAGAAAATGCATCTGCAGCAGTCTCCAGCAGTCAGATTTCCCCAGAGCCTAGCTATTTACCTCTTCTCTAATTCTGAAGCTCTGTTTTTTCCTAGAACTGTGTTTAGATTTTGCATCTTCAAAACATGGTTGCTATGTACTTCAGCTTCAGCGCAGCAAGAACTTTGCACCCCAGCCCCCATGCAGGCTGCCTAATGGCAAAAATTGTTCCTGAGTGGGTGAAAAATTCCAGTCAGGTCACTGGAGCTTCCCGCAGCACCATATGCTACCAACAATATGTAATGAAAATTCATCTCAGGTTGTGAAACATATTGAACTGCTAAAATCAACAAAATGCTGGCAGGGAATGTTCTCTGAGGTTATCTTTAGATTGAATCTGCTTGGACTTTTGACACCTACTCAGCAATGTCTCTTGGCATGCAAGAAACATCTTATCAAAATGCTGAAAATGTTTAGTCAGTAACTAATTTATTCCCTAGTAAATGTCTTTGCTTCCCAAATTCTCTTTCCTCTCTCTCTCTCTTTTATTTAGTGTTTGGATGCTTAACTATAATAATATAACAGACAGAAGGTGATATTTTTGGGAAAGAGATGCAATTTGTGACCTGAAGAAGAGCTTATCTCTCTGTGGAAAGGACAAAGGTTTCCATTTAAATAGTCTTTCAGGAAGTTGTATGCCTTCAGTATATTAAGTTGTCTGTTGTTACTACTGTAATGTTATATGCTGTTATTTTACACAAATATGACCTGTAGTTTTGCCTACTGATGGGAAAACAAGTAGGTTTTTTTGTTTTGTTTTGTTTTGTTTTGTTAGTGGTGGTGTGTTGTTTTTTGTTGTTTGTTTGTTTGTTTTTTTTGAGAAACAGTACACATGTGCATTATATGTACATAGAGTAGTCTGTTATTCAAAATACTCACTGTGACAACTGTACATGCTCATGCCTCAGTTATTTTTCTCTGCCTATTTTGCAACAATTACACAAGCAACACATACGCATCTGTGTTTGTATATATAAATATTTTTATAAGTGCCGATGTCAAAACATATGTATGTATACATATCCAACTGTTGCAAAGTAATCAGTATGTATATATATGCCAAAGGTAAATATGTATTAGCAAACAGAGTAGTACCATACAAGATGTCAGCTTTGCAACTCTCTCTTTACATCTACTCATGTGTTCATACAAAGCTAGGCAATGTGTTTCATGGAAAATTGTAGAAGTTGAAGCCGTTTCATATTATAAGTCATAGCACACGACTGCTTAAAGCATGTAACCTCTCCCACAAGCTTACAATCTTACATTCAGTTGGAATTTAAGAGTATATATATATATATATAAAAAAATCAAAATTTTAAAAGGAAACAAAAGGTGGTACACAAAGACAAATGGCACATCTCATGTGTATGACAGATCTAAATAAAGCCTGCTGTGTGGGAGCACAAATCCACATACACAGGATTAACACACATATAAATGAGAATATGCAGACTCACACCTACAAATAGTATAATAATCTCAGCTGCAAACTGATGACTCTTTTTCCAGAACATAGATTTATTACCTACTTAGTCATTACCATTCTGTTTTAATAACTGTGATTAGACACCATCACAAAATGCATCATACATTTTCTCCAAATCTCCAATCTATCTTGCCTTCTGGCTTTATTTCTGCAATCACTTGTTTCATGCATTTCTTAAAGTCTAATACTCTGACCCTCCCTACTCAGTCCTTGAACTGTTTCAAGACAAAACAACACAAAACTAAATTCTAAACAAAAGATAGTTCAACTCAAGTACACAAAATATTTCAAAAGTAAAAAGACAACAGAAATGTATCTTTTCTGGCTGTAAAATCCCAGTGGGAAGCCCAAGTTAGGATTTTAGCAGAGCAGCCAAAATATTTAAACTTCAATCTGAAGGTGTGAGTGCACAGACATATCTTCAAGGAGGAAAGCAAGACTCTGCATTCTGAGCTCCTGGGACCTGCTACACAAACAGGTCAAAGCAAATTGGAAAAATCTCATTGCGTATATATTTTTTTTCTGCTAATCAAGAGAAAAAACAAGAATGCTGTAAAAGTTATAAAGGAAAGTATAGTGGAGACTTTCCTCTTCCATATCTGGTAAGCTTACTGTCATAGAAGTAATCCACAACAGAAGGGTATTAACAGCAGTCAATGCTATACTTTTTATTGGGAATAATTGTAGTTGTAGACCTCACCTAAAAAGTAATAATGCTAGAGAATAAGAGATGAACTCGTGAAAGGTTTTAGACCTCATCATAAGCCACAGATGAGTTTAATAGCATTCTCATATAAAACAGTACAAAGCATTTTGGTGCACAGGGTTGAAACAAAAAAGACAAGTCTTTACACTAAGTGAATGGCTTTATGTGATGCTTCCTTCTTTAGCCTAGCCAGCATTATTGTAAGCAATATTGTGCCTGAGCCTTATTCTCCCCAGACAGGTTCATTTGCAGGCAGTAGGCAGGAGGAGCCTTACTGCGCTGAGGCAGAGTGGAAGAGGAAATGAAGGAGCATAGTGGAATTTTTATTGAGTTGCACTCTGTATTCCTTGTCCTTGAAAAACATGGTGCTATTTCCACACCTGATTTCATCAGGAGGATCTGAGGCCAAAGAACTGCTCATCATGTGCCAGCCTAGACCCTGGATCCTCCAAGCCATTGTGCAGACAGCTCTCTGCTCCTGTGCAGAGAGTGTTGCTTTTGTTCCTGGTGTTTGGCTCATGTGGTTCCCCATGCAGGAATAACAACTAAGGATTTTTCTCCACTTGTGTTAGCCCATGTAGTCTGAAGTACAATGAGATTTTAAAGGCAAAGCCAAAAAGTTTCTATGTGTAAAAAAATTATTGCCAGAACTGAGCAACAAATACATAATTATTTCATGGTAGTGGCTTTCTCTCCACTTTCCTATTCCATTGTAGTCAGGTTCCCTATAACTTTTGATTTCAATATTTCTTGTTCTTCTCTGTTTTCCTCTTATTTTAATTGTTTTCCCCCCTTCCTGTTTCCTTCCCTAACAGAGCAGGGACACAGTGGTATTTTACTTTGTATGAAACTTCCAAATACATTCTATTTGCAAAGGTTCCTCTTTAGTAGGATGAGGGAAGTCAGCCTTCCTTATTACGGCTTCCATTAATTGTGCTTCAGCAGGCCACAGGAAAGCTCATGATATGTGCACAAAGTTGACTCTATAAATCATAAGTAATGGAGATGAAATTTTGTGGAGTCTCCAAGAGGGAAGTGATTACAGCCGTAAAATATCATCTTTGCAAGAAAAATTGTGTAATAATAACTTTGTGGGATTTCATATTACTGCTGTAACTTAGAGATGAGCACTCGGGTGCATCAAGAGCTTTAATAATGTATGTGTAGGTGGCAAATTACTCATAAAGAATCTACTGACTTGTGGATAATGTTCATTTCATATTCCCAAAGATAACTTAAGCCTTTGGGTAGATGTCATTTCATGCCCCATACTCATGACATCTAGCAGGAATATTGAAAGTAGAGTGTGCTGACCACTTCCCTGTGTATAAGCACTCCTTCTCCCTGCAAGATATTTCCTATGGAATTCCTATGAAGGCAGGGGATGAAGCACATATATTGTAAGCATTTTGGTGCAAAATAAACCAACCTACTTATCAAGGGCCTGCATAAGTCTACTATCTAGCATTTCTGTACTCTAAATTAGAGAAAACTTTATACTGGAGTCACTTTAGTATCTGGCAAGTTGGAAACACAATACAAAACATGTAAATGAAAAGCAGGACATCTTGAAAATAACCCATACAATAGGCTGCTAGAGCTTTTGTTTTTAAATTAGAGCAGGCTGGTTCCTTGTACTAGCAGAAAATAAATCACACTGAGCTATCAATAAAGAGAAATCTCTCCTTCTCTCTCTCAAACATCCCCAAGCCTCAGATAGAACAGTACTCACATTTTCATTGATTCGGGGCCAATATTTTTATGTAATTGCCTAACACAAATACTTTGTTCTATCTGATGTGATTTTGGAAAAGACACAATGTCCAAATGTGGCAAGACAGAAAAATATCAGCCTTTTACATAAGTTGCAGATATGCACACACCTTGAACTTCTGTCTCTTTCATTTCCTTGAAGCTTGCCTCCTCAGGTAATCCCTTGCCTCTTCCTGCTGGGGTTCCTACTCACTAAAGGTACTTGTTTGAACCAGATCTTTTCTTCTTTTAGCTGCTGGGCTCCTTACTGCAGTGGCATCCCTTTTGTCAAACAGAAAAAATGCTACCAGAAACAAAAATCTGTTACAGAGCATGAGGTTGCAAACCCACTGCATTGCTTCTAAACAAGGCAGCCATGTCTTTTGGTCCACATTCCCTTTTGTTTCTGCATAACTGTAAATGTAACATCAACTCTGTCAATTGTTATAGATGCAAACTGAGCTGGAGAGTAAACTCAAGTCAGAAGTCAAACTAATCACAGCTATGCTGGGTAGGCAGGTCTGCCTGGTAGTTTGTATATTGGCCTTAAACCAGTTAAAAGAAGAATAGTATATATTCTCAGGCTAGAAGTATACACTTATATATATATATATATCCATTTGGCTATTTTTAAATAGTAGAACCAAAAATCTGTCAACAGATTATTCTTTTCCGTATCTGTTCATAGTACTTCACAGTACAAAACAACTTTTTCTTATACTAAAAGGTAAGACATTTGTGATGATCTTTGAAATAATAACTCATATGCTAGCTATTTTTCTTGAGGTTATCATTCTGAATATTTTATATGTGGAGAAACAATAGGCAAATTTGTACTTCTCAATAGCTGTACAACATACTGGGAGAAAACGAACATATTTTATTTGGCTTTTTCTATTTGTTTCTTTGTGGTGTGCAGCAGGAAACCCTGGAATATATTACTTAGATCTTTCAATGCAAGTCCTTAAATGCACTAGAGGAGCATTACAAAAGATATTTCCAATAGTTCTAAATCCATGTTTGCACCACGTACAGCAAATCCGATATAGTAAGTAAGTTACTAAATATAATGAACTTCAGAGGCTTGCCAAGCCCTTTGTGCTCCGTGTTTGGCAGGCATGTTTTGTCCTTGCTTGCTGCTATGGACCTTAGAGTGTTTATTGATCTCAGTTTGTCACCCTGAGGTCAAATTACAGCTACGTGGAGCTGCACCTTCAAGCCACTCTGAGATTATAGCTAAGGCAATGAAGCAGGACACAGTCTGTGCCTCTGAGCTGTGTTTTCCATGAAGATCTCAGAAACTCCACAGTTCTGACTACCAGCTGGCCAACTTTCAGCTGAAGCTCAAGCTATCCTTTAAATTAGCTGCTACAGGGCTACTGCTCTCCACAGGTGTTTCTGTTACAATCACATGATATTCAGCCTGGCAGCAGCCTTCCTCTAAAGTGTTTTGGGACTGGACACCAGGCAGGTTGGTCCTTTCCTTGCTGATTCAACAACAACTAGATCTAGAGAAAGGCAGATCTCCAAAAGTCATTTACTCTCTTAAGTAGGCTGCTGAGAGCAAAATCAAATTAGAAACAGGAAGGTTTTTTCCTAAGATATCTTCATTTTATGATGGATATGTTTTTAAAGGTAAGTTTTAAAAACTTGAGCAGGGAACTGTCTAAGGTACAGGGATAAGAAAATAAATATACCCTCAAGTAGACTTGATCTAGTGTCCCTTGAGGGCAGTGTCTATAATTTCACTAATGACAAGAACTTCTGTATTTCCCTGTACCTATCTAATTTCAAAACCAACAGAAGGAAATATTCTTGCCTAAAATATGCAATCAGACTTGCAAAATGCAAAGCATCTGCTAGTTCCTTTGAGCTGGAAAGACCACCAGAAATATCCATGCTTGCAGTTGTCTATGACCTTAGGAGTTACAAGACGTAAATAGGGTTTTGTGCTTTTGTAGAGTCCTGAGAAATATCTAAAAATATAATAATCCATGCCAACATCAGCTGTAGAAGTGAACATATTTCTTGTTCAGAACTTCCTTATGCAGGATTTGACCTGTATGCATAGAAGGGACCAGAAGGAGACCTGTCCAGAGTCCTCGATAGTCTTAATGTATCTGCCTCGTGCTCTGCTTTTCTCTTGTTGCTCTGAGTTTGTTTGTTTGTGTTTCGTTTGTGTTTTTTTTTGTTTGTTTGTTTGTTTGTTTTTTCCACAAGCAGCTTCTAGCTTCAGCTTGAAGCTGCCTGAAAGCATTACCTCTCCTGTCTTCCTGTCTTTGACCCACATGCCAGAGGTGACTTTCTGTTCCACCTGGAGGGCTCAGCTCCAGCCAGCAGGGGTGTGCAGGCCAGCCCTGGTGGTGGCAACCTCCTCAGAGGGACAGAATGAGGTAGAAGCCACCTCCCCAGCAGGACCATCCTCTTCAGAAAAACATCTTTGGTGGTAACTGACCAATTGGGGAAAAGGTGCTAAACTGGTAAACTAGGAAATGAAACAATCTTCTGATTGGAAACCAAAAAGTGTCTGCATGCATTTTCAAGTGGGGATTTAATAAACTATTCTATACTAGTAGGGATTTTGCTTGCACAAGAAAATGCGCAGCATCAGAATGAAGTGCTCACATGAACTGAAAACACAAATTGATGTATATATTATTTCACTGCATTATTAAAAGCCACATAGACATGGTTTACAGACTAAACTGCTATCTCTGTTGACCTTTGATCTCCAGACAATGAACAAGTACGAACTGTTGGTTGGTTTCTAAAATAAATTGTCTTTTTCCTGCTACTTTCTGTAGAGATTCGTTAAAAGGTTAGAATGGCATAAAAATAAATACACCCTTATAGAAAAATTTTAATCAGTTTCGGTCATTATTTTCAAGAAGATCCATAGTTCAGAAATTGCACAGCTTGTGAAGTGATTGAGGATTTCCTCAGTAACCATTTTCTGATTCAAAGTTCTAAAAAGAAATGTTATTTTGTCCAAAACAGATTTTTATTTTATTTTATTTTATTTTTTGTTATCTACATGTGCTTTGGCAGTTTTAAAATGGAAAAAACTTTGATTTTTTTTTTAAATTGTTTCCTTTCCATTTCCAGTTTTTATTACTCCTCTATCTGGATTGATTTTCATGCATGAATAGTAATTGCTTTAAAAATACTAACTTGAGATAAAAATGTTCTTTTCCATTCTCTGCATGCTCAAATGTCTTTTTTATCCTAAACTTTACAATGGTAGCTTATGATTAAATAGATTTAAAAAAAAAGAGCATGCACCTGGCTGCATATAATAAGAAGGTGATTGAATGGTGTTGATGATGTACACTCAGAAGGGAAGCTATTATGTGCATTAGAGCATATTATTCCCTGGCTATTGGCTGTGTTTTATTTCATCTGCAAATAAGTAAACATGGCACGAGATACATCTTGCCCAGCTCCTGAATTGAACATCTTGCTAGGCTTGGCTTGTGAAGCATGCAGTGCCCCTGTGCTGACTTTGCTTCACACAGGCTGTCAGGAGTGGGATGCCATTGCTGGATGGAGAGCTGATTTTAAGCCCAGGGGCCTATCCCAGCCTACTTGTCCTGCAAAGAGATGTCTTTTCTCAGCCCCTTGTATTGCTACTCTCAAAGGTGAAGTCACCGGGAAGAACTAAATCCAGCATCTCCTACAGGCTCTGAACTACAGGGCACCACTAACAACTTCTGTCCCATACCATGAGGCTGAACCACATAGGGATGAGCTGCAATCACCCAACACATAGAGGTGAACATCTGAGGGCAGATGTACAAGGAACTGACCTGAGCATTTATCCCATGGCCAAAGCAAACCTGTCAGGAAATATTTTGCATGTTCAAAATTTAGTATTTTGAAAAGAAAAAAAAAAAATCTTATGCTGGGCAGTTTCCTCTGCCTCAGTATTTTCTGATTCTAAGCCAAATTGACGAATTGCTTTTGGGTTTCTTTTGTTGCATTTTAAGGAAGTGAGAGCAAAAATATGCAGATTGCACAAGAAAATGAGTTCCCATGAGAGGTATTTTTTTTTTTTTCAGTTTTTCAGGTCAATGTGTTCCTTATGGTTAAGTGACATTTCACTAAAAATCTAAATTCTTGACTGGCATCTGTTTGAAATAAAACTGCAAATCCAAACATCACCGATGTGAACCATGATGCTGGTTCTTATTCCATCCACAACACTTGAGTATGACATCACCAAATATTTAAAAGACCTTACATCATCACAAAATTGGATTCTACCTTCTACTGTAAAAAAAATTGTTTCTGTGTTCTCTAAAGAAAAATTGATTCTTTTTGTGCCTACTCTGGATGCTGCAATGCTTTTATGCCTATAGCAGCTGATTGCTTTGACCCTGAAGTCCTTCTTGCAGTGCTGCTGACTTGCTGAATCACAGAGTTCATTCACAGCCTCTTGCCAGAGAATAATATACTGAATGCAAAAATTGCTATAGCAGCAATAAAAAAAAAATGAAATCAGATAATACAAAAAATAAAAATAAATAAAATAATAAATAGGCAAAATACTAATAAAAGACTTGTGAAGGTCAAGCAGATGAATGGCAGTGTGACTTCGTATGCCACAAATTTTAAGTATTAAACTTCCCCACATGAAAGCTTACTTTGACTTCCCCTGATGTTTCAGTGATAATAAGGACACCGAAAGCAGGAAATTCAAGTAATATTCTTGCATTGTCTTTAATTACTCCCATGGGTGTGAAAACTTCAGAATAGTATAAAATAGCACCAAGGGCAAGAGCTACCAAGGGATGGAGGTTCCTGAACCTCTCCTAATTCCAGCTTTAGAGATGCAACCTCTACATGACTGTGACTTGATCTTGAAGGTATCCAAAGGCATTTTAGGTGCTATAACACTGAAGTTCTTTAAGTATCACAAATTTATTTTCTGAAAAAGAAAAAAGAAAAAAAAAAAAAAAAACAAACGCTACAAGCCGTGATGCTACCAATGAAGCAATTTGGACTTAATTGCTAGCTAGATGCCTACACACACCAGTGCAGATAAATCACCCTTCCTCTACAAGTGCATCTGCTGCCCTGGATTTGCCATCGTCTATCCAATGCACTTGGTAGCTGGCATCACAGAACAGGAGAGGGGATCGCTCCTGCTGCAATTTAGCATCAAAGGCAGACTTTGGCCATGCCAGACGATTTGCTGTGCCCAGAATTCACCTGACTTGTGACTGGGTAGACTTGTATGCTCTTTACTGCCTTGTGTCCAGCAGTTGAGACTTCTGTGCTGGAAATCTGAGGGATCTGCATGCTCCAAGCTGTTTTACCTGCCACATCTGTCACCTGAAGGAGTCATCCTGACCTGCTTACTTAGAGCACATTTAATGCATCTGACCCTGCACAAATCTAGCCAGCTGTTAACCTCCATGCAGGAGGATTAAGTCCTCCTTGAACTCTATGGGAGTCTTTCATATAATAAAGCATCAATTAAAATAAAAGTTAGGAAAAAAGGCCTAGATAGCTGGGGAGGGATGTCTTATGAAAAGGCAGCTACATTTTAGCCCTGTTCTTGGATTCACCAAGGGGAAGTCATGCTCGACCAACCTCGTTGCCTTCTATGATGGCATCACCAGCTGGGTAGATGGGGGGGGAGCAGTGTATGTCATCTACCTTGACTTTAGTAAGGCTTTTGATACTGTCTCCCATGACATCCTACTAGCAAAGCTGAGAAAGTGTGGGATAGATGAGTGGACGTCAAGGTTGGTTGAGAACTGGCTGTCTGGCCAAGCTAAGAGGGTGGTGATTGGAAGAGCAGAGTGTGACTGGAGGCCTGTGACTAGCGGTGTTCCCCAGGGATCAGTGCTGGGTCCGGTCTTGTTCAACATCTTCATCGACGACCTTGATGAGGGAACAGTGTCTGCCCTCAGCAAGTATGCCGATGACACAAAGCTGGGTGGAGTGGCTGACACGCCAGAAGGCTGTGCTGCCATTCAGTGAGACCTGGACCAGCTGGAGGGATGGGCAAGAAGACACCAAATGAGATTTAATAAGAGCAAGCATAGAGTCCTGCACCTGGGAAGGAACAACCAGAAGTATCAATCAGTACAGGCTGGGGGACGACCTGCTGGAGAGGAGCTCTGAGAAGAAGGACCTGGGGGTCCTGGTGGACGACAGGTTGACCACGAGCCAGCACTGTGCCCTTGTGGCCAAGAGGGCTAATGAGATCCTGGCATGCATTAAAAGGAGCGTGGCCAGCAGGTCAAGGGAGGTGATCCTCTCCCTCTACTCTGCCCTGGTCAGGTCTCACATGGAGTACTGTTCTGGGCTCCCTGGTACAAGAAAGACAGGGATCTCCTGGAAAGAGTCCAGCGGAGGGCCACAAAGATGATACAGGGCCTGGAGCATCTTCCCTATGAAGAAAGGCCGAGAGACCTGGGCCTATTCAGCCTGGAAAAGAGAAGACTGAGAGGGGATCTCCTCAGTGTATATAAATATCTGAGTGGTGGGCGACAGAAGGATGTAGCCAACCACTTCTCAGTGGTTCGTGGGGATAGGACAAGGGGCAATGGCTGCAAGTTAGAGCACAGGAAGTTCCGCACTGACATGCGAAAGAACTTCTTCACCGTGAGGGTGACGGAGCATTGGAGCAGGCTGCCTAGGGAGGTTGTGGAGTCTCCTTCTCTGGAGATATTCAAGGCCTGTCTGGACGCCTACCTGCGCAGCCTGCTCTGAGGAACCTGCTTTGGCAGTGGGGTTGGACCCGATGATCTTTCGAGGTCCCTTCCAACCCCTACAGTTCTGTGATTCTGTGATTCTATCCAATTTTCAAACTAGGATGGAAATCTCCTTTTCTTTTCTTTTCTTTTCTTTTCTTTTCTTTTCTTTTCTTTTCTTTTCTTTTCTTTTCTTTTCTTTTCTTTTCTTTTCTTTTCTTTTCTTTTCTTTTCTTTTCCTTTCTTTTCTTTTCTTTTCTCTTTTCTTTTCTTTTCTTTTTTCTTCTCTTCTCTTTTCTTCTCTTTTCTTCTCTTCTGTGTAATCCTGCCAGGAACAGTGTTTTCTTATGATACTGCAGTGAATAAAACCTAGAACTAGAGAAATATAAAAACTCAGCAAGAGAAATAAAGTAGAGAGACAATTCTTCCCAGCTATAGCTGAAATGGAGGCTTATTGGGTTTCCAAGGCATTCTGGCCTTCAGACTCTAAATAAATCTTTATTGTTTTTATTATATATCTGAAAGAAAAGAGACTGCTGAGTAATAACAAAGAATTTGCAGACCTGTTTGTACAACCTGAATCCCTCATTTAGGGAAGTTTATTGGGTGATCAAGGACTCTTGGGAGAAGAGGTGATGCAGTCTTCTCTCACCTCCTGGACTGCTCAGAGCTTCCCATAATGTAGCTATGACGCTGTCACTTCACATATGCACAAAACAGTGATGTGCAAAAGAGAGTACGGCTTTGGTATACAGCCAAATACTTTGAAATGCGATGAGATCATTTAAGGCAGATTTTGACCAAAAGTAGCACTCCTACCACAACAGATCTTAACAGGGACCCATACCCATCCAACTCCTTCTATGTTTGAAGTCAGTTAATGCCTTATAAACTTACAACCTCTTTGAGATGGCCTGCATTGCTAACACTTTTCAAACTGGTAGAGAGGAATGGAAATCTGCCATGCCTCAATGCTCAGCAATCAAAATACTTATGGAAACCCTTCCCCCCAGAAAAGAAAAAACAAAAATCTTCCCTTCCCTTCCCTTCCCTTCCCTTCCCTTCCCTTCCCTTCCCTTCCCTTCCCTTCCCTTCCCTTCCCTTCCCTTCCCTTCCCTTCCCTTCCCAACAGCTCTATACTGATACTAGACAGCATTTGCAAACATAGTATTAAATAGAACTGAGTTTTTGGTGTTACTCCATCTTCCGATGTTGCAAAACAAATATATTATGCCTAGTTTTAGGGCAATTCCGGGGAGTCTTACAGAGCTCCTTTTCAGGCAGTGCTCATGTCAGCTTCCATGAGCTTCAGGATTTCATCTTTCTCTTGCACATTATGTGATCTCAGATGAAACAAGGTTCCTTGACAGTTATGCTCAATATCCTATTTTAGGAGGAGGCTTTATTTTTCTTTTTGTGAAAGGAAGAAATAGAAGGAAAGGTGAAAGGGAGAACACCATGCTAATCTCAGATTTAGTATCACAGCAAGTAAGCAGTGCTATTTTAGGAAGCTGTTCAGGCGCAGGATTCCCTTAGTCTGTTAATTCATTTGAATAAAGCATAAGCTAACCCCTCTCTTGACGTGTTGGTCACAGTGGACAATCCTCTTCTCTGCACACACATGCAGGCAGTGACATGGAGCTACAATGAGAGCCACCACAAGGTTTGGAAGTACAGCTAGGTATAAATGACTCACTAAGCCTTTAATACTTCCGTCCACAGTGAGGCTTATGTCTAAATGAAAATGACATGATCCTTCTTCGAAATGCAAGGAATGAGTCCTTCTTTACTGCTTCCCCCATCCATGTTGTTGTTGTTCTTGACTTCTGAATAAGATGGTGCCTGTGGAGAAGCAAAGTAAGGGTTGGAAACCCCTTAATTTATTTCAGATGTGTCTAATGAGACTCCACCTCTCCCCACATAACCTCACATCTATGATAACTGGTGTCAGTTCATTGATCACCTGAGGCAGCTGGAGTAAAATCAGGCTTCTACCACACATGGAAAATCTGATGCTGATGTTTGCAGAGGTTCTGGTCTCTGTGGGAGCCTGCAAAGCTGAGTTATGCACTATGGAAGTGCAGCATTTTTTCCGCATCCTATGCAGGGGGTGCAGGCCTAACATCCTCTCACAGTGGGAGAGGGAGAAGGGACATGCTCTAGGCTTGCTAGTTTCACTGTGATGCTGAGGAAAATAAATCAGACAAAGCAACAATGTGGCCCCTGTGAACAGCAATGCTGAAAGAGCCCTGCTCTGCCTGAGCTGACCCGACCATGGTCCCACATAAACATCAGAACTAGTGTGCTGGGAAAAGAGAGTTCCTGGTCATCTAATAAAGACAACAGCACAGATGAAATTTAGCATGCCCGGGCTGGCATTTAACCATGTTACCAAAGCAACCTGCAGCCTGTAAACATCAGGAAACAAATTTACTTAAGGTTCCTGCTGACTTGTGCCAGTGGGGAAACTACGGGGCAGTAGAGGCCAACTGGAGGAGCCCAGCAGGGTGGTGGGCACCCATCTTCCCTGGCAGCAACCTGCCTGGAAGGAACACAGTCCTGGGGCAGGGGAGAGCTTCTGTGGTACAGCCAGGGGATGCGCTGATTCAGGGTCACCCCTCAGCCCATTCCAGCCCATCAGTGAGGCTGCCACACAGCAGAAATTTTAACAAAGGTCTAACAGCACTGTGGTACTACTTCTGTGAAGAGTGACTATGCCTTGAGTGCATGAAGGTGAGATTAGCTACAGTTCTCTGCCCTGCTATTAGGGCATGTGACACCAGACCTGTAACATACTATAGCCATGTGTTGAGATTCCAGAAGTACTTCACTGGGTGACTCAAACGTAGCTAGTGTGTATATTCAGCGCATCTCAGAAGTGAGACTCATTCCTTTGGAGGTTCCTGTGTTGACATTTTTAGTATATGATGTAAGAATTCAAGGGCAGTCCATCATCAGATCACAAAGGCAACCTCCTTATGTTTAACAGGTAAAGAGAGGTCAAGGTTTTCCTTTTTAAAGTTAATTATTTTTATTATTATAAGATCAGCATGTTCTTGTTTGTCAGATTTCTGGTTAGAGTTGTAGGGTGTTTAGAAAAGTCACCTCACCACCACTAAATATGACACCACCTTGATAAATGTTATTGTCTTGTCAAGTCAATATGAGATTATACAGCTTGAGACTGAGATTCTTTGGAAACTCAATCCACACGTCATGCCAACACTACCTGAGTGGTCTAAAATAGTTAGACTTAGATCAAAGATAACATGCCAACTCAGATCCTATTGGAGACCATAGAGTTTAGTTCATTTTCTTAAAGAAGAATAATTAGAAATATTTGACATTACACAATATTTCAAGGTATTCACTCAAAATAGGAATAAAAAATAATAATAAAGATCATAATAATACATTTGCTTTGAAATCTACACTTACACAGCACCTTTTACGTAAAGACTAACTCAAGACTGCAGAGTGCTATGATTTAACAAGCAAGAATCACTCTTCCCACAACTTATAGTCACACATACGCAGTGGAAAGGAGGATCTTTAACACCACATCAGAATACTATGAGGTTGGATGTAAACTACAGTGTCTCTGCAAGTGTGGGGGAATTCAGACAAAGGGAAGTTATTAAGCCAAAATAGAATTTGGTCAGGAAATGAGGCTGACTCACTCTCCCAACAATTATATCATCTTCTTCTAACTTTTCCTGAAAAAGATTAAAATCTACTGTTTTACAAGACATTGGTTTACATTGTCACGATATGCCCCTACCAAGCAGGGAAGTTGGCATTTTAAAAAACTCTCAAACAGACAGAAATAAAAATAAAATTAAAATAAATTTTCTGAAAAATGCAGAAGTTTCTGTTGTCTGTGCCTACCGTCTCAAGAATAATCCTACCTACACTTGATACAATGGCAAAACCAACCCTGATGACAACACTGTAGTGTTGGGCCTTGAGACTCCTACTCTAGTTTTCTGCTGTGAGAAGTATCCTGTTGAATGCTTCTGTAAATGGATATGCACAAAACTACAGATGACAATGGCAAACAAAAAGGTGACTGTCATAAATCTTCTTTCAAAAATCATGAATGGCATGGAGATATGTAATCTTCAAAACTGTTTCCAATACAGCACTCTTTCCATATGCCTGTGCATATTGGCTGAAATCTTCCAAGCACTGTCATTACAAGGGAATTTTATGAACATTAATTCAGTAGGTGAATGGCTAATACAGCAGTTTTGCGCTCTAATAGCATCCACATTAATGCTGAAAATAGCAACCTGAAAACATGTTATCTTGGAACCCATATTTGAATCAATAAGGTGATCCAATTTGTTTGTTTGGAGCAGCTTGGCCACTGAGCTGTGAAGCTCTGGCTCCAGCTTCTGACATGTTTCTGACGTTTTAATTGGAAATCCTTTTAATCTGTTGGCCCATATACAATTAACTTCCTCTGGTAATATATTCACCTTTTAACTAAAATCATTGTGTATAACTAGAAGGAACTGCTATATCTTCATTATGCATTAAAAAAAAAAATGAAGAAATCATAACACTTTACTCAGTGTTTTCATTAAGAAAAATAATGGAATAAGTTAAGAACAATTATTTGGATGTGTATCCTCCAAAGTAATTCTGTCACTAAATTATTCTTCTAACATAGAAGGCTTTGTAGATGTAGACGCTAAGACCACTTAAAGCAAGAAGACCGTTAACCTTAGATTTAGTAACCTAGTTGGATTATCTGAAATTGCTAATTATTGCTTGTGAGGCTCTAGAAAGAGCCTCAATCTGATGTAACTAGTGCTTAAAAATAAAGCCTTTTGCACTGTTAGCAGAGAAATCAAATTATCCCTAGGAAAAGGGGATCACCTGTGAGGCATACCCTCCATTCTGCACCTGGGCTGACAGGGCTGACACCTGGGCTCCCTATGCAGAGAGCAAATAGGAGATAGCACTTCATCCAGATCAGCTACTCCCAAGAAACATACAATGTAAGATCTGGCTGAATAAAAATCACATCAATTAGAGAAGACTATTTCTGTGCAGAATTTTTCTTAGAATTTATACAGAAATAGATCAGTTCCTTGCACACTTGCTGCAGAGGCTTGTTTGATAGCACATACTTCTCTCCCAAGGCCATTACCGGAAAAGTCAGCTACTCAGATGATGTCCCTTCACGTCATTTGTAATCTATTGTTTAGTTAATCCTAATATTTAATTAGACATTTCAATATAAAAGCAATTTGCAAGCTTCCTATGTACTCAGCAACAATTATGTATCAGCTTAGTAATAGAAGAATGACTAACATTTAGTTGAAATTCTCTCTAAAGACTACTGTGATATGTTTCAAATTGTTGATTTGTTTTTGCCTTACCAGACCTGGTAAGAAACAAAGACTTTGTAAATCTGTTTTTTGGGGGTTGTAATTCTTCTTGCTTTGCAAATGCCAGCATATCATTTTGCAGCACAGTGACATCACAACAGAGCAGTATGTAGAGATTGCTCTGAATGCCCACACCATAACATAGCAAAACAAAGTTTCTGTGAGCAAGAAAATAGTTTCCAGGGCATTAAGCTTCAATTGCAGGCTCCAGGATGTGGACTCACCTTGGTAAAACCAGACTGATCCTATGAAAGCTGAGGCTTCAGCCAAAGCACTTGTTTGTAGCAGGGTACTTCGTAAGAACAGAACCAGACAAACAGGAAACACTCTCTCTGTCATCTAAATAATAAGCACCTTACCAGACTTCTATTCATACAGAAGAAGTCTAGTAATTAATGGATTTATGATTACAGGGTTTGGGTCCTAGCTGAGAGGTAAGAACCACTTGGTCCGACCACTGAGAGTTAAAAGTTTGTGGAGGAAAAGAGGGATGGGGCCACAGGAGGATGGAGCAGACGAAGGAGGGAAAAGCAACAGCATGGTGAGGGAGTGGTGGCTCGGGTGCAGGACCTGCGAGCCTTGCATGCCTGTGGCTTCTTGTGTCACTGGAACTGCATGGTGAAGAAGTAGGTAAGGAATTCAGCTGTGCGTCATTTACTTTATATCCGGTAGCATCTCAGAAAACTCTCCCCTCAGAAGCAATTTCAAAATACACTTACAGCACTTGAATGCAATACCTTAAAGCAATCACAAATACCAGCTAGTAAAAGAGTTGGCAGATGCTCACAATCTTTCAAAAATCAGAGATAAGGAAATGCTGGCTCTCTTTGTTTCTGCCTCCAAAAATTAGTTTCTCCAAGCACCACACATTTGTCCAGTCTGCCGGCTATCCTACTAATGTTTTCAAATTCATTTTAGCCAAGGGATAGCAAAGAGAAGGAGCAGCCATTTTGTTTCCTTCACAGCTAAAGAAGGAAAATCTTACGTGAGTCAAAACTACTCAAGGGTGCCCATGTGATTGGTGACAAGGGAGGCAGATAGAAGCTGGGTCCTGTACTGAGAGCCTCTCCCGTGCTGTATTTCCCCCCCCCCCCCCCCCCCCCCCCCCCCCCGCCCCGCCCCGCACCTCTCCTTCTCTCTTGCTGCCAAAACTTGGGCATCCTCAGCAAAATCTGGGAAATGTTCTCCAACACAGTGCTGAAGTATGTAAGATCATCAAACTGCCTTTATCTTCTTAGGCATTACCACTCGTGGATATGAAACCTGGTTAGGGTAGAGAAAGGTCTTCCTTCCATGTACTCTACCCAGTTTTCCCACAGGTAATAATTTAATAATTAGTCTTCCAGATAACATTATAAGTGGATTTCTAGAGAAGTTATAAACAAAAATCTACATTTGTCCTTGCAGGGTGATATTCTGGA
Source organism: Aythya fuligula (assembly GCF_009819795.1). Classification (NCBI taxonomy): domain Eukaryota; kingdom Metazoa; phylum Chordata; class Aves; order Anseriformes; family Anatidae; genus Aythya; species Aythya fuligula. Next base: position 82,422,514 of record NC_045561.1, on the reverse strand, counting down.
TGCTATGAAACAAGAAACTACCAGCTTCATCCATCCTTGGATGCTTTTTCATTATCACTTTTGTGGTAGGGACCTAGTCAAAACTGAATGTAGGCAAAATTAAGCAGGTGCAGGCAGAAGAGAGTCATTTGTATGCCAAATGCTCATGTATCTAAGATTTCCTTTACTTGCATAGTGTTCTTCAATGGTGTCTTTGGTCTACTAAAGCAGAAAACAGTCTTTTGTTCTGGCATTGAGAGAGGTATGTTTGAACAGAGAATTGTGTCGCTTATAGCCATTACATTATTTTCACTTCAGTGCTTTAAATAATCTGAAAGTCTGTAAAGAAGGAAAAAGAAATACAGAAAATTCTAGCATATTTTATCCTGCGAAGAACTGGTTAAAGTATGTGTCTGTTCCTAGGTAGTAAGCTAAAGTAAGCTTCATTTTGTTTAGAAGCAAGACCAAATGCCCTGGAAAAGGCAATAAGTATTTGCTTTATGAAACAGGGTTCCTTTCACAGCTTGGGCTTCTGTCAGGGCAAGTTGGTATAGTTTTCTAATTAAAAATAAATAAATAAATAACTGACTTAGAAATCCCTCCTGTACACTGGGGAGAGGACAAGTCATAGGGTTTGGATGCAAGGTAAAGTGCAAATCAGCCTTTCCACCTTCAATGCTAAATACAATGCTGATCTCTGATTTGTCTTCCTTAAAGAGTTATGGAACAAATCAGAAAGAAAGACTCCTAAGGAAGAAAATGGACTTTATTTTTTTGGAAAACTCTTAACTCATTAGAAAGATGCACTGACTATTATACTGAGCAAGGGACTATGACAAACAGTACTGTCAAGTAAGTGAGCATACTCAGTATGAATGAGAAGACAGAAGAACTGAACTGGAAAACCCACACACCTTAAAGTTGTGTTTAATGGACAGCAACCTACTGTCTAACCATCACTTTTAGGAAAGTATGCAACTTCTTCAGGAGAAGAGGAATAGTGATGCAGGATCAGGCACTGGTTGCATTGATCTTAATGGCAACATATTTAATTATTTCAGTGGGGAAAGGATCAGGCCTGTAGGTGAAAGCATGAAAATGTATCTCCATACTAATGAACCAGCATCAGCAGGAAAGAAAGCCTGTTGTGTGAAAACAGCTAATTGTAAATGCAAGTCTAAAAGTAATTTTGCATTTATGTTTGCAAAAAGACAGGCAAGACATGAAAAACAAGCCTTTCAGCCAAGAAAAATGGATATTAATTCAGTTCCCCAGCTAGGGCACCTGTGCAAACAATACCATCCTCAGGCAGTTAAAACAGAGAACACCATAGCTAATAGGGTAATGTTGATTAACACCTGACCACTTCACAGGGAGTGAAGAATAGATTTGGCAGATTAGCAAAATGAAACGATGTCACCTAAAAAGCCATTTCACACTCAGTGCTTCTACAAGAATGTTCAAGGTTTGAACAGTTTTTCTTAGCCAAAACTGGAGTGTTTGACTATTTTTGTGAGGTTAGAAAAAAATGGTTATTATTTGGTAAATCTTAATGTTCCATGTAGATCATTTTTAAACTAACTTTGCTTTTAACCATTTAAAAAGCTGAAGCTTTTTTGCTGTAGACCAAGTTAATTTTTCAGCTATGAAAATATTTTTACACACATGGGTATTTAATAGCTTAAGAATATTTTCATAATGTTTCTCAAAAGTAGAAATTTAATTAAATCAACTGATGATCATGAATAATTTCAATATAAACTATTTTTAATGTTCAGTAGGAAGATTTCTAATCAGATCAGCTTTGGTCCCGTACAAGAGGATTTTGACAAAATTCTGAGAAAATCAGTTACAGCACCTGGAGACCTCGCTGCAGCACGTTACATCATGCCAAGAACTTGCAGGTGTGATTAGCTTCTTCTTTGAAAGACTAAATTTGAAAGTGGCCTTTAGAAACATGTAGGAAAGTGAGACTGTCTGTTTTTTTGTTGTTGTTGTTGTTGTTGTTGTTGTTTTTTTTATCCTGCATTTTATTTATTTATTTGTTTATTTATTTTACAGACAGAGACTTCTGTTGCCCAGGAGCTTTTAGTTTGTAGAAAATATGATTCATCTGTGTTCACATTTAGTTCTGGTGGTTCCACTTTGGTAGGGAAATGAACACCATGTGTTGAACACTGATATAAAAAAAAAAATCAGAATCTGAAAAAAATAGCCTAAGAGATCTGGTCTTATCCCATTGCTAGGAAGACTGGAAATTTGTGGTACCAGAATAGTTTCTATCTTATGTTAAGGTCTGTAACTAGATTGACAGGAGTTGAAGTAATCAGAACCCCTTAGATATTTTCAGCATCATGCATATACGTTGTCTACATAGCCTCAGACTGACCTCAGTTTAAGGTTAACTTGAAGTTTGTTGCAAGTCAATTTAAAAAAAAAAAAAGAAAGAAACACAACTGTGTTAGGTAACTGCCAACAGCTGAGCAGGGCAGAATCCCATCATGCAGACTGGGGCTTTTCTGAGCCTCCAACAGCCAACTCAAGCCATTCCTCGGCTGCTCAAAGGAGCCTATTCACAGTCCAGCAAAACACAGATGGTTTTTATTTACAGCTTGCCAGTATCATCCAGACTAGCAGCTAATTGAGACTGTACTATTTTCATGCTTGATCTTTGCTGAGCTATAAATGAAGAGCCTTGAAAAAATATTTTCCCTCATACACTTATACAGTGCACCTTATATTTGCCCTCCTCAAATTCCCAAGAAGTTACCAAGCAGTGCCAAAAGCTCCTTAAAGATTATGGAGGACTGAATCATCACAGAATGATTTTTGAGTGACCTAGGAAAGCATTTTATATAAGAGGCTTCATGGATTGAGAGGGGAAAATGTAAGCAAGCCCTTCTAGCATAGGTTGGGAACTGAGTGTAGGATTAAAGCTTGGAAACTGTTCATTTTGATTTGTTCCAATCCCAGCTTTGCTGGGTGAGTCTGAGAAATTCTGGCAAACAGCTGTGTGAGAAACTGCCCTCACAGGAAATAAGGAACCACTGTAGGATGCACAGAATACCTCTATCAACTTTGTTTCTTAAAAAGAAACTGAAGCCCAGGAGCCTACCCCAGCTTTTATACGTGCTGAGTTCTTGCAGGACTCTGCTGTTAATTACATTTGCAGAGCAGGACAGAAAACAGAATTGATGTAAGGCTGTGGATATGGAGATTGGTAAATTCTAAGTTGGTCTGCAGGAAAATTGAAAGAAAAATAAGAGTGAGGATTTATTGTGTGAGAGAGACTGCTATCTGGAGTCACGTAAGGCTGCCAGTAGAAGATAAAAATACAAAACACACTTGAAGTAAAATAAGCATGCAAGAATCTCACTACAGAATGACAATTATTTTCTTCATATAGGGAGAATTTTTAGGCAAAAAATGTGCTTCTTCACTATCTCCTAACTAGGTAAATACATAAAAATTTTGTCCATTTTATTTACATGCTTATTGTTATTGCTGTTAAGAATGAACCATAAACAGAGATCTGCAATCCTAGGCACTGTGGGGATGAAGAGAAGGAGGCAGTCCACACCCTGAACTGCTTACAGTCAAAACAGACAAGACAGCCAAAAATTAGAGAAAGGAGATAAAATCCACAAAAAAAAAAAAAAAAAAAAAAAAAAAAAAAATCTATGGCAGCAAACACTATGGTATTTTCACAGTTGTACTGTCTTCCCAAGCCCTGGTTGCACTGGGGGTAGGGGCAGTAATATGATAAACTAAAGGGATAGACACGCACATACACACACACACACACACAAAAAAAAGAGAGAGAGAGAAACAAAGGAGGGAGTGAGAGAAGGAAGGCAAGCAAGAGGGAGAAGGCTGCAACCATCAAGGGCATATCCAGGGAAACAACAGTGAAGAGGCTTGGATGAGGTGAGCATCATGGTAAATAGCTGCTTGGCATCAACTTGCCAAAACTATAGCTAATATTATCAATGCTGATGAGTCTCAGCTCACTTTGTGGCTGTTGGCACAAACGCCCAGTTACAACTGCAAAGGCCATACATTTGGAAGGGCAGGAGATCCTAATCCTGCAGACAGATATGATTTTTCCCTTACGCATTTCTAAATATGGAAAGAATTGAAAACATTTTTCTCTGAGTATCTTATTCTCCAAAGAATAAGGTTTGGGGCTTAGACAAAATTACACAGAAATCCATGGCAAATTCATGAAATTGTTTCAGCTAGGGGAAAGGAATGTGTTTATTTAAGTTCAAATGTTTTACTTTGACATTTTTAAAAACAAAAATTACCTGTATTTATTTTAAAATTAATTAGATTAAACTTTACCTTAATTTCACTGGGCCTCATATGAATTTGTAAAATACTGACTAAGCCTAAAAATCATTATGCAATGTCCTGGGTGCAAGACAAGCCTTGTACTATTTGCCAGCAAACAGAGGAGTGCAATGAAAAGTTTGCAGTTGTGCTAAGCACAGCAGACAGAATTTATCTTCTGTGCTACCTTTCAACATGCATTTTACATAATATGTTGCTTTTCTGTTCCTTTTTTCAAGGTGATTTGGACAAATGTACACCTGATCAGTTGATCTGGACAATTCTCCTCATTCATCACCCAGTATGCTTGCTTACCCCAAAACACACACACACAATGTACTTTCAGCTTTTCAGAAACTGGGCGTTTTCCCTCAAATACTGGAGAAAATCGAAGTGGCTGCCTGTTGCTCCACAGGTTGCCGGTTTCAAGGTGAAAGGAGAGGGCGCTTTGAAGATGAGCTCTTTCTATGGAGAGTACCTTTCCAGAAATATTTTTGCACAGAAAATAGAAGGTTCCTAAACACTATGTGAGCAGTTCTTTATTTCCATGGTCTCACACAACCAAAGGGGCAGGCTTTAAGGAGCCATTTCCATATTAGGTTTAAGTTTACTTGTCAAAGACAATAACCTAAGTTACATCCAGGAATGAAATCCAAACAGGTGTAGCACTGAATGCTTCCTGCAAGAATGCCTGGTCAGCAAGCCAGCAGTGACATGCCACTCCAGCTGTAAGTAATCTTAACCTGGGGCCAAACTATGCAGGGCCTGAACTGTGCTATGCACTTGGCACAGAGTAAATTGGCAATCTAACAGGCAAAGACTTTGCTGTCTAAGTTTAGATGTGTTGCTACAATGAGAACAACCAATACATTGATTATGAACTAAGGGAGTGTAGGAATCACAGCCTTCCCCTCAAAACTGCTTGGATCTTGGACAAGTCATGTTTTGATGATGTTTCTATTAATTTTAAAGATATCATTCAATAAAATTGGGCTTCACCATGACAGAAACAAGCTTTAATGGGTGGTGGAAGGAGAGTGGGACAATATTTCTGTAAGACTTCAAGAACCCTTCTACTATGAACAGATTAGAGATGAGGTCACCCATACTCAGATCAATGATGTAGCCATCAAGACATAACTGTGAACTTCAAGAGGCACTTGAAGTTGCAGTATATAGAGTTGCAGAAAGTCTTTCAAACCCATACAAGGAGTCTGCATGTGATACATGGTTGTTAGGAAACCAATGAAGGATTCAAAGAGAAAGATAGGTTTGGATGAAAATCACATACACACACACCTTTTTTTTTTTTTTTTTTTTTTTTTTTTTTTTTTTTTTCCAGACAGACCAAGGGGAAATAATGAAAAACACCATAGAGGAAACCACAGTAGTAATCACCCAACCACTGGTGAGTTCCTGCACCAGAATCTAATCAGGGAGGCTCCATAGCAAACATGACTTTCCAAACCTGGATCTAGGGCAAGAATTTAGTGCCTCTTCTTATACTTGCCACACAGAGACAGCAAACAGAAGAAAGGAAAAAGAAAAGTAAAAAGAAAAAAGAAAGAGAAAAAAGAAAAAGAAAAAGAAAAAGAAAAAGAAAAAGAAAAAGAAAAAGAAAAAGAAAAAGAAAAAGAAGAAAGATAAAGAAAAACAGGGGAAAAAGGAAAAAAAAGAAAAAAAAAAAGAAGAAAAGGAAGAAAAAATATAAAAGTTTTGCCTGGCTGAGAGAATTTTAACAAATTTTGTCATTATACATTGCATGAAGGGAGGAATCTGATGAAGTGACAAAAAGAGATATCTGATGCTACCCAAGCTTCAAACATGGTTTTCTGATGGCTTTCCGTAGTTGCTGCCTACATTCATATACATGTATGTATAACTCGCTTTTCAGATGCAATCACACACTTCTGCCCACCAACTTACAAAATAAAAGGTATGCAGATCAGTGTAAAATGCAAGTGAAGGTGAAAAAATATTGGAGAAAGTGGAAAAATTATATACAGATTCATTCATTATATTTTGATTCACATTTAACTCAGATAAAAATGTTATTGTTTTAGCTACTTCACAATGGACTAATGTTCAAAATGGCACTTGAGAATGAAGTAATTTATTACATTTAAAATTAAAATTAAGGGAAGTCCAAGATATAAACCAAATACTTACTACTCACTGGCAGAAATCAATTTATTTATTTTGAGATAGGTTTTCATAAAATATGCAGCATTCTATTAAAATAATATAAAAAATAAAAGAGGTTGATTACTTCCTCAGGTAGTGCACAGTGATATGTTCATTTTTCAATCATGCAGAGTGGGGAAAAAAAAAAATGTTTCTAATTATAAGGAAGAGGTTTCAGAAAAAAAAAAAAAAAAAAAAGGAAAGAAAAAAAAACTACACTCACAAGTAAGTTACACTCAGAAAAATATTTGGTGTGGTTTACACAAGCTCATAAATGTGTAGAGGTTAACCATGATGAATAAGCAACTGAGAAGTCTTTTCCAAACACACTAGCATCCTTCGCCTTTTTATCTGTCAACCCTCAGAAGTAGACATTGTGAGTTAACCTGCCATTGGTGGAGTTCAGGTTTTTCAGAGTCTCTCTTCTACCTTGCTTCTAGCTGTTTGTTTTTGTTTTCACTGTTTCCTTAGAACTAGATTATGTCTGTCCTACAGACATAGTAGGCAATGTCTGACCTAATCAAGATGCCGTCATTTAGTGAACAATATTGGTGGTAGGCGGACAGTTGGACTAGATGATCTCAGAGGTCTTTTCCAACTTTAATGATTCTGTGACTCTATGACGTGCATCTGATTAAGTTGTTTTACCTCACCTCGTATTTAGTGTTGAGGAATAGACACTTCCATAACCTGATTCCTCTCATCCACATGTAGATTTCTAAAAGCATCCAGATGCATTGTGTTCAAAATGGCAGAAAAGAAAAGGGCTCCTTTCTGGCCAGTGACTGGACAGGGGAGGCCTGGGAGATCAGCTAATAGACATGAGACAAGAAAACAGTTAAGAGACTAGATGCTTAAATTGCAGATACATGAAAGAGGAACACTGTCTTGAAAATACAATTTTCTTCAGTGTTTCAGAAGCAAACATATTTTGTCCATGGCATTGTGTAGCTATATTCCTTTTCAGCTACAACATCATAGTATTAAAAGGCAAGACTTTATTCTTCTTCTCAAAGACAATTCTCTGGATTTCAAAATCTGTTCCCCAAGAAAAACAAAAGAATTATTTTCTATCACCTGAAAATTGGATTAGAGGGTGCTCACAACAAGACATGATATTAAAATATCATCCACTGAAAGAAGAAACACGACGGCAACATATGTACAATAAGTTGTAAGGTTTTTCACCTTCCATTTCAGCCTCAGGCGTCAGCCTCAGGGTCTTTGTTTTTAATAACATATCTACAAGTGACTGGAAGTCTCCAGGCAACCACCTTGTTGCATTTGGTCACTAAATAAAATTATCAGATGACACAAGAGAAGAAAAAAAAGATAACCTGAGTAGATGACAAACCCCCATTCATTTGTCATGATTCAGAGGATACATTACTTTGAGTTGGACTTTGTACATACTTATCAAGTATCTTAATGCAGTTATTAAGTACAAGGTCATGATAGTATTAAATATGAATTACTGTGGTACCACACCCAGGTGATATATCTGACATGTAAAGGTCTAGAAATAATCTGATGCTTATCAGAGCTTTGATTAGGGTCAAACACTGATCTGAATGGGGTGGGGGGATAGCTGTAGACATGCAGGATGTTTTCTGTGACCCCAAGAAATCCACATTGGTCACCTCAGGCAGTGCTACTTAGAAGGGAGCTACAAATTCTGGGCTCAAGTAGAGCCTAATAATCTGCAATCAGGGTTGTTACAGTGTAGTGTTGATGTGATATTTTCTAAACATTAATGAATGTAGTAATTATTGTTAAGCTCTCATTTTGTGTATTAATTTTAAATTTTTTGAGGGTACTGTTCTACTCAGGGGCCAAAGGCCTCTCCAGAAGGACATTTACTTCCAGTTATTCAGTCTCTGCTTCCAACCTGAGTATTATACTTTGATATTTATAATGAGTGAGTGCATGTGGAAAGAGCAAGTGTTTATATCACCATTCTTAACTGAATCGCTTTCAAGATATGGTTCAGTTCAGACTTGAACAGGGTGAATTTCGTATGTTGTTTTATACAGTTTTGTATGGGTCATTCATTCTTATTTCTGGTTTAAAACAAGAAGTCTTATGAGATCCTGTCTTCAGTTCAATCAGCTCAAATCATACATGTATACCATTCATGTTTTGAATAATACATAGTACTAAAACACAGGGACACATTCTTAGCATCATGATGATTTATATTGCAACACATCACTGTCTTGGCGAGTTGAAATACACAGCACACAAAACATGAAGGTTCTTTCACATACTGATAATTACTTTTAAATTCTGTAAGATAATCAGGGAAGTGTGAGAAGTCATAAGGCTACATTCTCTTCACAGGATATGAATAGTTCTTGCTTTCTTGCTTTTTCTTTCTCTTTCTCTCTCTCTCTCATTTCTTTCCTGAATGGTCTGTCCCTGGAGAAATACTTCTGTAAATAAATGCTTGATGAAGAAGTGAGAAATGAGTGAGAGAGTTTCAGAAGTTTTCATATTTCCTGCAGATTTTCCCTACCCAGAAGCCACAAATCTGCTGTTCTACATCATCAGGCTTGCAGCAAGTGTGAAAGGCCATCTGTAGCAAATATGCCTTTTTACCTAGTGCTCTTTTTCTTCTAAGAGGAGGCATTGAATGATTTGTGAGAATTTTCCTAAATTCCTATTACTCATATCCTTTATGATTTTTCCAAATGAAATAAGTTATTAAATGACTAGTGCTCATTTTGAATGTATGACTAGGTTTCTCAAGCACTGGCAGAGGTTTATACGCTCACCTCAATACACCTCCCTAGTCGGAAATCACTGAAGTCAGGCTATTTGATATCCTTGTGAAACAACAAGTTGTGCTGAGCAAACACTCTATTCAAAAGTCCATCTTCAAAGTGGATGCTAGAGCCCAGATGCTCAAGTGCACTGAGGTACCTAACTCCACCAGGCTGAGGATTAAGGTCTAAGTGTTTATCTTGGCAGGCATTTCTAGCTGTAAGCCAGGACTGGGCACAGATGGAAAATTAGCTTCTTTTCCACTTTTAGAAATAAGCATTTGAGCTGAGCACAAAAGCACTCTAAAAGTTTCTAAGACATTTGTCTGCACATCTTAAGGATTTATCTTTCTGTTATAGAGAGACTAATACATTTCACTATGTTCACAGCAAAGCACAGTCTTGGCTCTGGCCTTGTTCTGTCCTTCGGGAGCCCACGGCTTCATTTTTTCAAGCTCAATGATCTGTCTATATTTCTACCTCAGGCTTCTGATGTGCTTCTGATAAGCTACAATTACAGGTGAACAGGTAAAACAAGAATTCAAGGGCACTGCTAAAATGCTGGGCTCAGCATCCCTCACTCCCCCATCTATCACCACTTTTGTTTTCCTACATTTAGAACATACCAGCAGTTGAGAAAAAAAATAAAGAAAAAGTCATAGAAAAATCATAGAACCATGCCATTCTCTGCCTACTTGTCTGGAACTCAACAGAGAATCTGATTACTTTCCATTTCCATGAGAAAAAAAAAAAAAAAAAGAGTAATGAGAGTAATATTAAGGTCCGCAAAATAAGATGTATTCGGATACTACAGTAATGATAGAGAGGGATGTATTCTTGTATGTAAGGAAATAATTTCTGAGTAGTAAAAATAGAAAGCTCCAATAATAAGCTTTGTTTTTCACTCTCCTCCTCCCTCTTCCCATAAACTTAGTTTGGAAAGTGGAATTATATGCATGTTCCTGAAACAATATATTACTCACTCAAAGGCCATAGCTTTCACGACCACTTTGAGACAGAAATGTGCTAGCAAGATGCACCTTCACATTCAGTTTCTTGTTACCACTCTTTCTCTCTTCTACTGCACCTGCACCCATTCAGTGTGCAATAAACCACTGTACAGGTGGTATGGACAACAACTAACATGGCAAGAAAAAAATAAAAATGTTGTGAATCTCTGCCCTCCCACTCCATCCTCCTGGTCTAGTTGTGCTTAGATACACAGTGATTTTGCTAGCACAGAATGAGAGGTAGTAGTGGGGAATCACAAGGCAGAGGACAGACAGGGAATAATGATTCTTTGAGCTATCTGCCTGCATATCTACTTATGGCAGGAGCTGGGGAGGGGCCAGGCATAATCCCCACACTAAAGGGGACTCTTCCTGCTCCATCAGACCTCTGCAATTCTCTTCCTTATAAAGATAAAATATTCCTTGGTTTCTTTGTGTAACTGTATGCGTATGCTTATGTGTGATAGTAAAAAATGCATGTAGCTAACTGTAAAGGAGACCCTGTATTTTAATATGAAACTAAACATTTATGAATTTATGACCTCTAATGGGTGAGAAGTTAATTCCAGTATCTCATCAGGGTCATTTGAGAGATTAACTAGTCATTCCTGGGGTATGAGGGCCATTGCCAACTGCTTTGAAAGTAGATGCTTTCTGCAGGAAAGCTGGGGTCATCATGATACCAGATGGCACAACGATGCTGATCTATACACAAACATGAGGGCTCTTGTCCTTCTCTGCCACCAGCCTCTCCCTGCTTTGCACACATATTCTCTGCCATATGATGCAGCAGTCTTGTGACTGTTCAGCCTTTCTTCTCCCCCACATCCACACTCAGGTTTCAGCCAGCTCTGTAATCTCCATCTCTACCAAGTCTCAAAAAGTGGGGAAAAAAAATGCATTTACAGTTACAATGCTATGTTCCAGACCAGCTCATTTAAAAAATAGCATAAATGGGAGCCCTGCAAAACTCGGTACATTCTATCTCATAAATCCACAAAAATAGTCATTAAAAGGACTGCTTGGGTTCACTTCTTTGTTATATTTCATATTTTTCTATGCAAGCCTGGAGTTTAGCTGATTTCTGATAACTCCAAACACAATACATAGGCAGGTGATTCCTTCCAGAGGAAGATACCAACGTCATTGCGGAGGCCTGCCTTACACACACTAATCCTTTGAAAACAAAGTATACCTGTATGCAAACAACAGAGATGAAAAGCCCAATGACGCTAGCTGATTGCTTTCCATGAAGTGATCCCAAGCAGGGTGTCCTGGAAGCAGTTATTCACTTATTATTGCCATGGTAAATCAGCAAAGAAAAATAGACAAAGCCTATATTAATAGCCTGTGTCTCTACTTGAAGTAATGAGAGGTTTGAAATGTACTCCTTCTGACAGATAGAAATAGTAAGAGATTATTTGGCCAAAAAATGTTCATTCAGTAACATAAAATTCATGCAACATTCTTATTACTACCTTTCTGGCTAGGCTGATAGATCATGTGAATAGGCAGGCAGCTTGAAAGAGTAGATGTAGACATACACATGTATATATACATCTAAACTTTGATTTTATGGCAATCAGAGCTAAAGAAATCTTTTGTACTAAGTTCTTTTCAATAAGTATTATTCTTATCTTCTGTTCCCTGTGTTTTTGCCGTATGTTTCCCAGATTCTTCAGGTTTTAGACAAATGAGGGCTATTCAACGCTTGAGTTGCACTACTTCCTTGTAGCTGCTTGGACAAACTACCAGTTCATCCTCTGAATCAAGAATGAGCCAGAAAAATCACCAGGACTCCAGAGGGTAAGGTGTCACTTCTTCAATGGGGAGGGCAGGGAGCAGTAGTAACTGATGCTGAACTGAAAACATCTTTCTATTGAACCACCTATTCATTTTCTTTCTTCAGTCCAAACTCAGGGAAAATACCCTCCGCTTTGAGACATGAGGAATTAGCCAAATACTGCCTCTCAATCCTTGTTGCTAGTTGCACTGATGTTAAAGATGAAGACTGTGAGAAAGAGGAAGCGCAATCTATTCATTTTAAGAAATCAAACAATGACAACTAAAGAAATCATTTGGATTGTTTCTTCAGTTCTGTTTTCAAGCGCAGCCTCACTGATGGACTTGCTTACAACACAAGCCACTCCCTGTTTCCTCAAAAAGAGTTAGGTCATTGCCTCAGCAGTAGTGCAAGAGCTTCCTGAAGTAGTTTGCACAGCAATCTCATTCTCTGATCATCATGCCAGCTACATTTCCAGAACTCAAGAGGCAGTAGAAACTGCCCAAATGTACAGTTGGATAGTGCATGATTAATCCATGATGCTAAGATGACATAAGTCTAAAACAGCTTGTGATCCTTACAGAACCTTGTCTTACAAGGAACAGATAGAAAAAACAGACAGTATTTATGGTCAGAGAAATGATCCCTAGATGCTGCTTTAGAGCTGACCCTGCAAGCCAGCAAGTTTTTCATATAGTCCTCAATTTATTTCCACCCAGCTAGCTTTGCATTTTGCATCTCACAGCCCCAGAGACTCCCACCAAACCTTACAGCACCTCTCTCCCAACCCCAGGTGTGGTCCACAGTGCACCTCTGATGAGTCTGCCACCTTCTCTCACAGCCCTACAATCAACTTTGTCTAAACCCCTGAACAACCCTACAATTCACCTCTCCCACCTTTTGAATATTTATGTATTTATATTCCACCACCCTCAGCATATATACCCATCAGTACTTGCACAAATCTTTACAAAAATCTGCACTCTGTCTCCCTAAGTGCTACCTCCTTCACTGTCTACTTGCCAGTTATACCATTGCCAGAGCAATAGCTAGGTGCTGGTCTTGGGACCTACATATTTCTGGTGCTTTTTTGAAGCCCGACTCCTAGATGCTTGGTTTGAGTATTGCCATTTCTACAAGCCTCCAGCAAGTGCTCTGGGACAGGTCAAACAAAGCATTTAAAGGCAAAGCTAACTTTAAGAGCAGAAATGATGGCATTAAAAGCAAAACAACTGTTCACACACTCATAAATAATCATTTGCCCCAGTGCTTTGACAGACTCAGGTTGATTTCATTCAAAAATCAGCCTTTCAGATGAAGACCTTCATGTCTGAACCTTTCTCCTGCTGTTTTTAATAAGAAACTGCCTTCATTTAGAAACAGGTCTTTCCCAATGCGCTCCACAGGGGGAATGTAATTATATGTGATAGAAGTCATGACTTGTAAGAGAAGATATAAGGTATCTGTTTCACTGCCTTCTTTATAGACTTGTGCTTAGATCATTGCTGGTTTAATTAACTTAAATGTTAATTATTCTGTGGACTATAGATTTAAATAAAAGATTTGATGAACAAAATCTAGCTTTTAGATCAACATAGCAAAACTATTTTTAGCCTAAGAAGAAGAAATTGCTCAATTTAACTAGCTGTTCTCAAATCTCCCTAGCCTGCTTTCACCACCTGATTTTATTCAAAGCCAGAGCAGCTCCCGATGAAGCAAGTGACTTGTACAGGATTAGGGGGAATTCTATGACTCTCTTGGTCTTTCCTGCAGCACCTGTATCATCACATTCAGTCCCTACATAATTATACTGCTAAGAGCTATCAGGTTTTACATGCTGCATGTGAGACTTGGAAAGTAGATGTTGGTTGTTTTGCCATTTCTTCCCTTTCCCCTCCCCTCCCTTCCCTTCTCCCAAACGTCCTGTATCTCAACAACTGCAGAGCAGCACCCTGCTGCTCTGATCCCACCCGCTGGTCAGCAGATCACAGATCAAGTTGACCATCTGCCTATAGCATGGGGAGCTGCGGTGTGTGGGAGAAGCCTTGGCAGCTGGGGATTTTCCATCTGAGAGACCATGTGTCCCCAGGACCTTGCAGGAAGTGGCACTTGCCAGCTGCCACGTGTGCATGATGTGACACGGCATCACCGCGCTGAGGTGGCCCAGGGAGCCAGCTGCTTTCTTTCCCCTTCAGGGTTCTGCAGAGTGGAGCAGTCCTGGGCTCCTTTGTATGATGATATTGGCTTGACTCACCTTTCACACCAGTGTCCAGCAGAGCATAAAAACCACAGAAGCAAGCTGCAGTAAAAACCTGTTGTCTTCTCTTTTGTCCTATACATTTATCCTGTTTGTATTTGGTCCTAAACAGAAATAATTATATAGAAATAAATTAACCTCCTGTATGTCTTGGAATTTAGCAACCTACATTGTAAGTCCAGTGAGATTCTGTAGTAGCAAAAGATTTTGACACAACTGCCTTGAGACCCTATGGGAAAAGCTAAAACTACATTTTTTTTAAAGATTAAAAAGAGGAGGAAATATGTTTAAAAGTTTGTTTTCTTAAATGGGTATCTAGAGCCATGTGAGAAAGAAGAGACTACTTCAGCTGAAATGTGAGTGGCAGTAACAGGTACACTCGTGAGGTGGTGGAGGCAAGAGGCATGAGGCTGCTTTTGGTGATGATATCCTCAGTGGGGAAAACAAACAGCTGCAAGTGGGTTTAAAGTAGAAAACCAGTGTGACTTCCTCCACACCTGGTATGCAGGGGGTGTGCAGAACCAGGACAGCTTGTGCATCTAGGGGCAGGGAGGTCAGGGAAAAAGCATTCAGCAGGACAGAAAAACAGCTTGCTACACACACTGGAACCCTCGTTTTGCCATGCCCAGCATCCCTGCTGGCAGCTTCCACCATACTGAGGGATGTGGTGCTACACAGCGTTAAGCCTTGCTGAGGGCTGCAGGCCGATGTGCCTGCCCACAGCAGCCATGCCTGCACAGGCAACCTGAACGCCGGCCTGATGCTGATGCTAGGCCTTTTTTTTTACTAGCTGCCTCTCCCCAGCAATGGCGCTTTTGGTCAAGTTTTGATGAGTTCACCAGAATCTGGGAGTGCTCATTACTAATATAAATACGTCTGCTTTTGTTGTGGAGACCAAACTTGAATGTAAATGTCCTTGTTGAAGAAGGAACTCTGCTTAAAGACATTCGTAAGATACAGCTGCCTGTTCCATAAATAATTTTGCTGGTCTGGTTCAGCTGACCTGATAAGAAAGAAGATTAGGGCTGGGCTCCATCTTTGTAAATGGGACCACGTGCCTCTGCACGCAAGGTAGTCCTTTGGACATGCCGTGTCCACAGCGTGCCAGCAAAGAAGCCAGGGTCAGGTCTGCCATGGCCCAGACAGAGCAGCTGGGGTGCAGGAGCTCAGCCCCTCAACTGTAACTCACCGCTGTCTCCCCCCAGATCCCAGCAGTAGTGAATTTACCTGATGAGATTGGCCAGGCTGTGGAGGTGACACCCAGTTCCCAAAATGACTGCAAGGAGCCATCTCCAGACACCTCCGCTCTCTCTTACCACTGCCCCTGCACACCACCTGTCCCCACAGTGCCTCCTGTCCCCACAACTGCCCTGTCCCCTAACCAGCCTCCAGGAGGGGGCCTGAAAAAGCCAGACACATGCCGGGTTTCACTTCAGTGTCCTGGGTGCACGATTCTGCCCACCAGCAGTGCCTGATGGCCCTCCACAGCCCTGCAGCAAGGCAGGAATGCTGACAGGCCTTTAGCTGCTGCTAAACAAATGTTTGGTTTCAATAGCTGAAATGGTTGAATGCTAGCTAAAATCGTGACCAAAGACAGGGATAAAACAACAAGCTATCAAGTGATTAAATCCAGGAGACTAAAGTGGGGCTGCAGCCACCTGGGATAAATCATCAGGGCCCAACAAAGAGCTTGTTTTCTGCTGGTGGCAGTGGCATTAGCCCCACCATGCCGCAGGCCACACTCTCCCAAAACAGACCCTGACCTGGGGTCATGGCTTCGGGCTGATATTTCCATAGGGGTCTCTCTTTGCTTCCCCCTGCCACTTCTCCATCTCCATCCCACAGCTGTGCCTCACCACCAGGTGTAACAGCTTGGGCACCTTGCCTGCCAGCCCCAGAACTTCCCACATTGCCCACAGCCAGCACTGTTCTTCACTTTTAGCAAGCTCCAGCTTTTCAGTGTTGCAACAATATTAGCTGAGTCTACCGGAGACACTCGTGATCAGAAAAAAGGGGCAGGTTTTATTATAGTTGTCTGTCCTTTCCTCATAAAAAACACTGCTTTTTCATCTTCTGGCTACACTGCTTGTCAAACTGGTGGTCAGGAAGTGAAGAAAATGGCTATTTGTTTAGATGTCAGAGAAGGTGTCATGGCTGTCAAACATGCCAGTAATTCAGCATCATGGGGAGCTGTGGGGTGGCTGCAAAAACAGAGGGAAACGTGGATGCATTGTTCCAAAAGTAATACCCCAGCAGTGAAAAGAGATTTAAATGTTAAATTGAGTTAATTTACATTGAGTTAATCACTGTAGAACTGCCACATGTACTCACCCAGCTTCGTCCTTGGTCCCAATCCTCATCTGTTGCTGCTCACTGAGGATCTGCACTGGGGTCAGGGATTTCCCAGACAGAAATGCAAGCATCACAGAGCATCTGCACAGGGTCACATCCATCTGCTGTGTTTGCGCACTTGCTCTGTGTACTTGCTCTACTATGAGTCAGACCTAAGCAGTAAATCCAGCATGCCAGCATATATGCAACTACTGTGCATGCAGAGATTATATGTGCTTCATGTGTGCACTTGCAGTGATATATAATCTGGATGATGAAAACATACAGATGTTCCTGACCAACATTCAGATATCTAGATTATCATTACATAGCTCAGAAAGTGTGAAGGGACCTGAATGAGAGGATATGAGAAAATTATACTCAGTTAAAGGCTCTTTTTCCATGCCTTAGCAGTGTAGAAAGGACTTCAGAAATACAAATAGGGCCTGCAGAAATTTCCTCAGTAGAAGTCTAATCGCACATTGCAATCAGACATACAGCTACTCCTGAGCAAACGCTTCATGCCTTAGCTGACATGTTGCACTGAGCTAATACAAGTTGTGCAATTACCCACCAAATGGTTATCACTGAAGCAATAGCTTGTACAGTAGCAGCTTTCCAATAATGGAAAACAGAATCAGAGACCCTTACATCAGCTGTGTAACTGTTTAAAATGCATTTCTACTACATTCTAGGATGGGTTATATTTACACCACAGAAACAGCTAACAAACATGATTTTATAAAATAAAATTACTATGATTTATTACTTTGCCTAGAAAAATGTGATTTACATTTGTAAAAGTTTCTGAAATACATAAAGACAGGAAAACTGGATAAAAAGAATAAATGTGCCTTTTTAATGGTTGCTTATTGACCATCATTAATGAATAAGCTCAGAAACAAGATTTTAGCCCTGGAGTGTTGGACATGAAAGTTAATTATCACTTTGCAACCTCTTAAATATGTCTGTAATATCCAAACAATCTGGATACAGTGATCTCTATATAAGATAGCATATAGCAAATGTTCCTCTCCCATGCCTCTTCGCATGCTGATCAAATGACGCTTGCTGTCCTGGAACTATATTTCATCCACATGTTCTCTCCATCCTCATCCACTCTTCCCAAGAACAACAACAGAGAGCTCTGCATGGGTATATTAACAGTGAGAAAGTGATGACTGGTTACATGAGTCTGGACTTGCTCAGGCTCACAGCTGGCCAAACAAACCTCCCTGCATGCTGTAGCCCGCTCTTCTATTGATGAATCACAGCAGCAATTGAAGCATTTAAAAGCAATAAACTAGTTTCTACTAGCCTGCGATTCAACCTGCTGTTTTAAGGGGGATATGTTGTAGTGGGTAAAGTAGCTTGAGCCCTTCTCATTTCCTTAGCTCTGGCTGGTATCAGCTGGTGTGCATTTGCAGCTACAGGGCTGAAAAGCTTTCTCGTTTCTGTTGGGACTGCACCCTGCATATATTTTCCTCTTCAGCAGGCACAGAACTTGCTGACTGATTTGAAACAACTTTGACAACTCTCAAATATATTGTTCCTGCAAAGTTCCTGCAAGGGTCACAAGAACAGACAGCTATTGGATGGATTTATAAGTGAAGCTTAAACCTTGAGAATCTGTGGATATATTCTACAGAAAGAAAGAGACAGATGCAAGCAATGAGTACAAAGCATGAAATCAGGTTTCTTACAGGGTTCTGTCTATTGGTTGATTTAACAGACCAATATTAGGATGTTTTGCTCCCTCTGAAGATTCCCTTACACTTTTTCCCCTTCCAACTCCCCTTCAGAATAATGTTCCAGCAGTGTTTTATTCTTATATCGAATTTGATTCAAATCAACAAGTAGTTCCAAAAGCTAAGAGGAAAAAGAGCTACATATACAGACCCCTCACCTAGGTGTGTAAATAGAATGCTTACAAAGTGGATGAAAGAACCATGCCAATAATTCTTGTTTCACAGCAAAGATTTTTTTATTATTTTTTTTTTTTTTTGCTGCTGCTCATAGAATAACTTAATTTATGACAAAAAGTTTTATAAAAGCCCATCTGTTTCTCATGGGCAGTTTACAAAAGTAACCATGTACTGAAAATAGTTGTAGTTTTCTTAGGCTTGTTGTTTCTCTTTTATCTAGCTAGAAATTTCAGGTCCACCAAAGGACTAACATGCAGAAGCTCGTTTTTTTGTTTGCTTGTTTGTGTTTCTTGTTTTTTTTTTTTTCAAGTCTCCTGATGCAGAATTGTTGGTCCTGTTTGGACTCCTCATACAGTTCAGAGGAGCATTGTATGCAACAGGGGATAAAAGAGAAGGGTTGACAAGCTGATGGGACACTGCTAAGAATGGGGCTAAAACTCCATTATTTCACTTCTCCTTGAAGGTAGGTATCTCAGTACTTCCACTCAGTATTCCCAGGCCTTAATTTACATGAGAAAGAACATATCGGTATACTCTTCCTTCCAATACATTGAGTGGGCATTACACTTTTCTTCAAAACCATGACTGCTGTTTGTGTTTACATGCTTGTAAAAAGTGTTGGTATCTAGAGTGCTCAAGGGAATGTCAAAAGCAAGGATTTTTCCCTGGAAATGTGGGGTTTAAATTCCGTGAAGAAAAAAAAAAAAAGGTGAATATACCTGCGTAAACAGACCATAACTCAGTTAGGCATTTTCTCCCTTTGCCAGGTACATAAAGACCTTCTTTTTCACCAGCTATGTTTTGAAAGCTGCCATTGCATTTTGAATCTAGTATGCTCAGTTTGGGAGCTTCCAAGAAAACCTGCTACATTAGGTTGTTAATGGGAGACAAACAGAAAAAAATACATTTTACTGATCCTGGTGGGGAAGAGAAATGAGGCAAGCTTCAAGCTACTTGTCGCTGCCAGTCTGGGGGACTTCCATGAGGAGTTCAGGCACTACTAGGACAGAGCAGTGGCTGGGATGAACTTTCTGGGGCTTTTTTTAAAATGTTTAACTCAGGTAGTGATGTCCTTTTATTGGCCCAAGAGAACTGTTTGAATTCCTGCATGTCCCGAAGACTACAGTTATACTAAATGTCTCTGTTCTTGGGAGAAAAAGCCATGCACTGGGTGTAAAGAGAAGTATTTGCACCCTGAAGGCTCTGGGACAAAGGAATTTGAGCCTGCAACCTTCACCTTTTGCTGAAGCTAAAGGCAATACCCCTCAAGTTTCTTAGCAATCTATCCTAGAATAAAGTGCTTTTCCAACCTCAAATCTGTCTGTTGGCATGACCCTGATCTTGAGGGGAAGATATACAAAGCAGAACACCAGTACTATGTAGTGCCTTCCATCAGCGGTCTGATGCCACCACTGTCCTGTTTCCAGGTGGTTGCCAATGTCTGATACCTCAGAAAGTACTAGGTAGGTAGGGGAAGTAACCAAAATATATCTAGAAGGGAGAAAGAAGGAATTCTTTCATAGCCCAAAGGCGAACATGTGAGCTCCTCAGGACTGATTGCAGCCTGTGATTTGGAGTTTCTCCCACTGAAGGACATTTATCAGCAGTTGGATCTTGTCATGCCTTTATCAGTAGAAATTTAAAAGCTCTCTACTCCCAGATATCCATCCTGTATGCCATCACTTGTACAAAATATTTGAGTCACCTTGGGCTTTTTTTTTTTTTTTTTAAAGTGAATAAATTACGGGTCCTTTTGCTTCCACCACTATGCTTTCCCTGGCAGCCCACAGGAGAGCTCCCTTTCTGGCTCCCCTTTGAAATGTCTGTAGTATTTCCTCAGCCTCTCTTTATGAGTGAGGACCAGAAATGCATGCCAGCTTCTGTCAGTGGTTAACTAATGCCATACACAGAGGTAAGCTCACATCTCCATTTCTGCTTTCTAAACAACTTTTGACAGAGCATTTCACTAAGCGTTTATTAAAGGTAAAAGCAATAGTGCTCCTGCAGGTAAACCTCTGCCTTCAGGGAGCAAGTCCAGGCCATTCCTCAGGAAGGCACTTGCATTTACTCACCCAGGATTCAGGAAGGTTTGGCTCAGGCCTCTTGAGCAACCTTAAGAAGTGAATTTGACCTCTCTGTGCTGCCATTCTGTGCTCAGCCCTGTTTCTGTAAGACATGTACAATACTTGTGCTGCACTGGTCCCACCTGCTTTATCTACAGGCACATCTGCACAGATGGTAGCTCTGCCTGCGCTCTGACTCAGACGAGTGAAAGCCTTCTCCAGGCTAGAAGCTGTTTGGACGTGTTACTGAAGGCTGTGCCCATGCTAATGCTTCCTGCTTCCCCACAGAGAAATTAGGCATGTTGAGTTATTGAATTTACTGTTGTGGGTCTCCTCAAGCATAAAAATCACCAGCGCTCTCCAGCATGGAGAGCTCCAGTGCCAAAGCAGTCTCAGGTCTCACATTTCTCTTGTCCAGCATCTAAGCGTGTCCTGCATGCACTCAGCCTACTTTCCTCTCTCCCTCCCCCATCCTCCTGAACAGCACGCACGAGAGTTGCATTACTGCAGACAGATCAAGATCTTAAAACCAAACAGGCTGTAACGAACCCCATGGTAGGGAAGTAAGCGTTTCATTTTCCCAGGAGCTGGGAACATGCTGTCCTCATGCCGCTGCTCAGGAATGCCATTGTGACACAGGGATTCCTCAGCCACACATCTTTGGGCTGGGTGTCCCCTGCATGCCAGGCTGCCCCAAGAGCTCTCCTGAGAGGCTCCAGTAATGGCAAAATAGCAAGTCTCTCATATGTTGTCTATCACCCTGCCTTTGCAAGCTTCTACCCCGCAGTGAGTTTAGGGTGAAGTAGTTTGTATACTCAGTCTATAAAATTACAATAAATTACATGCTGCACTGGCAGTGTTGTGGATTCATTGCAGCTGGGTAATAAAATGATTATCTTTGGTGGGGATTGCTAAAAGTAATCAGTGTTGCTCCTAAAACCTTTGCTCTTACAAACAATAAATAATAACAGCAGGAACTGCAAGCTTCCTTCTCCCCGCATTACCAATAGTGGTGGAACAATGTTAATGTATGACTTTACCTTTACTAATATTGAAATGATAACTAAGTTTCCTGACATGCCTGACTTAAAATAGCCATAGGAGATTCATGAAAATCTTTCAAAGTGTGGGTATATCTGGACACTTTAACTGCACATAAGTAGAAATCATGCAATGTTTCCTATAACTTGCTGTGACTTCCCTGCACTCTGAGCCTGTGACAGCACTACGGAAGGGTTATGTCTCTCTAGCAGAGGTGATGGCAATTAAAGCTGGTAAACTGGTAAAAGAACACATAAACTAATAAAATTCTGTGGAGAAGGTTTTGGTATTGTTCCTGAATCATGGCCTAAACTCATTTATTCTTCTGTTTATTGGTTTAGTCATTTATTTGTAAGGTTTATGCCTGGGATTTTCATGGTTAATTCCTCTGAGCAGTCAGCCACCAGGCTTGTTGTTGTAAATATGAGTCTAGACATAATTTAGATTAATTCACCCTAATGATGCTGTCAGTATGAATATATTACAATGCAAGTGCATAACATGCAGTTGAAATGCAAACTCCAAACAGGCTTTGCTGTGACCTGCCTTGCTGTGCCTTAACATACTGTAATTATTCTAGTAGGAAAAGTAATGGGGAACATGTTCTTCCCTTAGTTACTAGGGGAAGCCTTTGCAGAGGTGTGTGGAGTTTAATGAACTCCAGACCAGATTTATTCAGGGGCTGATCCTACAGTGTTGTCTGGTTTCCCTTTAACAACCATTGCTCCTCTTTTATTCCTCTTTTCAAAAGGATTACTGAGAAAAAGCTGTGAATATCTTTTTGGTGCTCATCTGCACTGGGTGCTCGAGCAACAATTAAGCTGTGGCCACTGTCTTTCTGCACAGGTAGTACAGTCTGAGAGACTGCAGGGCTTCCTATCCCAAACTTTTATTTGTTTCTTTGTTTATTTATTTATTTATTGCTACTTATAACTTATCCCTTGATGCTTAGCTTGCAAACAGCATGCAGGAAACAATTATTTTAGAAGGCATCCCATCATGGTATATTTAAATGTAACTGAACAGAAACATTTCTAAGATCTCTTTATATGATAATTACATAAAATTCTCTGTATAGGGTCTAAATATCTTTATCAAACCAGCTTGAATATTTCTATGGCTTGTGCACAGGCTGTTCCCATCTAAAGAGAATTTAATTGGCATACAACTGGAGACTATAGTCAAACTGCCACATGTGCAAGGCACACTTATGACTGAGCAGGAGACAATTAAAGCCCTTTGTAGCAAGAGAGAATGGGAATTTCTAGAAGCTGTTGCCCAAGGCAATTGGCCACATGGCAAACCATGGCCAAAGCCAAGGAACGTGGTCTCAGAGGCTTCCTTGTACCTATTGAAAGCTGTTGCACCAGAGACTAGAAGAAAACAGATGGTAAAATAAGCTCAGTCACCTTCATCTGGGATGGAAAAACAGAGCTTCTTATAGCAAGAACTCACCAGAAAGCAATCCTGGAAACAGGGGTCAGGGAAAGTGCCAGCTGCTCTTAGCTTCTACTGCGCTTAAGAGAATATGTTTGCTGGCAATGACTGAGATTGCAATGAATGGAAATGTCTGATTTATGAAGCTATTTTATACTCATAACAAAAACAATTCTTACAGAATGTTAGCTAGTTTATCAGACTACTTGGCTGATATGGGTGTGTAGACGTACATATATATGTAGGTATGGATGTGTATCTATGCTGACTCTGCTGTATTTTTGCTTTGATTTGATTCTCCAGGCTCTCCCAGGAAATGTTCAGTTCTCTCCAATACCTCCTCAGTCAGTGGAAGATGTGGCTCCTTGGCATCTCTGAGGACTGATGAACTGAAGCTCCCAGCCCACTCATGTCCGTACAACATATCCTGTCATAGAGTGAAAAGTTTTAATACTTAGTTACCCACTTGGGAGACAGACAAGTTTAGAATTTCAGAGTAAATGAATCTGAGGAACATAACAGGTTAGATAATGAGCTCTAGGCCACACAAGATCTCTGTGCTAGATACAGACAAATAACCCAGAATTTAAGAATCTCATACTTTGACCAATACCCTTTAAATATTTTTATAGAAAACATATGATTTAAAAGGTGTGGAGGTTAAAGAAGGAACAAGTCTAGCCTTCCCCAGGAGGGCTTGTCAAAAATTATCTCTCTTGGAAAGAGCAAAGAAATCTGTTCCAAATTTAATCTGATGGCACCAAATCACTACTGGGTTGGTTTGCAGGTATAAATCTACATAAGCACTGAATGCCAACCCTGCAGTACTGCAGACAGACCTCTCACATGCCTACATAAAACCCTGCAAGTAAGAGTTACTTTCCTCAGAACATTTTGTAAACCATTAATCTAGTTTATCCTTGCATGAGAGGTTAGTCTTACAAATGCTTTTCCCCTCACCTTTCCAGCAACAAACAAATCACCCTATTAACTAGCTAGCTTTAGGTGTATGAAGGACATAGGCTCAAAATCATTACTTAATTTTGTGTAATTCTCTTCATGTTTTCATTCCAAGAATTTCAGTGATTGTGGAACAGTACCATAACAAGTGTACAAGAAATTCTACAGGAAGTCAATAAGCTATATGATTATGCATGACATTATACATGACATGAGAGCTTGGTACAATCAGATTACCACAGAGCCATTTGGCCATAAGTTCCTTGTTCTGTTTTTAGAGACATGGAGCACTTATCATAGTTTAAATCCTTCAGATATCACGGTCTAAATCCCATAGATCCCTTCCGAGCAATCTAAACCCTGTAGATCCCTTCTGGGCAATTATTTCAGGTAAACATATTTTAGCATAAAATATCATAAAAACCTTCTTTGGTTCAAGTTGAAAACTAATGAATTTATTGGGGTGGTTACTAACAGGATGAGGTGCAGGGATCCATGGGGTCCAGGAAACGAACTATAATCAGCTTTGTTTTTTGTTTGTTTGTTTGTTTGTTTTATTTTGTTTGTTTGTTTGTTTTGTTTTGTTTGTTTTGTAATTGTGCAAACCCTTTCTCATCAAATTCAGGTTTGCACAGAAGGAAAAGATATGGAATCAATTACATCTAAATTAAAAGTGGTGGGTTTTTTAGTCACCACTTCTTTTTAAGGTCTCAGACACTGGGCAAATAGTATCAGAAGTTAAGTTTTCACTCAATTTATTTTCTAGGTATTTCTTTCACTCAGACCATTCTATAATCAAATAAAATAAAACTTATAAACTTTGGTCCTTCTTGCAGCTATGGAATTACTGAACATTGAGCTCAAAGATATTTTTACAAGAACAAGTTTTCCAGGGCTCTTTCTGCTGCTCTCTCCTCTCACAAGGCACTTGACAGAATAATGATCAACTATTACAATAGATCAGATGTACACTTAGTCATCACTGTGCACACCTCTCGGCATGCCAGCTCAATAACAAAGGTGCTGGCAAGCAGCAGTGGCAGCACCCTGCATGCAGGACAGGCTTCCATGGAGTTTGTTTCAGTTTGGACACTGAAAGGGTTAAAAACCATACTGAAATCTCTCCTGACTATCACAGGCAGTTAATCTTACTTTAAAAGAACACATTTTGCCTGTAGACATCTCTGCCTGGGGGTGTGACTGAGCAGAACAAGAGTGGCCAGAGGGGCTTTGCTACAGCAGGCACAAGACGGGTGGCCCAGGGAAGGGCCGAAGCACCTGACTGTCCCCACGCACCTCACCACTCCCCCCTGCAATGGAAATGAAGCCCCATCCCCCCTAACTGAATGCTGGGCAAGGCACTGTCAAAACACCCCCAGGCTTCAGTGAGATCAGGATTTCATTTGTCCTTCTGGAAGAAGAATAATGTAGTCCACTGCAGGGAACTGAGGCTGACGTCTCCAGGTTATGCTTTAGACCCCCCCCAACAGCCTGCCTTGTGCTGAACATGAGCTGTTTACACTCTGATGCCTGCAAAATCAACCTGAGTATTACGGAGAGATTTCTTTCCCAAGAAGGTGATTACGAAATGTTTGCTAATTCTAGGAACTGTGTTAAATTGTTCCCAAAGAATATATCAGCATAAGGGCAGAGAGAGCTATTCCCAAAAAGTAACTAGGCTACTGGGGTTTGGTGGTTTTTTGTTGTTGTTGTTGTTTGTGTTTTTTTTTTCTCCTTCTTGCTGAGCATCCTCCAGCAATATGCATTTACTTTAAATGTATTTATCTGAATGCATTTGAATTGATTATTGTCAGTATACTTCTATCACAGGGAATTATGACGCATAATTATAACTCAAGCTGTGCTGCCTCACTGGATGCGGTCAGACAAGATGCAGATTTTATTCCCTAAGTGTAGGAGAATGCAAGTATTTCCGTAGCAAAGCATTCATGTTTAAAAGAAAGTCTCCTTGAGTGTAAGTGTTTATAATTCCAAATTCCTTTAGAGCAAATATTTGTGTCTATAAAATTAATTTACAAAAGATGGGACAGGATGTGTGCAGAAAATAAAGGTCAAAACCATAAAAGTGAACTAAAAAGAATAAAACTAAAGTCCTTGAAGTACGGTATGTGATTGTTGTGCATGTATTACAGGTATGGGCCATTTGTAAGAAATAGCTATACCTGGGTGAATGTAAGCATGCAGTTCAGAATATACATGCAATGTAGGCTGCTATTTCCAAAGCTCATTGTGTATGTGTGTGTATGTGTGTGTGCACATGCATAAAGGAGAGGGAGAGGGAAAATGAGGG
Organism: Aythya fuligula; assembly: GCF_009819795.1. Lineage (NCBI taxonomy): Eukaryota > Metazoa > Chordata > Aves > Anseriformes > Anatidae > Aythya > Aythya fuligula. The sequence goes on along the minus strand of NC_045561.1, from coordinate 82,396,139 downwards.
AGAGAGTGGGAGGAAGATAGGTAGAGAGACAGAATCCCCCCTCTTTTTTTTTTTTTTTTCCTCCCATCAAGATGATTATAGTGTCCTTAGAAAAGAGAGTGCTCTCCTAAAGATTTTCACTTCAAAGAAAAGTTCTCAGTGAAGGCTCATCCTCTCCTTCTCTCATTAGTAGGCAGAGAAGCCTTTAACATAATTGATAATCTAGCATAGAAAAGGAGTGTATTTCTCTACCAAGTCAGGCAAAACATTTTAAAGGCATGTGACTGAAGTGAAAGAAGAAAAAGAAGCAGCAACACTTTAGAGGACTGTAAACATAGACCTACAAATACCAATGCAACTCAGGTACTTCTGACTGCTTGGTCTTACACCTCTATTATAAGACTCCTGTGGAAGTTTCATTTCTGGCATCAGTGTCTCTGTTTTCTCCACGTTTTTTTTTTTTTTTCTTTAAATCTACATTTTAATTCCCCAGATACACTGTGTGTATGAGAGGAAAAATAACTGCTACCTGCCTGCATCTAGATGTTGATGATGGTTCATGCCCCAGGTGCTTCCAGACACCTGCACTTTGACACACCACCTACAACTGCAGGTGTGTGCCTAGGCAAATCTCACAGCTGCCCAGTGCTTCTCCATAGAGTCTGGGCTGAATCCATCCTGTACCCTGAGTTTGTAAGATGCACATATGAGTGGCTGAAAAGAAATGACAAAAATGCTTAGCTTCCCAACCCAGTTTATACAGTCATGTCCAGCAGATCTCACTTCTGCATGCTTATGAATGAATGAGTCCTATTCCAAATTAAATGAATCCATGTTGAATAAATATTATTATGGTTTTAATTATCCCATTCATTTAGGGCCAAGTCATAACCTAAAAGGTTCACTTTGTTTAATACATCAGGGCCTGGAGAATGTCCACAGCCTTTCGAATCTTATCTCAGAGATGTCACTGGTCAATTTTTATTAATTTCTCCAAGTTACACTTGCTCTTTTCCTTTTGATATGCTCTGCAAATGGATTTTGTGGCAGCTTCCTTTTCAGTACTGAATATTTTACAATCTTTGGATTTAATTAGCTGCATTTCCATGTTATTACATCAAAGTAGAAGCTACTATTTAATGACAACAACAAAAATAAAGACTAAAGGAAGCCAAAAAAAAAAAAAAAAAGTCCTCTATTTTTTTCTCCCCCTTAAAAGAAGACTCAGCTAGCACAAAGGGGAATTGCAGGTCCTTTTACTTCCAGAGCCAAGAGCACAAACAGGACAATGACGGTGACATAATGAGCAATTCTGTAAGCCTGGGAAACTATCATTCGGCTAGTTTGCATTACAAAAGAGTCAGTGTTACTTAATGGACAAATACGGGCTAAGAGATGCTAGGTCTGAAGCACTACTAATCTGCATCAAGTATGAAATCAGTTGTCTACTGTTAAATGCCAAGTCTCCTGGCATACAGAAATACCTGAATATGGACAGATACTTCTCCCTGTTTTTCAATATCATCCTTGTGGTTGCCAAACTATATATGAGCTGTAGAAATTTTACACAGCAGAAGAAAAGAATGAGGAAGGAGAAACAGATTTACTGCCTGTAGTAACATAGCAGATGTATGGAATGAACATTTATGAAAAAAAGAACTATATATATATGACAGAATTTTTACAATGCCACATGTCTTATAAACATGCTGTCAATCCTAACCTATACTACCCCACCTTTTACAACATTTTTGTCAGTCACCTCACAAATATAAACTATATACTTACAATTTTTATCACTTTCCCAGTTAGTATCAGAAAAGCTACCAGATGAGAACAGAAGAAACATCTGTTTTAGTCCAAATGCAAGGCTAGAAGGCTAGAAAAGGCACAAAAACAATGTGAAATGGACACACTAAGTGTTATTTAAGAAGGCTTTTACTGAATATGCTTTTTTGGTTTCTATGAATATAAGCAAGCAAGCTTTATGTTTTAAATCCATTAGCAAAAAACATTTTCTTCCAGTTCAGTGCGGTACATAAGAATGCCTCAATATGAGTGATGCTAGAAGTCAGCTTGTCCACAGGAGAACTGCTGAGGTCTCTACCACTTAAATCTAGGGCTCAGAAGTAGTTGCCTCAGCACAATTGTGTATATTAATGAGCAATTGTTATTTAGTCTAAAAGAGGGAAATGCTACCTCTCTCCATTCACCAGTCCTTTATTGTGGTAAATTATGGACACTTGACAGTTACCAAAATATTCCTGAAAGACTAATAAATTAAATTAAATTAAATTAACAAAATATAAATGTAAATCAAACCTTTTCTGAAGTTAATCAGGACATACAAGAATCAGTGTATTTCAAGCCTGTGAAACTGAATAGTGGGTCTGGAAGAATAATAATAATAGCTAAAAAGTATATATATATATTTTTAAAATCATACCACATCAAAGGCATTTTCATTTGGAATGAATCAATTTCTGCAGAATTGCTATGCCTTACTTCACTTTTTACCTTTTGGCAACTTTTCAAAAAATGGGAGAATTTTAAAGTTATGATGCAGAGAGGCAAAAAAGAAAATGCAATAACAGAGCAGAAATGCGATACAGGTGATATAAGATAAAATAAGGAAAGGAGAGCTGTTAAGTCCTTTCCTGCCCGAATAATTCAATACGACACAAGCACTGAAATGATGTGGATTTTTTTGCTTGCAACCAAAAACCAAAAACCCCTCAGAAAAGGTAACCATATCCCACAGCTGTCAAACGCCCAAGCAGACCAAAGACAGAGAGACCCGTGGGAGAGGGTGAGAATCTTTTTCCAGCTGGAACGGCACCCAGGTTACAGGGTACTCACTGTCCCTGCTCCTTGACATGCCTGACTCCTCCTTCTGTCACAGAACTGCTGTCACCTGGAGCACTGCTTGCTGGGCAATGGCATGGGGAGGCTGTGCTGGAGCGCAGGTGATAGTTGGCATCTGTTCAGCAAGCAATGGAGTCTGCCTGCATCTTGTTTTGTCTTTGCTGCTTACAGGGTAGTCACTCGCACGGAACTCCTTTATTTGCTCTTACTCATAAACATGACCTTCTCAGGGTTCAGCTCATAGTTGCTCGCAATGGATTTCCATAAAGCTGGGCAATGATCAAGACTTCATTTTTCATGTAGCTCCAGGGAGAGTGTGTAAAATTGACATTGAAGCTAAGTACACTAGATTAAAAGAAACAGCAGTGCGTAATAAGTCCCAAGTCACCCTGTTGTAACATCAGAAGAACAGACTGAGAACAAGAAATTTTTCAGCAGGGCTTTATGGCTCAATATTTATCATCACAAAATGGTATTTCATGCATAATGACAGGAAGTAGCTAAACATTAGAATATTTCAAGCATGTATAGAATTTTGATTCCATGAAGCATAACATAAAATAACTGTTCTGGATGAAGCCCGAGCAGTTGATGACATTTTTTACTATTGTTTTTGTGATCCGTATGGCTCCCGCTCACCCTTATGTCTGGATCTATATCAGGTGGCAAAGTGCCTTTGGATTATGAGACTGACCCGACCCTCTTTGACTCCAGTTTTGGATGCATGCTCCTAAGTTTGGTGAGTTAGGTTTAATCTTTAATTAAGGACACCTTGTATTCTAGATAATGATTTAGCATTAACCTGAGATATACCAAACCTTTTTAACCCTTGATGTTGTGGCTCAGAGGAGACAGTACTGAACAAGGGCCAGAAATACAAATTCCAAAATTCAGGGGTAGAAGGTAGATGGCAACTTCTAGTCAAAACTCTTTGTTTGCACATCTCTCGGATGGACAGCCTTGCATATCGATGTACAGATGTGTGTGCTAAGCTTCTAACAGCTCCCATGCATCTACAAGTGTGAAATCATTTTCTTATGTCTAACATGACATCAAGGCCATGACAAAAGGTTGTGTGAAAGAGACATCTGTCCTGAGACATCTGAAAGAGACATCTGAGACAGCTTAAGTGTACGGGTACAAAATCTCCTCTCCCACTACAGCAAGCTGGCTGGCTAGAGGTGGACCTTGGTACTTACTGCTCACTGTAAGGCCACAAAGGTGAAGATACCTTACCTTTGGAATCAGTTATTAATGTGTTACTGCTGACTGGGCTGCTAAATTATTACCTTTTAAAACTCTGCCATGGAGATGTCAGTGTAGCTGCATATTTACCTTGCACTCAGTTTCATCCCAACAAGATAAGTGTCAATGTATTTTTGTTTTGTCTTTTCCTGAATTCCTACCTAGTGGGACGGGGAGTATTAAAACCAGCAATCGTGGAGATGTGGAAGACATTAGAACATTTTTGGGGAACAAACTGGATGCTAGTAAACTGAAGAAGCTGCTGTGGTGCTTCTTTCTAGGAAACAGTATACTGAAAACACAGCCAATTTAGATGGGGCTGTTCCATTTCTGAGACATTCATTAAAGAATACAGTGTGTTTGGAATCCACAGAGTATTCAAGATAGTCCTGAAACCCTTTACAGTCCATCAAAAAAATATCCCAGATGGTTGTTCTTCTAAGGACAGATTGGACAATGATTTGTCTGAAGAGAGATAGCATTTCTATTGCTTGGGAATGACCTGTGGGGAGATCTGGAAGGTTATTTAGTGAGTATAAGTATTCTAGCTTAAATGCTACATAGCTCTAATTCAAGTCTGCCCAGATCCTGCAGAAAACTCAATCAGATTTGACCATTTTCTGATTAAGTCTGAGGCTTAATCCACTATGGATGAAAAAGAAATTGAAACCTTGGCCAAAGAGCTAGGTCGGTGCAGTTAATTGTAACCAATGGTAGGCTCTTTCAGCGAGAGACAAAGCAGCACTGGCAACTCTTTGTTCTTGGTAGGGTGAACAGTTGATGATTTGAAGTCTTTGTTCCTTTGTTTGTTAGATGTCTGAGAGGGTCAGAGTCTGCCCTAAGAGTACTCTCATGCAGTACTGTGTCATCTCAGTCATCCTGCTAAGCTTGCATGTGAGTCTTACTTCATTAATAAATGGCAGATATGTATCAGTATGCTAATGATTCCTGGCTCTGCATGTCCATCTCCTCTGACCCTTTCCACACAGTGACATAAACAACATGGTGTCTGCACAGATTTGGTGCCTGCCCCATGAGCAGTAACTGGCTAAGCCCTCCTCTAGCTAAAATAAGAGATAAATATTCCATTGTTGATGGGAGAACTGGCAACAGTTCCCCTGTGTTGCTGGTCTGGAGGCACCAGCCTTTTGCATTTAGTGTCTGGTCTTGCAGTGCCTGAACATACAAGGAGGACCTTTCTGTCTGCTGCTGGTGAAAAGGGTACAATACCTTCTTGCAGTCACGTTGGATACATCTGCACGGGATCCAGGGTAATTGCTTTGTCTGAAGTTTGAATAAACCAAAACCTGAGAAGCCAGAGCCTCAAGCTCAAAGCTGTTACATCTCAGCATCTACGGCGTGTAACTGTGAATGCACTTGTGTTTTGCCTCAACACACAGTGCAGGTGTTGCCTCATCTACTGAAAGCCTTAGTCACTTTGGGAACAGGCTGTTATCATGCTCACAACAAAAACCTGCCACCTAATCCCCTGGGAAATTGAAGCTGATACAGCAGATAGCTGCCTTTGACTCAGAAGTCTTGGTAGAGGTGCTTTGACGCTTAGGTTTGTTTGATGATAAAGATGATAAAGGGTAAAGGTTAAGGATTTGCTTTTATCATGTAGTCCCTGCACTGATTTCAGAGCTGTTACTGGAAAAGACATTCTCTTTGGCCATGATGACAACATAGTATTAACTAAAGATGTACAACTTAGCAGGGAGTAGTTGAGAAGCTACCTCCATTGATATTATTTAAAAAAAAAATCTGTTTGAACATGCACAAGCCCAGATTTGCTGCCCTCTTAAATACAGTATGAATTTTAACATTCCTCTTGGCATTTGAGAGGATGTAGGTCAAAAATGTAATGTATTAAGCATTTTTATGTAGGGAACTCAGACAATTATTTGTGGTTTTGAATTAATTTATTTATCATCAAAAGAACTGCATTTAAAAAAAAAAAATCATGAAAGCAACAATGGAAATATATAACAGAAAATGAGAGGATTTGCACATGAAATGAACACTGATGGGTCAGCTGTCTGTCACTGGATGATAATGAAAGCCCCCAAATCATACAACAGCTATTTATAAAATGTGATAAGGTCAATAGGAAAAAAAAAAAAAAAAAAAAGAAGAGTGCAAAATGTTAAACATTAGAAACTTATATCTGTCTGAAAAGACACAGTGAAAAATATGTCACAAAATAAACAATTTGCAATTTTGCAAAGTATTCACAATGTTCACAATGCTGACATTGTCTTATGACTCCTAACTAAATCCAGCAGTACGGTATGCTGAGATATTCAAATGCTGCCATTTGTATAAGAGCTGAATGCAAAGCAGTTTTCTGATCTGCAGGAATTTTTGAGATTTCAAAGCTGACTGAGGACAAAGAGAAAAAATTGAAATTCTGCGTGATGTCACAATAATAATTAAAAAATGGTTGCTGCAATCCATATTTTTTTTCCTGATGATTTATTTAAACCTTTTTCATGGTGTATTAATAAAAATTGCTCAAGAAATAATAATAATAATTTTATGTCACAGAAAACTTTTTCTTTAAAGAATCAGAAATGGTTATTTTGACAATTTGGAATTAATTTATCCCAAGACTTACTAAAATCAACTCTTTTCTGTGAATAGTTTCAGTTCTGACATATAGAATTCTGTAGTGAAAAGTGCTTTTACTGAAAATGCTTTAATTTTACCTTTCTTTCTTTCAATGGTTTTCATGGCAGTGTCTGGCTTATGACATTCTAACATAATAAGAATTCTCTTTAGATTCCTAAAGAATTATCTGAATAATCTTCCATATGTTAATTTGGTTTATGATAGATTACAATAAATTTGTTAATTATATTTTTTCCAGTATCTTCAGACATCTCTGTATTTTTGATCAAGAATACAATTTGACATAATCAATTATGGGATGTGCCTCAGCACTAATGTTAATTTTTAATGGGTATTTTTGACATTATCTGAACCAAGAAATTTGTTATAACTGATCAAAGGAGTTTTTTTTAGACTACCTCAAACTGTATGAAATACTGAGACATTCATGCAGATGTTTCTACTATGAATTCAGATATTATGAATGCGTAATTATTGGAATTGCATGGAGGAAGAATATAAGGTTCCTAAAAAACCTGCACAGTAAAAGTAAAAAAAAATGCAAAACATAAGAAAGAAGTTCAAAGACAGATTTTTGGTTGCACCAGATTCCCAGCATTGAGATTTTCAGAAGATGGCATATCTTATATAGGAATAAACAGACTTTTAGAAGTACTGGTTTCTCCGGCTGACAACACTGAGATCTAAAATAGTGACACATCGTTTTCAGTACTGTGCTCAAATATACAGAAGTGAATGCCTGTGTCACATGGGAGACTCGTAACATGAGCAGTGAAACATATCTTCCACAGGCTACCTAGCCATTAATGTTTATGGAATGTAAGCAGAAGAAAAGCTTCTAAATTATCCAGGTTAAAATGGTTCCATATTTTCACGTCAATGCAGTAGTTTTTATATGCAAATGTGTGTCACATAAAAATTCATTAGTAATGCTAGCTAGATGCTGAAGAGTATTACTACCACTGCCTACAACTGTTACTCAGAAAAATGCAAGTCGTGTTGTGGAATAGTGGTTAATATGGAAAGGCTGAAGTCATCTGGAAAAACAGCTTTGTTTGGGGGTGTTAATTATCTCATATATTGGAAATCTGTTTCATTTCACAAAAGTACGCACAGAAAGTGGCCTGACACATTTTCCTCACACTTTCAGACTACAGAGGGTTGATCTTGAGGAAATTAAATGTTTCTCACTTCAGTGATGTGAATATTCACCTCACAGTTCAATCCTGGTATCAATGACATGGAAGCAACACCTTCAGTCTCAGCAGCAAGTCTCCCAGATTTGGGCCACAATTACACAGTGTTGTCAGTACCTTCATGCCCAAATCTGTTGATATGAATTGCAGGTGTTTCTTCTTTCACCATGCTATGTGCAGCCGCCTTGGGGTTTCTATGGAACTAGGGGTGTAGAGCTGCTCCCCTCTTGCACCACCTGATAACTAAAGGATTCCTTTGTAACAGGAGGGGACACTGAGAAAGTTAGAAAAGGAAGCACAGCTGATAAACTTCCAGCTATTGCTATGATATATGATTCTATAAAACTCTCAGGTGTGTAGATACTGGACATAGAAATCCAGGAAAATGAGATTCCAGCTACAAAGGGTTCAGAGTCCTAAATCACTGTCTCACCCATGAAAACAGACAGGAGAAATCTCAACTGTAACATGCAAAGTTACATTGATAACCACATTGTCAGTTGATCTTCATGGATGAGTGTGAAGCAAAATACATTACAGGAGGGAGAAAGTCATGAGGAACATGATTTATGTATTTAATGACCTTAGGAACCAGTTAATAAAGGTCTTTCCAATGATGTCTTTCCATTCCAGGTGTTCAGTGCAGACATGTTCACACTTTGTAGGCAATTACTAGACAAGCTCTAGAAGGAAGCAGCAGAAGCACCTTCTGCAAGGGAACAGTGACTTTCTGTAAAAGCACAAGTATTTGAGGACACATCAAATGCAGAGGTCTGCAGCACAAAATAAAAAGCATGAGCTGATATTTCCCCTGGGACTCTGCACAGAACAGTCAGGACTTACCAGGCTCTCCATAATGCTGCATTTCTGTTTGCTCTTCCACCTGAAGGAGAGTGTTTCTGTTGGATTTGTCTGGATTTTGAGAATCAGACAATATGAATCACAATTCTGGGAAGGCCTAAAGAAATTTGATTGCACAATGCTAGTCAAGGAATGTAAAAAGAAAAACTACTGCAGACATGGACACAGTCTGAAAACGCAGCAGAAGCCTCTGAAAATGGAGACATTTTTCTGCCAGAACAATTATGGTGTAATCAAAATTTCATTATAAATGGAACTGCAATTCCCACATTGCACATATGAAACAATTAGTGACTTTAATTTGCTTTGCTATAAATGGAGGTTTGCAATAGCTGAGTTTCCTGTGAAGACAGAGTCAGGTAATTCAGTCATAATGGTACCTGATTTTTTTTTCAAATTGCCAGTACATAAATATTTTCTGATGCAAGCTTCTTTTGTCTTTAAGCCACCAAAAGCATTGTCATCTAGACAGCCAATTTATCTCCCTGAGAAATGGTCATGTGGACCCCACTGCTACTCAGCCCAAGGTCTTCCAAGCAGATAAAGACTGGCTGACAGACCTTGAGATACAGGGCAAAAACCAGCCAGCATTGCCACTCATTTTGCCCTTTTGCAGGGCTAACTGATGATTTAGACTAGTAGAGTGTGTGTCAGTGTTACTTACACTGTGCCTTGTAGAAATACCACTTGGAAACACTCCTACACAGACAGCTCATACCTTGGGTCTGACTGCAACAGGAGTCAGCGAAGATACAAGTTTGGGAGAGAAGCAACTGGGTAGGTCTTGGCTCTGTCTCCCCTACACGGCAGCCACTGTAACTGACCCTCATGTGGGCTGTTGCAATTTTTAAATGTTATGAGCTAATGTTAATAGGCTATTACCCCATGTCCCCCTCTCCAACCATCTGAAGAAGCAAATGAGTAATTGTGATTCATCTGATCCCTCTGAGGGATCAGGTTTCTTGGGAATATTTCTAAGCTGGTGCTGGTCCCATCGGAGTCTTTTCCTCACCTCTGTGCCAAACAGTCTTAAGCAAGCCCATTTTAGGTGGACTACATGATATCGACTTTGTACTTTTTGGAAAATTGTCTTGGCTTTGTACAGCGAGGCAGAGTGAAACAAAGGAATTTTGGGGCCCCAAATGAAATGCAGTTATTCGCTTGACTGTAGTAGCTGGAGAATATAACAGGAAAACCTCTCTTCTAGTTTAATTGTTTTTTGTTTGTTTGTTTGTTTAAATAAACAGAGGAAATGTCGCTACACTACAGGGAATGTGGAGGCACTGACCTAGAATTCACAGTGAAGAGGAATCAAGAGGGGGATGTCAAAAGGTACTCCCCAGTGCCCAGCTGAGTAGGGAGAAAGGACAGCAGAAGCTGAGTGCACTAGCTGCTGATTTTTATTAGGGTGGTAAATGCTGTTCATGCCGAATGGCTCCATGGTGTGAGTGAAAAAGGTGACTAGGGCAGAAACACCACCCTGGGAAGCGAGCAGATGAGAACACTAGATGATCTGCAGACAAAAATGTCCCCCGAAAAGTGAAGGGCAATGAGAGCACAGACCTAGCTACTGTAACAATCAGTGGATTTTTTGGCCTGGGGGGATGGTTGCAATAATTCGTTTCTCAACCTGCTAGACAGAGAGAGCAGATTTCCACAGCATGAGTACTCAAGCATGCATGCTGAGCCTGCTGAGGAAAATGAACAGCATCTCCAGGTTGGACTTGTTTGTACATTCCCATAAAACTGTCCTTGACAGCACTGGCAAATGTCCTAGATAAGTGCATGTCCTAGCTGTGATTTTTTGTTTGTTTGTTTTTGGACAAAATACACACATTTAAATAAATCCGTAGTAGAAAGCTTAGACTACCAAATCCATGCAAAACGTCAGCAGCCTCCACAGAGCTTGCTTATTTTAAACATCATCTAAAAAACACTAATGCTTCCATGCTCAAGGTGTCATTGGTGGGAATGGAGTCCAAGTCCTCTTTCAGTAGCTAGGTATTATTAATGATTTCAGTCCTATCTTCTCAAATAAAGTGGGCAGCTGCTAAACCTCCACCCACCTCCCCTCCCCACCCAAAACATCACAGATCTCATTTAAATCTCTCACAGCTTGGACTTAATTACTGTCTGCTTGGGAACTGAATGGTTCACATAGACAGACCATCCATAAAACCCCACCTCTGGAAATGTCAGAACATGGCCTTATTCCAGAGTATAGCAGGGGAAATAAGTGTGATTGAAACAGTGAAATACACTCATGATAAGACCTTTATTTTGATTATAATATTAATATTTTTTTCTCATTTTAAAGGGGTTTTATATTCCTGCATGTCTCTTCCTACCTGGTGAACTCTGCCTGCTCATCCGTGGCTGCACACCCAGCAGCGTTTCCTTAGGAGCCAGGAAAATCCCAGCGACCCTGGCTGGTGTCACGCAGATGCTGTGCAGAGCCACACGCGTGCACCAGACTGTGAGCTGTGGATGAATGGGAGGGAGCTGCAGGGGGAGCGGCACCGAGAGCTCATTCAGCCCCAGCACTGACTCCAGCAGACTGTGCTCTGAAGGAGCTGCTGTGGCTGCAGGGAGGCTTTGCTTTGTGAATGGATTCAAGGAATGCAAAAGAAGACAGGGAAAATTATTGACTTGATAAGGTTTCCATGAAATTCAATTTTTTCCCCTAATGTTTTTTGTTCCCCTATCTTGAGAAACCTTACAGATCAATTAAGATGCAATCAGGGAATCTAATTAAGTGCCTGTGGTAATAACGATGACCTTCCTCTTTGCTGGCTTTTTTTTTTTTTTCTTTTTTAGATTGGACTTTTCTGGGTAAAAAATAGAGTCCTGGCATAAACAAAGCATCTCTGTCTATTCCAGTGAAATTTTGCTTACTTTAGAACCAGATCTCCTCTTCCTCTCTGCTTTGTGAACACTAGTTTTATTTTATTTCATGTATCATTTTGTTTTCATCCCTCTTCTAAGTAATACTCGAGGAAATGAGATGCCTGAAATAATCAAACAGCAAAAGTCAAGTATGCAAAAATTAAAAACCAGCTACCCACTTAGGCTATTTAGCTAAACTGACTGATCATGGTCACAGAAATTTTCACAGTTTGAATTCTGCTCAGGTCAGCAGCAGGCAAAACTCATTATTTTCTGGTGATCGTTTTGTGGCCTATAGGATATAGATAGATTTTTTCTTCCTGTGGAATAGGTTTTATATCTCCAACTCTCTGTAGGCTAGAAATGGGAACTACATGTGGCCGCATAGATGGGGATTTCAGCTCACCTATGAAATATGGAACAATTGCTTCCAGGCCTGGAATGCTTTCAAACTATCAGACCTTCAGATTGCTTCTGATATTGTGTATGAACAAAAACTGTTGTAAGCCATTTTTAAGAAGTTTGAACAGCTGGAGAGCTGTTAGATTTTCTTTTCTATTCTGCCAGACACAGATTGCAAAGGACCGGTGTAGTCAATCAGTTCAGACAGAGATGAAGGGCTGGAGCTCTCTGATGGTGGCTAGCCCACTGCTCCAGCCATGCCATATTTCTGGGCAGCACTCTTCAGAAGGCTCTTTGTTCAACTCTCGCAGCTGAGGAAATTCCCCTATCCTCTTCCTTCCCTCTTCCCACAATGAATGTTATTTTGCATCAGGAAACTTTGTTAGGGTCCCACCATGGTTTAGTTTTTCCCTAAGTGAAACCAAGTTTGAATATCACAAATCTTTGTCAGCGCTGAGAAGTGTCCCAGAAATACCTCAAAAGGAGAGGACAGGGCTGAAACACCCAGAGTGGACACACTGCTAGAAAAGAAGCTTTTTGAGAAAGCTTCCAAACATGCTTTTATTTCTTCACAACAGTTTTATTTACATTAATCTTTTATTGCTAGATATTATACCTCCAGCTCTAGTTTCTGGTATGTGAATGTGGTGATTGTATGTTGGGGCTGTTAGTGCATCTCTCACTTCCCTATTCATGGAGCACAGGGGTGAACACAAATAGGAGTTTGGGGATGAGTGCTGTGTGTTGGTGAGATAAAATAAAGAACAAATTAGATGTGGTGTAAGAGGGGTGCCCTCACCATGAGGTTTCAAGGTAGATGTGGACTAGGCTGGTAGCTAAAGGAGCAACTAAGCCCTAAGGCAGAGCTGAGATGAAAGCCATATGCAGACTCAACTAGTCTCATGTCTGGAGGTAGGTTAAGGGACTGGAAGGGTCAAATGTTCATTTTCTCCGTTCAGTTTTCATACGCCCTGAGCCATTCCAATAGTACGCCAGGAAATAAGCTGTGTCATTCACTGTTGGATACCCGCATCAAATATCAGGTCTGCAGTTGCTGGAAGCTACCCACTTCTCCCTGCCTGAAAAGGACAAGAGGGTAGGAAAGAAGCACTCACTAACTCTGAGGTCTAAGAACCAGTAGCTGACAGGATACTAGAAATGATCTGCAACACAGGTTTTGGGGCCATGCCAGAGATGCAGGCATCATTGAAAATACAGCAAAGAGAACCTTACCAAGGGTTGTGATACTAAAAGCCTGAGACTTCACATTCAACTTTTTCTTAGGCAAGGCCTGTAGCTGATTACACTTCCTTCAGGAAGATCTGCAATGAAAAAATTTACCTGATCTCCTATGGGGGTGCCTCATTGGGATTTACGTATTACTGTGTCCTTTTCAACTCTCCAAAATTTTGCCACTAGAAAAATTCTGCATTACTTTCCTGACTGCCCTAATAAAAAACTTATTTTATCATTGGGTGAATATATGACAGTTTAATGGAAACTGCTAAAGGCTGTTAAAGCATGAAGTACCTGTAGGACTTCTTTAAAGTGCCTGGTACATCTGGCAGGCCACCAAGTTGATGAAAGCCTTTGGTCTTTCATGACAGTCACAATAAAGCACTGCTGAGGGGGTTGGCTTGGCTCAAGTTCTGATTTTCCTACTCAATTTTTATGCCTTTTGATTGCAGTTAAATGCACTGAACATGGAGTTTTATGCTTATATCGGGTTTAATTATGAAGCCATGCTTTTGGCACCATAATGCTGTGTAACACTTTTCCTTAGGAAAATCTCTCTGGCTTCAAATCTTTGTCTACTGGTGGAAAAACAAATGTGTGGGGTACCTCTTCTGCTGCTTTTTAAGACTTTTGCCCATGTGTGCTAAAAAAACACTCCACAGCTATCAAATCACACTTCTGTTTTCTATGATTAAAAAAAAAAAAAAAAAGTAAATTAAATCCCTTGAGGTCATGGAGCCTAAAGGATTTCAGCTAAGAAGAAATCCTTTAAAAATATGGATATTCTGGAGAGGCCAGGAGGGCTTTGCACGATACAATGGTAGTGTCCTAGTACATTCCCCAGACATCAGTGTACTTGCCTCAGAAAACATATCCTGCAGTACTTTAAAACTATCAGGCTAGCTTGAAAGCAGATGGGGTTTTGTTTGTTTGTTTGTTGTGGCCCTTTTTTTCTTTTTAAGTCTAATGGAAATATGCTTAAATTAAGCGCTTAGCTTAGCTCGTCCAGCTGAAAATAAGCCAACACCCAAATGAAATAAATAGCAAAAAGTATCTGGAAGCCAAGTCTCTGACACCAGGAGCCATGAGATACATTCATGCAGGCAGTCACAACCACCTGGAAAGAGGAAGGAGAAGAAGATTTCAGCCTGTAGTCTGGAAATCTTATAGAAAAGGTAGAGGCATCACAAATGCTTTTGTGAAAGAGAATATCGTGCTGAGCCCTCGGGAGAAATATCTGATGCTGAGAGTCAGATCAAAGCTGTGGTTGAATAGATCAAAGATCTCAAAAATAAATGTATGTGCACAGCAAGCTGGCCGGTTAGCCCAAGTGAAAGCCATTTCTGAACAATAGTTTTCTTGCATATCAGATGAGCCGACAAAGCACATGGTGCTCAGAATAGAGTACCGGGAGATGCCACTGGTAAAAACTCACCATTATCTACTTCTCTATCTATAAGCACCAGAATATAGGCCTGACAGCTCTAAAGTGCAGGAAAGGATTAATGAGAGATTTTTTCCCAAATTGCTAGTGACTGGATGTAGGGGATGCTCAGTGCAGGGAGCTCTCACTGAGACGTGCTGAGAATTCCAGATTTTCTAAAAAAAAACCCTCCAACACGCCTCTGGCTGGGCAGTCTGAATTGCTGGGCAGTTTTCAGAGGCTGGGCTGAATTGCTGCTTGGTGAAATCCATTAGCTGCAGACAGAGGGGCAGAGTGGAAAATTCCCTCTCTCCTTGCTCCAGTGACTATTTTATTATTTATCCAAAGTGGAACAATTCTGATGAGATATTGGTTCTTCAGACCACCGCTTCAGACAGTCCTTTAAGGACACCAAAATGCAAAATTACATCTTTTGTGTGACTTGGACCTCGAACTTGCAGCTCCCAAGGGAGTACTCTGAATTGTGATTTGTGGTGGGGTTGTACATCCTCCCTGCAGTTTTGAACAGAATTTTCGTCCTGGTCCCAAGGAGTATTTCTGTATTAAACTGCCACTGTAACAGAGGAAAGGGAAGGGAAGGGAAGGGAAGGGAAGGGAAGGGAAGGGAAGGGAAGGGAAGGGAAGGGAAGGGAAGGGAAGGGAAGGGAAGGGAAGGGAAGGGAAGGGAAGGGAAGGGAAGGGAAGGGAAGGGAAGGGAAGGGAAGGGAAGGGAAGGGAAGGGAAGGGAAGGGAAGGGAAGGGAAGGGAAGGGAAGGGACTTATGAATAGATAGCATAGCCTGCAAGCACTGTGACAGGGGGTCTCAGTTAGGTACCCAGGCCAGAAAAATAGTGGGATATTCTATGGGATAGCCAGAGCAGTAGGTGTAAGTTCATAGTTTCATCTGTAAATGCAATAAGATGGAGAGCTTACATGTTCTTGTTTTTCAAGTATCTTCCCAAAAAAGGGGATGAAAAAGGCAGGGAAAAATGACAGAATGTATTCAAGAGCTAGTGAAAACAGATTCTGCTGAAAAATGTGAAATGCTCAGTCTATTTACCTTACTATAGAGGTGTTTGAGAAGTAACCAATTTACAGTAGACCAGTATCTTCAAATGAGGGGAAATTCTCTATACTACAGGGCTGACAGATCTCAGAGAGAAAGGCTGAAGAGGAAGCTATGGCTAGAACTAGAAAGCCAGATTAATATTAGAAATAAGGTCCTTTCTTGAAACAGAGGTTCATTAACCTGGACAGAAGACAAAAGAAAGTGGTGAAGTCTCTATTTTATTTTCCAGACCTTGTTGTAAAATATAGCATAATTAAATGATATTTCACAGTTTAGTTAAACACATGAGATTGGAATCACTGGGCTTGATGAAATGTACCTCAATCAAATTTAATAAATGGGAGGTTTGACAAGGTGTCCTTTCAAGATCTGTTTCAGCCCTATTTTTGTGTAATGAAATAGTCTTTCTAGGTTTAAAATCTAAATATCTCTGTTTCTAGGGCAGAAAAAAAAAAAGAGAAATGTCTGAACAAATTTGTCTGTGACTGCTTTCTTTACATTCATCTGCATCAGATGTGATAATTGTACTTTATGGGAACCACCAGTTTCCTTCAAGCTCATTGAACTTCACAATGAAGCTCCAGAACTTCCCTGTCTACAACATGTCCTGTCACATAACCCAGCATTGCACTGATCACCGGATGGGCTTTTTCCCAAAGTACCACACTCTAAACCATTGCAAGGAAAGCAATGTTTTATATAGATATAAAATTAACTCATGCCTCTTTTCTTTTCACACTGACTGTCCACATATACCACATATAAAACGAGAGCCTATTGCTGTCACTCTCCCAAGGGAAGCATATTGCCTTTCAGCACTTCTTTCCCTGAGCCTTCCTCCTATCCTTTGTATGGTTATTTGTGCTCAGCTGCTCTGCCTGTGCATCTCTCCCTCCCTCTCTCTCTCTCTCTCTCTCTCTCCCTGCTGTTGCCGAACTGCAGCTCCCACTGGAATTTGCACAATCAAACCCAGCTCTCATCTCAAACGGCAGTGAATCACATCACCTGGAGCAGAGGAATAGCGAACTGAGCCCAATAGCCTCGCTGCCTATGAAGCGTGAGGTACCAGTAGCACCCGACAGACAGAAGGATCAGGGTTTGTGTGAGACCTACTTAGCCTGAGATTTTCTGCCTTAAAAGCTGTCACAGGCTTTTATAGGAGTCTGTGCATTTAGTGGACATTTTTAAGAAGCTGATAGCCTGCTGCAGCTGAGAGCTGGGAAAGGCTGCTGCTCGCTGCTGCTGCTGCAGTAGCTGGTGCAGCAGGATGAATGTGTAAAGGATAGCTGCCCAAGCCGTGCCGGTGAGGCTCCCGTCCTGCTCTGTCATTAACTGAAAGGATACAGAAGAAAGCAGATGCACTAAGCAAGTGCCACACTGGATCTATTACTGTGCACCCTTCACTGTGGAAAATGGTCAACAAAGACATGAATGGATTTCCAGTCAAGAAGTGCTCAGCCTTTCAGTTTTTTAAAAAGAGGGTAAGATTTTCCTTTAATTATTTATTTCTTTACACTTTCTTTTGTTGTTGTTATTTCTGTTAATGTGAAAGTCATTGACAAGGGAAGGTGTTTTAGTACCAGTCTCGTAGTGCACGGAGCCCGTTGTGCCGGCAGCCCGACCGAACACCAAGGGCAATAACCATGGGCAAAGGGGAGCTGGAGAGAGGGACAGGGGGACCAAAAGGCATTACGTAAGTACTCTTTGCTGAGGAATGTATATCTCAATCAGGGCTGACCACAGGGCTTGACGCCATACAAGCAGCTATTCAGACTGGGATAATACAGTCCAAATCAGAGTGCGGGTTTGTTGCAGCTTGTCTTGCTCTCTAACTCCCTCCTCCACATGCACCTAGGGGTATGACTCCCTCCACACCTTTCATTCACTTGCCCGAAGTGCTGCATTACCGACCTCCATTCATCATCTCTCGGAGCACGGACAAAAAAGACAGAACAAAGAGGTGTTTGTGAGCTCAGCAAAATATTTCACAGTCTGTAATTTGACTGTAATCACAATTAACATGGGAGAAAAGAATAAGAGGGAGGTACACCTGGATTTGGTTTTCTTTTATATTCTTTAGCTAAAGGAGGTATGTCAGGATTTCAAAAAGCTCTGTTACATATTCTATTTGGCTGCTGGTTCCTTAAAGACATGTACCTGTAATGCTCTACTTCATCACCTTAGTTAAGTCTTTTCTATTTCTTTGACTCTTCTATAGCGATGGTGCTGCACACTCTCCGTTTAACTTGAACAACAAAGTCGTTTCCATGTGGCAGCAGGACAGGTATTCTGAATATGCCTGGGTAGACCCAGAAAGGAGAAGCAAAGCATCAGATTTGGGGACTCTTCTATGGAAAGGATTTCCTGAATGATTAAAACGACAAACCTCTCTTTAAACAGACTGGAGTAGAAGATAAGCTGCTCCATTCACTCACTCACTCACTCATTCATTCATTCATTCCCATTCATTCTCTCTCTTCGTTATGCCAAGATTATGGTCACTCCATTTAACCCTTCAGGCAACGAAAGCAACGCCTGCACCAGCTACTGATTTAAAAGCCAGGGTCAAATCCTTCTGGGCACCAAGATGCCAGATTTAAGGGCAG
Organism: Aythya fuligula; assembly: GCF_009819795.1. Classification (NCBI taxonomy): domain Eukaryota; kingdom Metazoa; phylum Chordata; class Aves; order Anseriformes; family Anatidae; genus Aythya; species Aythya fuligula. Next base: position 82,377,740 of record NC_045561.1, on the reverse strand, counting down.
ACTAGAAAATGCTAGCAGGGTCACTTGGAGAAAAGAAGAGTAGTCGTTGCTGACTTTTTTGTTGTTTCCAAGGTTGTCTGATTAAGCCTCATAGAGATAATCCAGGCACCATGCACACACAGCCCATAAAAATAGTTCTCGTCCCAGGCAACTTTTCATTTAAGTATATTACTTTTGGTACATATATGTTTGATACTCAGGTCACCAGCAAGGACTATCTTGTTTTCAGAATTGTTGAGAGGCTTAAAGATAAATGTATTAAAGAGCAAATAAAATAGCTTTCAGTTCCTGTGAGAGGTTAATTATTGGCAGTTGTCTTCTGCCTCTGTTTAGAGCTAAAACACATTATCACTGGAAACCTCTACATCATTTTGTTCTAGAAGCAGGGAAAATAGTTTTTGGATGTTTGTGGGTTGCTGGTTGTTTTTGTTTTTCAAAGCTATACTGCTGATCAGTGAATTTCTCATTGGAAAAAATTGTTGGCTGTAGTCACATCTGAAGAAGCTAGCATAGTGGAAGAGTCCCAGACAGTGGGTCAGGAGAAAATAGCCATTTTTCTTTTCTCAATGCTTATGTTTTATCAGATGTTACCTTCTTGCTATTGTGATGAAGATGGATGCAATCAGTAAAACCAATTTACAGACACAACCGAAGGAAATTCCCTCCCTATACATTTCTGTCAATCAATATGCATGTTCATTAATATTTCTCTTATCCCAATAGGTATCCCTATCTTCCTTCCAGAAAATCCTCTGCATTCACATCTTAATTACATTGTTCTTACTGTGCTTGAAATGTATACAAGCAAGAAGAGCTACATGTTCATAATGTGTTACTGACTTCCAGTAATGTATACTGTGTTTGTTGGCCAAGTAACATGCTGGTTTTAATTACTGGGAGGATGGGGCAAGATGTTTAAAGACAGTTGACTTTGTTCACTACCAATGATCTAGACACTCTGTTTGAAGAACCACCAAAATCCTGTGCCTGCAGAAGCACAGCTGTTAGGTTTCTTGACTTGGATCTAGTGTGTGAGGTTATCTGTTTGACAGGCGCATCACCACAGCACCAGTAGGCCATAACCAACACCAGCAAATAAGGTACATCCTATATTCACAGTGAGAGACAGGTCTTGCCCCGCAGAGCTCAGAAGACCTCACTGAAGGGGTGAGGTATTCCTGTCCACACTATACTTACTGATGACGGAAAGCCAGAGAAGCAGCTTTGTTGTGTGGATGCTAGATAGGCTTCCCCTGGATCACCAGCAGGGTCTTTAATGAAATAAGGGGTGGGACCCTGACACCTCCAGTTTAAAGTCACCATATCTTTCTCCTGGAAAAGCACACATTGCTAGCACAGATGCTTTCAAGTCTAATTCTAAAAAAAACTGTATCAATCTACATTAGAACATACAAACTGCAGGAAATCTTCCTATTTTTTCAAGTTGATTAGAATTTTTGTGGAAGGAAACACTAGATGTATCTCCATTGTTTTCATTTTCCATTGAGTCTATTGTTGTCATTAAATTGCAAACCTCTGTGTTGCTCTGGCCAAGAGTGCAGAAAAGACTGGCAGAGTTCTGTGGATTTAGGCTAGGCTAAAAGTGCATTCAAACGTTGAATTAAAGTTGAGGACCAGATTTTTTTTAAGCCTGGCTTATTTTCTTCTAATGACAAACCACTGACCCTCTGGGATGCTGCCTACTGTGTCAGATGATTCAGAGTACAGGCTAATCATGTCCGGAGGTTGGAGAACAGGAAGGAAAGGCTGAAATTAGCAGGCAGCACACAGATAAAATAAAAGGAAAAATAGAAACTATTGCTTTTGCAGAATACCTTGTAGCACTCAATGGTGGAAGGGTTGGAGCAAGTAGGAACCCCATCCACTTAAAATCTATCCTATTTGGAAGAAAATCAAGTGATTTGCAATGCTGGGTTCCAGGAGGTATAACAACTTAATGTGACTAAGATCAAGATGACATTTTAATAATTAAAAATAGTTTTTTAATTAATGATGACATGGAAGTCTAAAAAGAGAAGGGGAGAGAAGAAGATAGGGCAATTATGGGCACAAGGAGAGAATCTGAAGTTACTCCAATGATAATAATTTCTAAAAGCCATGATCGTGGGTCATGGCATAAAGGGATCTCCATCTGACAAGGCTGGGAGATTAAAAGACATTATCATCTCATAACACATAATTACTTTTATTGTCAAGACTCCTGCTTTGCTGTCATCCCTTGCCCCATCTGCTGATGTTGCATATTGGATACCAATATAAATTGTCCACCTACTTAGTTTAGTAATAAATGGCTGGGGAATCTTTCCTTTTCATATGATAGCATCATTTTGACTTTCCGAAAGTTCAATTAAAAGGTTTTGTTAATTGGCAGAAATCATGTCCCTAAATTGTGAGGGGCTAAGAGGTCTCACCCTTCAGAACCATGCAGATTTAAAAATAGAATTGGACTGTACTGATTTTAAGATCAAAGAATGGGGTAAACTTGCAGTTACACTACTGCCATTCAGCTAACAGGATATTCCAGGGCAGAAGAACCTTTCAGTGGCACCTACTGCTATCATTGCTAGATGGTTTTGGGAAGCAGGGGTTTGTGGTATTTGCACTGCCTTCTTCTGCTGTTTTTGCCTCCCTTATAAAGACTTTTGGCTAACATTATACAATATATAACCTCCCTCATCCTGAAATAACGTACCATTTCATATAACACAACAAAATGGTTAAACCAGGATGAATGATGAACTGCCTGTGCCACTTAAATACTGGCTGATGATATGGTAACCTCAGTGAGCCTGGAAATTCATTATCCTCTTAGGCCTGGACCAAGAGCAAATACAAATTTATTCAGAATGTGATGAAGATAAATGACTGATAAATGGGAAACGAAATAGCTGTCTTCCATAAAAGGAAAAAAAAAAAAAAAAAGGCAGAAAAAAAATTACTAGGGCATGTCTTAGAGAATAATTTTATTGCATGGATTAAGGATTTGCTAGTCTGAAACCTGATAAGGGAAAGAATATCCATAATCCTTTTTCACTGAGAAAATTTGCATTAATTAGCAATTTAGGTCAAGCTAAAGTGAGCTCACAAAGAAGGAAGAGAAAATCCCTATCTTTGTTTCTATGCAGTTTTTTCCAAATATATAGTTTGGGTAAGCCATGCCCTTCTCCTTTCTAGGTGGATATTTTATGTCACTGCACACCAGCAGCTTTCTCCATATACAAGCTGAAGAGGCTAACTTATAAACATCATCCTGCATGAAGATGACAGCTAAGCCTGCATTAAGGCTCAAGGCAATGAGCTGCCAAGGGGACTGCAAAATTACCTGAAAACCATTTTTAGGATTACAGTAACTTAGTGATAAAGAAAGCCCCTGAAATCAATATTTTCAGTTGACCTCCTACAGATTATGTTCCTCCTGGTAGATTGTGCTGGAGGGGCTGCTCTCTACTCTGCCACTTTTATGGGTCTAGAAGTCCATTCCAGGGCTAGAGTTATATTTTTTTAGAGTAATTGGGAGCTTACCTAGAAGAAAATAAATGAGATCTGAAGCTGACTGTACCTTAGGAAAATGCCAGCTTTATATGGGATGACTGTTGCTTTTATTAGCTGCTTGGGCCAACGTCATAAAAGTACACATGCTTTAAAGTTGATTTCCAAAGACAGGGTTCCTGGCTGACTGCATGTAAGACACAGTTGTGCTGCATGCAGTACAGGCTTCCTTCCCATCCCAGCTCTTCTGTGTGCAGAGGTGCTGAGCATCCATGGCTTTGTTTGGCATCAGCCAAAGCTGCAGGCACTTACAAGTCCCATTGCCAGTCCGTAACCTGAGGTTTAAAAGTCCCTGTTTGAAAAGTTAGAAATCCTCCTCTCATTTTTGATCTAATTTTACATACAACCAATTTATCCCAACTTTCTCTTGTACCAACATAAAGTAACAAATAACTCTTCTTCTTCCCTCATATGTACAACCACTGGTGTATTTATAGAGAGCAGACATTTATTCATTCAGCTGTATTTGGCTAGGCTTCTCTTTGACTCTTCTTTTAGGGTGGACTTTCTGCTCCCCAGTAGACAAAGGAAGCTGACACATTTGCTGCATGTAGATTTCTTTCAGTATATCAAAGTATCCATATAGTCCTCTTTCGCTGTTATTTCTCACAAAGTTCTCTTCACATTTCTAACTTCCATCTCATTCCTGTCCACCTGTTCTGGTCCTCTTCTGCTTAGCAGGCCTCCTTTTTTGTCTTTGGCAAATTTTATAGGCACAAGCCTAGGTTCTGTATCAAACCCAACTCCAGTACTAACCTTCCTCTTTTTAATACACTTTCTTCGTTTCTTTCTCTCATACTTATTTTAGTAAGAGTACCCTTATTTTCCATTTTAACTAATTAACTCTCATGTGTTATCACTGTCTTACCGAGTTACCAAAGACCATATGGAGTAGATTATCCGCATTTCCCTCATCAAAGGAAAACATCAGGCAAGTCTGGCATACTGGTAAATGTATGTTGAGTGTTATCTCAACATATTATACTCTTAAAGATTTCTTTCACTTCAAATGTGGTAAGTTTTGTTTCTCTACACATAATCTCATAAGGCATTTTCTCCTACGCTGTATACATAATTCTCCTCCTGGAAAACACAGACCAGAGAATTCATTTTGTGATTTACCTTTTAATCTCAGCTCAAGCTTTCTGAGAAACAGACCTCTTTTTTTCCCCTTTTCCCTCTTTTGCCTCTCTCTCTTTTCTTTTTGTTTTTCTTTAAAAAAAAAAAAAAAATCAGAGTCTTGACGGATTTATCCAGACTCGTTCACTGCTATTCTACCATTTCAGTCTCATTATGCACCATTACTATTGAAATGGCAGTGGGGGTGAGGTTGCTCAGAGCCTGCTCTGGTTTATTCTTTCAAGCTCAGATTAGAATTGCTTGAACCTGAATAGCTCTTTGGTCTCTCGTTGTTACGTGCCTTCAGCGTTGAGTATGGCTTCTGTTCAGGGATGAGACAGCCATGAGATCTCTGACTCTTCTGCCAAGTGCGTATTAACACTGTTTTTAAAGGCCACAGAGGCTGGAGTTAAATTCTTAAAGCAATCCTACTCCAAACACAATGATGTCACTGCTATCATAACTCAGCTCAGCAGCCTCAGTATCATTTAACCTCAGTCTGAACATCCAAAATGTCTGAAGAACATTGTGATGCAAGAAACTGCCAGCGAGAAGGGCAGTGCAAAAAAGTCTGGACACCCTTGGCTGTCTGGAAAGAGGTGATGTAAACTGAGCTACTGAGAGAGCCAACGGCTGTGTCTGCTGAAAAATCAACATGTTTCTCTGTCAAATGGGGAGAATGATAAATATGATCTGCAGAAGCTGGGAAGGAAAAAGAATTTGGAGCACCTTGGTGTATGTGTTTCCCTACCTACTAATTAAAGACATGGTTTTGATGAAGGTTACAAGCCTGGGAGAGGTCAACAGTTGTGCCCACAGAGAAAGGAATCAGAGTATTGAAAGCAAAGGGAAAGCTCATATCCTTTTAACAAATTGGCTAATGCAGGGGAGGGGAAAATGGAAGAACAACAGCCTCTGCAGAAAAACATGTAAATGGATATGCTAAAGCAACAGAAAAGCAAGAAAGACCTAAATGCATGAAAGAAGCTTGCAAAATCAAATCAATGACAGTTTTTTGTTTTGTTTTGCTTTAAATAGCATACTATCAGGAAATAATTGTCAGTGGCTTATATTTACAACAGTTGTTTTTACAACAAGACAACTATGGGGAGTAAGAAAACAATGAATAAGTCCAAGATCAATACATTTTAATGTTTATTGAAGACACAGCACCGACAGGTTTCCAAATCAGCTTACAAGCAATTAACCAAGTCTCAAAATATCCTGATGAGGCAGCAAAATCATTCCCATTTCACAGATAAGTGAACAACAGGAAATAGGTATCCACATCAATTAGACAAGTTATTATAGAAGACAGAAATTATTCCTGTTTCCTGACCCTTATAGTATCTTTCCCTCACTAAAAAAAAAAAAAAAAAAAAAAAAAAAAAAAAAAAAAAAAAGGACACATTTTCCTGAAACAGCAGCAGCAAACATCTGCTAGTATATGTTTTGGCTGTAAGATATTCAGGAGCTCTAAGCAGCTTAATAACACAAGCACCAAAATCATATATTTATTTCAAATTCTAAGGCACATGTGGCATTCCTCATGCTGCAGTGGCAACAAAGATGCTATATACTATGTTAAACTTGGAAAACTATTATTTCCAGTCCATTCAGCTCATTAAGAAATGGATGAAGAAAAAAACAGGACAGAGAACCTGCCTGCCCAACAAAGTCAAGAGTGCTGAGGGGCACATGTGTATTATAAGAGACTTTCAGCATGGCCAAAGCCTGTTCCTGCACTGTGATGTATCAGGAAGTGGATGAAGAGGTGACAGCCTAAGACAGGAACATGCTGTGCTCTGTAACCTGTTTTTTTTTTCACTGCTGGTTATTTCCCTGCTCCTGTGTTTCCCATGGGCAACCCCCCAGTATGCAAATGTCTGCATAGCATCAGAAGCACAGAAGCATAGTGAGCTGTGCACAGAGATAGGAGCTGCCTCTTTTTTACTGTAGACTTCAAGTTGCATTTTTAAGGGACTACCTTGTACCAATATCAGGTACTAAAGGAGTACTCAAGACAACAGACTTCTTACTGAAGCTTTGAATCTGGTCTATTGTTTGATGCTGAGAGGTCACCTCAGTTATCCTAGCAGGCATCTTTAGGTCACCTGCCTAGACTGCAAGCTCTTTGGGGCAGAGAAAAACAAACTGAGTTTCTATGTAGCCTAAAGCGGTCAGGTTCAAGTCTCACTTGAGGCTTCATGAACACAGATAATACACAGACTATTATTGCTATAAAAATGATTTTTTAGATGTCTGATTGGGAGACAGTTGGTTTTTGGCAACTACAGATGGGAAAGATATCTTTTATTTTACTTCCTAGTCTGTTTTTATTAGATGTTTGCTAGTTTATCTTGTTTCAGTCAGTTCCTTCAATGTATGTTTTTTACCAGGGCAGTGAAAGGTCTTGAGGAGTGTAGCAGAAAGAAGTAAAAAAGATTATTAATCCAAATGCTTGAACTGCAGGCCAGCAATAAAACTTGTAGATGTATTGCAAAAATAACTTTCCCCAGAATATGCCACAAAACTGGCTTGAAATTCTGCTTTCCATTTCAAGTAATTACAGATTAGTGAAAAAACACATAGTTCTTTCAATATCTTGTTTTACTAAAGGATTCTTCCATTTGTCTAATGAAAGACTGCTAAACTTTAACATGCTTAACTGTAAGTAGCTTGTAATTTGATTAATGATAATTTATTTCTTTCTTTAAAATAAATGACATTTTGAAAAACATTGTCATCATCTGACACACACTGATTCATGCAAAATTTTGGACCCCTCATTCCTAAAAGATTGGCTTACAGGGGTTCTTAAAATCACAGAATCACAGAATGGTTTGGGTTGGAAGGGACCTTAGAGCTCACATACTTCCAACCTCCCTGCCATGGGAAGGGACACCTCCCATTAGATCAGGTTGTCCAAAGCCCCATCCAATCCACTGCAGAGGGCCACCAAACATGTCAGGCATGATCTTCCCTTAGTGAAGCCATGTTGGCTGTCACCAGTCACCTTGTTTTCCATGTGCCTCAGCATAGCTTCCAGGAGGATCTTCTCCATGGTATTGCCAGGCACAGAGGTGAGACTGTCTGGACTGTAGTCCTTCCTTTTGTCACTTTTTTTAAAATGGGGATTATGTTTCCCCTCTCCCAGTCAACAGGATCTTCACAAGACTGCCACAACTTTTCAAGTACAGTGTATAGTGGCTCAGCAACTACACCTGTAAGTTCCCTCAGGACCCATGGATGCATTTCATTGGGTCCCATGGACTTGTGTACTTTTAGGTTCCTTAGATGATCTTGAACCTGATCTTCTCCTACAGTGGGCAGTTCATCATTATCCCAGTCCCTGCCTTTGCCTTCTGGGGCTTGAAATAAGTGTCTAGAGAACTTGCTGATGAAGGCTGAGGCCAACAAGTCATTGAATACCTCAGCTTTCTCCATATCCCAGGTAAACAGGTCTCCCATTTCATTCCAGAGATGGCTCACAATTTTCCTAGTCTTCCTTTTGTCACCAGTGTACCTACAGAAGCCTTTCTTGCTGCCCTTGATGTTGCTGGCCAAATGTGATTCTGTCAGGGCTTTGGCTTTCCTAACATGATCACTGGCTGCTCAGACAATGTCTCTGTATTCCTCCCAGGATATCTATCCTTGCTTCTACCTTCTGTAAGCCTCCTTTTCTGCTTGAGTTTGGCCGGGAGTTCCTTGTTCATTCATGCAGGCCTCCTGGCATTTTTGCCTGACTTCCTCTTTGATGGGATGCATTGCTCCTGAGTTTGGAGGAGGTGATGCTTGAATATTAACCAGCGTTCTTGGGCCCCTCTTCCCTCCAGGGTTTACCCCATAGCACTCTACAAAGCAGATCCCTGAATAGTCCAGAGTCTGCTCTCCTGAAGTCCAGGGTACTGAGTTTGTTGCCCTAAGGATCATGAACTCCGCCATTTCATGGTGACTGCCCTTGAGCCTCACATTCTTCACCAGCCCCTTCTTGTTGGTGAGAGAGAGGTCCAGCATAGCACCTCTCCTTGCTATCAGAGGAGACATTGTAACCTCATCTTTCCTGGTTGTAGCGTTGAACTAAACCTCTATGCTATGGGAACAAAGCCACTGCAGGAATCCTCTGTGTAAAGCCTTTCTGATTAACTGCTATGCTGTGACGCAAAGAAGAGCTATTGGAAAAGGCATCTAAAGAGAAGATAATGGAAAGTAATGTTGGTGGAGGACAGCCTGTGATATGAAAGCCTATAATAAAGTTAGCAACGGCTATGCTGCTGCTGAAGTTATGCAGCTGGGAAAATGTCCAGTATTAGGAACTTAGAACCTGCAGCTAATGATTACAAACTGTGATTCAGTTCTTGTTTGAACTCTTGTCAAGTTGACTTCTATTGTTTCTCTGTAAGAATCCTTGAAAGTAAAGGTTATGCAGACTATTTTAATAATATAAGAAATTTTGGTGATAATAATTCAGAGCACAGCCTCAAGATATCATTTCTGTTCCTCAAATAAAGTGATGTATCCATTGTCTACAAGAATATACAGTCACTCAAATGAGGTCTAATCTCTTATTGGAGGAAGGTCCATGAAATCAACAAAAATGTATCAGATTCTCTTAATCTTTATCTTCTGATCAGATGCTTGGGATTATCACCCTCATACTGTGATAAAAACAAAATACTGAAATGTTTTTCAAACTTATTTTTTAACTCACAGACATTTTTTATATGTTGTAACAAACTCGCTGCCTGTCTATGTAGCCAGGATCTCACCCTATTGTATTGCACCTTAGAAAGAAGCAAGACATATGTATTTACGTGCCTAAAATGCACACCTACAATTATCTTGGTCTGAACAGACTTCAGTGAGAAAACGCAACTGTGATACAGAAATAATTATTCCAAAATACTAACTAATCCAGAGCACATGTGGAGCAGTGGGAAGCAATAATCCCTATGTGAAAAGTACCTTCAGAGATCCATTCAAATATTTCAGCTCATGTTCAGCTCCAGTGCCCAAAACCAAAGCAATCTTTAGCTCGTTAGAGTGGCCTTTGTTTCTTAAGCCAACAAACTGAAGGTGTGATGAGAAACATGTACACCATGCCCCCAGTTTTGCATCCTCACTCTATGTTGTCATCTCTCTTGCTCCATGGACACCTTGTCCCTTTCTTTCTACTGTTATGTCACTGACGTTAGCCTTATTTCTAACTTGTTTAGCAAACTAGAAATGCAACATTAATTAATAACCAAATCTTTTTATTTAATATTACTGGTCAAAGCTGAGTATGGCCTCTCAGAAAATAGATGAACATAAATGCTGTTCAATGCTCAGCAACTCTGTGGATTTGCAGTCTAAAGATTCAGCTTGCAGTCGGGGGTATTCATTGGTCACCAAGCTCACATGAATTAATTGGACTCCTTTACATGTTGAGTAAGGCACAGTGGATATGTGGTTAGGCCGACATTGTACTTCTATAAAGCCTTGATAACTTCATAACATTTTCAGAGAATCAACCTGTGCCAATATTCCCATTGACTCTCTGAAAACAGGGCTTTTGATTCATCTATAGATTACATTTTTATATTTCCACAGTCACTTCTCTGTCAAGTTCATTATTCCAGTTCTTGTTCATTCTTCCTGGCTCTGCTTCAAATGTAAACCAAGTTACGCACACAGATTGAGAGAGCGAGAGAGATTTTGCGGAATATATCTCTGTGTAGTGGAGCAGAAAAGACCCTCCAGCTGCCCTGACACCAGTCTAGACTTGGATGTCTTCTATTCCTATCATCACTGCAACCAAATTCTCAGCTGCACTGAGGTGGTGAGGTGTATCTCTGGGCATCACTTGCCTAAGTATACATACAGGATTTGTGATACTGGTTCCTCCATCCATCCTTGGCCAAGAGTTTTCTACCCTTTAGAACAACCATGCAATGAAAGTGGAATTTGTGCATGTGTAATTTTTTTAAAAAAATGAAAGAACTCCATTATTAATCTCTATACACTGACCTCCAGTTCAAAGTACATGACAAAACTGGGAACAGGCCTGCTAGATGTGGTGTAGACCAACCTTTTAGGCACCATCAAGGCAACTGAGTAGCATCCTCAGTGCTATTCTTCTGAAGTTCCCCAGTTAAAATTTCTTCTGTACGTCCTCCCAAAATATATCTAGGCAAATAATAATAATAATAATAATAATAATAATAATAATAAATCTCACTGGATTCTACAAAGAGATCCAAGATCTGGACCATTGGAGGTCTGCATTTTTGATAAGGATACTGTGAGATTTGGGTCATGTTGTCAGAAACTTCCATTAGTGCAGAGAGCTCATGTTGAGCTCACTGTTTTCACATATATATCCTCCACCATCCTCTGTGAGAGGAACTAATCTCATTTCAGATTCAAAAGGGTTTTTTTGGTGGTGGTGGTGTTTTTTTTTTTTTTTTTTTTTTTAATGGCTTTTCTTTTGTTCTGCACTTCTGAGCACAGAAGTGCTGAGGGAGCAAAGGTGACAGCTCTAGGACACCTTGCCTGGACTAAATTTATTCTTTCCTTCTCTATTTAAGATTAATTAAGGAATGTTGAAAAGAACTGAGTTACTGAGAGATTGTTCATTCCACCCTCCAATTATTCAGTGTATACTAAACCTGAAAGAGCTGTAATTAGATATGACAAAAGCCTTATGAGTTCTCTTTCTGTAGAGTTCCAAGCATACTGTCAATCCTCCAAAAGTTAGATAGATAAATAAATCATTTTCTTTTCACCAGATTTCTTCTGTTCTTTGTACTTCCCCTGTTTTTCCCTGCAAGACCTAACCCACCAGGACCTTCACAGTTTAGTAGCCTGTGGATTGAATAGGCTCATACAGAAATGAAGGGAGAGATTGTTTCTTCTCCATTGCAAGATGAAGGAGAATCCAGCCAAGCACTGTGCTTTATGAGTTTCTTGGAGGAACTTCTGTGAGTTTTAGAAAACCTCTGCAGCTACTAGACCCAAATGTCTTTGCAGATCTGTGCATTAGTGTGGGATCAAGATATATATACTGGGGTTCTCTGGTATAGGTATGCCACCTAAAAATTAGTCTCCTGGCCATAGCAGTTTAATTGAAGACAGGTGAGCCAGGCTCCCAGGCTCCCCACATCCACATTTGGGGAGCAAGTTGCAGGGGCTGGAAGGAGCCAAGTGCCAGGGACTTTGGTGCATTTACTGCTTTTGAAAATGTTCTCTCTAGCAAGAGAGTCTCTGGCCAGCTCTACAACATTAGGCTGTGTTCTGATCTCCCTTACTAGAAAAACTATCCAGTCCATTTAAAAAACCTGGCTAACTTGTCTGTCTGAGGCATTTCCTCTCTCTGCTTCCCTTCTTCAATTACTGTTTTCTCTAAATGAAGGTAATTCTTCAAGCAAAGCAACACTTCTTTCTCTATTCCACTTATTCCTTGACGCAGTCATTTACACTGGTGAGCAGGAGCCCAAAAAGTGATTAACATGATGAACTGAAATCATACATATCCTCCTACCTGCAGGGTATTTTCAACAGTAAATACTACTCTCTGATGTCACAGTTATTGTTTAACCAGATCAGCCTCGAACCCTCAAAAAATGTTGGCTTGCTAGGAGGAAAAATGTGTTAGCTTCCAGTGGCTTTTACCCGAAATGACTTCAGATTTTTTTATTTTTCTTTCAAGAACTAGGCAAAAGAAAACCCACACACAACCAAGCATGTGGAATAAGAGACTCAAAACAAGCTGCTTCAGTCACAGGCTTCCCAAAACTAACAGCCTTCACATGTGAAAGACTCCAGCCTTCAAGCTGATGAGTCAGTGTTGGTGACTTACACTTCAGCTTGTGTTTCTAAAACAAAGATCTTTATTGCAATCATCGGGTAATGAGAAGAAGACCATGAGGGATAAAAGTGTTGGTTAAAATGTTTCGTGTGTGTGTGAGTGTGCTTCTGGAAAAACACCAATCTAAGAAGGGAAAATAATGAAATGGCAAAAAGAAAGCCTCCCTTGTTTCCATACTTCCCAAGTGTGTCTGGTTTACATCTGTTACTACATTTTTCACTGAAGAACTTTTATTTCTTTTATATATATGAATGACTATTTATGACTGGCAGTTTGAAAATGTGGCTTTAGTTTGATCAGCTACTTTTTGTCTGTGTTTAGCCCTTTTTTAGACCACATTTCTCAACCTCTGTTAAAACAGGAACAAAAACAACATGTGGAACAACTTATTGAAATGCCAGGCAGGTTTGACAGGTGTAGGAGAAATTGCTAGGTTTCACAAATTGAAATGGCTGTAGTTTTATAGGTAATGAAATTGCAATAGGATGAGGTTTCACATTTATTTGTTCATCTTGTGTTTTCTGTTTTGTTTTTGAAATATTGAGTCATTTCTCACTCTCCAACAAGGAATCTAAAACCTATTTCTCAAGTGAATAGAAGTCTCCGCAGAGCAAGGCAAGGGAAAGCTTGGTAAAGGATTCAAACAAATTTCAGTGTAGACCAAAAAGTAACTAGAACATAATAGTTTTCTCCTTCTCAGACTGAAAATAAACGTTACTTGCAGCTTTGGGTGCAGGAAATGCCATGAAAGTTGGCTCCACCTTTCAGATAGAGTGAGCTAGATTCCATTGCTTATCTTAAAAGTATATCATGCACAGAAAGTTTTTAATCATTAACCAACAAATGTTATCCTCATAAGAGTCTCTTATATTAAGGAGTTTTGCTTTCACTCTGTGCAGTTGCTACAGGAAGATGTATGTTTTCTTTTCAAATTATTCAGAGCCATGTGTTTTCCTACAGTGACAGAGTATGTATCAAATGGTGCCACTCCCCTTAAGTTCATTTTTAGCAGTCCTGCTGGGAAAAATTACAAAGATAAACCAATGAAATATCTTAAAATAACTGATCACATTTGGCACTGGACAAATTTGTCAAACCCTTGCATTTTAAAATCTTCTCCTAGTCTACCACATGTTAGCTTAAATGCCCACTGAAGATGGTGGTTTAAAACAGTTCTTGTGCATCTCAGAATAAAATGATATTTTAAATCTTGATTTAAATGTATTGGTGCCTTGCACACTGCTATGCATTGCATCTAAGCTGTGATGTCATTTTAAAATGACTAATTCGATCACTCAGGACTTTCTGTTTCTCCTCAGACAGCATTCTCAGCAACTCAACATCAAGGGCAAATTGGCCACTAGAAAAAGCTTGGAAGAGAAATAGCGGATATTTTCCTGGAATACGGGGCTTTGAGCAAACACGGCCCCTTTGACACAGGAAAGAAAGAACACAGGCATTTCTCTACTCTGTGTTACACATGGGTCTGCCAGATGGAAAGGTCACCCCAGAGCTCCTGAGCACTCAGGTGGGCTTCCTAACCAGGGCTGAGCCACACGCCCCCATGGCACTGCCATTCCACAGGGTTTGTGCGCACACCGCAGGTGAGCCTGCATGACCTGCTGAGGTCCCTGCTGCCAAGTCCCAGCCCAGTCTTGCCTTGCAAACTGTCATCAGTCATACAGTTATTTCCCAGCTGGAGTCACTCCTGGAATACTGCAGCTTTCTGAGTTACACAGTTCTTCTCACAGCTCTGTGAATACTTTGGTATGTCAATATTTCAGGGCCAGAAAGACTGGGTGTCCTAAATCAGCTCATCTAATGGATCCAGATGCCTTTAAAATCTACAAAAAATAGGATGGTTAATGATATACAATATTACATAACAAATTATGAAGATCACCGTCTGCAAAATCAAAAAGAGTTAAGCGAAGTGCAGTATCAGGCTCAACTTACAAATAAGAAAGTTATTAAATTAAGGCCATACAGAATGTGCTTCACAGCTCTGAACAGCATGATGCCTTTGACTGAATAGCTAAAGATGACTATTGAATAGTATTTGGTACTGAATCCAGCCATCCATTGTGTTCTGCCACTGCAGCCATTACTCTTATACTGCTGCTAAGCTTTACAATGCTGTGATATTTCAGCCCAAACTACTGGAGGATGCAAATAGTTACTGCATGAGAAAACTAGAATAATATATTTAAGGAAGAAAAAGTACAGTGAGAAATCTTTTGTTTTGCTTGTCCTTTTTTTGAAGAACCTACCGTTGCAGCCCATCCACCTCCAAACTTGCATCCCCTGGCTCCAACGTCTGTCTTAGAAAATCACAGAAGCTTGCAGACTGCTTTGAGACTTTGACTGATAGACGTGGGATGTGGTGTTTATCAGGGCAGGAGTTAAAATAAACGTTGCCTAGGTTTACTGAAATTAGCTTTGCTCACATAAAATAAAGAAGCGAAGGTACAAGCAAGAAACCTCACATGATTTGGATTTGATTTGGGGCTGCATGGTTCATTTGTTATTATTTTATCTAGATGAAAAGCATTTTTAGCTTGGTAGCCTGGAATGATTAGATTTGCACATACACAATAAACCCCATTTTGTTTTGTTTTCCTCTTTGACATAATGTGCAGAGAGAGTGTGTTTATACATCAGAGTGGACAATGAATCTATTGTGTCATGTCCTGTAGAAATAAGTGCCATCAGTGTTTACAATTGATCCAAGAACTCTTACCTGATTCCAACACATCGGCTATTTATTTATTCACAAAGAAAATAATCCCATGAGACTAACAATTGTTATCAAGGACAACATGGGAGGAAGGAAGAGCGGAAAATCTTAAGTGATGCCTGTTCAGTTGTTTAGATTTTTTTGTGCCTCTTTTCAAACAGATCAGCCATTTAATAAAAGGACAGAGCAAAAGTCAATTTAGCAATCAACATGAAATATGAGCATGACAGACTTTCTCCTGCACCATTTGAGCTCACAAGAACTCTCCCATTGAGTGAGACAGGAAAATCAGCCAGGCAGCTGTGTGTGCTCATGAAACCTTGCTACTGGTATAAATGCTGTGCCTTCTGGTATTAATGCTGTAGCTTTCTGATACTCTTTGTGCCTTGACTTACATGTATGCAATGTATTCAGCAGGAATACTTAAACACATGCTTAGAGGAGCTCAGATTCCCCAAGTCATATTGGTACCCAGCATCTTTTGGTATTGGTGCCTGACTGCAGTCACATGCTGACATATTTTTTAAGAATTTTGCCTTCACTGACTTGCTGCCTGGAGACATGCCATTCACACTTAAGATCATAAAAATCTGCCTTATTTATTTCAAGTGTTAACACTGCAACTGTTGACAACAACAAATATAGAAACATTTACTATGCTTCCTCTGAGATAAATTTGATTTCTGCCAGATGCTGTTATGGCAAGTGAAATGCTTTGGTGTGGGAAAGTGAGAGTGTGTGTAAATAGCAATGAAGTGCTGGTTAAGAACCATGACAAAAACTCTGAGATATTTGTCACAACATGATGAACCCGAGCAGAGATGTGACACAGGACAGGTCAAACCCTCAGCATGTACCAGGGGTGTGTACTTAGTCTGGGGGACCCCCAAATACTTCCCTGCCCTCAGACCCAGGCAGATGCTACAGTCCATGTCATGCTGTGAGAACTGTGTCCTCATCCTTGTGTTCTGGTTTCCATAGGAGAAAACCTGCAGACATGATCTGAAGGGCACTGAGCTTGGTTGAGTTATGGACATTTATATTACCAAACCAGCTTGCCCAGTGGCTGTATGGTAATTGGTTAAATCCGTGCAGCCAGATGTAAATGGACACTATACAAGCTTATTACACCTGACATATTAAAGAAAGAGAACTAAAATAGGTCAATCCTCTAATCCAGCCTTTATGGCAAAAGTAGTTGCTAGGATAGCAGGAGGATCATGAACAGCTACCACTTAAGATCATCCCATATGCTGTCATATGCTTTTCTTCATGGTATCTATTAAGTCAGACCTACAGGCGGCCACAAATGTGGAGGTTCTCCACAAAGAAGTGTTAAAGAGTTTATGATGAAACAGCAAAGGAAGTGAAGGGTAGGAGGAGAAATCAAACCCCAGGGAACTGGCACCACTTTCCCAAGGGTTCACAGGAGTCATGTCCCAGCCAGGATTATACTCCCTTGTCTTGCAACACCCTGTGCCTTTGACCAAGGCTCCTGTAAACAACATCATCATTCCCTGCACTCATCACCCTGAACTGTGACTGTTCTTCCTTCCCAGAATTTCCCTCAAATACAGGCAACCTTTCTCCTGGCATGCTTGAAGAGCTGAACTCTCCATAAATCCAGCTACGTTCATCTAGGCCTAAGTGGAAGCAATGTTCTTTTCTATTTGGCCTCAGCCTGCTTTTAGCAAGCAGCTTTTCCACTTTCAGAGTGGCAAATGATGACTAAGCAGAGAGTTGCCCTTCACTTTCCTTTATAAAATAAAATGTGATTATTAATCAACAAAGTGATGTGTTTCAGGGCTCCAGAGGGAAAGAAATAGCTTGAGGTGATTTGACAAACTACTTCTTTTGCCGTGCTGCATTTCCCATGGGACATGACAAATTAAATGTCGAAGCCAACTAGAGAGTAGTGATATATCTCAGCCTGAGCATTAATCAGCCTGCCTCTCATTTACCACTTTCCATTTAAGTGGATGACTGTATACAGTTTGAACAATGGAGCTTTTCATTCCATAACCTCCCTAATTGTAATTTAAATAGGTTTCCTGACGGTTGCCCCCAAGGCTGCGGGGAGATGATTCCAAGAGCTCTGTGTCCACCTACAGTTTACATAATGGATGAAAATTCAAATCCTGGTCCGAGGTGCAATTAGATAATGCGGGAAAAGGAAAGAAGGGATCAGATGAACTGCAATCAGAGAAGGAGAAAAGTACATTTGATATCACTTGGAGGCAAAACTAGAACAAACACACGCACAGACCTAGATCACAGCTAAGACATCTGATACTGCCTGGTAGGGAAATGGATACCCAGACACTGCAATGCAACACGTAGAGTTAATAGTAGCTGACTGAGAGCCATGAAAACTTGCAAAATGATGCAAACAGGAACATTTATGAAAAAATGAAATTTAAATACAGAAGAGTTCAAACACGTACTGAGTGGTTTATTTCAATCCCACATAAAAATGGGAAGAAAGCCTCTCCAAAGTTTCAGATGAAGAAAATGCTGCTGTACAGAGCATATGGTTGCACAGACAGTCAGATTAAATATGATACTTGATGTGCTGATGGGTGTGAGGTTTCACTGAGAACTGGCTGATAATACTGGACCACCAAGCAGATTTCAACAGTCTCCCTTAACCCATTCCAGAATTGTTTACCCTCAGTCTTCAGCAAATGCTTGCTATTTTAGTTATTTTAATGGCCTACTAAATTTGTCTACAAACTTACTCCCTCCTTCATTCATATCAACATTTACTGCTTAGAATACGTTATCTTCACATCATCTTACTAAATCCTGCTAAAATCAGAAGTCTTCACCAGGCACTGCAATTTAGTGAAATAAAGTGACTCTTAAATTCACAAATGGCCTAACTGTGCAAAACAATAGGTCTCTGAAAAATGTCTTTTCTTTTCCAATGTTTCCAGCATGCCTGAGACTCCAGCCCACAGCTGGGAAGTCAGCAAACTAGCCCACTGGTGTCCTGAGAAGTACGAGGCTTTCCAAAGCCCCCAGATCCAAGGAAAATGCCAAAGAATGGCCACAGGTGCCATCAGCACCTGCTTCACTCCAGCTAAAGCCACACTTGCATCAGTAGCGGCCCTCAGAGAGCATGCTGGTGTTTCTTTCATGAAAAATATTTCTCATTATTACAGTGATTGAGACTGACTTATGAATACCTGATTAAAGTACAAATTGTGCTGAGTTGACTGATGCCATTGACAACTGAGCCACATGAAATTAAAAGCCGTATCTGTTTGTTATTACATAAGAGGAAAAGCAATGAGTGGAAAAAAATTTGGAACTTGGCAAATCTCATTTAATCACATCTGGCAATTTCTAGTCTGAGAGATTATCACTGTTGGATATCATGGTTTTAGCAAGTAAAGCAAACAAAGAAACTAGAGCAAACAAGATTCAGAAAACAAAGAGACTTTTAATATATATATATGTCTCTCTATATATATACTTTAACACTGATATTGTAATCCATGATTGGAAAAGGGGTATTTAAGGCTATTCTCTTGTTTATGACAAGGGCAGTCACATTTTAATTTAGTTTAGGATTAGTAGCAGATGACTACATCCCAGAAGGGTGTGCAATACTTATGAACTCACTTCTCTTGAAAGGATAGGCAAAATGTCATCTTTTTTGTTTATGATTTATAGTCACTGCAAGAAAGATAAGAAATACTGAACAGCTTTGGCTAACTGCAAAGGTATTTGGTGTTCCAGTAAAAGCAGAAGTACAAAAAAAAAAAAAAAAAAAAAAAAAAAAAAGTGACAGGGTAAAGAGCTATACTTAAGTTTACTCTTAACCATGAAGGTCTGTGACTATGAAGCTAACTGCATTTGTTCCAAACAAAGTGTTCCATCCCAAATTAACAAACAGAAAACTACAGCGAGAAGTAAATTTACCATTTCACATGCATTTAATTTCCACAGCAAATTTAGATGAAAAAGTCTAAATCAGAAATACATGTATCTTAGCAAATTGAAGATCTCAAGGAAAGGTTGATTTTACTCAGACAAAAAATTTTTGTTCTGATCATTTCAGAGCAAGCCATCTGTCTCAATCTCTTTATTCTCCCTTAATCTAAATATACTATAGTTATGCCCCCCACTCAAAAAAAAAAAAAAAAAAGGAAAAAAAAGAAAAGCCATTTGACTTGAAAATGTGAAACTTCTGTGCTTTGAAAAGTTTGAATGAGCTGTATTAAGATCTTCTAAACTCTCTTCAAAAATTATTCATGTTAGTAGATGTATTAAAGCTGATTACTCTTCAGCTAGTTTTGTTGACCTACCTTTTTTTGCTTTGAATTGTATTCTCTCCAAATAAGACATGGCAAGGGTTCACTGAAACATTTGGAATCAACTTCCAGGTAATATCATTAAGGCAATATTTGACAAACCTTAACCTTGTCTGCATGGACGGGTACAGATGGTCTCTTGCTAAGCCTCAGCAAGCAGCAAGGGACAGTATCCCTGAGCATGATGGGATGCTGATGTGCAGATCACTGGCAGCTGCTCAGCTCACACCACCAGCAAATCAGACTCAAGACCATCTGCACAGGCCTAGGAGGTTGCACCTTCAAAGGATTAGTTTGGGAACAGCAAATCTCATAAGCACAATTATAGCTTAATCAGAAGCTGTTGGGTGCTCCACAATGGGCATGTAGCAGAAGTAATTTCTAGTGGATATGAGTTCTTGATGAGAAAAAGGCATAATGAACCTACAGTCAAGATGGGACAAGAGGAACTGGGTGCACTTTTCTGAACTGCTCAGCTCTATACTGATTCCTTCAGCCACACTTTGAGTCAGCTGTTTATACCCTGTAACAGTGGAGAGCATTGCCTGGAGGTTTTAAAGAGCCTTGTTTTGAAATGAAAGTATATAAATCTCCAGAAAGAGTTTGGAACAGAATTGCTTCCTGAGCTGGGAGCAGGCTTTAGTTTATTTACTGGTAGTTGGATATCATGTTAAGAATAAAAATATGTTTGAATAATCAAATATACCTTACATTACTGTGAAGAATGATGCATTAGCACTGTGGTATCTGCATATCATACAGTTCCATAAATAATGAGCTATCATCTGCTCCTTGTTAATCTTTCTGTCTTTGTCATTTGGGGAAGCAACTGTGAGAAAATTATTCAAAATTGTTCTTCTTTTTGTGCAATACAGTGCTAAAGATTTTTAAGTGGAAGTGAGTTCAAAGGAATGAAGCATTGCACTTGAAAATCATTGGTGACATTTAAGATAGCCCAAGTCAAACAGAGAGCAATAGATCTAAGGTGCTTGTCTAGTGCTAGTGTAAATGTAAATATTAAATATGTAAAGACCTTTGAAGTCTATTAAGGTTAAAGCTAGACAAAAACCTATAGTGTGTACTTACAATTCAATGACTAACATGCATGCATAACATTTCAATAAACGTAAATGAGTCACTCTGAGAAGTAACATATAATCTACAAACCTCAATAGAAACCTGAGACCTGCAGAGCTAAACCTAGGGAAGTTGTTTTTCTTCAGAAGTCTGTTCTTGGCCTGGCTGCTATGAAGGTGGTGCCAATTCATACTTGCAGTTTCAGATCAACATTTTCAATGCTTTTGGATGGCCATAAACATCAAAAGTCAGTGGCGAAGCATACAGTTTTCCACTCTGAGCACTGGTAACAATTATCATTCTCTTCTGTGCATGTTACTCTGCATTATCTGTGAAATTTAAAAGGCAAATGTAGGGTTTGTCTGCAGAGGGACACTAAGGGACATTAGTCTGAATTAGCTAAAGATGTAAAATTACAGAAGATTAGTTAAATGTCATTAAGGTCCTCATGGACATTTTAATTCACAATCACGACAGAAATTTTAAGCTAGATAAATGAAGCAAATGGCTATGGGATGAATTAAGTCTGTGTTAATGCTGGAGCAAGCTGTCTACACGACACTTTGCTGCGTGCTTAACTACTTCGTATTTAGGTCAATGGACATTAACACATCCATGTAGACAACATCTAAAAATAATGAGCACAAGCACTCTCGCCACAGCATTTGGCACCCACCGAAGCAGCAGCACTGGTTCAGCCCCAGACTGCACCCTGGTTGGTGGGTGTGAAGCCCACATTCGAGGCTTCGCTGAATTTTACCAGGTCAACAAAACACCACAGACTGAGCAAACGCAGCTGACTATCTGTGAATGTAAACTTCACCCCATTCAACACAGGAGAAGTAGAATGGTTTTAACTCTCATCTCTGTGGGTTCATTTGAACTTTAGATCGGCTAACTTATTTAAACTACTTCCAGCTACTAACAAAAAAAATAAAATAAAATAAAAATAAAAATCCTGCTACTCTGTTAAACTTCTGGCTCCTGCAGAAGTTTTTCACCTTAGCTTCCCTGAAACCCTGTTGTACTGAACAAAACAATGAGTTCAGACCAGTATATGTAATCATATTTCTTTTTCATTTCTCATCATGGTTGAGATGGTACCCAGATCACAGTTTAAAGGCTCCCCAATACTAGAGATATGTAAATGGAAACAGATGAATCTGTGACATAAATTATGATTAACTGTGTCACTCCAAATGTCCTGAATTTGAAATCACAAAGCTGAACATCATTGGCTAAATGAAATCCCAAGCCCAGATTTGCATTTGAGTTCCTTCCTGGGCTGATGCTATATAATCAAGCAGTCTTGAACAAAAAACTGGAATATGTCCCTTAAATTTTGAGTAAAACTGAACCTGCACCTTGTTGCAATACAGCCCCCTCAATACTGCCTGTTTGGTACTTTTATGCATGCTTGCTGGCTTGCCCATAAATATCTGACTGAAGATGCAGGATGTCAAGGAAGAAAGGTAGAAACAGGTCAGAAAACACTTAACATCACCAGAATAACATAAAAAGGTCAAAATGTACAGTTTACTCCTCTTGAGATGACATTCAATATGCCATATGTTTCCCATAGTAAAACTCCCCTGGAAAATCAAGCATGTGTTTTTTTTGTTGTTGTTGTTTGTTTTGTTTTGTTTGTATGGTTGGATGGTTGGTAGGTTTGGTTGCTTTTTGGTTTTAGGCTTGTTGGTTGGTTGTTGGTGTTTGGTTTTGATTTTTTTTTTTTGGTCCAGGAACATAATTATTCTTTTCAACATAACATGTTCTGGAATTTGATTGAGACACACAACTATGAATTTACTTGGAAAAAGTATCATAGTTAATGATGTGCTTAACAACCATAGAAACAATTATATTTGGCAAAATAAATGTGTTTAAAACATGCTAGAGTCAAAAGAATGGTTTTGAAGTATGTTTATTGAAACAAAATCTGAAAAAAATAATTCTTCCCTCTTGCAACTTCAACCTACCAACCAGAAGTCAGAAAAGTCTGCATAAGGAAAATGGTGAGCAAAAAAATCTCTCAGGACTATTAGGGAATTTAGGAATTATGAAAGCAGAGAAGATCAATAAAAATATATTTTGGTTTTAACATCCTGGAAAAAAAGATTCTACAAAACTTTAGGTACTTGGGTTTTAATTCTGAAAATAATTGTTACCAAAGCATGCAGACATTGCACCTGCCTTCTACTGCACCCAGGAGCTGTAATGGGCAAATGGAGTGCTGGGTTTGTAGGGATGCTCCAGAACACAGAATCAGGGACTGACACAGTCCACACCAAATGGCATCACCAGAAACTGTAGACGGAGAATGCAGTGGGAATTGTCACGTTTACCCACTGACGGACATCTGTTTGCTTGGTTTCCGTAGAGAGGAAAGAAAAAATGTTCCTAACCTTGAGATTTCCGGCGGGTCAGCAGAGCAGGGCAATCGCGGGTGTATCACTCACTGACGAGTCACCAGAAGGAGGCCGGTCAGACACGTTCCTCTCTGTTTGTTTGCCACAAGCCATCGTGGTAACCAGTTGCTGTGGCAGAGACTCCCACTGCTAACCAAACACTTGGCATCACGCTTATGACTAATGCAATGTAAAAAAGAAAAAAAAAAAAAAAAGTATATTTTCTGATGTAAAGCATCGTCTAACTGCAAACATCATCCACTAATGCAGCAGGAGGCCAAATGCTCTTCCTGGCTTCCCCTTGGTTGAAGCTGAGTAAGCGGAGTGGAGGGCAAGGGCTCCCTGACACCTACAGAGGTTTCAGCTCGCAGAGCAAATAGGCACTGGCCCAGCAGTCAGTCCTGATAGCACATGTCCTCATACGCTCCTACTGCCTGCACCCAAAAGGCAGAGTAAATGGGAATGGAGATAAATGTATGTTTGTCAACTGTGTTTTGAACAGATTGGGTGCAAACGTAACACAGAACATATCTCTTTGCTTCCTTTGCACAAAATGGGTTGGAAAAACAGCTCAGGAAAGTCTTTGGCTCCTCACTTAGAAACCGCAGCACGTTCAATTCACATGCCATAAAAGAGACAGTCAGAGAAGTGAAAGGAAAAGCAAACTGTGCACAGGGTTCACAAAAAGCCCTGAGAGCACAGCGTGCTGCACCTGTGAATCAGGTGCTTCCTGCTGCAGTGCACCATGTCCTGCACAGGGAGATCGGGGAAAAGGAGACACGAGGGGAAGCAGCTTAGAGGGATCGGGGCCAAAATCCAGGGCAGGTCATTGGCAGAAACGGGTCCTCAAATGTAGCAGGAGGAGGCACAGATAAGGCTGAGATGGTATGCAAGGTCAAATATGAACAAAAGATACTTCTCTGGAAAGTGACTGCAGACAATTTATGAGATTAGTATTTCATACTTGCAAAAACAGGCTGCTTTCTCTCAAGAAGGAAAATTGAGCTGTCTAGGCTGGGAGTACTTGCTTCAGGTAGTTGTTTTCCTCTTCTCAGCAGTCTATCATACACTTTAATATCTTTATAAAGCTTGAACAGCTGTTATTGTAGATAAACTGATGACAGACTTGCACGAAGCAGCAAATGATTCTCAGCCTAAAAGAGCCCTGTGATGTTCACACACCATAACCTATACGGTATCTGATCCTACAATTATATCTGATTATTTTCCCTAATCTGTGCCTTTATCCACATTAGAAACCCTGCTGCTCCATCCCAGTTTTTTTCCATAAATCAGGCAAGGGAGTCCATAATCTCTTGCTGTGTCAACAGGTACGGAGGTGGATTAAGAGCCCGATGGTCAGTGTGGAAAAGCACCCAAATGCCAGCCTCAAATACCCAGGGTCCACTGTGATGCACTTACCTGTAGGGGACTCGGAGCTGGAGGCTCCCCTGTGCCAGACCTGCCTGGGCGACCACTCCTTCCAGCGAGGCATCACACCACAGGAGGCCGAGTCCTGCTCCTGGGAGAGCCAGCCAAGCAGCAAGGTAAGCCAGGATTCCCTTCCCACGTGCTTGCTTTGTGTATTTCACACCAACAATGGGGCTGTGCAAGGCTGAAGTGCCTCAGTTTAGCCTCACCATGTTCAAACTGATTGGTAATAACACCAAGTAGCATTTTTCTACTTTTCATAAACTGAGGCATGGAGACGTGAAGTTATCTTTCCAAGGTAATGAAAGGAACCAGGACCTGCCACTTTGTGCCACAAATACAAGGCAGCACTTTTTTGCCCCCCCCTTCCTTCATAGAATCACAGAATGGTTTGGGTTGGAAGGGACCTTAAAGACCATCTAATTCCAACCCCTCTGCCATGGGCAGGGACACGTCCCACCAGACCAGGTTGCCCAAAGCTTCATCCAGCCTGGCCTTGAGCACTTCCAGGGACACTTTCTCTTTAGGAATAGTAATTTGGCTTAGGAAGTTTTCCTGAACCAGAGGTGAATGATGCAGTGACTCTTTTCAGTGGAAAGAGCCAAGAAGAGGCTTTTCCAAGGCAGAGTTTGAACCTTTCATCCATGGTCCAGCTCTACCTAATCCCTGTGGAGAAAAGCCAAATGCAGAACAGCACATTGTGCTCAGAAGCCATCATCCCTGACGGACTCATCCCTTCCCAGAGACGACGCACAAAATCCAGAGAGATGTACAAACATAAAAGCAAACAAATACGAATCTTTCCAAGTACAAAGCAGAGCAAATGTGACAAGGCATTTATCAGAGCGTGAGTGCAGAGCTCACAGCAGAAACATTTTTTTCATGATATGTCAGCTGCATTTTTAAACAGAGAAATTCTAACAGTGGGTAAAATTGGAAGTCCTGTGCACTTCAGAAACCCAGCAAAGGCATTTTGGGGAAACATATGCACAAGCTGAGGAGCTAATTACTCTATTTTGCTTCATTAATAGAAAATTAACTCTGTTCAGGCTGAGGTATTAAAAAATGAAACCACCAAAGAGGGAGGATTCTGCAAATCCTTTGCCTTGCCATAAATCACATGTACTCCTATACAGCTGTACGGCCTCATGACTGATTTCAACTGGGTTTTGCATGCATATGGGATAGATTTGGCTGAGCACAGATTCCCTCAGACCTCTCTCGGTTCTTGTTACTCCAGGCAGTGGAGAGACTGCTTAGTCAGCAGTTGGAATCTGCAGCAAAGGGATATTCTGCACGCTGCTTTAAAAATAACATCGTCTGGCGAAAGACTCCTTGGCTAAAGCTACTCTGCATAAGGAGTCTTTTAAGTAAGTTACAGCACGGAGTCTTTGATGAGATTAAATGTAAGGTCACTGCCTCTTTCTCTACAGTAAAACCACACAGGAAGCTTTTAATAATAAAGACTGAAGGAGCGAGGGCCTGACCTTTTCCAGGTTTAAAGAGAGCTGCTGGGTGAGAATCTGTTCAGGGGTTACAAATGGCAAAAACTGCATAAATGTGAGATAACTCCCTTCACTTTAAACCAATGAACTTGAGCAGAGACTGTCTGCATTTCAAGGAGGAAAGAAAGAGGTCTCTTAAACCAGCAGGTAGTGTGGGATACACCGGTTACATCTGCTGTGTAATTCCTATCTCTTTTTCTCCATTACTTTTCCTTTTGTTTTCCAGTACTCTCACCAGGTACTGATACAGTGATTGCAGTTCCTTTGTGCTACGCCCAAACACAAGGGTCCCACTGACCATTTACTTCTGCTCAAGGGCAAATTAATCCACAAAGTAATCAGCTGTGAAATATTATTGAAGGCTTATTTAGCGCAACAAGATTTCTCTGACATGTCTCAGACTATTCTGATCAGTTCAAAAAAAGCCTTATAAAAAAATAACCCAATTAAACCACAACACCCAAGGGAAAATGTGTCTGTATTTCTATTCATATTTCAAAAATAAATAAATAAATAGGGAAAGATCACTAATTCTCATTTACTGTGATGATAATTATGTAGTAGAGTCTTTAAAAATTGACAACATAAATAAGGTTATATTGAAACATAAAGTATTTTAAATAATGATTTTTTTTTTTTTTTTTTTATGATATGCTTCCATTTCCACCTCCCCAGGCTCTTCTATTAAGGCATGTGTCAGCTGGAGTTTATAAATGACATCTAAATCCCCTCTGTTATTTGTATGATCATGTATTATCTCTGTACATCTGTATACTAGATAAGTTTCAAGCATTTCCAGAAAGCAACGCTAATTTTCACAAGACTTACATAGGTATAATATTGTTTTTGTAACTGAGTTGGATTAATTCTATGTAAAGCTTCTATCTGTTCTATCAGTGTAACAGCTGAAGCCCTGAGGGCTTTGGAGCACTGCCAGGGTAATGATTTACAATAGCCATACCTCGCTTTTGCATGTGTATCTACAAACTTCAGATTGTGTAAAACTCACCATCTCGATGAGGAGGGTAAATATCATTTCAAAATAAATTGCAACAAAGAGTAATGAATACCCCTATGTAAACAAGCAAGTTTTGAAAAAGCATGCTTTTTAGACCTGCTTAACTTTCTGCTAAACTCAAAGTGAACATGGTGAAAACTGGGTGTGATTTAAATATCTCAAGTGAAGATTTACCAATCTGACTTTAAAAAAAAATAATAATAATAAAAATCCTTCATACTCTGCATGATATGTAGATATGTATATGCTGCTTACACTGTACTGTCATGCTCTTGTTTCAGACCTTGTTCCTCTAAATACACAAAAGATAGCAGACCTTGTTAGCAAGCTCAAAATATGTTTTTTTTTTTTTTTTTCCCTAGATAGAGCCAACAGCTAGGTTCAAGGCTAGTTCTGTTCTTTCCACTTTCTCCAAAAAGGCTCCTGCCACCCTATCTATCAGCTGGCATTTGTCCTGAAGCATCACGGACACATCTCTATCTTGTAGACCAAAGCCTTGAATGTTAAGAGCTATCTTTTCTCTCCAAAGCTAAACAAAAACTCTGTGCTGCCCCTGGCTAAAGGTTGAGAGTAGGGAAAGAACAGACTAATGCTCAAATTCCATTTGAGCAATGTGACTTTACATGACTGGGAGCATGTGTGTGTGTCCAGCACAGCCACCACTGCATGATGGGGGACTTGGGGATGCTGACCAGGTCTCTGAGCCCCTTCAGTCTGAGGAGCTATCTGTCCCCACATCAGGCATGGTATGGTAAGTCTGACGGGCAAAACCCTTAAATGGTTTTGGTCTCTTCACCCTCTTTTGCTGCTGCTATGGAGCTGGCAGTGGTTTGGACAAGTTCTCTGTAACTTATAGGAAAATAATTCCTCTCAAATACATTTCTGGATCACACTATTAAATCGATAGTAGGCATTTATTCTACTGTTAGAAACCACTTGAAAGACCTGTAGATAAGAGAGCTCTTGATTTCAGTCACATTTCAGCACTTTACTATATTTCATGTTTGGATTCAGACATGAGGAATGAAAAAGGAAAAAAAAAAAAAAAGTACGCAAGACAAAGATTGGGCAATTATTTGAGATAGTTCTACTTATGATACTCTCCTATAAATAACAAACAACTTTCAGAAACCTGCATATGAAATGGGGTAAGAATACATTTCAGGTGAAATATATTGTAGAAAGAGACATAATAAAAACAAATGTCTTTCAATGGACTAGAAAATATGGAGAAGAGAAAAGGAAATAGCTGACTAACTCTCATAAAGAAAGAGTATGGGAACAGATATGATTGGGCTTTTAAGAGGAAAATTATTTTCTCACACATTTTGGAAAAAAAAAGCCCTCCTATTTTTAATGACCTTTGTTGGCGATGAGGGACCTTGTAATTTATACCCCAATAACCCCAATTAATACACAGACATATGAACATGCAAAAGAGGACATGAAAATCCTGAAGGTTCAGTATGGGACAATTAATCCTGAAATGAATATATGTGAAAAGTGCTGGAACATCATATTATCTGAAAGGAAAAGCAAGTTAAAACGAGTTCATATAACAGAATTGTTTAGGGAACTGAAATCTGGAGAAGACTGTGAGAGGCTCTAATAAACCTAGGCAAATTAACAACCTGATAGCAGATTAGACTTGATAAAGACAGAAACACCATAATGCACTTTGATGGAATAATTAGAACTACTCGGTACATATTGCAGGATCTTAAATTAATTGTGAATATTCTGGAAGGCAGCCCTGGGTGCCTCTTGTGAGCAGCTTGTTGAAGACCTCAGCTCAGTGCAGCTCAGCAGGTAGCACCCGCACAGAGCAAAGCAGCTCCTCTACACAGCTAAGCAATACAGCCCTCCATTCATTGGGTTTATTTCTGCCCCAGATGGAAACATAGGGGGAGGGACAGGAAATAAATATACCTCATCTATGTACCTAGTGATACCGGAGCAACAAATGCCTGGGAAAGGCCTTGCAGTCCAAACTGTTTCCCTTAGCCTACAAAATTAGATCCAATCTGAACTGGCTAGAGGAGTCCCTGCTAAGTATAATCCTTTGGGAAAAGATTGCCAAAAAGCAAAGAGGCCAGTGCCACAATGAACTTACAGCTCAGGATGATATTTGGCAGAAGAAATATTGTCCTTTTTCATGTGCTGGGATCACCCCATACGGCAATTGAGGAAGCACTTACAAAGTTCATTCTCAGTGCGTTTTAGTGTTCCTTTTGTTCCTTCTTGCAACAAGGACAAAGCCATTAGGCTATAGTAAGAGAATAAACATATTGAAGTCTTTCCAGAAAAATTATGGCCCTCTATTTACCTATTCCTTTGTAACAAATAGTGGGAATAGGTCTGAAAAGCAAAAATGAGAAACAATTGAAAAGTTTCTATTTAAACTAACATGTATCACAGGTAGAATGACAAAATGTGTTATACAGTATAAAAGACTGAACATTAAAAGCATTCTTGAAACATAGAGAAACAAGGATCTGGAACTGCCTGTCAAAACAGAAAAGTCAAAGTTACTTAAATCTGGAGTTTAATATATTCATGTGTAGGATGTTTTTGACTTTAGATATTCCAGATTTCAGAGTATATTTTATATTTTTATATTTCAATATATTTATATATTTCATATAAAACTTACACTCCCTAAGACTGGAAGATGAGGGTATGGAAACTTAGTCTACCGAGTTTGGGAACTGTACCTTGAACACATACAAAGAGATAATCTGCTGAGAAACCCTGTTGCCAGTGGTCCGTGTTGTATTGGAAAGGATACTTTCAACACAATCAAAAGGAAAAAAGATGTAAATCTTTTTAAAACCAGTAAAGTAAATATTTGTATACTGCATGTAATTTAACTTGAGAAGCCATAGCCACTGGACTTCTATAGCTTCTGTTTTTCTTTTTTCTGTTTTCTTTTCTGTTTTCTTTTTTTCATATACAAGTAAACTCACCCATCCTATTCTGCTCCAGAAAATGTATTATAGCACTGCCTGAAAATGAAAGAGGGCTTTAGAGAAGTGAGTGGTTCAATGCAAGCAATTAGAACAGTAATGATGGTACTTTATACTTCTCTCCATTCAGCACCTTCTGACTGCACAAAGCTTATGTTTTCTGGATCATCACAAGTCAAAGTTGTAGCTTAATACTGCAAGTTGACAGTCTCAAATGGAAAACTCATTTTCACCAGCATAGCTTACAGCTATTTCCTAAATAGTTCTTTCTAGTTGACTGCACTAAAGCTCTTTTAGCTATTGATATAAATGTGTCGCTAATGGGTTTTTGATGGAATTTGGAATTGAGTACATTTGAATACATATCTCCACCCATATACAGAGGGTTACATATCTGCCAATAGGTGTCTGTACTTTAGGAATTTGTTCATGTGCCTCTCCAAAGACCAGTGACTCAAATGTGATTTCATTGTAGATCCTATAGCTTTACCAAGATGAAAAGCAATCTCAGATTTCTCTGTTGTTCTTATTTCAGCAGCTGTGAGGATCAGCTGTGAACACAGCATGCAAGTGAGGTGGGAACAGGCTTTGTTTCAGGGATTAAATCTAAATGCAGTACGTACTTTCATGGTTTTGTAATGGATTGATATAGGGTTATTATGGATAATATTTATTTAGACGAGTCAAAAATGTTTAACACAAAAGCGTTTTCAAATGGAAATGGCAAAGCACAGTTTGCAAATGCACAGGCTAAAATTATGTATAATTTCAGTGAATGGCAAAGACTGAATAGCAGACAATTGCCTGTGGGGGTTTTTACGGTCCCAACTGACAAAGCGATGTCTATAGCACACAGCATATAAATCAGTTCCGTGACTCAAAGAAATGATGTGATATGTCAGTCATCTGCTTTGCAAATATGCAGTGAGGCACTCAGTCTTTTGTACGTCCATCAGAGGTCTGTTCAGGTGCCATACATTTGGTAAATTAATTGGGCAAGTAAATATCAAACTCTAAATACATTTTCTCATCCTTTCTGAATGTGGGTTCAACACTCATGAAAATAGTTAAAATATTTCCTATTTTAAAGAAACTAATTGTCAAAGTTTTTCCCTGAGGACATCTGTGGCTGGAAAATGATTTGTTGTACTTTCCACTGGGTTTCCACAATACCTGCACTGGAAATGACATCTCTCTCTGTTTCTTTTTTTTAAATCTGGTGTTTGTCTAGCACCTTTTCCACTCAGAGATCCAAACAACTTTGCTAACAGAGAGACCAGAGAAAAGTATTCATTGCTCCAACATGGAGTAACGAGCAAATTACAGCACAGTAGTAACGAGCAAAATTACAGCACAGGGAGTGTGAGGAATCTGGGGCAGACACAGTACGCCAGATTTCTGTTTAGTTTTGTCCTGTCATACAGGACAGACAAGGCACATTTCTGAGCAAGTGGTGAGACAATCAGGTCAAGAGATTTGCTAACCAGAATGGAACAATGTTCTTTATTTCTTTGGAATCCTGCTTTTGGCAACATTTAGTACATGATGCTCAAGAAGAAGGTGAACAAAACCAGTCAAAAAGCAGTTTGTTTGGAGGGAGCTTATTTCTTACAACCTAACACTATCTTTCATCCATTTGGTCTTCAAAGGCAGTATTTAGTGGGGATGATTGGGGACTTCTACTGGAGTTTGATTCTAATCTGTTTATTGCCCATCTTGTAACCATTGCCTCAAACAGCTCATTTTGAAGATAATTCAGTGCTACATAAAAGATAAATAAAGGAGTCTGTTGCATTGTGTAACAAAGTCATAAAAACAATCTGACAGGCAATTAATATTCCTCTTTTAAAGAGTAACAGCACTGAAGATAAAACAACACTCTCACATACACATATGTAAGACCAAATCCAGGCAGCTAAAGACCACATCAGTAAAATAGCTGAGTGCTAGCTAAGAAGGACTTAAAAATAAATAAAGAAATAAATCGGTCCCATCCATCAAAGGATCAATAAGCTATGTTATAACATAGCCAGGCGAGTCCTGCATCATAACACAAGGGCAGAAGCATCTGCAAGGTCAGCTGTACCATCTGGCCCAGGCCAGGGCCATGTCACCAGCTGGACTGCTTGGAGAGGAGGCTCACGTGAGATGAAGCCTCTGGGACTTCCTCCCTGCTAAAGAGTACCTCCTCGGGACAACTTGTGTCCCTTCCTCCTCCCACAAATCAGGGTGCTAGGGTCATTCCATGGCATGTCTGGATTGTGCTGTTGAGGATCACCAGAAGTCTCATATGTCATTTTCCCTCTAAAGAAATACATCTCTGATACAAGCACTTGTTCCATAAAGGTTTGTTTCTTCCTCCAGCTACTCAATAGGCATCTGTCTGTCCAGCCAAAAGACATCCAAAGTTTCTGATTGGTATGAGTAACACAGCGAATAATTTTGTTCTCATTTTATTGTTAACACCGTAGCTATCGCATTCCTTTGCAGTTCATAAATAAGTATCACTATTTCTCTGTATTCCAGATAGCCTGCTGTTTAGAACTCTCCATTTTGAGAGGTTATAATTGGCTAAGACCTCTGTAGTAAAGTAATGCATTCTAGAAATCCCATTATAACGTTAGTTAATACAGTGCATGAAGCTTATTTAAGGTTATTTAATACAATTCCCAGATCCCAGGACTCCTCAGTGTCTCCTATCTAACACAGTGCACTTGCACTGTATCCAATTATCCCCTTTCCATTTTCTGAAATCTTCAACCCCCTCTAAGTAGTCAGTACAGAATGTTTTAAAAGAGTTTCTGTAATGTGGTCTCTGTTTGAAAGAGGCAAGATAAGTTGACTTTTTCAAGCATTTGCATTAATGGAAATATAATTATTTCCAAAACCGCAGTGCAGTGTTGCACAAATGTTTGTATGGCTATGTTATATCACACCCTATTGACATTATAATTAAAATAGATCAACAAAAATGCTCAGAACTCATAACACACTATTTCAGAATTATTTTGGAGCCTTGAAGGCTTCATTTGAGGCAATGAAGGCACTGTTTTTAACATATTTTGCTGGTTTTGCATAATTGAGGAATTAATAAAAAGTGTTTTCCTGATAAGGAGCTTTGTAGGAGTGCACCCCATCTGACCTCTTTAAAAGATGCTTGAGTCTTGAAGCAAGGGGAGTCACGCCCATGGGGCTTTAGAAATGTTTAGAATTTACCACTTTTAAGGAACTGAGAATGAATCCAAACTCTTTTAATAAAGAAATCCTTAGCAGAGAGATGTCATGTGAAACCATGTGGCTTTTGCATTCCCATGAAACAAAGACTTTTTGCTGTTGTTTTCTTTGTAGATAAATGAATTTAGGGACAGATTAAAAACAGAAACCAACCAAACAATAAAAGATAAAACCCATCAATATTTTAAGAAGGGTGTGATGGCACGTGATTACCACACCTGTCTTCTGGAGCAGAAACCACTGCCTACTGTTAAATACTTAAATCTTCTATCTTATAAGAGGCATAATTAGGTGTTGAGCAAGCACCAAGGAAACACAAAAAAGGGGACAGATGTATTTCCCCAAACCATGAAGAAGGATTAGCATGCAAAAATGGCCTCTAAGAGAGTGCAATAGGATCCACTTTTGTCCTTGAAAGATAAGAGGAAGAGCTGCTAAGAGTGGGTAACTCCCAGATATTATTGCTGAAAATTTCCAACACTCCAAGTCTGAGGAAAAAAGTCTGAGACTAGAATTTAGATGCCTTTTCAAGTATCATAGGAGGGGAACAAAATAACCTTCCCACTGCCAAATGGCCTTCTCACTATTCAATAATAAGCTTGTTTAGGTGAAAGTGGACGATTTAATTCCTCCTGTCTCTTCTTGCAGCTGTGTTACTCTTTAAGAGTAACAAAACCCACAAACAAACAAACACAGCAGCCTGCTTGAACAAACTTCAGGTTAGAAGATTCCTGGGCTCCATTTACTGCTGCAAGGATTAATTCTGTGTTAAGCAGTTGCTGAGTGAAGCATAGGTAAAAATGAGAAGGAAACCTATGTCTCCTGTTTACTTCTTAAAAGTCTGATTCTTGAGACTGGCCAGGTGTTTAACAGGTAACCATCTCTAATTCAGGCAATCTCATTGAAAGTGGGAGAAACAGATTTGATTTCCCTAGGTTGGAGAGAATTTAAACCAAGGCCTGTCACAATCGGAGCATTTGTATTCAGCCCGAAGTTACTGGATTAAAACAAGGATCGCTGTCCTTGAGGTGCTTTTCAAAAAACACTCTCAAAAGGAAAGAGACAGATAACTAATGCCAACAGATTTCCTCCTTCCTTTGTTTTATTTTTTTTAATTGATCCTACAGTAAAAGAGGCGTTTTCATCAAAACTATTCTCTAAACTCCAAGATACATCTCCGGGAAAAAATAAAATAAAATAAAATAAAATAAAATAAAATAAAATAAAATAAAATAAAATAAAATAAAATAAAATAAAATAAAATAAAATAAAATAAAATAAAATAAAATAATGCATGCATAGCCAAATGCATACAGATATACAACATGATCTCATGATCTTTTTTTTTTTTTTTTTTTTTTTTTTTACATATTAAATTATAGCTACAGAGGGAATGGCTACAGATGTAAAGAACAAACTTGCTTTCTTTTCAAAGCACCAAAGGGAAATGCACGAAACAATGAACCTGTTGAGTAAGACTCTGTCACTAAAAATATCATATATCTAAAATGAAAAGTATCTTTAAAATCCAATTACTATAACGGGAATAATTTCAGAATTCTATGTACCTTATTTGAGTCAGTTTATCAGAATTGGAAGTCTGGAGTTTCCACGGTATTTCTATTTAGCTTTGCTTTCAGTTCATTGAAATGCTACAAGTTTTTCAGATCTCTCTGAAGGTGGCTTTGAAAAAACAAATGTGTCAGTGAACTAAGCTTATTATATATGAAATATGTAAAAGCCATATTTTATATAAATATTTGTTTTGATTATGTAAAATGATTTTGGCTAAGTTGTCAGAAGTGACCTGCAATTTAGGCCATTTTCTCTTGGGCACACATGCGCCGAGCTGTACTTTGAAAATATTGCAGAAAGGAACCAAAAAACACCCCTCATGTGCCAGGGATCTGTGTAGGATCCCAACCCAGAATCTCAGAAACTGGGGCGCTCAGAGCTGTTAGTGCCAGTAGGAACTATTGCTCATTATGTCTCATAGTACACCATTTAAAAAAAAAAAAAAAAAAAAAAAAAGTGGAATTGAAACTGTTAGATAGTGACCTCCAAGGATTATATTTTTTTTCAAGGAAATAGTCTCTCTGTATCATGCCCTCCCTGGAAGTGCACAAGGCAATACTATGAAAAGGGAGCGTCTGTTCTACAGGGAGGCTATTGAGTTATAACTAGATTTCACTTCCTTCTTTTGGTTCATATTCCCTTTAGAAAATATAGTAACTGCATTTGGGAGGGAGAGAGAATGCTTTTCAAATACTTTGATCACTGTTATTTTTTCCTGAAGAGGAAATAGAAAAATTTCTGCCACCATTGTGCCAACTGCAGAGCAGAAGCTGCATGTGTGCTCCTCATGCAAGGAGACTGGAGATTTTTTTTACCATACCAGCTTCTGAAAGCCACGTGAAATGGGGCTGACATAAGAGTTCAGCAAGCAAAGTTCTTATCACAGGTTGTATGGCTGTTGACACATCACACATTCAGGATAGATGTCCTGGTTTTAGTTAGAACAGAATTAATTTTCTTCCTAGTAGCTGGTGGAATGCTGTGTTTTGGCTTAGGATGAGAAGAGTGCTGATAACACCCCGATGTTTTAATTGTTGCAGAGCAGTGCTTACACCAAGCCAAGGACACCTCAGACTTTTGCTCTGTCCTGCCAACAGGCAGGCTGGGGGTGCAGTAAGAGCTGGGAGGGGACAAACCCAGGACAGGTGACCCGAACTAGCCAAAGGGGTATTCCATACCATCTGACGTCATGCTAAACAATATATAGGGGTGGCTAGCCGGGGGGAGGGGGCCGGACTGCTCGGGGTTAGGCTGGGCATCGGTCAGCGGGTGGTGAGCAATTGCATTGTGCATCACTTGTTTGTACATATTATTATTACTTTCCTATTATCACCATTGTAACATTATTATTATTATTGTTATTATTATTTTGTTATTATTATTTTCCTGTCTTATTAAACTGTCTTTATCTCAACTCACGGGCTTCACTTTCCATTTCTCTCCCCCGTCCCAGAGAGGGAGGGGGGAGGGTGAGCGAACGGCTGCGTGGTGTTTAGCTGCCAGCTGGGTTAAACCACGACAATATCACTTCACATTTCAACTGCACAGTAACTTTCCACACTCTACAGTATTGGGAGGACTCTTTGAAAATCAATAACTGGGCTTCAACGCTTGGAAGATACTGGTGCACCAACAAACGTTTGTTATGCTGAACTGATTCCTCCTTCACAGTGTGACACTTTTAGGACACCACCTACATCACAGGCACAACTGGATCATGAAAGCCAACAGCAGAGTGGCCATTTCCTGAGCTACTTACAGATCAGGGCTTTGCCTCTGCATTGGAGGGGCACTTCACGCCCAATTCAGAAGATACTCTACAGACAGATTTGGATCCTGCATGTCCTCCCAGGCCACTGCCCATGGTGGCAATGTTTGCAGTCTTTAGCCCCTTTGCCCTCTCATCACTACAGGGCTGCTATAGGCTGTAGCACATTTGCACATACTGAAGACCGCTAAAGTAGAGGAGCATAGGAAAAAAAAAAAAAAAAAAAAAAGGAAAAAGTGATTTGGGTATTCCCCAAGTCTCTCACTACAAAACTCAGATTGTATCAGTGCCATGTATCTAATTCAGAGCCTGATTCTTCCTTGCACTTCAGCAATACTGGGAAGGTTGTAAGTCAGTCCTTTAGGAATAATTGTGGATATAGAAGTCCACGCCAGTTTCCCAGCCAGCTGTCAGCACATCTTTAAAAGATGTCAGTTTCTCAGCTTTGTAAGGAATTTTAGGGAGAAATAAATAAATAAATAAATAAGTGCTTGGTGCCATTATGGAATATTTGTCTTTTCTTTCTTTTTCTTTCAGTTAAACTGCTGTGTATGTTAGTTTTGAATCTTCCATGTCTTGGCAGCAGCCTTGTGCTGAAGCTGATGATGACTGATTTGTTCAATTCTGTCACATTTTCACTCAAAATCTGTTTGGCTCCAGCTTGATTGTTGCCATATTTGTGTGGGTTAGGATCATATTTTATCATTTCACTAAGAATGCTGTTTCAGTTATTTTAGGGAAGAAACATAGGCTTTTCTTGGAGAAAAGCCACGATTCATAAATCAATTAGTCCTACTGAAAGCCTGAATGATAATGATGGAAAACTGGTTGTGCTACAGATGCTTTAAAGTTTTGCAGACAGCTGGAGAGACCACCTGCATGCTACACATCCCTTGAAGGAATGGAAAAACTGAATCTCTGACAGTCTAAGCACAACTGGGGTCCTTCCTTTGCATCAGAGAGGTACACAGCTATGGAAGAGAACACAAACAGCCACCACTCCCATATCTGATTATGTAACTTTGAATGCAAGCAAATAGTTGTACTGTGAAATGAGAAGCAACTGCCTACCGGAGCTGCAAGGTTTGTTTACACTTCTTAATACGGAAATATTTTCCAGTGTAACAAGTCCTCTTTTTCTTGGTGCTATGACTAGAGATAGAGTTGGAAGAGAAAGCGTAAACACATCCAGAGGACCAGTTTTAGTGCTTTTATATTTTGCAATAAACAGTGAGATGTCCCTTTTTCTTCCCCTATTCCTCAAGACCCACGGCAAAGACAGTCCACAGCAGCAGAGGCTAAGGACCAATAAATATGGTCAGTAAACAATGCAAGTAGTTGCATATTAAACCCTCCAGAACATTTACATTGAACTTTTGGCTGTCATCCGCCAGTCATTTTGTGCAAGATTCAAGTCTTGTTAATGATCACACTACCAATTATCAAACTGCAAATTGTTCAGAAAAAAAAAGACCCTTTGCAAATGCACAGACTACAGTGGAGAACACAGGACCTATTCGTTCCTACATTAAAGACTATCTCATGGGCAGAAACTGGAGCAAAAATAAACTGGATTTTAATCTGATTTAAGGAAGGTTCCAGCCAAATTGGATGCTGATTGTCCAGTGTAAACAACATTAATCCAGATAAGAACTGTGTTTATATAGAACTGTACAGCTTGAGTCCCTCAATTTATTTCTTGGGTAGAATACAGTTTTAGAGTTTCTTTACTAGCAATATCCCCAAGGCATGTCTTAATGCCAACGCATATGTTTATACTAACATGTATGTGCTGTGTTGGAATCAGGGTAGCTGACAGTAAAAGCAGGAAAGGATAGGATGGGGGGCACCTACACTGTCTGGCAAGCCAAGCTTGGGAAAGTGTTGGAAAATATCCTAGTATTGTTAACACTGTGTGAGCTTGTACTGAAGTCATTCAAAAGATATCACAGGCTGGGTCTGATGCAGTGGACGTACATCACATACAAAGTTTATCTAACTCTAACCCACATGAATGACCCGGACACTTTTGGCTCCTGTCAGGAAAGCTAAAAGGAACACATTGATAAAAGTTAATCACGCCCCTGACGTAGCCATAGCCTAAGCACTTTTATTTGCTCAAGTTATTTCAGTTTCTGTTCCTGTTTCTAAATAGCAAACAACAATCACTGCCCTCATTATCAGGCCAGTATCACTCCACCTCCACCACCTCTTGCAAAATGTGGGTGTAGGATAACATGGGCTTGTAATGGTTGCATACGATTCCATTTCAAGTTCTCAACACACACAACAGGCAGCACTGGCATTACGTAGACATCCATTTATATCCCCTATGTAGCTTGACTGTAGTGACAGAAATAAAGCTCTGCTTCATTTCTTTCTCTGCACATACACACAACTAATACTGCAACCTTAAATGAACCCAAGCAAAAAAGGACACATTTTCCTAATTTGCTTTCTTTCCCTGCAGATGTTTGTAACAGAGGTCAGGCAGCAAAAATGTCAATTGGTTTTTCACACTCACCATGAATGAAGCCATAGCCTGTGCCAGCTATAATGTGTCCTTTCATTTTTCTTTTTCCCAAGAGGTGATCTTTCTATCCCTAAAGATAGAGTGACATTGTCTCCGTTGTCTTACACAGAGAAAAGGATCAGTTCCTTCCCATGCCATTGAGCTGTTAGAAATTTATGGAAATATGATTTAAAGTACAGCACAGGTAGACAGTCACCCTGCAAAAACTCATTGCTTCTAACGAGCCTCATTTCATTTTTATTTTCAGGTCAAATGATTCCTTAGAAGGAAAAGTGAAGGGAAGAATAACCAAGTATTAAGAAAAAAGGATCAGACATAAGTATGGCCTGTTAATTCATGCACAACTGATAGAACTGATAGACTTTTTATAATAAAAAGATGTGCTTGACCTTGCTGTCACAACATTGAACTATGGTGTTATGAAAATAACAACACTGCAAAGTTAATAGGACATCTAAGCTGTCTGCATAGCAAGGTTCACGATGTTTCCTCAAGATATGTGCATCTCAGGCAATGTAAATGGAAGCCTGGATCCAGCAGGACAGTTGATGGGCACACTGTGCTCTTGCTCCTGGTGGGCCAAGGTAGTTGTCTGACCCTCCACTCTCCTCACCTTTCACACTCCTCTTTCTGTATAAATATATTTGCATTTCCGTGAAGGTTATAGGAAGGGTTTCTTCCCTTCTGCACCAGCTAGTCTTTTTGTATGCAGGGATCGAGATGTATGTAGACAATGCTTGTGTAGGCACTGCGGAGGGATAGAGGTCATGAAAGGGCTGGGCTATTGTGGCGTTTGGGGCCAGAATTGGAAACCTGGCCACTACCAGCCTAAGGAAGGCCTGTACGACCCACAGCACCCCTTAGATAATTCAGTCCTGTTTTTTTTTCAACAGCTGCAAAACACAGCTGGCTCAGTGTGGGCCCAGCACACAAGTGGAGCCATTATCCTTCACCTCTTCTCACTTAGTGGCAGAGACCTGGACTTGCGCTACAATAGAAGTAATCATTCAGAGACACACTTAGCTCTGTTCCCGAGTAACGCACCCCTGTTTCTGA
This sequence comes from Aythya fuligula, assembly GCF_009819795.1. Lineage (NCBI taxonomy): Eukaryota > Metazoa > Chordata > Aves > Anseriformes > Anatidae > Aythya > Aythya fuligula. The sequence continues at coordinate 82,337,575 of NC_045561.1, read as the reverse complement.
GCTAACTCCATATATAAAGAGCTTCTTAGTCCTGTTAGGGGGATTTATGAGATCCACTGTCTCTCTTAATTGAGTTCAGTTTCTTCATGTTTGAATACATGGCAGAACCACAAGCCTTGAAAAAAAAGGATTTCTGGGTGCTTGAGGAGCATCAGGAAAGCATGCAGAAGAAAAAGGGCTTTTCCAATGGCATAAAACCCACTGTATGTGTAAGCTGTCATACTTACATAAGAATACAGGGTAAAACTTAAACATGAAAGTTAGTTGGAGGATTGGGAACTAGAGTCTATTTCAGATTCTTTGAACTGGGATTTAAGTTTGAACAAGTCTTCAACCTCTTTGGTATTTAGATTTTCCATCTCTAAAATGGACATAATAATTATCCAGCTAATCCATGGGTGCAGGACTTCCAGACCACATGGATTATCAATTGTCTCTGGCTTGCGGAAAGCGCCCATCACTGCACAAGTGGTCACTGATTTTATGTCTTCCCACATACAGAAAAACAGAACAATGCAATATTGCAACTAGTTTTCTATACTAGTGCCTAGGATAGAGTGAAGAATAGTCTAAAGGATCTCAGTAAAATGCCTACAGAGTAAGTGCATGTACTGTCTGAAGCAAAATCTGCTTGTGTCTTCTCTGTGGCAATATGTGTTATGTGCTGGAACAGCTAGAGAATGTCAGCCATCACTGTAGGTAAGTTTTTCTTGCTGAGACATCTCACTTGCTCATCCATGGAAAAATGCTCCTTGGTCAGGCCAGAAGCAGGTCAAAGTAAGTTGGGAGCATGCAAGGGTCACTGATTATTTCTGAGGGTTTAACACCCAGGGCAGAGAACTAGTTCAGACAAAGTGAGAACTGACTGCAACCTTCGCCCAAATCTTAAACCAAACCTGGAGTAACTTCAGTTAATATTCATTTCCCCGCACTCACTGTCTGTGGATGAGACCAGGATAATGTACAACTGAGTGACTCTGCTCCGGTTAGAGCCAGCAAGGACCAGAATGTCCAGTCTTAGGACACTGCCAGGCTGACTTCTGGAAAAAAGGGGAAATATATTCTGAGCTTTGGAAGATATTCAAAACTCTGACAGACCCTGTGAACCTCTGGAAGCTCTAGACTCTCTAACCAATGTACCTCACTCATGCCAGGCTTTGTGTCAGCTCTGCACAAAGCTACTTTTTGACTCCGTTGTGTTACTTAACAGTTTACTCACTGAAAATTATTTCAGGTGCTTTTGTTACAGAATATGATGCATTAACTTATTTTTGATAGTTAAATTGTACTGTTTAGATTGATCCACTAAAATTAAAAAGAGACATTAAAACAGTAAAAGAGACAAATGTCAACGAATCTTATTTTTTATAATCTAGACATGAACTCCATTTCTGTAACACTTCACCTTATTTTGCAAAACACAGCTAATGTTAATTAAAAGAATTTTTTTTCTTCACTTGATTTAGGATGTATGTACATACTACCATCACGCAACAGCACATGCTTAAATTTTTAGGATTATTTGATACCTTCTAGGTATCAAATAATAAGCACACACGTGTGCTTTTTCCTTGTGCTGAATGCAAGATCGTTTAACCCTCACCAAAAGACATCAAAGGTTATGATGACTTCATGAAAAATGAGTTTGAGAAGCAACTTGACCATAGCCTACAAGTATCTCCCTGGTGAAGCAGCTACTTCTAATACAGGGCTCTTCAAAGAAAAGAGCTAGAAGTATCTTGTGACTGGAAGATTAAGCAAAAACAGTCAATAAGGGTGGATTTTCCATTACTTGAAATCCTGAACTCAAGAACACCTACGAAGTAATGCTAGAGATGAGGGGGTGAGGCAGCAATAAACCTGACAAGGTTCTGCAGCTGCGTCATGGAGAATATCAGAGTAGGTCATTGTACTGATTACTTCTGAGCTTACTGTAATTGTGACTGTGACTCTGAATGCACATACTCCTGAATTTCCACTAAATTCAGAATGGTTTGGACTCTGGTTTCCTATTTAGTCCCATGGAGCAAAGCACAGATACTGATATGAATCCTTATTAAAACTCTACCAAAATCTGATGTAAGAAGACTTGGATCTAATATTCTGACTTTCATGAATTTTTAAACAGAGAGGTTTTTTGCTTATTCCAGTGCTCACTTATTTCCTTCCTTGGCCATAATAAATGCAGCTGTTTGCTGCTTTGTAATGAGCAATCTGTAAGGCCTTTATTACACAAATAGCATTTGTATGCTATTTGGACTGGTGTACTTCTACATAGATAAAGCAGAGATGAAATTTCATGTAAGTGTAGGCAAGAAAAGTGTTGGTTTTCACTGATGCTCCCCCGTGACTTTGTTTATACAAGAGGCAGGACTCTTTCAGTAAACATGTGGGTGATGTAGCTGCAGTGTGAAGTGAATCCGTATGAATCCATAGCTGTTTTAATGCAGCATTTGCATTGCACTGCAGGTTTGCAGTTTCATTATTCCTGCTGTCTTGCAAGCCACAACACAGTCCTTCAACATGTTACATCAGCTGGTCCCATTCAAACAGAACTGTTTCCCAACATCATTAAACACAGCTCTGTTTTGCATTGTTGAAGGCAATGAATCACAAAAGCTGCGATTCATAAAGTTTTGTTCAGTTATGTCCCTGAGCCTGGCTTTGGACTGGGATATGATTCGCTCAGCTCAGAAACAAGTGGAAAACACAGTTAACTCTCTCTGTCCTGTAAGACATGCATTTTTTGCTACATGGCAATTATCTTGGAGACTGACATTTTTTCAGGTTCAATGGGAGCCACTCAACCATAGATTGGACCTGTATTAATCTTCACAAGTTTTACAAAATCTTGCATACTCACTAGTTCTTCTATTAAATCCAAAGCTCTCCATTTATGCTCAGCTTTAAGTCAGTTCTCAGGGCAGCAATAACTTCTGCTTCTCCCTTCTCTGATAATCTTAGGAGAACAAAACCTTGTCATGAGTAAGATCTCCCACAATTTGACAATTGCCAGGGCGAAGCCAAGATATTTTTTGCAAATGAAAGTCGCAGCCTGAATAAAACATTCCTTTTATAAATGGAGGACATTTTTTCAATAACAAGCACCTGTGCCAAGTGCTTTTTTGTTATATAGCAAAGATACAATGGAAAATGATTGAATAAGTAAGTAATGCAGTTGAAGAACATTATTCTTGTTATTCTCTGGGGAAAGAATCATTCAGATCCCACTGGGGTATCTGTACAGGAATTCTGGAGAAAGAAAAGTATTTTGCAAAGCAAGGTAACCCTCTTCTCTTCAGACATGTATAAATCCATCTCCTGCCTATGCTGCTGTAGTCCAGGCTTCTTTTCATCAAAGTCCTTTTTCATGCAAGACTACACAATCTTATCTCCAGGTCTTGAAAAAACACACTTCCCATAAGAAATATCAGCCTTTCTGGAAAGTAGCATAGCAGAAAAGAAGCTGAAGGGTGGAGGTGGAGGGACCAAAAGAAATGAAAAAGAAAAAAAAAAAAGAAAAAGAAAAAATATATATGCTTTTTTCATTTATGGAGCAATGCAGGGGCAGCGAGGCTTCAGGTTTGTCATCCTGCTTCTGTACCTCTTCAGAAATTATGATCTAGGACATAAGGAGACATCTGTCTAAAAAGCATGTTGTTTCTGACCTTTATAACACAAGCATGGGACTTTGCATAGGCTGAAGCCTTCTGAGAGCCAGAAAAGGAGAACAGAAATGTAGACAGGTGTCTTAATCAGCATCTGCATTGTGTGTTTGCAGTAGTAACAGTATGGAAATTTGTGCTTCCAGCTCTGGGATCCTGCAGTCCATTATACTTAGTACAGGGGCCTCTGATGCAGAGTGCTGGGTGGAGAAACATAGCGGCTGAAGAAAGTCTTGCAGCACAAGAAATACAGTCAATGGGCTTCTCTCAGCTTTGCAACTCACTTAATTTTGGTCCTTCAAGTTGTCTTGACCTCAGCATAAACAATCCCACTGCAAGTTATGTTTTGTTTTGTTTTGTTTTGTTTTGTTTTGTTTTGTTTTGTTTTGTTTTGTTTTTTAATGGAAATTTGCATCAGTGCTTCTTCCACCCACAGGCATTGCTCAGAGTGCCCACAGTTTTTAGAGCTCCACCTATGTAAACTTTTGAATGTTCTTTCACAGATCTGCCTGGGAGCACCTGCCAGGAATACATTGCAATAGCCATGCCCTGGTTTGGTAAACTTCAGATTTCAGACTCATCTAGGGTTCCTGCTTTGAACACCTGCACAGGCAGTCCAGGCTACTTTCATTTCAGATGCTGTGGCTGTCTGCAGTCACTTGAAATGATGGTAGCCCTTCCTGGGCACTAGACACTGGTGGCGTTTTGGTAGCTGCTTAGGACGTGTGGCAACATGGTTTTGCTCCAGAGACAGTAGTGTCTGGGGAGGATAACAGTGCTGAGACTTCAGCAGTGCTGAAGCAGTTGCACCAAGAGGAATGTGGATGGCTCCCATTCATTTTAATGGATAATTACCTTTAACATTATAAACGTTTTAGTGTCACTAATATTATTTAGGTTAGCATTTCACAAGCACAATGCACAGAGATAATGCATGTTCAGCCCTGTCACATCCTGTTGTTCTCTTCATTTGAAGGAACTATCTACAGGAGTGAAGCTGTAAGTCTGGAATATATTAAGTGCCATAAAGAATTCAGTGACTTGTTGAGATAACTGAGAATCTCAAATGAAAATATTTTCATCCCACTAGCAAAAATGTGCTGGATCCCAAGACTGTGTCTTAGTAGGGTAGGTCTTCTACAGAAGTCCATGAGGAACCAGTGAAGGCATATAACTTTAATAAATGAGCATCATTTGGTATCTGTGAGCAACACTTTTTCTTTTTAATACAAAGTGGCTGTGGTGTTTAGTCTAGGTAATGTATTCTGCTTCCACTGTTGGTATTGATGTCCTTTCAAGTGAACAGAATATGTAGCCATTAATGAGTTCTTTCTGTTGAGATGTTCAGCAATGAAATAATTAACAATGTTGATGTGTAAATTAGGCTTGAGAGTTTAAATTGCCATTGAGATGAATGAGATGGATCACAGTTCTCTGACTCTTGGTTCAGCAGAACAGACGAGGACTGGCTATATGCTAAACATAGCAGTACTTCCATTAAAAGCACATGCAACCACAGGCAGTCACTCTGTCTGCTTTGTCTCTCTTCCTATTTTTCTTTTCCAGGCAGCCTCCAGACTTAGAAAACACAAGAGGTGTTGTGGCTGACAACAACTGTGTGCCTCAGTAAAAAAGAGCAGAGAAGGAAGTGTTTCAGCTGTTATTTTTTAGGGGTTAGAAAGATTGTTGTCTTTTTACTCTTCCTAAAATAAGAAAAACAGGATCATGCAATTAACATAATGTTTGCACAAAATATATGAAGCACTGATATTCAGTGAAAATCAGTCAAGTGTTGCTTGCACTGACACATGAACTTCTGACCTCCACTTCCCTTTATCTTCTCCCAGTGGCACTGAGATCACAGCAATGCTGAAACAGATTAATGCCTCTAAACTCTACTTCAGAGACAGATCCTCTAACGTGGTTTACTTCTTGCAGACTGGAGGCTGCAGTTTTCCACAGCTGACTGCTAGGACTTGGCTTAGTGGGAGCTGTGCCACTCACCAGGGAGACTGGCTTTTTATGGTCACAGTAATGGAGTACTAGAAAAGTGGGAAGGGAGATGTTGTGCTTCATGGAATGAAAGAATGTGTTGTTTTCTACAGTGAGTCACTATTGTATGTATATTGTTATTAAATATTTGACTTGCTGATGTCTTATCTGCTGTGACTTAAGTGTACTTAGCTAGCACAAAGACTTGGCCACTAGCATTAAACTGTTTGCCTCCTCATTGAACTCTAGGCTTGAGCAAAGTCAGATGGGAAACAGACAACCCAGCATTTTCCAAACACCATGAAAGGCATAGTCATTAAGTCACAAAGAAGAAGCAAAATTTTTCCTCTGCAAGTATTATTAAGGGGTAAATAACAAAAATAAAGCACCTACAAAAGACTTTTTATTCTGTGAGTATGGTTGCCTTGTACTTTTTGTCACATGTTAAGACATGAGAATCAGCAATGTTTATGCTTCATGTGAAATTCCTATATTTAGAGAATGGACCAAGAACCTATGTGATCCTGCTGGGAGTCACTGCTTTTAATAAGAAGGGCCTCCTTTCTGCTTTTTTTTTTTTTTTTTTTTTTAGCATAGATGTGTTTCCTTAGGACTTCCTGCATATGTGTAGTCCACCTCTCCCTCTAACTGCTGTATACTTCTCTGCTGTGGCAATCACCATAGCTCTGGGGCCCCTAAAATATATAATTGATAGTTGTGTCATATTCAGTCAGGAAATGTTCTGTACAACTTCCCAGCACTTCACCTTTCCACATTTTTGACTGCAGACCTCTTTTTTTCATGACAAGGTGACCAAGACAGTTTTCTTTTTTACAGGGCTCTGTTAAGGGACAGAGTTCAGAGTTTGCAGTTTTCAATACTCAGCCTTTTATTGCTTATGGACACTGTGCACATTACACTTTTGTCCTTGACATGGCTTTGTAACATATTTTTAGCATATATTGTTTTACACATATGCAAAGTTATGTTTTTCTGTAGGGACAGATCCATACCTTTTCCTTAATTGCTTTTCTCTGAGTTTTCTGAACTTGTGTTCTTCTGAGCATAATCACAGTTCTGCCTGGAATACATCAAATTATACACTTTTCCTCTGACTCTCCCTTCATCCACACCTGCCTTCTATTCCTGTGCTACTTCAGTCCTACTGTCCCTCTGGCTCTTAACTTCAATCACAGAGCTTTGCAGGGGCTGGAACCGTGGCTGTCTTGAATGCCTGTTTCTTCCTTGTTATTCATGAAGCGCTTAATAACCTGAATAAAATGTCAGAAATATGTCATCAGAAAAGTGAGCCATCTTTTCAATGTTTTAAAGCCTTGGGCATCCTCAAGAAAGCTTCACACCTTTTTGGAGTGTGCGTAACAGTAGGTGAAGCTGCCATTTAAGCTGGGAATCTTTTGAATGAAAGTGCTTCTTAAACTAAAACTGTGAAGAACTTCGGAGTTGAAGTCTACTCAAGTGATTTGCCTAAACCCCAGATTCACACTGATGTGCTCTTTAATCCTTCAGGACTACTGACTTTGAGAACATTGCATTTGTATGAAGACATATTTAAGTTTTGATGTGAGCAAGAAAAATTCTACTATTTTGGGGCAATAAAAGTGTAGCCTGTGATTTTAGTGGCAATTCTTTACCTTGTTTTTCTGTAGCAAATCATTTGCTCTTTGGCTGCTGCTTCTTGTCCTGATGCTGGATGCAGTATTTTGGTGGGGTGGAGAGCCTGTGAAGCACTTTGGGATAGAGGGGGTTAGCAAATTTGTGGTCCTGCTGGCTATCTCCACACTCACAGTCAATTTGTCCCCCAGAAGGAGCAGCACTGAGGCCAGCAGCCAGTGCCCTTGCAAAACTGGTGCCAGAAAACAGTCCTGCTCTCAGTTCTCCCAAATACTTTCACAGCTTTCTGAAATAATGATCAGAAATACTTTCTGATCCAAGCCTCTTGTATGAGTAAGGGTGATGCAGAAGGCAAGCAGTTAGATGTACCATAGTAGCAGGGATGAGGATGGAGTGATGAAGGTGAGCACATGTTAATCAGGAGGGCAACAGGGGCCTGTAGCTCCCAGGTTGGCAATACAAGGGTATGTGAAGGGATTCACTGTGCTTCTTCTCCCCCAGACTCATCCCCACTGAGGCCTTCCCTGCCAGGCCACTGTGTGTCTCTCTGCAAGCAGCCCCATGTCAGCAGACAACCCCACCAGGACCTGCCATTTCCTTACACCTTCCTTACCCACCTCAGCAGGGCCAAGGCAGGAGAATGGGGCAACTGGCCTGGTCCAAGGCGGTAAGGTCAATATGCACACTTTGAGGAGAAAAAACAATTTAGAGCATGATAAGGCACAAAGCCTTCCTCCTTTCTGGAAGATGACAGTACCTGGCACCTCATAAGTTTGCCCCAATAGTGGACACAGCTGGACTGGGGCCTTGCACTGCCACCTGCCATGTTTTCTTCAGATGGAAAATAATCTTGGTCTTCAGTGCTGTAAGACAACAGCCCAGCATTTGAGGCATCTCTGGTGACTTGATGTGTTCCTCCTTTTTTGCAGGCAAAAGAGCCCCACAGCAGGGGAGAGCCGCTGCCCAGGTCCGAAACACGGCCCCTCTGGGGCAGCGACGACACAGGTAGGGGCTGGGCTGCACATGGGGGCTGCGGGGGGTTGATTTTCCACAGATTCCTTCAGGGCTGTGGTGCTTTGTCCTAAGGCCAGGCTTCATTGGAGGGTGTTTTTCATGTTGAAATGAGATGTAGGCTGTCACCCGCTGTGTGTTTGCTGGACAACAGCAACAACAACAACTTCTGCGTAGGAAGGCTGAAGCACACAATGTGCAGCACAAGGGCTCCTGAGGAATTAAGCTATGGCATAATGAGGAGAAACAAAAGTATTATAGCAAATCCCTTGGATAAACCACCAGCCATGCTTTGGCATCGACCTGCTGTGTGGGCAGAGCTCTCATGAGCTGGCAGGAAGAGCCCTGCAGGTGCATGGAGACCAGGCCCTGTGTGTGAGGAGCTCCATTGGTTTCACGAGAAGGAAGATAGTACAGTGCAGACAGAATAATTGAGAATGTGAGCTCACACACATCCTTCTTACCCTGTTGCCTTTTTGTTTTGGGTCTTTTTGTTTGTTTATTTGTTTGTTTTTGTGCTTTGTTTGTATCTCTTTTAGCCTTATCATAAGTCTAGATCTTATTTACAAGTTTAAAGCGTACCAGATTAATTTAGTCTTGGTACTGTGGTTGGGTGGCATGTTAAATTTGCAGTTAAGCTAAGAAAAAATGCTGTGGCTACAGACTGCAAATGTCCTGGTAAACATGCATGGCAAGTATCTGTCAGATCCTGAGGCAGATTTCACTTAACTGTTTGGGGATTTTCTTCCTGCTCTCTTTACCATTTTTGCAGCTGTCCCTCTGGGAAACATCCCAGAAGCCTCTGTCCCCATTAGGAGGAAATATTTCACTTCCTCACTTTGATTTTGAATGCTTAATGCTCCTGTATAATTCCCCTGACCTATAACCAGTCTTGGCTCCTGTGCATACAGAAGAAATGCTGATCTAGATGATAAACTTTTATGAAACCACTTTAGAAATACATCTAATTAAGTAAACACACTAAATGTGAGATACTACTGTAGTCTGTAAATTTTTCAGATTACATTGATTCGTAACCAACATTAGCTATAGTCATAACACACTTTTTCTAAAATATGGGAGCCCACCCAGGATAGCTCCACTGATTTAGCTAAGTTGCATGATGCTTTATTCTTTCCGAATTGCAGCAGGGCAAGGACCCACTTGACCCCTCTGTCAGCAGCATGGGCAGTGTAAGAGCTGTAAATGAACTTCCTACTTGCTTCTGCCTGTTCTCTGCCAGAAATTGTTTCTTCAGTTAGGTCAAGAGCTGGCTACAAGTGAAATGACCCAGTTACAAATGCAGTATTTAGGCATTTGCGCTGTGTTTACATGGCAACATTGGGTGTCCTTGGGGGTGATTGCAACAGGCAAAGTAATTGCTCAGTCAGAGCATGAGGAGCAAAAAAGGTCAGGATATAACCATGAGATTAAATAATTTCTCCAAATGATCTTCAAAAGCTTTAGCAAAAATGTATTGGCAGTGGAGGTGTGGGTTGCTGTATTTTTTCTTACCTGGATTGTTGAAGCATCTAGGATAAATTCAGGGAAAGTAGAAAAAGTGCTCATGGTTTACTGCTCTAGGAGCTAATCTCAGGGTAGCTGAACTTTAAAGACTCTTCTGCTAGGACACAACTGCTTTAAACTGGTCCTTCAATGTAAGTTTGTACTGACTGGCCAGCTGGGGCACTTAGTGCAACATGTTAATTCATATTTGATTCTTAAATGTTTTCCAATGGTTCTGCTTAAGAAGCATTTAACAACTACCTCACCCTATCAATTAAGCGAACTTGATTGAAACACAATTACATCACCATAACAAGCTTTGGAGCCAATTCTTAGGCACCTGTAAGAATGCTGTTAGAGGTCTAATACAGTATTTCTTTCCAGGTTTCTAGAACTGCAGTCAAAAGTAATTTTCAGGACTGAAGGGGTCCTGAATTTTTTTCATTTTACTTGAATACTGGCTCTTGGTTATGCCAGAGGACTTAAACTGCTTTGAAGCAAAAGCTTGAATTCTTGGTTTCTGAACCCAGAGTGGAGTGAGTCTTACAATTTGGCCGTTTTGTGCTCTGTTTACATGGCAACATTGGGTGTCCCCAAGGATGATTGCAACAGGCAAAGTAATTCCTTGGTCAGAGCATAGCGAACAAAAAAGGGCAGGATATAACCATTAGATTAAATAATTTCTCCAAATGATCTTCAGAAGCTTTATCAAAGATCCATCTGTCTTAATAAAAGAGCAGTAGCTCTAAGCCTACTGTGACCTTTAAAAGAAGCGTATGAATTGTCTACAGATTCAAACCACAGCTAACATTTATAGAATTGTCCCATTATTTATCTTGTAGAAGTATATATAATGTATCTCTTGGGTTTGCAAAGGAAATGGAAATAAGCAAAAGCTTGCCAGCTATGGTTTCCACCAGTAGATAATCTGGAATTAATGTTTATAACATTGAACAGTGGCACAGCCAAAAAGATGTTGCTTCAATGACGACACTGCCTTCCTTAGAGCTCCACCAGGTCTTAAACCATGGAGGGGAAATGCCCTCCCCACATCAGTGCCAATACAAAAGGAAAACTGCAGGATTTAGGAGACTGTCCCTACACCTTTGCATTTCCACACACATTCACTGAGCTCAAAGATACACTTGTTAGCAAGAAGCAGATCTTACTTTTCTACATCATTTATCTCAAATTGCTCTTAATAATTTGGATCTGAAGTGCCTATTAAATAAAGCTTAAAAATGTGTGATACTTAATGCCTCTGGTTTACAGTGCCAGGTTTACAAGAGTCTTGCCAATTCTTACAACTAGATGATGATTTTCATGATATTTCAAGTTTCCATTGCATATCCTTACTTGCTGATGTTTAGATATTTAATACTTGTGGCTGAAGAGAAAATGTGAGACTGAAGCACCTGGAAGCTCTGAAAACATACAGGAAGAACAATCTTACCATTTATTATTTTTATTTAAAAGTTATGCGTAATCCAGTTTTATAACTTGGGAAGACTGTCTGGACTCATGGTTTTGGAATGCTTTAGATTGGCAGCACCTTTCCCAATAGTGGCCACTTTATTTCCCATTCTCTGCGCCTGTCTACTCAATTCAATTCATTACAGCATTTTGCAACTGAGCAGGGAGTGCCACTTGCGTATCCAGCACAGGTTTGCTGTAGTCTGAGAAGTGAGCAGTTATTTGTGCCATACACAATTGGAAATCAGCTGTCCCTGGCCCAAAATAATGCAGTTCATGAGCTTAGCTCTGTGCTTGTTAACTCACCCTAATAAAAATTCATGTGTCTCCTCAATTTACTGCAGCCAAGTCACTCCCAGATGTCTGAGAGGGTCAAAGGCCTCGCAAGATCATGATCTAGATGAATAACATTTTACCAATTTAGAAGGGAATGTTTAGGCAGAAATACCCTAAAGAAATGCATCATCAAAGCCATGACTAGGCAGTAAGTGTCATTATTTTAGGTAGCAGAGAGACATGTAACCCAGGATAGCTCCCCAGGGACATGGATGCTGGCCTGGATCTTGAACTTCAGCTCCCACGTCCCCACACCGGCTCCAGTGTCTCTGCCTGGCTCTGCACCCTGCCGAGCCAGCATGCCCATGAAGGCATCTCTTCCCACGTAGGGTGTTGGAGACCTATGGTGTAGTCAGTTCTCTCATTTTGTGTTTGTTGAGGCTGGCTAGATCTCCACAAGTGGTGTGATTTTTGACCTTCATACTGACTAGGTCTATATTAATGATTTTCATCACTGAAAATGAGATCTACAGTGTTTACTCAACCAGTTTAAGCAAAGGAACTTGGGAGCTTTCCCAGTCATTTTGTCTTCAGGCTACAAAACTTTTTTTTTTTTTTTAAAAAAAAAAAAAAAAAAAAACTAGTCTGCTTCCCAAATACTATTTCTCATTGTTATCTCTGTAGCATTCATTCAAATCAGCATTCAAAGTTAGACATACTATTACATCTGAAACATTCAAGAGTCATGTGGTAACCTTCTCTTTCTCATCCTTTCATCCCTTCTTTCCCATTCTCAGACTTCAAAATGGTGAACCCTTAGTTTGTTTTGAGTTTGTTTGGGTCATATTTCACCATGAGGGCTACAAACTCACTACTAAGAGGGAAGGAAGGAAGGAAGGAAGGAAGGAAGGAAGGAAGGAAGGAAGGAAGGAAGGAAGGAAGGAAGGAAGGAAGGAAGGAAGGAAGGAAGGAAGGAAGGAAGGAAGGAAGGAAGGAAGGAAGGAAGGAAGGAAGGAAGGAAAGAAAAGAGGGAGGAAAAGAAAAGGGAGGGAGGGAGGGAGATTTTTTTGAGACTGAGATCCTGTGATTCATTTGCATGTGTTTACACCTACTGGGCTCTATTTTCTGCTACTTATGCCAAAGCTCTCCAGAATGCTACTGCTTAAATTTGATATCATTTTGCACCTACCTTGGCATTCACTGTGGCAGATATCAGTGATTACCAAAGAGGCAAACCAACAGATAATCACTCTATTGGGTTTTCAGGCTTATTGCAGTCAATAACATAGGTAATTTTATATAGCTCTCTGCTACACTTTAAAGTTAATATTCCCTTGAACAAAGTGTGAATGGAGGCATAAAAGGTTGAGGTTTATTTTTTTGCTAGTTTATCTACAGAGAGTATGCATGGGGAGATCTGTTTTTGCCATGGGAATGGGTGGACTGTCTCCTTCTGCAATGAAAACATATGGTTCCCCTAGGGAATAGCAGCCAGAGAGACAGAGATGTAATAATTAGGGCATTTGCTGGAAATTTTCCCTAGTGCTGCACCTTGTCTTGCAGCTCCATCTTACACTTCTGCAGATTGCACTGCAAGCCATAATATGCAGCAAAATTGAAAGCAGTCTGTACAGACAAAGAGAAGACTGAAAAAAATCAATCAATCAATCAATCAATCACTGTGTGCACAAAATACTGAAGGGACAGTAAAAGTCATTGTTTCTCCTCTCTTCTTGAGAAGTAAAAAACAAAACAAAACAAAACAAAAACCACCCTCCACCAAGATCTATTACTTACCTGACTAGCACAACACTCTTATACAGTATAGTGTAGTAGGTTTTGGGCACAGAAACAGTCCTCTGAAGACCCAGGTTGATATTCTTGTTTGGAAGTGCCTGCAAGCATCTCTTTCCACTTGAGGAGTTCGTACTTTAGAGAACTGGGCTGCTAGCCCCACTTGGGAGCTCCTACCCTAGCATACAGTGTTCTTTGCTGCCTGTGAGGACTGGAAGCAGAATCCTAAATCCTAAACATACCTGTGTTCACAATGGAGAAGCACAGCATTTTTCCCCATTCTCCTCCTATAAAGCTCCCAGACCTTACCTGAGTGTGAGGAAGAGGAGCGCCCACCAACCCAGCGCCTGTCCCCAGCTCCACTCTTCCTCCCTCGGCACAAAGGGCTAGAACTGCCCTTTGGGTGTGCAGCAATAAAACCCATGCTTCTCTTCCAACAATCCCTCAGTCTCATTCAGCAAACTAAGTGGAAACTAATCCTTTGTTTTTCAGACTGATTATCAGGGTGGTCATTTTATTCTCACTTTCCAACATCAGCTGACCATCATACTAGGTTAATTTTGTTCTTTCAGCACAATATTTTTTAAATCGATCTCCAAAATAGCATTGGTATTTTTCTTGCCAATGCATGTCTCTCTTAGAAAACTAAGCTTTTATTTCATCAAGCCCAACAATTTGGAAATCTGGTTTCTTAATACAGAAGTTTTAAAGATTACAATTTCAAGCCCGTGGCATTTCTCAGTTTAATGAAACATCAGCTTTTGTTCTATTTTGCCCTCATCTTTTCCAATAAAGCTTTTTTTTTTTCTCCCCTGAAACAAAAGCTAGCACAATTAAAAATGTGATGAAACTGATCTAAAAGCACAGCTTGAAATTCAGCTTTGCAACTTACAGAGGATAATTATTTCACATTTTATTTTTCTTTTAATGTATTCATTTAGACACTACAACATGGTAGCAGATCAAAGGTCTAATAGAGTTTAATTGCAGTTAATATAAAAGTCTTTCTCTGTGTCATACAGAAATGGCAATGAAAAAGAAATGTAGCACTCCGAGCTGAAGGTGTGTGAAGTGACTGCAGTTTTACATGGAGTAGTCTCAGGCTGATCAGCAGCCACCATTGGCAGGCAACAAGCAGGCCTCTGTGTCAGTTTGAACACTGCAATCTGGAAGATGTGTGGTGACTGCCCATTTTAAATTTTTGGTGAAAAAGTTGTTTTCCTAGGACTCATAGCTCTCAGGATTTTTTTCCAAATAAAAACCTAGTCCATTTTATCACCTTACTTCAGACCTCTGCAAAGTGGATGGTGGTGTCACAGGCTGGCACTCCAGTTTTTGTGGCAATGCATGGAGAGGAACAGACGCAGTTTTTCAGACCTAAAAGAGATCTCCTGTCTGAGGAGGAGAAGAATCATTCTCTATTTGTGTCCTTTTTTCTCCTCTGACTATGAAGGAAGGCTAGACAAGCTGGGTTTAGCTTCTGAACCTTCAGTGCTGGAGATTCTTCAACACCCCCTACTCCTTTCTTTCCTGCTCCAACCCTAGTTCTTGTCCTTGGAATCCCATTTTCTTGGAAAACTTGTGCATATATATAACACAGAGTTAAGTAAATTTTTTTTTTTATCCTTTTTTTTTTTTTTTTTTTTTTTTTTTTTTTTTGACTTCTTAATCTGTTGAGTTATAAATCTGGGGTCTGATTTACCACAGAATATGGTGAAAGAAAACAGGCCCAAATGACTCAAACCAAGGCCCTAAAGGGATTTCTTCCAGAGTGTGGCAGTAGATAAGATTTCTAGAGAAACTGCTACATTTGCACAGTGGTGAAGAACAAAGGCGAGGGAGGGAAAGAGGATAAAAAAGAGGCCACCAAAGAAAACAGCAGAGTGACAAGGAGGCAGGACCTCCACCACTCTCCCAGGTGCCAGCAGGATATCCAGATCTGCCCTTTACTCTTGCCCTTAATTTTTCTCCATCACATTGTGTTTTCCAGCCAGTGTCTAAACTGCAGCTCTCTTCATTTTGAGGTCCCATTTTTCCTGCAGGGATCCACATGTTGGCTGGCAAGACCTCGTGGAAAGAACACACCGTTTATCTGGAGTCTTGCCAATGAAAAAATCTCCAGGCCTTGCAGGAGTGTTATGTTTCTGAATAGCAATATGAGGGGCATCATCCACAAACCTTTTGTGCAGTTATGCAGCTAAGCAATAAATCACACAGAAACGTGGGTTATTGCAAGATTCATAGACAATAATAGCTCTAGGAAAATGTGGCATAGAAAAGAAGCTGCGTATCAGGAGTCTCTTGGATGTTCATTTGGATTGCTTGGCTCCTGCCCAAAGAGAACTATTGTTATGTATTTTATATGCACTGAAGGAAACTTAATAGGAATAATAATAAATCATAAAAATGCCATATTGACTGATGCCCCCACATAAAAATGTAAATACTCAGTTGCTCTATTTTTTTTCTGATTTTTTTGCTATTGTTTCTAAAGGTGACCTTGAAATTATGATTGTGCCCCAGTTGCTTCCTTACAATGAAAACAGACAAAAAAAGACAGAATTTTGTCTTTTGTAATGTGAATGTGAGGACTACATGTATTGTATTTCTCTGCAATATATTTTGCAAGAGAAATCTGTGAGACTGCACTTCTCAAAGGGTAAGGTTTGTCCAGAAAGGGGGAAAACTAACAAAGTCATACACTACATACCATCACTTTGGTATTAATTAACCCATACCATCATGCAGCAGAAATGGATGTTGCAACAGAAAACTCTGACTGAGGAGACATCTAACTCTTTTCCTACATATGCAAATACTCTGAGATAAATGTATTTTAGGAGGGAAGGGCTAAATATTGTTTGCTGTTTGTTATCCCATGGTTACCTTTCAAGGCCCTAGGCAGAGAGGGTTATTGCTTGAGGCAAGAGGGGAAGCCTTCTTCAGAGAAACCTGCTGCTTTTCCAGTTCCTACACAGAAGGCCACTTGCAGGAGATGGAAGGCTTTTGTTCATGTGAAGACACTATGTCATGAACTGTTTTTTACCAAAAATGTTATCAGTGGCTTATGTCTATAACTGTATGAAAAGTTCAAAAACCTTCCCACTACGCATAAACCAGAAGAGTAAGAAGTGATCCTAGTAGCCAGTATGAAAAGGTTTCATTTTAAGTGATGTCAACAATCATATTTTTTCTTGATATCCTCCTTAGTCTAAAGGAGATATTTATAACTGCATTGTCACTGTACACCTGAGAAGGCAATTTGTGAACAGCAGATCAGTGGTTAGGGAAATGAATTCAAAGCCTTTTATTATAACCAGACTTGAATATGTTGGAACAAAATTGCTTAGTTTACCTGAGATATGCTATCATTTTCATTTAGCCTATCACATAATTCAACCATCATTGTCTGGAGATAATTACTGAAGAAGACAAGCTCTTGTCTTCCTAAAACAAAGCAGCATAAACTCATTTGCTGCAAATTAAAACAGATGGAAAATTGTTGCTGCTTTTAATATAGTTGCACAAAAAATGAGGTATGCAAGTATGTTAAAAGTAATTGCAGCAAATACAAGATTGTGGCTTATAACATATGGTCTAAACAAAGTATTTAAGGCATGCAAGTTAAGATAAGTGAATTTATTCCTGAGAAGTAATTGGAAACTGTGAAAGAAACAGCTCCCCACAAAAGGCATTGGGTGCCTGCGGACAATCCCAGAAAACAAAACAAAACAAAATGAACAAAACCATTATTTGAACAAAGATTTCATTAGAATAACTTGCAGAAAAGTCATAAATATTGAATCAACAAATAAAGAACTTATATAAATGCACGTATGCATAATCACATGGATGCAAATCATCCCACTAAAACTGAGGACTCTACTTGCCTACCTAAAAATGAAGACACTGGTTTGTAGATCTGAGATCATGCAAGTTCTAATACAGGGTGACCTACCATGTCCCGAGATCTATACATATCCTTTAAGATGAGGTATAAAGTCATCTGTAATACTATGTTCAGAATCACTCTGCAGCTCAGGAGCAGCCTGACTGAGGGACAGATACTTCTTTGTTCACACAAACTTTTTTCTCTTACATTTGTTGCTACGTGACAGATGTATCAGAATTGCAACAGTTTTAACCACAGAAACTACAGATTCTGCTCTGCTGGGAGCATATTTGCTAAACTCTCAGCATTATTCTGTGCCAGAACATCTTTCAGCAAACACAAGAACATAGAGTTTTGAAGGGAAATGAAAACCAAGGGGATACTGCCTTCATAAAATACATTCAATTTAAAGAAAGAAAAGTATTCATAAGTATTCCACTTATCCCAGAACTACTGAAACTGTTTAGGTTAGTTTATATTACCTCTCCCTTCAAAAGAAAATAAAATTTCTCCTCTTCCAGGCAAAAGACCCACCTGTAGTTCAGAAGAGACTTTCTAACTGATGGAGAGCATGCCAGACCCTACACTAAATGTTTTAAGAGGACAAGTACATCATTTTCAGTGTTATAGTGATTTTTAGAGTGACGAACACATCCTGTCCCATCCCATCCCAAGGCCAGCCTGTGACCAGCACTGGAGCTGGTCAGTGTGGCTGCGCCTAGCTGAGGTTTAGAAATTTCTGGGGACATGGATTTTTCTCTCTCTAGGCAAAGCATATTCCATGGCTGCACTACCCTCATGATGGACATTTTGTTTCCTAATGTCTGGATTGAACACTCATATTGCTGCCATTGCCCCCTTTTGCACCTCCTGTTACCACTGAGAAGATTTTGGTGTCAAAGTAGCCATACTCTTCAAGTATGGATAGGGGTAGGCTGCTGTTCAACTGCCTTTGATCTCTTTTTTATCAGAATAAACAAACTCAGCTCTTACAAACCCAGCTCTTCAGCCTATTTGCAATGGTTCTGTACAATAGACCCCTTGACCATTCTGGTAGCCCCCTACTTGGCTCTCTCCAGTTTCTTGACATCCTTCTTGAACTGGAAGCATATTTTTTATATTATATTTCACTCCACCTTATGCAATAAAAACATGTAAAAGTGATCTCTTTCACTTTAAGCAATTTTGAAGATGACTTTGAGCTGATGATGTTCTTTTGAAGGTGACTGTAGCTGGTGATGTTGCTTTCAGAGTGATGTCTTCAAATAGGAACAGTGAGAAAGAAAGAAAGGTCTGAAGGTGGAAACAAAGTGAAATGTAGGAAAAGATTAAGGAAAAAAAGATCACTCCAAGGATGAGCTGGGGGCCACCCATCTGGAAAGCAGCTTGTCAGAAAAAGAACAAGTTGGACATGAGCCAGCAATGTGTCCTTGTAGCAAAGAAGGGCACTGGTACCCTAGGCTGTATCAGGCAGTGTTGCCAGCAGGTCAAGGGAGTTGATCCTTCCCTTCTATTCAGCACTGGTGAGGCCACACTTGGCGTTCTGTGCCCACTTCTGGGCTCCACAGAACAAGAGTCATGGACATTCCAGAAGGAGTCCAACACAGTGCTATGAAGATGATGAAGGTACTGGAGCATCTCTCCTATGAAGAGAGACTGAGACCTGGGACTGTTCAGCCGGGAGAAGAGAAGGCTCAGGGAGGATCTCATCAACGTACATATATACCTGAAGGGAAGTGCAGTAAAGATGGAGCCAGGCTCTTTTTAGTGGTGCCCAGTGCCAGGACAAGAAGCCATGGACAAAAACTGAAACACAGGAGGTTCTGTCTGAATATCAGGAAGCACTTCTGTACTGTGCAGGTGACAGAGCTCTGGCACAGGTTGCCCAAAGAGGCTTTGGAATCTCCTCCTTGGAGATCTTCAGAAGCTGCCTGGACATGGTCCTGGGCAACCTGCTCTGGGTGTTCCTGCCTGAGCAGGGGTTGGGGTCAAGACGGCCTCCAGAGGGCCCTTCCAGCCTCCACGATTTCGTGATTCTGAAAAGGCCAGAAAGAAGACAAAACAAGACTAAAAAGAGGGGGGAAAGGAACAGTGAAGTAAGTTATGCCCTGTCACTACTGCTACATTGTGGTCCAAGACAAATGTAAATTAACATGATCTATTTAGCAAACAGTGATGGGCTGTATTTGAAATCATTTAAGCTGCAAGTTTATTTCTTCAAAGAGAGGAAAGCCAATGGCAAAAAGAGTCTTCAAAATAATTGCCTTGTTCTACATGTACATCTCACTAAATGTGCTTCTCAGAAGCTTTACAATGACAGCCCTTGAAATATATCTTTCATTTATTTCAGTCCCTTTATAACTCTGTAAGAGCAGAACACTTCTGTCATGGAGGGGGAGGTCTAAAATAGCCTTCTGTCATGGATTTTGTCTGAGCTTGCTGTGGTGCCCAATCACACCAGCAAATCCAAGCTTACCTCCACCTCCCAGATAGATAACTGAAAAACTGATAGATGACTGAAAAAAAAACGGAGAATCAAATCTGGAATATGAATTGGTCCTGGTGGAAATGCTACTTAAAATCTTCCAAAGTAATGAGTAAATCATCCGTACAAGGACTTCCTCTAAAAATGACTTCATCGTATCAAGGGCAGCACACTACCCTCCCCAGAGCTCTGTGGAGGTCTGACAAACAACTTGTTCAAGACCTACTGCCTCAGTGGAACTTCACTTACACAAGGAAATCTGTCGTATTTTTGGACTTGACTTCTGTGAAAATAAATAAATAAATAAACAAGTCTTGTGACAAAACCAAAGGAGCAAACAGCCCTGACGCCACAGGGCTTGGGAGTGTGCTCCAGACCGGCCACCAGCTAATAATTACGGAAACAGGAGGGCTACGCTTCCCTCCTGTCAGATCCGTGTGTGGTAAAGCGTTTTGCCAGACAGGATCACAAAGTGCTTTTGTCGTGTTTGCACCTTGCTGCCTTGTAGTTTTTGTAGTGTCGATGGGGCTACATCCCAGCATTTCTGGAGGCAGAAGTGATTCCAGTCAGAAAAGGCAGCCTGGAAGACAGCTTTCTGGTTTTATAGAAGTCAGAGGGCTGATTATGCTTTATGGCAGGTCAGAGCAGCTCTACAATCTTCCACAGCCTCAGTGGGATGTTGTGTTTTGCACGAGCGGCCTTCAGCTGTTGTGTGGTGTTGCTGTGCAGTAATGCTGACAGCTGCTGTGTTGTGCTCCAAATTAGTGCCTTCCTTTCACTCCGCAGTGAAGTAATACCTACACGCAAGGCCAATTTCCAGTTCACTATGGAAATACCCCCAAAACAAGCAAAAATACTACCAAAACAGATGCTTTGCGCCCATTTCCTATCAGCCACACGATACTTCCTGTTTCTATATGGAGTTCCCCACTTACTCCCACACCAGTTCATTTTTTTTTCTTTTTTTTTTTTTTCTTTTTTTTTTTCTTTTTTTTTGTTTTTTTTTTTTTTTTCTGCTTTTTCTAGCAGTCCAAATATTTTGGTTTGTGAAATGAATTCAGCATCTCAGTTGTTCGTCTCAGTTATTCCACATTTCTTACAAGTAGGTCCCACATAACTGTTGGGATGCTGAGCCATGCTGGTAAATGATGGCATACGGCCTGGAAGCCTGTTTTTCTTCCTGCAGAGCCAATTCAAAGTAAAATTTGATTTTGGAAGCCATTTAAAGATCTTCTGGGAAAATGATCGTGAGTGATGAAAGGAATTTTACAAGTCAATAGCTGTAACATATTGATAAAATGGAAAACATAAAATAGTTTTTAATCAGCTTAGCGTTCTCAAATTGCCTTGAGAACATCTGAATTGCCATTTTGGTCCAATCAAAGTCCCGTTTGACCTAGTATCTCATCTTCAGTAATGGTCACTGTCAGGTATTTCTCAGCCTGTGGCCTCTGCCGTGCCAGCAGTCCATTAAACATCAGGTGGAGACCTGAAAAGTGGTCACAAATCTTCTTTTAAGTAATCAGTCAAGCAAAGATAACAAGGAAATCAAAGTAATAATATTCTCAAAACATTCTTGAAAAAGGCAAGTGAGTGAACACTCAAAGCATAGCTTAATTATAGCTGTTTAAGTATTAAAATGTTATAGTTGTATCATACAAGGTGGTCCGTGGATAGTTTTCCAAAAACCTAAACAACCCATGAGCAAACAGAATTGGAGAGACACTGCTAAAGGGGAATACACAAGGAACTCAGAAAAACTCAGAGAAGTTCTTTTTTCCTATCCCAGCAGCCAGAAATAGGTTTATACAACAAAATGGAATCTGATGTCTCAGTCCCATAAAATTCTTTTATATTTAAAAACACCACATCTGAGAATAAAAATGTGGATTAAGAAACAAAACCTCATTATATTAATGAATCAATGTTGGTTCTCACAGTTTCTAAAATCCTAACAACCCCCACCCCTGAACAAATCACATTTTCCTATTAAGCTGTCTTTAACAACTGTGTTCACTACTCCATTAGTCATTACTGTACATTTAAGTATGTTCCAGTGAACAGAAAAGCATGAATAGAAGTCCTTTCTATTATTCTATGACTCAGGTCACACTGCCTAAGCAACTTGGAAGTTTGCTAGTTGTGGTTGCAGCACCTAAAGACAAACACTTGGAACAACCAGGGCTGTTGCTCTGGGGCTTGAGTGATTACAGATCTTTCATCAGTGTGACCTGAAACTAGATGAAAGAGCTATAAGTTCTATGTATGCTGTTCAAATTAGAAGAGTTAAATAAGAGAGAATAAATACATATTAAATGAAAAACATGATCACAGTAATAACTACATATGTATACATAATACTAAAGATGAGAAGACTGTATTCTGTAAAAAACACTTCAGAGTGATATCTCCAGACAAAGCTGAGCATATTTTACTGCCACGTACTATCCATTTTGAAGCAGATAAAGTGGAATCAAAAAAGGATTATGCAGATACAGAGAGTTACTACTCAGCTGAATCTGGCAGATGCAGCTCTGTGTATTTTATACTTCCGTATCTGAAACACTGACATTTTTTCCATTCTGAGAAATGCATTTCCTATCTCTGTTCTTTTCTTGTCTGCCTTTATTGCAATTCTGTGAAAAGCACTAAGAATTTCAAAATTAGGAAATGGGTCAAAACTGGAGCATTACTTGCAAATCTGATGGAGACTGAAAGAGGACAGTATTTTATTGATTCAGAGACCGACAGCTGAGATTTCAATGCCTGTTTTGAGTCAGTCAGTCTGGGTCAGTCACTAAATGAGCAGAACTACTGCCAGTCTAGTTCTGTGCCTTGCAGGAGGTGGGCTGTATGTCTGAAGTGGGGAGCATGGGATAGAAGTCACAAGCCCTGCAAGATGCTTATTCTATTTTGGGCTCATCATATGACAATGACCCAAGTGACCCAACTTCCCCATGTCTTCATGCTTTGAAATGTCACTGTTAATATTTGCCTGTGTGAGGGCTTAAAGATCGCTGGATAAAAACAAGCATAAGTGAATATCATGGCTAAGTGAAAACTGCTAATATTGTACTAGTAATACAATTTAATGTAATTGTGAAAAAGTCCTCCATGCTATACTTTGGAAGCAACTAAGGCAACTAAAGCTGCCATTGGTAGCTACATTGTGCATAGACTTTCCATATTTGAAGTGTGTATTCACGCTCAGTGATTCACTTGTTGACATAAGTGGTACAATACCAAAGGCCAAAAGCTTTGTTTTTGATCCTCTGTCTCGCTGTACAGTGATTTGCTTAGCACTTTTATTTTTCAATTTCTTCATCTGAAACATTAGCTGTTATTTCTAAAGAACTCTGATGTCTATAAAATAGGAAGTGCTTGGTAATATTTCCCATATTGCAACAGGCTGACCACGCCCAAGTTCCAGGAGTTGTTTTTCCTAGTCCCCTGGTTAAAAAAAAAAAAAAAAAAAAAAAAAAAAAAAAAAGAGAGAGAGAGGGAGACTGTTAATCCCCTTTCTCCTTTTTCTTTCCCTTCCCTTCCTTTCCCTTTCCAATATTCTGCAGCATTATTAAAGCTGCCTTGTATGAAAGATTGACACATGCTATTCAGCTCAGCAGAGCAGAGAGGTGTTGTGTTCATCTCACTGCAGGTATGGAGGTCAGTGTCACACTGCATTCAGCAGTAATCCCATATGCTAGACCTCCTGTTCCCTGTTCCTGTATGCAGATATTTCCTGAACAAATCAAAGTGCTGTAAGGTTCTGATGGGAAATGTTACAGAAGTAGCAGCAACTGTTTGGAGTGGTACACTTCCACATCTGCATCCCTTTTTTATGAGGTAAAAATGACAAGGCAGCTGATGCGTGTAAGATCAGCGGTGTTGCACTCACTGTTTGCCTCGCATGCTGGCCAAGCAGGCTGGGACCTGGGCCTGCCTCCGGCTCCAGCTGTGCCAGCTGCAGAGACCATGCCCAGGTGCTCATCACCTGGCTGACTGATGCAGGCAGTGGGAGCTCCCTATGGAGACCTGCCAGCCGACCCACAGGCTGGTAACACCCACCCTGCAGGTGCTGACGAGCAGCTGCAGATGCGCTGGGGCGAGGAAGCCCTTGCTGAAGGCTGGAAAGGTCATGTACGCACAGCCTGTGGTCAGCTGCATGATTAGGCATGGGTGGGTGTCTGTGCTTGTCAAAACCTCCTGATGATTATCCTTGAACTGGATGAAAATGTTGAGATAGTCAAGCTTGCATTAAGAGAAAGAGACAAGAAACTTTAGAGGTAAAGTTGCTGGACCTGAGATATGTAGGAACAAATGCAAGCCCATGTTATGCAGAGAGCCAGGACATGTGTCCTAGTAGCTCCTTTTGGCCCTGAAGTCTAGTAAACTTATGGCCAAAACATTTGAGCTTGGTTGTCTGAAATTAAGCACTTATCAAAAAAAAAAAAAAAAAAGACAGCTTCTATCAAAGTAAACAAAGCCCATATCAAAGCTTCCCAAATTACTTTAGGGCTTAAGGTGTTAAAAAGATTTGGGTTAATTGGAGTACTACAAAGAGATTCACAGTGTAGTGAATGACTGCATAGGTTTGAAAATAGTATCTGGAAGTGAAAAAAAGAAATTCACGCTGCAGATGTTTGTGGCTGGTTCTTTCTGTATGTGCCTGTGAAACAGCTGTGGGACTTTTTTGTCTTACAGTAATATTCTCTGTGGTGATCCTGTGCTGTGGGAAAAGCACTTTCCTGGCATTTCT